>NW_026913748.1:12165000-12765000 GCF_034315485.1 Pezoporus occidentalis | reverse complement strand
CAGCCCAATGCGCTTTCAACCACAAAGGAGAGTTATTTGAGCTCTTTAGTTACTTCTTTTAGAGAACAAAGAAAGGTATGTTGTTGCAACACTTGCTATTAAGAAGGTTTATTTAAGCAAATAACATTGTTGCAACATTTGCTATTAAGAGGATTTATTGTGAAACCGGGGCGGGGGGGTGGGGTGGGGGGGTGGGGGTGGGGGGGTGGGGGTGGGGGGAAGCCCCAGTGAGAGCAACAAGGTTCTGCTGAACTTGGGTTTTCTTTAAAGTCAAGGTGAATCTTGCTGGTAAAGGGAGCTGGTTGTGTGTATGTGGAACAAATAACTTATTGCCAGTCTAGGGGAAGGCAACAGTGGGGAAAACAGTATCAAATGTCTGTGGGATTTAGGAAAACCATAAATCTCAGAATGGTTGAAGCTGGAAGGGACCTCAAAGACTTTTCTAGTCCAGTCTCCATGGTCAAAGAGGAGCCAGCTATAAAATTGCTTGGTACTGTGTTCAGTCAGATTTTGAATATCTCCCTCTGGAAACCTCTTCCAGTGTTCGACTATGCTCATATTGGAAAAACAACAGCAAAAAATCGCTTATGTTTAAATGGAATTTCCTGTATTTCATCACACCCATTGCTTCTTGCCTCTTTTTCACCGGCTGCTACTGCAAAAAGCCTGACTCAGTTTTCTTCACTCACCTCCTCAGGTACTTGCACAGACTGATTATACCCACTCCTTCAAGCCACCTTTTCTTCAGAGGGAATAGTCTGGAACAGGGGGAACAGGATTGGAACCAGTGCTCCAGATATAAGGCTATGTGTGGCCTTATATCTGGGTTCTGAACTGAGGGGGAAGGATCACTTCCCTCCATCTGCCAACAACATTCTGCTTAATGCAGCCCAGGATACTGTTGTTGCTTTTTGCAAATGTATGTTCATTGCTGGCTCCTGGTAAATTTGTCCACCAGGGTCCCATGCCTGTTTCTGCAGATCTGCTTTCCACACTGTTGGTCCTTACTCTGTACTGGTGCATGGGGTTATTTCTCCTTAGGTGCTGGAAGACTTTGCATTTCCCTATGTACTTCATGGGACTCCTCTTTGCCCATGTCTCTTGCTTCTTGAGGTCTTTCTGAATGGTACCACTACCATCTGGCGTATCAACCACTCCTCCCGGTTCTGTATCAACCGCAAGCTTGCTGAGAGCACTGCGCCCTATCATCCAGGTCATTAATGAGCAGGTTAAATGGTATTAGCCTCAGTAGTGACCTCCCTTGGACACAGCCCTAGCAACTGGTCTCCATCTGGATTTTTGAGTTGCTAACTCCTTGAGCCCGACAGTTTGACCAATTTTCAGTCCACCTCACTGTCTGTTTATGTAGCCTGTACTTCATAAATTTGCCCAAAGATTTTATGGGACACACTAAAAGCTCTATGATGAAGTGACTTCCCTTTTTCATTCAGTATGTTCTTTAACAAAAGGAAAAGTCTGTTCTTTATAAAGTATGAATAATCCACTTCACCCAGGAACTAAGATGGGAGTACTCAGACTCTAATAAGCAAATAGAACATCACTTCCTATGAACATATAAGGGGGAACTGGGTGGGGTGGCTGCAGGAATAGAACTACCATTCGGTGAGGATCTAAAATTTTGTATTTGATGTTATTTGAATATTTTCTCTTTTCTGAATTTTTTTTTTTTTTTTTTTTTTTTTTTAGCCTGCAAGGCTTATTCCCTGACTCAGTCATTTCACAAAGTTGTACAGATCAGAGTCCTTACCAGGTTAGACCAACATCACAGATGGAGGCGAGCAGGACCCTTGCTCTGGTGGTGTGTGTTGGGTCCCTGCTAGTGCCCAGATTCCTATATGCTGTGAGTCCATTTCAGGCTCAGCCTTCCACATGAGGCATGTGTATGGTTTACTCTGTGCTCCATGGTTACTCTCTTAGGTATCTATTGCCTTCTGTAATAGATTGTTGGCATAAGTTATCAAAGACTTTGCTAATTACATAGTCTCAGCTCAAAGTCCCTCACTTTCTCCATGCCTAGGGGCATACAAGGTTTGTCTGTGATTTCTATCAGCCTTTTTCTTTGGCCCAGATGTAATCCAAAAAAGCATGAAGTTAATGTCACTTACATAGCAAAGTTCATCTAATGCTTGCTTTTCCAGCTCATACCAGCTTAGTCTAGTCAGCTAGAGCTGAGTTTATTTAGCCAAGGTCTCATTTGCTTGGGAAGCACTTTTGGGTATGCAATGCTCTGTAATGGTCTGTAAGCCATAATGTGCTGCTGCGGTACCTGTGGTGTCTATACATCTGGAATGATAAAGTTTGAAAAGTTGTCTTTCAGAATTAGGTCCTTACCACAAGATTTGTGTGGCAGAGTCAGTAAAGTAGAAAATACACCATGCATTAATTCAGTGGTGGTACCATGCATGCACTTGAAACATTGCAGTGTTGTTGCAATCCTCTGTCTAACAATGAGGGTTAAAGTCTTCCAATTTTTCTCTTGCCTGTTTGTTTTCAAGCCATGATTTTGCTAGCAATATTTTGGGTCACCTTGGCCCATGCCCCCTTCACGTTCTCTCTGTTTCTGTGTCTGTAAGTTGGATATAATGATGATTTCTGCTGTTATGAATTCCTTTGACATCTCTGTGTTAAAAGTGCTAATTAAACAGTAGGTGTTACTAATAATCTTTCTAGTATTTTAGAAACCAAAGCATGACATACTCTGGTTTTAATTATTTCATGCTGTAGTTTGTTAATGGTATGCTTCAAATGAGTTTTTGGTTTTATTCAGTAACTACTTAAGGCACCTAAAATGTGATAGTGGGTGAATACCTCTAGGAAAAGAACTTAGTAATGCTAATTATAGTTATTGTCGTAGGACGGTGACACGAGCAGGCAAGCTGAATACTTATAGTCTTAATCCTGAGTTAGTAAAACATTCTTTTAAAGAACAAAATTGGGAAATTATGGTTAATTATTTCTATTAAATAAGGAATCCCATAACAACCTTCTTATGGGTTTACGTAGTTGCATCACTGAGAGATTTTAAAACACGTGTAGTGCATTATTGTATGAATGAGCCATTAATCCAGCATTGTACAATAATATTCTGTATTTGGTGGTTTTTTTTTGTTTTTGACCAGTTGATATTAGAATTATTCTTTGTTTGTTATGCAGGTAATGCAAACAGTTTCTGGATTTGCATTTTAAGAGCTTATTCAGAAATTTTTAGTCTGGCAGTCTTTCTGTTCCACATACTATTTTCTGTAAAAATATATTGTCTTGTTCTTTTAAAGAAACTTGATCTTCCTCAGTTCCAATGGTTATGGTTTAGCTTAGGAATAGGTGGGGAAGAAAAAGCCCACCAGGCTAAAAAAGAAATGCAAATGCTTTTGACATTTAACCATAACAGGGAGAATGATTAGTAGAGGGTGGAGTTTTGCCCAGGAGAACAGGCCCATCGTTGGCCTTTGCTTGTGCAAGGATCAATTGCAGGGTGGGAGAGAGAGGAAAGCGGGGGCAGAGCTGAGCTGGCTCAGAGGCTCTGAGGAGGAGCCTCCTCTGAGAAGGAATAGTGCCACAGACTGTTAACAGCTCTTGAAATGCATGCAGGCGAAAGGATACTTATTCCACACCCTCCACATCCCCCCTCCCCACAATTTTAGGATCCATGTCCTTGAAACATAATCTGTATTAAGAGACAAGAGCTGCTTTTACTGGCAGTACAGATAAAGAATTTGTAATGAGGGACTGAGGGGTGCTCTCTCAATGAACGCCACCTCGGCTGGAGAAGATGTGTTGGGACTCTAGAAAAGAGCAAGTAGAGTGCAGGCTAGGTGCTAGAGGTGTGATTTTTAAAAAATCAGGAAACAGTGTTCTTGATTAACAGGGAGGAATTTGTGTACATTTGCATATGTAAACACACTTTTATTTTTGTCAGGCCTGGCAACATCTTCCTTTTATATTCAAAGATGAGAGAACACTGGAAATGTAACCAGGTCTTTGGTTACTTCAGGGTTATTGGGAGAAGCTCATAAAACACTCTGAAAGTTCTTTTGTAAATCCTACTTCCATTGCTCTCCTCACCAAGAACGCTGCTGAGATTGCTGTCCAGTTAGAGCCAGATCTTCAACTCCTAAACACCATCAGAGCTATGTGCTTTCCAGTGAAGCTACTTTTGATTTGCATCTGCAAAAGATCAGGCTTCCTTGATTCAGTGATGCTGCAAGCTTCCTTTGACCCATTGCTGTTTAAAAGCTTTCTCTTGGATTTATAGCCAAAGAATTTGTTTTGTTCATGATATATGCAAAAATATATGGGCAATATCCTGCCTTTACGTTACCCCACTGTGAATCATAGTCATTGTATTGCTGTCAGTAGATTTCATCTGCTGTCCAGCTGTGTTGCTGAAGAGAGCTTGATCCTGTTTGCAGAGTTTCCAGTGTGGGCTTCTGCAAACATTTTTGCTTTGTAGCCAGAGAGCATTTGCACATTGGTTCAGTAACCCTGACTCCAGTAGGGTTATGTCTGTTTACAGTTACTTGCATCAAACTTGTGTAAAGATTCTCGATATTTTATAAACATAAATGAGTAGGTTTTATAACTAGAAAAGGGATAAATTAAGATTTCTTACATGGGAGCCCTGGCTTCTTTGGTGTGGGAGTCATATGATTAAACTCACTAGTATAAATTGTATTGTCTTCTGTATGTAAGAGAAAGAGACACTTTTTCTGACAGTTCATATTCAACATAATTTTCCGCTAAGGAGACTGC
The DNA here is from genome assembly GCF_034315485.1 of Pezoporus occidentalis. Taxonomy (NCBI): domain Eukaryota; kingdom Metazoa; phylum Chordata; class Aves; order Psittaciformes; family Psittacidae; genus Pezoporus; species Pezoporus occidentalis. The sequence continues at coordinate 12,760,230 of NW_026913748.1, read as the reverse complement.
AGCAGCTTGCCAGAGTTGTCACACGCCTTGATGTCTTTGAACTTCTTCCTTGGAAGCTGCTGAAATCCTTCATGCAACTGCTCCACTTGGGCACAATCCAGGAAGAGCTTTCTCCAGCTGCTTTGGTTTATTATGTATCCGCTCCCAGAATTTGAGATCACAAGTCAAGCAAAAAGGCTAAATGTAGATGCATACAGAACAGCCGGCACTCTGAGTCTGTGCTCCAGGAAACCCCCATGACCTGTTCTCAATGCTAACGCTCCTCAAGTTGCTTTCAAGACTCCTCGGATTTTGGCTGTTGATGATAACAGACCAACAAATGTCATGCTACATTTACAGGACAAAAGAAAAGCAAGCAGTCAAACCCCCTCCTTTTCCTCCATATTCACTGTATGGGGAAAGGAGCCCATTCTACATATCCTCCCTCACAAGCTAGAAATGAAGTGCTAAAGCTAAAATCTTGGGACTTAGGAAAAGAGGAAAGAAGGCTGAGGTCCAACACAGTGAGATCTTTGACTATGCATGCTATAGGTCTATACCTGCTATTGCTTTCAGTCATGAATATCCATTTGAATGCTTTGATAGTTTTCTGTTCTGCAAATTCAGGACATTAAAGCTTATCAAAGCTTCCTTATAGGAGGGAAGCTCCTTCTTTCAATTTGGTAAGAAACAGTAGCTTATTCCAATAGCAGAACTGTTAGGTGAAGAAGTACAGCTGGGGTAAATAAGGTTTATCCAGGTCAGAGTGGGCTCCCTGTTGCTGTAGCTAAGGTATAGTGGCTGTATGTCTGCAGTCCCCTACTGGCAATGCAGGAGGTATTTTCTACCAGGCTACGGCATCTTCAAGCCTCCAGGTGCTGGCATTCAGGTCTGCCTCAGCTTTGCCATCTGAGATAAAGGTTAGTTAGTCTGGATTTTATTTCTCTCTCTCCATTTCTGCCTCCTCTGTTTTGCAGTGGAATGTTGTGGGATCCACCAGGTGAAAAATAAATAGTTGAGAGCTATGACTGATATTTATTCTTCATTGCATCAGTAATCCAAGTCTGAGGTAGTACAGAGAAATGTAACTGAAAGGCTAAAGTTGGGATGGCGATGTCTGGGTGTGGGAGTCTCAGAAGGGAAGCACAGCAGGGAAAGGCTCTACTGGTGGCTTGTAGGCCAGCAGCTGGTTAAGGCTCCACCATATCTACCTGCAGATGTACATTCATGCTGGTAAAGAGCTGTGAACGAATCCCAATGACTTGCAGAGGTGGGACAGGATGGAGACTGATCACTTTCAGCTCTGGAAGGGTACAAAAAGGAACAAACCCTGCATGCACATGATTGCCCACCTGAGAAGAAACCTGGAGGCAGAGGGAGGGCTTAGCTGTCCCTTGTCCTCCCTCACATTACAATGGATTCTGGACCTAATAGCTGGATACCACTTCCTGGCACTATCCACACTCTTGTGTTTCTGAGTGTGAGAGAGTGAAAACTGTTTCACTTCAGTATTCATAATAAAAGAAATCATCTTACCCTCCTATATTGCTGATAGAGTGTTGCAGCAGTATTTCCTGCAAGATGAGGACCATCAGGAATGGAAGATCTCAGGATTACAGAGCCCCAGGACTCCAACCTAGTCCAGCTAAGTGTTTAGGCAGATGCCTATTGCAGAAATGAATAATCCCAATTAATTAAGAAGATTCTGAAGTGCTTTCCCGAAATGCATCCTGCAGGATCAAATACACTTTCTTCCTGGAGCTCTGATTTTATTTTTTCATTTTATTCTATCTTTTATGATTTAAGAACAACGCTTGAAAAACAGCTGCTGTGAAGACTTAAAGATTCTCTATAATTCACATGTTCTAAACTCAGCAATCCTAGGTTACTTACGTTCTTTTACAAAGCAGGGGGAGGAAAGGACATGCAAAAATCTTTAAGTTGCTATTTAAAAAGAAGACTTCAGAAGAAAAGGGAAAGTTTTATCCTTCATAGCTTGGAAAAATATGCTGGATTTATGCAGATAATCAGACACCTTCTCCGCACTTTTATTTTTTAAGATATCAGACTGTGACTTCCTCTTTCAGTAACATCTGAACACTTTCTAACTTGAAAAGCTATTGTCATGTTTTATATGTATCATGGGGAAGCTTAGGAGGGTTAGCCTTAAATGGTGTATGTATACTTTATAACTAAACAGTATAACATCTCATATAACAAAGTCAGTGGCTGTCAATTGTGCTCTTCAGTGAATGGTATTTTAAGTGCAACTGACAGAAGGGACAAGTCATGCATAATCTTGCAAAAAGTATTTTTATTGAGTGGAATTGGGGAACTTTATATATAGTATTTTTATTTATTTATTTATTAATTTTTTGTATAGTAAGTGAAGCAGTTCTGTCTTTGGGAAAATACCTGCTTTGGGAATGGTAGTATTTTCTGACTGTAAACAAGAGTTTTGTATGGGCCATCTCTGCATCCTAGTCTGACCTGCTACCTATTGCAGTTCTGCTGCACCTAGGAGCTCACATACAAATTGCATGCCTACCACACATCCTAGTTCCCTATTTGTCATCATCATCAGCAGCTCTGGAAGAACTGGGCAGTACTGGCTCAGAAGAAGGGAGGTGAATGTGACTGGAGGTGGAAGAGAGAGGAAGGGTGATTAAGGATGATGTAAACCCTGTCTTCATGGGCATGCCCTCCAATTGCCAGGGAAGATACCTGTGCTTAACTCTGGCAGAGAAGCTTAAAAAACAATATGATTGAACAAGTCCTTTTTTTATCATCTTCCCAAAAGAGGGAGCTGCAAAACATACTATCGTGCTAAAGTTGACTCTGGGGAGGTCAATGGGAGTTTTGCAGAGGCTTCTTTAGAACTAATTTTTGTCCTTTCTGTGTACTTGTCTGACAGTATTTTCTTTGAGACTTATATATCCACAGTTACACATTTGTGACGGTAGCTCATGTGTTGCAAAGTAGTTTAAATTTTCTCACTTTGTAGTTATTAAAGTACTGCCTAGAATTTGGAAATTTGAACTTCTCTGCTGAAGATATTTTCTCATATATCACACCAGGGACAGACAGTATTTTTTTCTACTTGACAGTTATGTTGAAGAGCAGCAGTGTGCATTTGAATGTAGCAGGTCAAAAACCCAAGTCCATTTATCAGCTTAGTAATCTCTTAGTTGTCCCTTGTGCTTGTCCCACTGACAGTGTGACACAGATCTGGCATCTAAGGACAATGAAGAAAGACGTCTTTCTATATCTGAACTTCTTTCATCACTTCTGATTTTGATATTTGCATCCTTGATCAGATGAAAAGACTTTGCCCCTGGGTAAATAATATCTTGCTGCTAACTGATGATTCTCACTCAGTGTCAACATCGCTTTTTTGTTTCTGTTTGCAGTTGTTCCACTTCTTTTCCTATAATTATTTTTCTCTGTTTATGGGGTTTAGTTATCTTTTTGTAACTAATATCTCACAAGCTCATATGGTAATGTAAATGTGCTAGCTATTGTTTTTTTCCTACTTTACTTTACAAGATAAGGCCATACCTCTCATCTTTTTTCAAACTATGCTCAAAGCACATTCTGTGTTGATGTGTGCTTAGTTTTTTTAAAACACTTTACATTTATGAGAAATACCACAATGTAGAGGACAAGCACAGATTCTGAACAGGTGAATACCCACATTTCCACCAGTCTTGCTGCTGATGGACTATTGCATCTTTGGCAGTTTTAGATCTCTGTCATGATTTTGTTTTATGTGGAAAAGGCTTCAGATTTATAAGCTGCCCAGGGTCCTATAAACACTGATTTCTATACTTGTTTATGCTTCACTTCAACGTGTGGAGACAGTGTGCACCAATCATGGAATTTATCTTTCCTTAAGTTTAAAATCACTGTATGTTGTTACTGAACTTCATTGTTACAGGATTGAAACATTTATCTTATGTTCTTTAAAATAATTTTAAACATAGATTATTTGAAATGGACACCTGTTTTTTTATTTATTCAACACTTACATAATCAGACTCAGACCTTTTCCAGTACACTTGAATACAGTGCATAGGGTGGTTAATATGTGTTTTAGCTGTTAGTTTTGCTTTCCAAATCACTTATTGGTTTTGCATGTTCCAATACAGAAACAGAAGATATTTTTAAGGTTGCTCTTGGCTCACTAATACTTCTCTGCATAGAGGCTCCTGGAAGCGGGAATTTTGCACCTGTTTTGCTATATGTTCAAATATTTCAAGATGCATCTCAGAACACACTTGTGCCAGTTCTGCAATGAGGGTTTCAAATTATGAGGATTAAAAGCTAACTGTGAACACCTTATTTACTGTTCCCTGCTTTATTTGCTAAAGTTAGTTCAACTTTTGCCTTCACCTTGAACACTACTTTTACTTGCGCTTATGCAACCAATCCTTTTCTTCTACGTGGTTGGCAGAATAACTAAAAAGTATAATGCTGCTGTATATTAAGACAGTTGTTTCCAGGGAGGTACTTGTAGCATTCCCTTGTTGTCATTCTTGATGAGACTGTCTTTGGGGCTGGAAATTCTTTCTATCTTTAGTGTAACTAGCTGAAGTAGAACAAGCATCGTATGCTGTATTTAGTTTAAAAAAGTTCTTGGTGTGTTATCTTTGTCACTATTCCTTCTGTAGCGTATTTTAAATGTAAAATTGTATTAGGAAATCAGAAGGACTGAAGAGTCCATAAAGATAGAAGAACTGTTGCCCAGAAGCAATGAGGAAAGCCTTGTGGGTGAGGCTTTGCAAACCCTGGCTTTGTGAACTTTCATCTTTCTTTAGATGACAATAGAGGATGAAACTCATGCTATCTGACTACCTGGGGACCCAGGGAAAGAATCCATTGCCAAGGGGTAGAACTGGAGTGGGCTAAACAAAAAATACTTTAGCTGAAACTAGTTGTAGTTAGCAGTTAGCAGTTAGCTTTTCTCTTTTGGCTTGGGCCTAAAGGTGTGATTCTGTACATAAAATTTGCTTGCCTTGTGGGTAAAAAAATAAAACAAAGATGTTTGATGTCCATTAATAATGGATAATGTTCAGCTCCCTGGCTTGTGAAAATGTTATGCAAAACATTTCCTGTTTTCTGACTAGCTCTAGTTCTGAGCTTGGAGAAAGCTTTTGGCACTCCTCATCTGAGGAATTCAGCTTCCCAGCATGCTTTTATGACCTGCTTAATACACAGGGACTTGGAAGCAAAAGTGGATGTAAACCAGGTTTTAGGGAACTTGGTTTTACATATTATTTTTTTTTTCTTTTTTTATTGCTTAGTTTGCCTGAATTTCAACAACTGATGTGCTTTCCAGAGTCTGTTACTGCTTAGGTCTTGTATTGGCTGCTGTTGATGGTAGCATACTCTCCTCCATTTCAAACAGAGGTTTCAGGTATCTCTAGTACAGCTCTCAAAAAATAAGGGATATCCTACCTCCTCCTTCAAGTAATTTTGAAAATAAGACACCTAGCCACTGAATGAGTTGGGATTATGGTGTGTATATGTGCACTTTTAAAGAGTTCTTTAGCTTGTCCCTTATCACTATACAGCAACTTTTTTGTGATACAGTAATTCTAGCCCTACTTGAACCACAAGAACAGAAAATCCCAGTCTTATAAGAAATGAAGGTTTGCAGTATTCCTGCGTTGATTTCTAGAACAAAGCTGATGTCAAGAACATGCTCCGTTAAGCTTTTAGGTGAGTATTTAGGAAATTAGGAACATTCATGCTTGGTTCTGACCAGCAGTCCATTCATTCTGGGGTGCTGCCATGGCAGGGCAAGAACTAGGCATTTCAGCAGCAATTCCAGAAACTCCTAAAGAGAGAGTTGTTGCACAGTCTTGCCCAGAACAAACTGCATCTCTTCTTCCTTGCTTGTGAGTGATGGATGGCATAAACCACAAGACTTTACTTACTCATACTGGTTTTAACATCTGCGCCTCAGTAACACTCATGGCAATGAACCCTGCAGAATAATGAAGTATTTTCTTCTGCTTACTTTACTGTCTGGGTGCTTTGCCACACCAAACCAAACATGTGGTTCAGCCCCATGTAAGACTTGCAGATGTGACTCACTGAGATGCTTTCAGCTGCGGTGAACCAGAGGTGAGTTTTGAGGCTGCACACGTTGTTCAGGAGGCCAGAGAAAATAAGCTACTAAAAGCTTTCTAGGATAAGTATGAATCTTGGGCTGAAATTAAGACTTGGAAACAATGCAAATCATTTCAAGTTGAAAATGAAAAAGGCAAAAGTAGCACAAGCTAGTGATGGATACAGTACATATTCCTGCAGCTGTGCTCTAGCTGATTGCAGGTTATTCTCTTTGTGTAATTTTCTAATCTTATTACACAGCTGACCTATCAAACCAGAGTGATCAGTTAGACCTGATGCATGGATCCTAAAAGTGGTTTAAAAACAAACCAAAGGAAAGAGCTTACACTGTAGTTTTATTGTAATGGGCCAGAAAAGAGGAGTGCATGTGGGTGTGCAGTGGGAAAACTGACACTGAAGGTGTAGGTTGCTGTTGCAGTGCAGTCCTTCTTCCAGCTCCCTCAGAGCTTCTTCAGTCTCCCACAGAGACCCTAGTATTAATTTGCATAGTTCAAAAGAAGTATGATCTATTCCACTATACCCATTACTCCTGAATTTGGCCCCTTGAATCACAGAATCACAGAATCCCAAGGTTGGAAGGGACCTCAAAAGATCATCTAGTCCAATCCCCCCCGCAAGAGCAGGGTAACCTAGAGTACATCACACAGGAACTTGTCCAGGCGGGCCTTGAATATCTCCAATGTAGGAGACTCCACAACCCCCCTGGGCAACCAGTTCCAGTGATCTGTCACTCTCACAGTAAAGAAATGTTTCCTGATGTTCACATGGAACCTCCTATGCTCCAGTTTACACCCATTGACCCTTGTCCTATCACTGGACATCACTGAAAAAAACCTAGCTCCATCATCCTGACACTCACCCTTTACATATTTGTAAACACTGATGAGGTCACCCCTCAGTCTCCTCCAAGCTAAAGAGACCCAGCTCTCTCAGCCTCTCCTCATAAGGGAGATGTTCCACTCCCTTAATCATCTTTGCGGCTCTGCACTGGACTCTTTCAAGCAATTCCCTGTCCTTCTGGAACTGTGGTGCGCAGAACTGGACACAATGTTCCAGATGCGGCCTCACCAAGGCACAGTAGAGGGGGAGGAGAACCTCTCTTGACCTACTAACTACACCCTTTCTAATGCACCCTAGGATGCCACTGGCCTTATTGGCCACAGGGGCACATTGCTGGCTCATGGTCATCCTCCTATCCACCAGGACCCCCAGGTCCCTTTCCCCTTCACTACTGTCCAGCAAGTCAACCCCCAACCTGTACTGGTACATGGGGTTGTTCTTCCCCAGATGCAAGACTCTACACTTGCCCTTGTTGAATTTCGTCAAGTTTCTCCCCGCCCAACTCTCCAGCCTGTCCAGGTCTCGTTGAATGGCAACACAGCCCTCTGGTGTGTCAGCCACTCCTCCCAGTTTAGTATCAATCCTTCTAAGAGCTTTGATTTATAGGGATGACTGCTGCAAAGAGGCTATTTCTCCTTCTGTGGAAGCTGTCCCATGCATGGCACACTGTGCAACACAGCTCAGTGCCCTACAGTGGCTAAAGCAGGGACAAGTGGGGAAATCTTTCCCCAATTCTGCTAAATCTATTGTTAAAAAACACGCTGTGACAGTCCTTCTCAGACATATATGCACACTGGGGATACAGGCTGATCCTGTGGGTTGCTTTACTCTTTATGGAAAGTTATTGCCCTTCTGTCACATTTTAATCTTTATTAGTATTCTCTGTTTATGATTTTTAAATGCATATTATTAAGGCTAGGACTCTCTCACACCAGCCTGTGCTTTCACCTGGAAAGACTGGCATAGGCAGAGAAGTGTGTCACAAGCTGCCTGAAAACAAATGGCCCCCATTGACTCTGCCAGGCTAGTGGTAGGGGTCCTCAGGGAGGCCCAGATGATGTCCTGATAGCTTGATCATCAGTATAAATATGGTTTTTAGAAGTTAGTGTTCAAGTGATGAACATGATAAATTATGAAATATCAATGGAGTCAGCAGAGAGCAAAAGTTCTTAGGACAGGTATGAGCTAAAACCTTGCAAAAATCATTCATGAAAACATTGCAAAGTAGATGGGTTGCTGTTCCTGGGGATCATTTTCAGCAGCATGTGAGTAGCTGTAAACAAATCTTGGTGGCTAGAGCAGATAGACTCTTGTTTAAGAGCAGTATAACATTAGCAATTATAATCCATGCCTCTGCCTGGTAAGGGGCCTCTGGGACTTGTAAAACTGTTTTCTGAATGTTGCATGAGAAAAATCATAAATCAGCTGTGCTGGTGTAAGATGACTGTTACAAGTCATGAGATGTTTTTATAAAATTACAAGCATGGAGTTTTCCTCATTTGCCCTTTGAACTTGAAATGTTGCTATTCATAGTGGGCTTAGCATCTTCCCATTTAACTTTCTGATCATGGAGTGCGAGGGGGGAGTGTTTGTGTGTGTTTTCTTGTAGCCCCTGCTATTCCCTCCCAAAAATCTTGATATGTTGCATGCTGGGGCTTCAGGATGAACACCCCCATGTAAGGTTTGTTATAAAATTGAAGGAAAAGGCAGTATTTCAAAGTCCTTTGAGACGATAGACTTTAAAAGCTCTTATTTTTGTGTAAGATTCCTTTTAAGAGGCTTCTCCAGTGACCTCTTAAGAGGCTGGGATATGTATTATGGTTTAGTTTTTGACAGTGAATTTTCAGTTATTAAAATACTGATTTTTTTTAAGGTCATTGTAGTCTGCTGTAGAAATGCTAGTTTGGAGTTTAAATGAAAACTCAGAGTGGCAACGAAGTACCCATCAGGCAGCTGCCTGATTTCTGGCCACTTGGAAACCCCACTCTTTCTACCTTAATTTTTCTTGCAACTCCATATATATGTGTGAGTTTTACTTTACTGAAGTTCAGCTTTCTAGCATCCAGCCTAAGATGGTCAACTGGATTCCCTCTGTAGTTAATAGAAAAGGATAAGCACCTCCAGACTGTTTTATCTCAGAAAGGTGAGATAAATCAGCTTTTGGAGATGCGTATCCCTTCCCATTGACAATAGAGGAATCCTAGAGAGGTAGTTCAGACTCGATGTCTATCTGTTGATGGCTGCAGTTATGCGGGATGTTTACTACTTGGGTGTTTTTGAATTGAACTTTCTAGCTAAGGACTGATAGTTAACAAGGGAAGCAGTTCCTCTAACCCAGTACCTTGGCAAACTATTGACCCTGAGTGAAGCTGCAGGTGTTTCTGCAAAGGCTGGCTGAGCTGTAAAGCGGGCTGGGAGGCTTGCTGTGAGCAACAGCTTACCAGAGGAAAGGAAGATGTTCTCATGACTGCCGCACTGGTTTAGAGAAATGTGTGTTCAGCTCCACTGTGCAATTCCAAACTGACCTGGGGCTCAAGTCCCACATCATTGCCCAGGTGGACAGTAATATTTTCCCTTTCTGAAAGAGTTTTTTGAGGAGTTAAGACTCTGAGGTGCTAAGAGCCCACAAAACTGGGAAGAGCATAAGTAACTGGAGAGGCAGAAATAGGAGTACTGTGAGTGGGCAGGAGCTGTGTGTCGCTAGCCGAGACTTGCAGATGCTTTTTAATAGCAGGGATCACATCCTTATAGAAATGAGAGCCTCCCCAACCCATTTATAGCCCACCCTTATTACAGCTAGAGATTGCTTGCAGCGAAATTAAGAAAAGATGACTTTGAAGCTGCCCATAACGGGAGGCAGCCACAGTTGACAGCAGGTTGCATGTGGCGCTTTGCATCAGATCTCCATAGGCACTGGGCATGTACCCCCTTGGCTACCACCCCTCAGTGCCTGCACTGATCTCGTGCCCAGTTATCGCTGTGTGTGCCACGAGGGAGTGTGTTAGCCTGAGAATGCTGCGCAAGTGATTATTTTTTTAATTTTTTTATTTTTTTATTTCTTAGTGGAGAAATAAACACAGGCTTTTCTTCTTAAGGATATAATAAGATCAGAATACATAGAAAAATAAGTGTGTGAGTACGTAAAGATTACTACTGTATATGCATCTGCTCCCATTTTCTCTTATGGTTGAAGATTATCAGCTCTATATCCCATGACATTATACAGTAGAAAGAACATTTTCACACATTATTTTTTCATGTATTCTTTTTATCATCAGGACCCCTGTAAGCCAACGAAGCTGCTGGAAACATATAGATTCTTTACAACTTCTATATATTATTCTGTAGTCACAGGAAATAAAGGGAGGGGAAAAAAGTGAAAGCAAGAATGTTTTAAAGACTGCTTCTTCATTTTTATTAACGTTAAAGCAAGACTAACTGCCTTGTAGAGTATTAAAAAAACAAAACGAAATCCAAACAAACCCCCCCCCCACTACAAACAAACATCCCCCTTCCGCACCCTCTCCCAATCTATCATCCTGCATTATCCAGTAATGCCTTTTGCTTCTCTGTAGATAATTTAAGGGTATCCTTGACATTCAAGAGGTGTGTTTTCTGAGGAGGGGCATGTGCAAAAGATTAAAGAATCTCAAAAACGAGAAAGTCTAAAGGCTGGATCTCAGACCATTTAAAGGTGTTTCCAAACTCAATATAATGTGAGAGAAATGCCATTTTTTACACTAATCTTGACAAATATACAAAAATGTGCATTAAGAAATTAGTAAATTCAATATGTAAGAGCAAAAAATGTCTAACATGACTGGCAAGAGGAGTATGCAAAAATACTCTCACAGTCCAAAATTATGGATCACATTACTAATAGCATACTAGCCAAAATCACAACTCCTTCTTTGTAATTAAAATACCTAAGTGATATCGGTGTAATCCACTTTTTCTGCACTAGCAGGAGATAACACAGAGCGAGCATTTATGGGGATATCAAACCAGTGGCAATAAGTACAACTGCCCACTAGATGTCACTCCTAACCCGGCAAAACAGCTGCCACTGCCGAGCCTCTAGACAGCATGCTATTAATTTATAATAAAAGGTATCTGACAGCTTTATTCTGATGAATTATGGGAATCCAAAGCATAATTCCTAGTCTTTGGTTTATAAATTGTCGTTGATTTTAATGTTCTTTGTAAAGTTGTGGCACGCAATGAATTTTCCTGCCAAAACCTGTTAAATAAAGTCATCCTTTGCTCCGAATAGTATATTGAACTTGTTAGAGTGATGAGCAGAACGAATTGACGGTTGTCCATAAACCATTTATGACAGAATGCACAGCAGCTATTCAAACAATTACTGAATGCATTTATTATAGTGTTGTGGTTTGGTTTTTTTTTTTGTTTTTTTTTTTAATGCTAAACTGAACCGAGAGGAAAGGCACAGGTAATAGACAATGGCAATTCCACACTGTTCTTTGCTTGATGCTTCATCTTGAATGACACGTGGCTGGGGCTGCTGCGGGATTTCTGAGCAGCACATCTGCCTCCTCCTTGGATTTGTCTTGTTTCCCGGCATAGGAGATCTGGCACTATTAAAGTGTATTTCACACTCGCTGCAGACAGACAGTTATTGTAAAGACAAGCTTATTTTCCTTTCTGAACATTAACTACAAACTTTGTATTTTCTTGAAAAGCTTACAAAATTTATAATATTTACAATTAATTTTTAACTCAAATTTCTATTTTTTTGGACAATGTTATCTGTTACATTCCACAGCCAAGGCTGTGGAAAATGTACTTTTTCTTGTGTAACATCCATCATTTAACCTAGCAATCACACAAATTTACCTATGGGGGAAAAACACCCCGACAAATCACCAACAAATGCATTTCCAAACCTTTAGCCTTTATTTATCCCTGAAATGAGACCAAATTCTTCTCAGTGAGTTGAACAGCTAGCAAGTGTGCAAGCAGTTTGGACATGGAAAGACATGAAGACTGTTTTAAAAACAAAAATCAGGTTGCTTACATGATACTGCTGTCCAAAAATAGAAACTGGAGGTGCTAGAAATCTTGCAAGTAAGCCTGGTAAAGTTTTGCAGCACCATTTTGTAGAGACAGGGACAGATCCCTAGATTATATAAATCGATACAGTTCAGACTTTCGGAAAAGAAATAGTTTACAGAGTTGAACAGAGGGAGCTAAGTATGTTTTATCAGTTCACTAAAGCTACACGTACACATTCTGCTATGCTTGATTAAAGGAATTATAATCTTAAACTTTGAGAACTACGTCCCTGTTTTCTGAAATTGTGGCAAGGTTTCATTTTGTATGTGGAAAACCAGATGAAGCAGTTCTTGCCTGGTATTTTTGCTTTTTGCAAAAGCATAACCGAACAAGGAATTTTCTGAGTTTTACTTATTCACAGAACTGCCATTTACAGATATACAATATCAGCCTTAAATTTGAATGTGTTTGGTCCGAGAAGCTGCCACAATGTAAGTAATATGTACCAATTTTTTTTTCTGAAGAAAGTATAACGAAAAGGTGGGAACAGAAATAAAGGAAAAATTAGAAAGTTTTTATAAAGCTGACTCCTACTGACAGCTTCTCTGGAAGCATTGAGGTCTGACATATAAACACTGTGTTTACCAACATTTCAGAATGCAGCCTATAATCCATGTATAGTTGTTATTTTAATAATGCTTTTTATTGCAAGTTACAGACAAACAGACAAATGCTTGAATGAAGGCTACACAATGTGGCTCGTCGGTATGGACAGATGTTGATACACTTCAAAAGCTTTTAGTTGTATAGCTTCAAAATACATTTGGATTTCAGTTCTGCCACACTACAGCAGTGAGGGGGAAAGATTTGTCAGTATACATTTATGCAAATTTTTAGTGTATGGGAGGTTTTGGTAGATATGTATTAGAACTGAAGTTTTTGAATGCACTGTTACTGAAGGCTGCTTGCCTTTTTCTGGTGCAAATCCTAGTTCTAGCCCTCAGCAGGTACCTCTGAGCACTGGAAGGTACTGCAGTGCTGGGAAAAGGGAGACGTTTTGTTGTTCTGGGGAGAGGGGAAAGTTTGCGCTAACTCCAAATGCTTTGCCAGTAATTCTTCTGCACTCGGAATTGCAACAGAGGGTAGGTTTGTGCAAACCCTTTCTGAAATCCCTGCAAGAAAATACAGCTGATTCTCCAAATTTAACATCTGAAAACTAAATAAACAGAACCTTCAAATCCTTAGACATCTAACCATCGCTGGCAAAATAAACAAAACCCACTAAGCAGACAGGTTGAGTGAGACACGTTTTCTAGAATCTGTGTCTCTGAGGAGTACTTGGAAGTATTAGATCTCACTTCACTGTGCAGCTTTTAAAGGAAATGGCTAGGGCAAGATCAGCTGGTGGTGTAAATCATCTTTGTTTCTTACATACTGGTGGAGCTAGGATGATTTACTCCAGCCAAAGCTCTGGTTTCCCTGAATACAGTCAGATTTGTTTGTAAAGACTTTTAAGTTAAGGACAAAAAAAAATTAGAATCTTTTTATACGTGTTTTTCTATTGCATGTGGAAAAAAGGGAGAAAGAAAAAAATGAAAGGACCCTCTAACCCCCCAAAAAACCTGAAAAAATGTTCCACACAATTTTTATGGGACCTCTGAGGACCTTGAATTTTTAAGTAATCTTTTTTGATGATTTTAGACAGACCATTAAGCTGAGGATAAAAGTCCCTCTGTTCAATATCTGGATACATTAAGCATTAGGCTTAAAATTTACAGCTTTCATTTTGACAAGGAAAATGGCACGTTTGGTCTCAAGTGCTACCTTGAACTGTTTTTCAACATTAAGACAGGTTGTCAGTCCGAGGGGAGGTTTGTGCACCAGTGGCAGCTGCTGCTGCTCTTGCTGTGTGTACATGCAGAGATAGAGAGATGTGGCATCGCTGCCCGTCAAGAGCTGCAACTTGAGAATGCTTTGTATTTCTTAAAGAAAAAAAATTATGCTGATACAGGGGAAGGCAGAAAGCAAATGGGGCGTCATTCTGACTGCAAAATGAGCTCTTCATCCAAATATTTGAAAGAATCAAAGACAGAGGAAAAGGAAAATCAAGAATCATATTTCTGAGAAAGCTGTGGGGATTAGAGTAATGAGGAGTTTGACTTCCAGTTTTCCTGGTGCTGTTATTCCAGAACTACTTTCTCTTCCTAATGTCTGTGAGGATATTTTACCAAGCAGAAACTGTTTTCAATTTTGTCCTCTGACTGAAAAAGAGACATAAAAGCAGGCACATTTACTGGAGGTGTCTTCAGCTTGTTAATCAGGAAGATTCATCAAAATCTGGTTAGGAATTGCAGAGGGATACTTCTACTGCATTATATAAGACACAACTCTATACAGCTGGTTTTAGTAGTATTTCACATGGGGAGAAAAGCTGGCCAGGCCAGTCAGTAATGGAGGACCACATTTGCTGTCTGTATTTCTTCTTCTGAGGTTTACCAAGTACTTTTGGTTTGGAAGATTACTAGGACCTTGGATAATCTCACTAATTTTACTGAAGGAACAGGGAAGTAGTGTCCATTCCATGTGATGGTAACCGCATGCAGGATCACATACTTGTCTTCGGAGAGGTGCAAGTGTCTCTGTTGAGGAGTGTGCCCACCTTGCATGCAGGTGGCAAGCCAGGCTTGGTAGACAACATCACAGTATGATGACTTTTTCTGTTTTAGTGAGGCAAGTTTTGAAGCAAGTTTCCAAAAAGTTTAGTTATTTGATAGTACTGGTGAAAAGAAGAGTCTGTTCCAAGAAGAGATTAGCCTTTCATCACTTGGCTGAAGTCAGTGGGTTTAAGCGAACAGAAATGCATCCATTGAGTGACCTTCATCCAAATGAAAGTAGAACTTGAAAGTAAAGTAACTGTGAAAATCGCCTCTGGGGTTTTCCCGTGTGAATAGAACTAGCAACAATGGCCAGCATATATGTTCTGGTAGTGGTCACAAATCTCAGGGCAAAAGCCCTTTGATAACCACAGTATCTCGGAAAGATCTCCAGTACCTACAGAACTGCATCCTATTTAGCTGCAGGAGGCAACACATGATGAGGCCACAAAAGCAAGAAGCATATGACTGCTTTGCTGGTATTACTCTGGTTTTATTGTCCCTGTGTCTTGTGATATAACCAATACTTGAAAAGAAGGGCAGGGAACAAAAGGGGTGGTTGTTTGTTTATTTGTTTTTATTTTTTTTTTCTTCAAGGCAGTGAAATATTAACTCAGTACAAGTACACTAGGCTGTTGTCTGTGATTCTTCACACAGTCAAGAAAGAGCTGACCTACCACCACAAACACCACTCACATGTTTTTCAGACATTAAATAGGAAAATATAATCTCTCAAGTCACAAGAGAGCTGAGAAAGCGAGCCATAACAGGGTCATTAAACAGGCTAATTACGATGGAACTTGTGAGCGCTTGCCACCCTTTGGGTTCAGGCTTGCAGTCCAATTCAGGATTGCAGATCGGGTCAGATGTGTGAATACTTCCATGCAAAAACTGTGATTTGATGATCAATAATTCAATGTAAAGATCACTTGCTGTGTTTCCTTTATTTCTAAAACACGTGAGAAAACATCTAAATGTTTTTAAAGTCAGCTGGGCTTGATGAACTTCTTCCTGGGATGGATGAAGTAGTCTCAGGGCTATCACTATCTTGTCTTTGAGAACTGGATGAGACACCGAAGTCTTGGGGCAGCCATGTGCTGTTTCAGTGTTTGCATGGGAAGAGTAAAATTGCTAGAGCATTTTGGTCCTGTTGTCTTTCCTCTAACTCCCAGAAAAATTCTGGAACCAATAACCAATGAAATTGTAAGCACAGTGAAGTTAACAAGATGAATAGACACCAATGGATTTGTCAAGAACAAATCATGTCAAACCAATCTAATTTCCTTTTGTGAGAGAGTATCAGATCCTGTAGAAAAATGAAAAACAGCAGATGTCACATTTTCACTTTTGTTAAGCTTTTGACACTCTTGCTTGTGACATTTTGATAAGTAAGCTAGGGAAATCTAATATTGGTAAAATTACTGTAGATTGGGCACAGCATCAATTAGAAAGCTGAATGCAGAGAACTATCAGGGGCTTGCTGTCAAAATAAAAAGGTGAATTGAAGGTGTTCTGCAGGAGTCTGTCCTGAGTTCAGGACTATTCAATATTTCAATTGCAATTTGGGTGACAAAACAGAACATGCTTATTAAATTCCCAGATGACGTGGTGCTAAGGGAGACTAAGAGTACTTTGGAGAAATGGATTAGAATTAAAAAATAACTCCCATCAAAATGGATTCATAGTTTGAGAGAAATTAATTGCCTTTGATAGAAGTTCTACAGAACAGGATCCGAGATACACGGTAGAGCATAAGCCAAACAGAAGCCAACACTGTTATGCTGTTGTGAAAAAGGCAAACGTCACAGTCAGATGCTTAGAGGAGTAAAGCCTACGTGACCTATGAAATTTTCCTGCTTTATTTAGCATCCATAACACCTCAGCTTTATTTCTGTTTTTGCCTTTAAATAGTGTAGTTCAAGAAAGTTGTAGACTGACTGGAGAAAATCCAGAAGAGTACAGTGATAGTGATCAGAGGTCCAGGAAATGTGACTGGCAAAGAAAGAGTAGATGAATTCTTTTCTAAAATGAAACAAGGATTTGGGGGTGCATGTCAAGTGTATGGAACTACATAAAAGCAGAGGGAGCATGCAGGAGATGTGGAGACTCCACCATTTGGTCTCTTACAGAAAAATTAGACAAACACCAGGAATGATACGGGAGGAGCAGACCCTGACTTGAGACAAGAAAAGGAGCAAGATGACCCTGCAAGGTCCCTTCCAGCTCTGTTCCTCCATGATTCTTTGAAAATGAGCATGGCATACTCAGGAAATTCAGAGTCAGAGTTAAGTAAAAAAGGAAGCAAAGATATGGAGAAAGAAGAATATTCTGAGCAAAATCATGATGACCGAAGGTGCTGGGAGAATGGCAGGAAAGTAAAGGGCAGTTTAATGGGTGCCATCATGGCTTTAAGTAAATTGGAGCTTTCCAAGGTCAGCTAAGATTTTGCCCTGTGTCAATGATTGCTCTAACTCAGAAGACAATAGCTGATATTACAGCTTTTCTTTTTAAGGCTTACACAGGTCTCGTATCATGCTGCCACTGCTGAATTCCTTTTCTGTTAACACTATTTGAAATGTAAGTAACCTTTTCTCTCCTGGGTGTATCCATTCTTCAGACACACACAGGTTCATACTTCTCTTTTTGCTAGGTAGAAGATACTTGTCTGACTTCAAAATATGTGTAAGATGAAGCATGACTCATTTCGCTTTTTCTCCCACAAGCAATTGTTATCCTTTTTTTTTTTTTACATTCATATTTCAGCTACATCTGAAAGCTGTTTTGTACATTGTTTTTTGTTTTGTTTTGTTTGCTTTTTTTCTTATTCTGTAAATCTTCATACATCACATAGGAGCTAGCTTCTCATCACTATCTCACCCCAAACAGTAAAATTAGTATGGAACACCTGACATAATCAACAGGATATGGATTTGGGGCAAGCCTACGTCATTTCCCTCAGACTTACTTTGGCACTTAGGTTCAGACCAGAACAAGGTGTTTTTTCCTGTCTAGGGCTTTTTGTCATGAGCCCTCTCCTGCTGCTTGCTGGAACTTTGCCAGCCTTTTTGTTTAGCAGATTCAAAAAGGGATTAGACAAACACGTGGGCACCAGGTCTTTAAACATATGCACAAGGAAATGGTCTGGTAAGTTCCTTCTAACCTTGTTGGTACAGTAGTTAGCAGTGCCAGGAGAGTGCAAGGAGTGTGGGTGGCAGTAGTGGCCCAGCTGGCACGCTCTCCCTAAACAACATCTACTCCTGCTGCTGTCCGGGGTTTCATGGACCACAGGGGGTCCCAGCAAGTCATTTCTTAGGCTCTCATATCTCACCATCCTTGAAAATTCAAGGGAGACCCTCCTTCTCTCTCACATTTCCTCAGCACACAAGCTGCAGAATGAATAAGAGCACTGAGCATGGCTGAGATGAACTGAATCTCAGTAGCTATATTAACTGCGAATATAGTTATATAGAAGATACAAAGGTGGCTTTCCTGCAGCTCAGCAGCAGAGTGTTTATCCCAGTTGTCTTAGGTAGCTTGATTTGGTGATTATGCTCTTAGGAGATCTGCAAGCATGGGACCTCCATGTGAAATAGGCATGTTCCCTGGCAAAGGCTAGGGACTACAGCATTAGATTGAAGCCTCGTAGAGACAGGATTTCAGTTATGTCTAATTGTTGGTCATTTTAGTATTTAGAAAACCTTTGGATTGACTCATTTGAGGATGACCCAAGTTCACACAGGTAATGCAATAGGAGTCATTACATACCACTGAAAAATCAGGGGCACAGTGACATATAAGACACACAGGAGCTAACAGTAATCTATTATTTCTAGAAAGAAACCTTTAGGTCTGGCAGGTCTCGATCTAAAAGCAGAGTTTGGAAGTTTTAATTTAGCACATTTAATTATTGCAGAGTGCAAAATACTATTGAGTAATGTTGATATTATTGACTGTGCAATTGTGGTCATGGGTCTGTCCTACTCTCTGGTTATGAGCAAGGACAGAAAAAATAGGATCCCTAATCCAAAGAGGGTAATATTTAAAAAAACCCAACTTCCTAAATTCTGTTTTCAAAAGTGAGTCAGGTGCTTAGGAACCTACACTCCATTGAATTTCAACTCCCTTCTGAAAGCAGGATGGAGATGTATTATCATCTTATAATGTATTGCAAACAGTGGGAATAAGTTCAAACACTCCATTTAAAGGCAAGTGCTTAGGTGTCCGGAAGTTTGTATTTGCCATCCTATTCCAGACTGACAGTTGCAGGAGAATAAAATAATAGACAGTGTTAGATAGAAGATGAGCCTGAGTGCTCTAAATCACCAAAATCAGTGACGTAAAACAAAAAGTATGAGTAGTTATTACTGTCCAGCTACCTATACTTTACAGGTTGACAGTTTTGTTCCAGACAGCGTTAAGACAAGTGGCCTCACAGGGAAAGGCAACTGGAGAGGCTGGAAAAGATTTCTAGATCCCAAAGGATATTTCTTAAGAAAAGACAGGCTTGGAGATAAAGCTAAGCAAAAACTGGCAGAAATGGTAAACTAAACTGGGTGTAAGGAGGGCAGGGTATGACAATGCTGAGAGCTGAAGGATCATGATTTTCTTTTAACTGTGGGTCTCCATCATGGTAAACCTTTCCATGCTGTAAAGGACAGGAAAACAGGGGCAGGGGAAATGGCCTGTAAGTGAGAATGGACATAGAAATGGTAGTGTCAGAAAAGCAGAGACAGATTTTTCAAGGGACAAGAATACAAAGAAAGTGGGAAGCTGAGATTTTTACCTAGAGCTGATTATGTTGAGATGGAAAAAGAATTTGAGAAAATTAAAGAGGAGGAGAGAACTTAGAAAAAGAAGGGAGGTTTATGGGAAAGTCAAGAGGAGAGGAACTTGGAGCTGAACAATTAAGTATTGGAAACATGTAAGTTAAAATGATTGACATATAACTCAGTGAGTCAATCCTTGTCTACCTTCACTGGGGTTTAAATATATCATTACACATGTCCTTCCTGTATTCTATTACTGTTGTCTCTTCATTTGATGAACTGAACTGCTGTGATTATTCTAAAATTTGACCAATGCCAGATTACTAAAACCAGAAAATAAATATCTGTCTCACTTACAAGCATGGCAGCTTGTAAGACTGTTCTTACAGCAACCAGCATGAAACCCTGATGCTTTTTAGGAGATGTTTGCAGTACAGATTTGTGGCAACTCTGGACAAGACAGCAGAAACAACAGCACATACCCTCTAATTTGCATTTGCACAGTTGGTAAGTACCACCCTGAGCAAAGCATTTGCTTGCTTTTCTCTGTGGCTTTATTTTTTTTATAATGATTTCATTGAATACAATATGTTTGTGCTTTGGACAAAAAGCTGGGGTCCGTTGGAGAAGTTTTAGTGGGCTGACCATCATAGCATAGAAAAATAGCATAGATAAATAGCAAAGAAAAATCAACTTCAAAGCAAAATGCATTTCGATAAAAAAATTAAGAGGAAAGACATGAAGAGTTTACTGAGGAGGTAGAATGGGAGAGAGAAATAGCTAAAGTTAACAATACATTGTTTCTGGTGTTTTCCAGTAGGTAAATCCAAAGTGTGGGAAACTGAAGTTTTTAGAAGCTGTGTCCTTAATTAGTGGGAAATCATTATTATACAAGCTGAGCAATTTAGAGCACTATTAAGTGATGCAGGTCTCCATCTTAGTGATTGGCTTAACTCCAGGTGATTATGTGAGGAAAACACGACCTCACATATTGTAACTAATTAAACTTTACAGTACAATTCTGAAGGAATAGAAAAAAATGTATTTATTTTAGGTGTGTACGAACTAAGGAAACACACTTGTATATTGCCTGTGGTTGCACAGTGATTCAGACAAAGAGTCCTGAATGGAAATTAATAATGGTGACTGCTCTATGATCCTCTTCCAGTCACTAAGCAGTTTTGCCTCTCACTAGTGCTATGTAGTATCTTCAAACAAATCCCAGTTTTGAATATTATAATAGGATTTTCAAAGAAATTTGTAGGAGTTAAGCATTCATAACCCAAAGAAATTAAAAGACTCTGGCAGCTTTGAAATTCCAGCTCTCACTCCTGAAGACAGCAGCTATGTCATTCTTTCTTTTAAAATGCTAAATGGGAGTTTGTGAATCTGGGTAGTGCACCAGGCTGATAGACTATTTGAACCACTTGTTTGTAAGCGTTTCTGCCCACTAAAGGGGCAGGGCTATTATATCTTTTGAGGAAATTTTTTATTAGCTCAATACTTTTTATATTGCATTAGTACTTTCACTGGTGCTATTGGATCTTTAATATTACCCATTTCATTGTTTTAGTGACACGGTGAATCTCTTCTGATGGAAATGATAACAGGAAAGATAACAGCTTGTACTGCAAGGGACATATTTAATGATTCAGAGAGTCTCTCCCAGATCAGTTTAGTGCCTTATTGGTGGGTGCAAAGCAGAGTAGTGTATGTGAGTTGATACTATTTATAATGGCTCATGTCGATGTATTCAGAAGCTGGAGATGTCAGCTTTTCAACAGATGAAAGGTGGGTCTGTATATGTATATATATGTATATATATTTCTGTTTGGCTCAGTAAGAATATAAATGCACTGCTTTTTATTCTAGACTTTGGACAGCAGTAATAGAGAAACCTTAAAACAGAGCCTTTGCTTGATGGCAAACACTGCTCCTGGAAGCATGACTTGCCTGAAGAAGGACAGAGAAGGAAAAAAGTTGCTTCTGTAGGAGCAATGAAAGAGAGATGAGTGAAGAGATGAGTCTCCTGCAACCCAGAGAAGGCTCCTAGGTAGCCTTTTTAAGGAATTAATCATTGGCAAGCTGGTACACATGCTGTTTGAGGCAAGAGTTGGTGGGAGAACCTAATGTCATAAATAGGTTGCTTGTAGAAAGCTCCAGTGGAAAAAATTATGTGGAGCAGGAAGAGGCAATAACTATGGACACTCTGAAGGAGCACACAAAGGCCGTGCTGTGGTAAGGAGCAGCAAGCCTACCTGCACAAGTTCAACATTTGTATACTTCTCATTTCCTGTGCATGCAGCTGTCTTTAATGACACATTTATGACTCATTCTTCTTTGGCATTGGCATCTACACTGATTGCTCCAAAATCTTATTCGTGAGAGACAGTTTTCCAGGTCGTGTGTTGTTCTAACTTTACACCCCTACCTGCAGTAAATGTTTCTAAATTGGGCTTCCTGCTAAGGAGCAGAAAGTACAGATAGGTAGCTAACAAGTTTTGCAGGTGGTTTACAGGTCAACCTTGGTATCGCTCGTGTTTCATCTCACTGGTTGGCATATCTTTCTCTTCCATTTTTCCCTTACATGAAAATATTTAAGTGACTTTTTATCTTCAAGCAGGTTGAACACTGTAATATCGTTTCTGTTCATGGACCAGTGAGCACTCCAGCTTGTCAGTATTCAAATTACTATCAAACTGTTTAGTACCTGTCTAATTAAAACAGAACTCACTTGCTGATCTCTTCATGCTAGACCAAATTAAATCCTAATAGGAAAAGTGATATATCACTTAGATCAAAAGAAAATGAATAACTATAACATAACCATCTCTTTTCTACCTTGTTTCCTCTCTTTTTCTAGAAGTGGGGGAGGGGAATGGCAGGCAATTCCTGTTTTCAGATAAAAACATATGTACTGTTGCAGTCTTCTTATGATTCCCTGTACTAGCAAAATCCTTGCATTTTACTTTAGAGAGATGGAAATTTCCATAGCTGAAATGAAGCAGAGTACTAGGGTTGGAGCATGGGGGGTGAGAAAAGGAGGTGGCTGGCAAGTAGAGGAAAAGAGCATACTGGGGAAAGGGAATGTGCCCCTAGAATATTTTCAGCCAAATGGGGGGGACAGCTTTTGCAATTGCTTTGTCAATTAAAGCAGGACCGATGCTCTGTGGAAGTCCCCGGTTCTCTAATTTGGTTCTATTAAATTGTTCAATTATCCTAGGGGAAGGGGCTGTCCTAGTCTGTCAGATACTCTTGGGTTATTGATAAAAACAGAATCGAAAATATCTCTGTGTTTTCAGTCTATTTGCACAGCTTTTCCTAGAGCAGAATTGTCTGTTCTTCTTCCATCAACAAAGGGACCACTTGTCTCGGGGTACTGACTTGTTCTATGAGGCCTTCAATTCTTTTCCCTTCTTTTTACTTTTTTCTTTTTCCCTTTCCCTGACCCTTCCTCTCACTGAGTTGTAGCACACTTGCCTCTGGCTAGGAATATTAATGAGCATTTTTTTTTCAAGAGCTTATGCAGATTCCACTCTGTGAATCAGCTGGCAAGAGGTGCTGTCCAAGTAACTTACCCAGAGTAGTGCCCAGGGGCAGAGTGTATGAGTCCATGGCATGCCTCATTCCCAGCCTGAGAATAAAAGGTCAAAGAGTCGACTTTCAATGTGGGGTGCCTTGTACAGTATGGATGGCTCAGACAGAGCCCTTCATACAACAAAGGTTATTTAAATAACTATAAATTAGGAATGGCTCCTAAAAATGTAAATTTGCATCAGGGCAGGGAACTGAGTGGCTCAGGTGGTTCATTATTAACTGTATGAGCCTTTTTCTTTTGCTAGTTCAGATCTGCTCAAAGTCAGAAAAGACACAGAGTGTTAAAACTGTCTGTGTAGGGTTCACTAGCAGGCATGATATTAATTTACTTGGCTAAATGGGAATGCATTTGCCAGTAGAAGACTCTTGACCACATTGCACACTTCCACTGTAGGTAGATAAACTCAGTTAATGAAAATTTAAAAATCCTGAGCAGCCTAGATGACAGAAATGGAACACTGAAGTCTCCTAGATAAGATGAACCACTTGAGATGAGGGATGTCAGGGTGCGAAATGTACACTGCTTTGTATTTGAATACAAGTTGCTCTCTGTTCTCTATTGACATAAAGCCATGCTTACTGTCCTCTGGATCCTCGTGTAATCTTGAGCTTGGTGGTGGTATCTCAGAGCATCAGTCTCTATGTTATAGACCTTTTCTCAGGCGGTGGTTTCTGCTAACAAGACTCAGACTTAAATTTAATGAGATTTCTACTAATATGTTATTTCAAGCCCTATACTGAAACCAGTAAAAATTAAACTTCTGGTACTAAATGAGTTAATTTTTCCCAACTCACAACCATGAGTTGTTTGGAAGGGAGGAAAGAGAACTTTGTGAAATCTTTGTAGCCCAGTGCTGGAAGCTATTGTCCATTTGGATGACCATTCCTCGGGCACATTCACACAAAATGACTTGACCTAAAGCTCATTGCACTTTTACAGTTAGCAGACTTACTTCAATTCATGGCATGTCTCCTTCTGTCAGAAATGCCTCCCTGGTCCTTTCCACTATTTCTCCATCACTTTATGAGCTGGCAGCACAGGGCTCCTCTGATTTTGGGAATCTTTGCTCTGGGCTCCTTCCTGGGCTTTATGGTTGCACTGGGCCTTAGTTGCTTCCACTGCCTACTCACAGTAAAGGCTTTGTGGTTGGATGCTTGGGACATAGGGGTATCCAACTTTGCTAGGATGAGTATGTGAATAGATGACTTTTTTGTTCTCGTAGAGGCATCTTTGATGAGTTACTTGGATTCCCTTCTGTTTCTGCATTTCTAAAATGAGGGAAAAGTTTTCACAGTTTGTCACAGTGCTTTGCTGGGATTTTCTGCCATTCCCATATTCTAGAAATGAAAACTATCATTATCTCAGTATTTTAATAAAATTTACCAATAGCCCGGATAGACACAGCTTTTAAAATAGTAAATATTTAGAAAATATTCAGTAGCCATGTCTTTTGTGGAGAATAAGTTTTTAAAATGCCTTTAGTGTTAGTTTAATGTTTTGACTTTTGCTGGAGCAGGGCTAAGCTAACACAAAGAACTGATTACACTAAAGAAAAATAATTTCTGGATTGTAGCTGTAATAGAAGGTACAACAAAAATGTAAGCAAAGTGACTTAAAAAACACAGTGGGAGTTCAGTGCAGCATGTAAAATTTGGATGTCTGCTGGAAAGGTAGAGATTAAACATATAAGTAGTAAGACTATGGGAGAAACATCCTTGATGTAACTAGCCCTTTCCTAAGCTGATTTTGTTCTTGTTGTACTTGAAAACCTCAAACTTCCTTCCCTGTCTTCAGGACATCATAGTTCTCTAAGGAAAATGGTTTCTTTACTCCTACCCCAGATTCTTCAGTCTATGATTCAGTTAGTCTTTGTGGAGTGCCAGGAGCATCTTAACCGAAAGGCACTTTTGTGGATTTTAGCTGTCAGTGTAACATACCAGAATGGAATGACTCTAAAAATATTTCTTAGCATGACATAAATATACTGTAACTGATCATGGCACTTGGGTCTCTGAAGTTACTGTTACTTTCTGCCAGGGCCTCTGAAGTTACTGTTACTTTCTGCCATTTTGCTGAAAAGCAGTAACAAGAAAACTGACCCCTCTGATGTCTGGAAACATTTAAGGGTTGTATTTTATTTTGATTCACACCCTAATGCCAATTAATTTCAGCTGAATCATACAAGTTAGAGATGGAAAGCACCTATTGGATAATGGCAGGGCATGACTGTTCCCCCAGTGAATTCTCAAGTGCTTTGTCTCATCTAGTTTTAAATTACTCAAGCAATTGAGGTGTCTCTGGGGAGGCTATTCCACAGCCTAACATACCTTGCCATTAAGAAATATTCCATACTATTCAGACTAAACTTTTCCTTTTCTTATCATATTGCTGGTAATTCACCCCTTGCTGTTGCTAAACTATTCCCATTCCTCTCATGAGTTTACTCTTTTCAGATTCCAGTCCACAAGCAAACATTCCCATCCTTATATGCCCATATTCCCACCTACATTTCTTTCCTTTTGTGTCATCTCATAATACAGGTTATCTTCTTCTGGGACCTCTTTCTGATGTCAAGCACCCCAAACTGAAATGGTGGTTGTAGGAGCAGTGTCATCAGTGCTCTGCATAGACAATCATAGTTTGTGGTGAGATGCCATTCTGACTGATGCTTGCATTGCTTGCTCTCTTATCGCTGCTGAACATAGGGTCTGTTCCATTCCCTGCTGGTCATATACTGAAGGACCCTGATGCACTGTTGTTAGACATATGTGAGGAAGAATAAGTATTTTAGAATTTTATGGAGGATGTAGGGTTGGTGACTCAAACTGTACAGCTGAGGTGATGAACAGGATAGACATCTCTACAGCTCCTTTCACTGAAAAAACCTCAAGCTATTTAAAGCATAAATCAGTTGTGAAATAGTTCAAATGTTCTCACAAAAGAATTAAGCATAATTGTGTAGAGATTTCTGCCAGTGTTTGCAAAGAGACTAGAAATATTAGGTGGCTGATTGTCTGCATGCTGAACTTGTCTTGGTCTAGACACCTAGAAGTATTCTGAAGCTCATTTGTCTGACACCATCAAAGATAAGGAGTGGGATTCAGTGCTGGATTAACCCTAAACTGTCTACATTGTACAACACACAGGGATAATAAGATGGCTTCTGTAACTGAAAGACAGCCTCTCTTTGCAACCCAATGAGGCTATGCTAGCATGGCAGAGTAGCTGCACCACACACAGGGCTTTGCGCTGGCCATCTCTTTCTTCAGAGTGCTGTGTTACGCAGGAACCATCTGTTTCATTCCTGAAGGCTTTACTGAGCTCTCCTGCTCCCCCTTGTCCCCAGTGATAACACCTTTAATTCTTTACTATTCATTCTTTAAAATGCAACCAACCTTCAGATTCAGGGTGGGAATCTTGAACCAGCTGTCCCTGTGATTAGAAGAGACTGTAGTCAGCCCCTGATGTGACAGCTAAAGCTAAACAGCAGGTTAGGGCTATTTTTTATTAACCTTTTTGTTAATGCAGGATACATGTTTGTGAGTCATATATCTTAGTTCCCTAGATCCCAGAGAAGATTAGTACTTAGCTAATTAAAAAAAAAAATATATCCAGGATAAAAAAAGGAGTAGTAGATATTTTGTCCAGCTTTTCTCATGGTAAGAAGGAGTGTTCTGTCCTACATTCTTTGTCTGACTTGTCTGTTCATCATTCTGTCTTTCAGAGTGAGCAAGATTCTTCTGGACCTATGAAACAGATACTATGTTGTCCTTAAAATATTAAGGCTGGGTAAATGCTTGTGTGCATTGTCTGCTAGTCTTTTAATCTTTTACATATGCAAAACTCCTCTAAAGTTAAGAAAGAAATTATTATATATATTTAAAAAAATGGAACTCTTTATCATTTTTTCTTTTTCACTAACTTTATTTACTAAGAATGTCAGCCAGTTAGAACATTTCTAAGGAAGATCTCAAATGCTTTCTCAGGCCATAAGGCCACAGTGGTGGTGTAAAGTCTGACACCTGCATTGGTGGTGGTGAAGCATTGCTGTTATGGGGCCTCCAAAGTTCTTCACCCTGGGGCAAGAGCGTGGTGGGAGGCTGTGGGGACCTGCTGCTCAAACCTTCAGTGGGCGGTGGCTCCGCAGGAGCGACACTGGGGGAGCTGGGCTGGAGGAACTTGTGCCTTTTCTGACCACCTGGACAAGGAAATTCTGCTTCAAGAAAAGGGATGGGGAAGAGTTGTAAAGGTATAAAATTGTGTGTTTTGCTTGTGCATAGGATGAAGAACATTTTTGGTTTTTGTCCTCTGACTAGATGCTGGAAAAGGTCTGGAAAAGTCTGCGTTTATAGCAAAAAGTGACTACCAGGGTTGAATGCTTACAGTTTACTTTATTAAAGGAGAACAAATGAATCTTCATTAATTTAAATTTCTATCTGAATGCAGGTACCTTCCTGCAGATCTTGAGAAACTCTTATGACAAATAGAGTGTTTTGCTCATTGTTGTGCTTAATTTAGAAAGAGCACTTCATGACTCTCAACAATAGTAACTTCAGCTAAATGTAAAATTCCTCAAGAATAGGAAGAGGCTCAAATAAGTGAATGAGCTCTGGATAAATAAATTCACTTCTAGTTTATGACCCAAGCCTGCCGCCATCTCTGACCCCTCTAGATTTGTTTATCGCTTGTTCTTACATTTCAGAATTAAAGGGTCTTAAATTATGTTTGTTGGCCTGGTTTTTGGTTCAGGCAGATACGACTGTATGCAGTGTTGCTCACTTCAATACTGCAGAGTTAATGGAGAAAGAATCCACATCGTTCCCTGCTCTTGGTTTGCACTTCACGTACTTCATGTGCTGTGTGGAGACTATATCTAAATTCTGCATCAAGGCCCTCTTATTCCTGGAACACCCTGGGGAATCCTGTTGTAAAATGGGAGTTCTGTGGCAGCTACAAATAAATTCAAGTTCAGTTCTTTTTCACTGAATTAAATATGTACATGAATAATACAATTGGTACAGTAATCCTTGTAGTTTACATTATCAAATGCAATTTTTTTAATGTGTTCCCTACATTTGCAACACACCACCAAACTTTGTTATGGTAATGTATGTCTGCACAGTAAAAGTTTTCAACAGAAAAAAAAATCAAGGTTTTGTGCAGAATATGTTTCAGGTTCATTACCTCCAGTTTGTGACATAACTTGGGATTTGGACACCTGGCACATGTCCTCTCCCCCTCTTTCATTTGCTTTAGGCCAAAAGCTACTTGTGTGGGTCTGCATGAATTTATGAAACCCAAATGTTCCAGCTGCAGCATTCAATACTGCATCTTGAATCAACAGTTTTCTAACTGTTCCTGAAGGTGAAAATAGTTAGTCCTGACGTTCAAATAGCCATAGTTCACTTATGGACCTAACACTATCTGTATTTTGCAGGGTTTTTCAGAGACTATTGATACAATGCTATGCAGTGTAACATGCTGATACCATACAGAACTCAAGTCGGGGTAGACCTTGATCCCAGGAGTGAACCATGGATAAACTCACTTCCTATAGACAGTTTGTGTGGAAAAGAGAAGCAATGAGAAACACAATGACTTTTCCACAGCTGTGCAGAAACAGAGGTGACTAGGCAGAGCTGGTGGTTTCAGAGACTTTCAACGTGCAGTAGAGTGATACATCCTTTCTTGGATGGTTGCTGCTCCCCACCCACACTTTTTTTAAGAATAGGTGATGTCTTTTACAATTACTTCATTAAGGATAATTCTAGAACATGTTTTGCAATGTAAATTGCAAAATACATAGGAATATGCTTAAAAACTATCAAAGTATCTTTGTGTATTTCCTAGTGAAGCAGATACTTAATATCTTCTGAGCTTAGTGGGTGGCCATGTAATTAATGAAATCTTTCCAGGACTTTGTAATGGGGTCTATGATTTTCTTTCTGCTTAATAAGAAAATGAATGAGCTTACAATAAATTCGGCTGGTGACCTCTGAAGCTGAAAGACAGTTTTGAGTCCTCTTTTAATGTAAACATGAGTTTCAATGAAATGCAAAAGCAGAATGTGTCAGTCCCAGCAATGTGGTTAGTGTTTTGCCTTGATCTTTGAAGCATTAGACTAGTGTCATTCTGGTCCTAATTCTTATTCCAGGGCAAATTACCCATTTAGGTTTCATTGTTCAGTTTTCTAGTACCTTGGAAACTAGAAATGTAGTTGGTTCAGGTCCAATTGTTCATCCTTCTTAATGTGAATAGTAGTTTTTATGGTGGATGTCATACTTGTGTAAAGAAATCAGCCTCTTTTTTTTTTTTGTGTGTGTATCTTTTTTTTTTTTTATATTACCACTTAAAATGTATCTTTAATTATTAGAATTAAATTTAAAGAATGAATACAGATGGAGTGTTGAACACTCCAAACAGAGAAGAGGAAAATTTCTTTTTTTTTTCAAACAGAAAGCAGGAATGGAATATTGTTTGATGTATCAAACAATATCATGGATGTCTACATCAGGGTTACATGTATTCTGGTCAGGATGCCTGGGGTCCTACCCTGGTGGTGCTGTGAGTCACTGGCATTATACATATAGCTAGTTTGAGCAGCAGCAACCTTTATCACTGGGGGCAAATTCATCCTTCCTCTCAGTGGGTGGAACCTCCTATGATTTCAGCAGGAGTGCCCCATGCCTGTGAGTGCATTTCCTTCTTGGAGAGGAAGTTCTGGCACAGAGTTTCAAAAGTGGTTTCTTAACAGAGCTTGAATAACATTTTTAAACTCATTTCCCAGCATAAAAGATGATGCTAGGCAATGGTACTGGCAGGACTTGCTTACACAGATGCTACTGGTAGTTTAGATAAACAGTAACACCTAGGATGCCAGATGTTGTGATTCATCCCTGGCTCTTGCCAAAGTGTAATTCATACTACATTAGGGGCTACTGGTTATTTATTTTTCAGCCCACTAGACGTCTAATTGACTAATCCTCCACTTCTTTTTTGCCCTTTCTCCCTCTACTCTTTCTTCCTTTCATTTACTTTTCTTCCACCTGTGTTAATACTCATTTTGGCCTGAAGCATGGAGAGATCCTATTGGTCACCCAGGGATCAGGTACCCAAGGCCAGAGTTATCCTAGTTTTACCTAATGGTTAGTTATGGCATCCAAATAATTTCCCATTTTCCTATTGAGAGGTGGGTGAGGGGAAAAGCTGAAAACCTTTGCCAAGAAGCACTCTGTGGTGGATACTAAAATAAGTCAGGTAGCAGATGTCCAATCCAAACTTTGGTGGGTAATTAGCTGATTCAATATCCAAAAGAAGCAGGTAATTGTTGTGATTTGTGAATTCTCTGCCAGGGCAGATAGTTTACAGCTTGCAGATATTTCTCTAATGAGGGAGGATATAGTGAGCTCTGAGCAGTAAAATACTGTTTTCTTAGTATTCAAAAAGAATGGCTGTTTTTTTCTCTTTAGGGATGTTCTTGGCATAGACTGTTCTTGTTCTTTTCTTTGTTATTTCTTGGAAGTCTTCTGAAAACTATTGATGCAGTATGCAAATTCAATGCAGGAAATGTAACGTTATATAAGTGTAATTGGCTTTTTATTCAAAGGCGTTTTTATTCCTCCCTGCATATTTTAGTCCTTTCTTAAAAAAAAAAAAAGAGAGAAAAGGATGAAGTTTAAATGCAATCATTTTTTTTTTTGTTTTTGTATTTTTTATTTTTTTTTAAATTGAGAGGAAGATGCTATAAGAATCAGACCATAAAAAGAAATTGAGAAATTAGAGAAACAAAACCACAGAAATCATTGGCAATGCACAGAATGGGACTGTTTCAGGAATTAAAAAAAGTGTCTGACTGTTGCCATTCTAGGAGAACTAGGCAGGGAAAGAAGAGAATGGAAAATAAGAGCAAAGCTCTAAAGCCATCTCTCCTCCCTTCTCCTTTTCAGTGTCATTTCATAAGTAGTGGGGGGGAAAGGGAGAAGTAAGGGAAAGGGGGCCAGGAATCCTAGCAACCAAAATACTAGAGATGCAAACACCTCAGAAACATGCAACTGATAGCAAAAGTTTAAGAGGGTAGGTTCATTACTTCCATTCCTGAATAGACCCATGTATGCTAACAGCAGCGTTGCAAGTTTCATTTCTTCCACTTCCTAAAATGGAAAGCTATTGTTTCCATGTTTGCAGTATTTTGATATACAGAAGTGCTTAGGCAGTGTTGGGAAATTAAAAGAAAAACAACCAAACAACAACATTAACTAGGGAATATTGCTTGGATGGAGTTAGTTTACAGAAACAGCTGGAGCAGAACATGAGAGAGGGAAACAGCATCTTGGGTTATTTTTTTATAATATCAAGATTTCCTTTTCCTTTCTAAACTTTATGTACTGTCTTCCACTTTTTTTTTTTTTCTTTCTGTGAACCTCTCATTATTTTCTTTAAAAACAAAGGTCTGAACAGAAGTAACTCCGCTGAAGTCAATGGACTTTCTGCGGTGTAAGAGATCAGATTTCCTTTGCTCTTCATCGTTCTTGTTCAATCTGCCCCATTTCTTGCTGTCCACACATGGCATTCCTTACTGAACTACTTCTCCCTTCTCTTTTTTCATTCTTTCTCTGTCTTTTTTTTCCTCTCAGCACTTTCCAGCTAGCATCTCTGCTCGTTACTGTGAGCACAAGTGACAAGCAACTGTTTATTCCTTCCATTCACCAACAGGAGGCACATTTTACAGAGCCAAAACCTAACCAAACAAGAAGCCCTCGGATGAAATAATGGCCGTCATAAGCACCAGTGACAGTGAGCATGCCAGGTATCCAAAGTGGTGGACTTGGAAGGAAAATGCTAAGCCATAGTTCACCACTTGATTTCAACCTGACACATCTGGCCCCATAAATTTCTTTACTGGGGCCAGTATTTTAGTAATGGAGCAATAACATATTGTTGTCTGTAGCTGTGCAGAAGAAGCTAAGCTATACATACATTGAAAATGGATATTGTAATTGTTGCTTACTTTGAACAGGGCTCCAACTGTACTTGTATAAATGAAATGACAGTAGCAGATTTATGTGCAAATCATTCCAGTTCTGTGTGAATGTTGATTTACTGAGGCTAATAAGAGTTCAGCAGATTGTAACAAAGAATAATGGAAGAAATTTCTCCTGGAATGACAAAATTGAAATCTGCTCTAAGCCTTCTAAGGTTGTGTAAGCAATATTTGCCATATCGCTAAGCCCCTCACATAATCTTCCAATCTGAATCCTAAAATTTCTTATAGAACTGAAACCCTATTTCACTCCTAATAATGCTCTTATATTCTCTAATTGCAGAAAAACACAAAAACCACAGAACTCCAGTCACTATATAAATTAATCCACATGTTTAATGCAACTCACCTATCTAACGCTTAGGTAAGTTATTTAGTGTTTGTGCAGTATTATTCAGTGAATGATCTGAAGAAAAGGACAAGCAGTCTTAGCTGAGATGTCCTACTGCCCTCCAGTCTATTGCAAACAAAAGTTTACCAAAAGCTAATTTTGGGAAAGTTGCATTAGAGAAGAAAGTGATGGTATTATTGGAGGCTGTCTGCTTTCCTTGCTTTTCTGCCCCCTGTGCGGAAAGGTCTTCTGCATGTCACTCAGGGAAGGTTAAAAAATTACTGCATTTTGCCTAAACCAGCACTGAAGGGATAATATTGCAGAAAAGAAACATTGTGGACAACATTAAAATCTAACAGGACTAAGGAGAAATGAGCAGACTGAAAATAGATGAAATGCAGGTGTGGATTTAGAGTCAGCCATGCTTTTGTCTTGTGACATACTTATTGATAAAAGCCTCAGCTTTCCATTTTTTATCCATTCAAAGTGCCTGGGAAAGAGGAGTTGTAAATTAACTGCAGCACAGTTGACATCTTGAAGGCACAATGCCTCCCAAATAGGTTCCATTGCTGGGAACTGTGAAATACTTGCAGCTTTTAGTTCAACCCCAGAATCAGCAAAACAATTTTAAGAAAACAAATGCAAAATTTTGGGTTCCTTTTTGATTTTCAGAGTGCAGAAAAAGAGGGCAAAGCAGCTCTGGGTTAATACCGGATCTGCAGAATAAAGGTGTTAAAAAGAAGAGGAGAAAAAAGGGGTTTTGATGCTATTTTTCTCCAAAAATGAGTATTTCCATCACTAGCCTTCTATGTGGAAGATACTTTTCAAACTGTGATGCACTAAAATACTCTAAGGGTATCAGCAGGATGGAGTTACTCAAAAGCAAGCCAATTTTGTGTCTGGGGGAGTTGAAAAGAAGAATAGAGGATGAGGAGAGTTGATAAACCCTCTATTGACAAGCTTTGCCAGGACAGTCTGAGGCTGCAGGGGAAAGCCAGAGCACCAACACCAGGGAAGAGCTTCCTGTTCCCCTAACTCACCTATAGAGGTAGAAGTGTGCTTTTCAAACAGCTTTCTTGGCTCAGTGATCATTGCTCCCCTAAGAATGCATATCAAAAATCAAGACAAAACTGTGCTAACATAATTTTCAGTTACAAGCATAGATTTAGTCCACACTGGGCATAAACCTTATTAAATTGCATTGTGTACCCATAATCAAGTCCTAGCATGGTTTCTAAAGCACTGACAATCTTCCTTATGTAGATCAGATCTTTGAAGTTGAAGTGTAGCTGACAGATATTTCTATGTACACAGTTATTATGTGCATGATGAGCATGATTACTGCTTGGATACACTGTTTGCATTTTGCGGTGCTATGTGTAGGATTTACAAAGCCCAGACTATCTCATGCATAGCCAAAGTCCAAATAAACTTTGGTTTCTCTGTTTCTGAAGAAAGAACTTTGACAATAGAAGAAACAATTGCTTAGAAACAGTATATACTTTCTAAAAGATGTGCTGACATGCGAAAGAATATTTTTTAAAGTTTACACTGTTTTTACAATGCTTTTGATATTTTATGCAAGCTGTCATCTAATGGAAATAATGACCTCAGGGACATGTGTTTATCTTGGTTTTAGCCCACTTAAAATACATTTAGCCTTTAGCTTTTCCTTGGGCCAAAACCACATCAAATGGGCCAAGGATGGAATAAACACGCAGACACTCCTGAGGTTATTATCACTTCATTGTCGTTTTGCAGAAGAAAAGGAAAACAAACTCTGTCTCTTTGCATTACTTTTGAGACTCAGCATGCTCAAGTGATGGTGTATACACCATTTTGTAAATGTTTTCTTTCTCGGGATGTGCTTCACTTCTCTTTGTGCCCCTGCGATTTATTAACTGTAAACTCTTTAGACTTTAAATTAATCTCTAAAACTCTGGAAAGCTGGAATTGTAGAAATTAGAGCTGTAGTTGCCAGAGTACAGCATTAGTAACTGGCATTCTCCATGAGCAGAGATTCATAGATGGAAATATTTTAAGATGCAGAAGAAGAGTTAACATGGAGAGTCTACTCCTTTTATGAAGGGAGTGCTGGAATACTGCATCAGTAGGTCATAGATAGAGTTTTGTTTGTGAAACAGTAAATGAACTCTGCACCTCAATGCCATCAGTGAGTTACCGACTAGTGCAAAATATACAGCTCAATGCTTTTCCTACTACTCTCCAAAAAATGGTAGTAACAAACTCTGCCAACTTACTGTGTGAAAAAGGTCACTTTTTGTTTTGTCAAGCACTATTTTTAACATGAATGTCATATAGCTCACTTCTGTCATATTCGGACATAGTGACTATGGACTAGATGTGGTAATAAAATTTTGCTTTTATTTTCAGAAGCTGTAGTTTGTTTCCTAACATTTGGTTAGGAGGGGAGAGAAAAAAAGATTTCTCTCTGAAGAATGAAACTTAAAAACAAAACCCCAAATATTTGTTCACTTAAAATCACTGTTAATTAAAAAAACATCTTTAACATGGTGAGGACTTAATCCTAAACCCAAATGCTGTAAAACAGAAGTTGTTTGTGGAATATTTCAAACCTTGTCTCTGCAAAGCCACCCTGAACTACCAAAGGCTTTGACGGAAATGAATTTCAAATGTGCTAAGCTTAATCACTCACTTTAGGTTAATAACATGTTTAAGTGATTTCCAGTTTTGGAGGTTTAAAGGTGGAAATAACATGATTTGAATTCTGGGCAGAGAAGGCGATCCTGGCAGAGTGCTTTAAATGGAAAGGATGTGTTGTGTGCACATGTTGGTGCTCATGGTTGACACAAATGAAGTCTCTCTGAAGCTCTGTGCTGAAGAGGCCAGTAAGTTACTGATACATATGCCGAGGGACCAAAAGCTGCAGGGAGGTGGGGACGTCTCTCCAGGAAGAGCCTAGAAGCAGCACAGAGGAATTTGAACCAGAGTCACTGCGAGGTTGCACCTATTGTAATCCCAGTGGCTTTGAGGAAACACACACCAGTAGCAAATACGCCAGCTGGTTTCTCTTGCTGGTAATTGCTTGTCAAAAGAGAAGGCTGCATTCAAAGGGCAAGGGGCAAGGATTTACCAAGAGAAGCCCAAAACAGCTGTTTGTCCTTATCCATGCATGCAGAAATAGCTGTTGTTCTTTCTCATTGCCCTCATGTGGTGATGACAAGAGTTCAGGCAGTCTGGGCTTGAGTCTCTCTTTCTGGGTGTTTTAGACTTGCAAGCTGTTTCCTGCATTGCCTTAGCCTCAGGTCTGCTGCTATCATTTCCTCCAGTGATGAAATTGTGAGCATAAAAGTAATTCCTTGAGAGCTAATACCCAGTTTAATGTGAAATGTTCAGATTCATAACAGGAATTCTGGAATCAGGCAATGTGTGATCTGTGGAGTACAGACAGCAGAGGTTGTATGCAGTGCTGTGCTTACCTGGACGGGAAAAGACTTCCAAGCGAACTCTTTCTTCCCTTCTAAAAATCAGGCAACATATACTTTTGTAGTGGGTTTACATGAGTTTGCACATAAACCCAGTGCAATTTTTTAGTTAATATGTATTGCTGATATCATAATTTTATTTGTAGAGGAGCTTCCCATTTGATTTGAAAACAATGTGACTAATGTGGTAGGTAAAGGAACAAGCAGGTCCATGAGTAGAAACAAATAGAAGTACATGGGTGGAAACGCCAGCTCTTTTTTTCCCCCAAAGTCATATACTGCAGAACCATGGGTCTGGCTGTCCCACTTGGTGTCCATATGGGGCAGCTCCTTCTCCTGTGGGCACCCCCTACTCCCCACCATGTTCCCCAAGTCCCTGCTCCCCATCTGCATAACCAGAGCTGGTCTCCATCCCTCTGCTTTCTGCCTCTCATTTGACCATGGGTCTCTTATCTCCCTCCTTCACCCACCTTTGTTTTTCAAGGCCACCTGTGCCAGGCTTGCAATGGACAAGAAGAGGGTGCTGGCCAGGCAGGCAAAAAGGGCTTGTCCTCCTGGATGACAGATGGAGGGAGAGACCACAGTGTGCAGACGCAGCTGAGGAGGGGAATCGGGGACTCGGCCTGCAGAGCTGCTTGGAGCTGTGGGAGGGTTTGAAAATGTCTTTACACATTGGGCTCATTTTCATTTCCAAAATTCAGTGTTTCTGGCAGTACTTATTTTTAGTTTGAAGTTCTATTTAACAGTTTTCAAGATTGGGCAGTGTAGTAATTTAGCAGCCCTTATGTGAAGGAGAGAAGGCTGCAGCTTCTGTGCCACTTTTAATATTTGTTTACCATTTCAATTTTGTAGCAGGCCGACATTTAAATGTTCTGTTTGCTGTCATTTTGACACCTTCCCTTTATTTGCTTATTTTTAATCTGTGAAAGTGTAATACTTAGTGCTTGCTATTTAGGATCTGGGAATTAGAGTTGAATTAACTTTGAGAGTAGGGTTGAAGGTACCTGTAATCTGGGTGAAAAAAATGGGCTGGATATAGTTGGAGATACCTTCTTAGAGGTGATCAGTCGGTATTTTCTTCCTTCTAGCTAAAATGCGTTTCAAGAACAACTTCTCCTCTAGCACTTTGTTTGAGTTTCTCTGGTATAAAAGAGAAAATCAAGTAAAAATTATTGTTGTCCTGTAATAATTAAAGGCTTTCAAAAGCCGTGAATAAGTAGACAAACAATTTTGTCCTAAAATAATTTATTTATGCTTGAGAACTCCTCTTACTTGACACAAACCCTAATATATTATTTACACAGAACCCTGTAATACTTTGACAGTAGTACATGAAACCACATACCAATAGAAACCTGAATCTCAACCTGAATCTTAAAAAATATTTACAAGCTATAGAGCTTGGTGTGGTTTTGGTTTAGGTTATACAATTCCAAGTGAGACCAGGTAACCTTCAGAAGAGGAAAATTAGTTTTCTTCATGATTTTTTAAAATCAAAATTCAAAGCAAAATTCAGAAGCCTGAAGCTCACTAAACAACTTATGGTGAAGAAAATATTTACAGAGTTCCCCAGAATGATCTGAAAGCAGAATTATGCAGAAATGTGTTTGTGAAAAGCTAATGACAGGATCTTTAAAGGCTACCAGGTATATTACCCTACAGGTAGGGAAAAACCCAGAAGACCATCTTTTTCATTATTTGTTTCACTTTTTCCTCTTGACATACATTTTTCTGTGGAAATCATTACTATGTTATCACTTTTTGTTGATTTCAGTGTTTTATAACGGCTCATCCATGGGCCATCTCTGTCTTCTTTCAGAGAAAATCTCCCTTATGTTCAAGCACTGTTATAACCTACATCTGCCACATATGAACAAATGAGTGTGAGCAAGCACAGTAGTGTGGTCTGGCAGGATTGCAGTGCCTCATAACAGGCTATATCAGTGCACATCTTTTATGTGGTATTTAGCCATAGCTGCAAAATTATTAGATACAAACCCTAGTTTCCTATCCTGCACAAAAAGTTTGTTAGAGTGATGAAGTAATTTTTTGGTCTGTGGCCTGTAACTTAAAAACATGATTTCCTCTTCCCAGAGAAATTCTGGCGCACAGAAAAGAATGATCCTCTGTGAAAGGATGATGGATGTTACTGTAACTTTTATGATTTTATGAAAATGAATTTTAATGCTATATGGTTTTCCACAAGGCAGTCCACATCTTTAACACCAAGATCAGCTGACACCTTTAATCTTCTTTAGGGATATGTCGTCAAAGATTCACTTGGGGTTTTAGCTGTGTGGCCAGTGAAGAGACAATGGGATCTGTACAGTTAGATCAGCTTGCTGCTTTGAAAATTTACCCTGTCTTCTTTTAAACTATGCTGTCTCATTACACAGAAATGAAGAGGATTTTTCTGATACCTTATTGAGATAGCAGATGTGGGGTTTTGTGTATTTTTGTTTTTACTGCATCTTCTTTTGATTAGCTGCCTATTTCTTGCTAAGCAATAATAGGAAAACATTTCTTCAGGTTTTTTTTTTTCTTTTTTCAGCTTCAGTTTTCTCTGTGAAAGTACAAGAGGAAGAATTTTAAAGATCTGTCCTGTGAAACTGTTATCTCTTTGATTATCATTCAAAATTCTGCTGCTTGGTTTATCAAATCAATGTAACTTTGAAGAAAGGAAAAAGGCAATACTGATTTGTAATAATATATTTTAATTAGGATGAGTGTTTGAGTCTCAGGAGTCTGTCCCTTGCACATTTTCAGATCTCTCATCCTCCCAGTGTCAGAACTTTAATTACCACCCATACAGACCAACTTGTATTTGGAAGATATCAGAAAATACATCATGAAAGATTTGTCTTTTTAATTGCATCCTTATACCCCCTGCTATATGGTTTCTATTTCCATCAATATGCCTCCACTGCTGCTTCTGTGTTTTTACTTCCTTTGTTACAGGTGAGCCTGTTGGTGAGAGAGGATCTGCGTTTAAGTCTCTATCTGTTCTCCTTCAGCGTCTAACAGAATTTAAATTGTCAGACTCCCTGTGTAATGCCTGACACACATAAGGCATTAGATCAGTATAATCCAGCCTTGGCAGCAACAGGAGCCATCTCGGAGTATGTAACTCATTGCAGGTTAGCACTGAGTACCTCAGACGTGGCTGCTCCTTGCTTCCCATAGTAGCAGCTCACATGGGCAGTGCTCACCCCAGCACCAAGTGCCAAAATCCTTGCCTCTTGGTCACTATGGTTAGTGCAGCAGGAAGAGGGTAGGAAAGGAGGGCTGGTGATCTCCAGTGAGGTAGCTGGGATGAACGAATAACTCGACACAGACCCAAGGGCTTGTGCCCCAGATCAGATAGGACAGGGTCTGTTGGGGGTTTCTCCCTCTGTTGTGCAGTCACAGTTTTGGAAGCACAGAACTTAAGACTCAGTTGCTTGAGGCATTAGTAGATATTTTGCATCCTGAATAAATGTTTGGGACAATTGTCTGTTGGTGTTCCTTCCTCCATTTTCCTTTCCCATTCAGAAGCAGGCTCAGCACCATGGTGCACTGGGAAACCTTTCATTGATGACTACAGAAATTTACTATTAACAGCTTTTGGTTAAGCTCTGAGTGAGAAAGTCTGGGTCAGCAAGGAGTTGGAATTAAATTCACCCCTTCACATGCCGAAGCAGAAATACCCTGGATATCATGTTCAAGTCTGAATAAGTGATATCAGTCCTACTTTGTTGCCTCACGCTCACACTGCTCTGCTGTTTTCACAGCAGCATCTACCATCACAGCTAGACTTAAAGTGCCCATCCGAGTGGGATCTCCCTGAGTAGACAGGCTTGGAGCATGCAGCTCTCCACTTTTGCTTGTGTGGTGCTATTCGTTGCCAGTCCAACATGTAGTGTGAGCTGGCTTCAGAGCTAAGCAGGCAAGTCTTTTAATTTCTTGAGAGGTTTTTAGCTCTGCGTATAGATTTAGTACCTTGTAAAGTCCATCTACTGACACTTCAGTGCCTGCATTCATTTTTTAAATGAATCTCATTGATAATGAGGCTCATTAGCTGGAGAGGCTTGTTATTTAACAGTTTTCACCTGACGTCCAGAATCTCAGATGATAAGGGATAGTATCTGTGAGAGATGTTCATACTGCCAATTGTCATTAATTTCAGAGCTGGGTGAGATGTATTGACATGAAGTCCCATGCTTCTCTTACTAAGAATTTCAGTAGATGCAGAAGGGTAAGCCTACACTAAGCCACATTTATTTTCAGCAGCACAATGTAGAAAATTAATGATGCTGGATAAACTCTTAATTTCCTTTCAAAAGCAAATGAGGATGTCTGAAAGAAGTGAAATTATTGGTTTAGTTTGATCCTTGTCTGCAGTGCTATGATCAGCAAAACTTGATGGTAACAAGGAGTACACTGCCTACACTACAGTGCAGGATCCTGAGCTCCTTAGTGGGCTCTGTGACAGGGATGTGGCCACATTCACTAACCTGCTTTTGCTAAGGACTAGAGTGGCTGCAGATTCAGTATCCTTGAATTTGTTTCCTGGTTGGAAACTCTTAGAATATAGCTGAATGCCAGAAAATTCCTAACATCCATTTTGTGAAAGTCAGTCATCTTTTAGAAGTCTTAAAATGGGCTGGACAAGAGCTAAAACCTATTGTTAACTATTAGCAGCTAGAAAAACTTGAGTTCATACCTGAAAAATCTTGGACCATGTTATTGAGACACTTAATAGGAAACTAGAAAGTGTAATTTTAAGAGAAATAAAGTTTTCTTTTTTTTTTTTTTTTTAAATCATAGTATTTAGATGCTAGATGTACTTTTAAATGCCTTAAGTAATGCAACTACGGTAGTTAAACTTTCAGCATGTTTTGTTGGAGGTTATTTTGCCTTTTAAGGCTGATGTCAGTAAATACTAATGTAATTTCAATATCTAAAAATTCAGAAAGATTTTAGTTGCAAACTTGATAATGAAAAGTTTTGGTTTTTTTTTTTTGTTTTTTCTTCTTGAAAGGCGTTTACAGAACAATCATGTCAAGGGTGGCTATTTTTTTGTACAAAAATAGAAGCGCAGGCACTTTCCTGGATAATCAGCTTCAGGAAGGAAGTCCTTTGATCAGTCCTCTGCAGCAGCCTTGACTGCTTACCAGCATCCACAGAGCATCCCAAAAGGAAGAACCTGAAAATATAATATAAAAGAGATTTAGAAAAGACAGAACTGATAAGCTTTCTTATTTAAGGCAGGTAAAGATCTTTATTTCATTTTATATCTGTATAAACTAACTAACCCAAATATACAGTTTACAAAACCTCTTAGTAGCTTCCTTTCCACAGGTTTTTTGACTAAATATATTTCTCAGACCCAGGGACCATCTAATGCTCCCCAGAATCAACAGGACTACCATGGAGTTTGCTAATCATTTGTCTTGCTTTCAGTAAACTCCTTAGAAAAAAAAAAGTTCATCTGTTTTCCTTTAACATAAGTTCTACTTTTCTCTGGTATAATCACCTAATATCCATAGTGCTTCTCATATGCTTCACTGGGAGTTGCACTTTGTTATCTAGAGGCAAAATCTGGCTCTTAATTACTGCACCACATACCTGCCATAGTAATCTAGTAACCCAGAACAGGACCAGTTGTGCATATTTAATTCCTCATGTTGAAAATCATGTTGGGGAAGATCATTTTTCAATACAGAGAAAATAAAACTTTATGATTTTCTTAAGTTATTTCTAGCAGTCAATATTTGTGCTTAAGAAGTAGCCTATAAGGTTTTAATTCATTTATTACATATTGAAATGTTGCAAATCTGTCATTATGCTTTGGTTTTCTGACAATGTCTATTTTCTGTGCCTTTAATGATATCTCAAAACTGCTATGACAGTTAAATACCTTTTGATTCATATGGAGTTTTCCTTTCTGTCTAGATCAATATGGTTTTCAGAATATCTTTTTCTTAAATAGGAATTCTTGGGGTTTTATTGATTTTTGTATCCAGTGTTTTGGGGACTTTTTTCTTAGTACCTTAGTTAACAGGGAGTCGGGACTGCACAGTTTTGGTATTGGGATGATGACAGTGATCTCAGCCAGCCTACCTAGTCCCTAGGAAGAAAACAACACATTAACTTTTTAAGTGCTGGCAGCCCTTAAGGACTTGCTATTTCCGTACTTTCTCATAGCCTGCCAAAGAGAAGAGTAGGGAAGGAAATTGTCCATCTGAGTAGATTAGGAACACTGAAAGGTCAGGGTGAATCAGGTGAAGTGCTGTTTTTCACAGAAAGAAAGAAGGATTTAAAAACCTTACTCTAGAGGAAAGGATTGTAAGAAGGACAGGAAATGGCACAAGATTTGAATCTTGAGATAAGGTTTGTAAGAGGAGATTTAAAAAAAAAAGATGAAACATCACAGGCAAAGACCAGCTATGTGTGTCTAACGGCATTTTAGAATTGGCACAGTATAATCAATTTTATGTTGGTTGGTAGGAGAAGCCCAGCTTTTTCATTTGAATTGATAACTAGAAAGTGGCAGTGACCGCATTGCTTCCTGCATATACGCTGAACTGCGTTGTAACAAAACAGTAAAGTTATATGTGAACTTCTTGCCATGTATTCTTGTTCTGTAAGAATATCTAGGTATGATTTACTTACTAGAAGATCTATGATAATCACAATCCTTGGACTTTTTTCAATGTGTGATTATTAATTCTTAGGTGACTATGATTCAGATTTCCACATACCATTTACAAGTGGATGCATTTCAAATCTATGGATCAATTTCAGTAACTTACCTGAAGTCTGTATTTAGCACAGAGAGGAATTATTCTATAGACTTGAGAGAACTTCGTATCAGTTTTGGAATTCTAATGAGGGCCATGGATATATATAGAAATAGATAAACACACAAACATACATATGTACACACATACATATATATTTATGTTTTTAGCTGTAATATTGACTTGCTACCTGGAGGATGTTGTACAGATTCTCTTATTGGACTTCCCCAGAGAAGCAGTTTTTCATAAGTAGGATTATTCAAGTCACTTACTGAACTGAGAATGCAGAATTGCTCAATATAAATTGAAAAATTGGCAGACTCTAGTGGCAATGATCTATGTACACCTCAAGCCAATGTGGAAGAAATGCACTTTAAATTCTTGGCCTTAGTGGAAGTCAAAGGCTCTACCTAGCATAGAAGCCTGCCTTCCGAAAATGTTAATTAAAATTCCCTAGATGAAAATTACAAGAAGGTCATTGAAAGTATTCATGACACATTGTTTTCCAAGCTAAAATTCATTCAGATGTCTGTTTTCAAGGGAAATAATTCACAACAGGTTTGACTAATGATTCAGTAATATGAGCTCCCCACATTTTACATTGTCAGGTGCCATGTTAGTCTTATTTTGTAGATAGCAGGGAAGAAACAGCTCTTATAGCATGCTATGAACAGCACCAAGCACTTTAAACATGCCTAATGCAGTTTGTTCCTCTAGTGACAAACCTCCATTGCACGAAGGAGCCGGGCATGTCTGAAGAAGCCAAAATGGAGAAAGGGGAGAATTTTTAAATTCTCTTACGAAGGACCAATATACCTGACACACTTAGGTGGGTGCTGAAGAAATGGAGGACTAAATTTGGAGAAAAGGACACTGTAGTCTCATCACAGAGCTTCAGAGACTTTATTTTCTACCAAGGTTGCTTTGTTAGGTCTGTACATTGTGGCAAAATAAGCCATCGGAGATACTTTTACTGAATGAGCAAATGACTTGATTCATTATATCATAGAATCATACAATCATAGAATAGTTAGGGTTGGAAAGGACCTTCAGATCATCTAGTTCCAACCCCCCTGCCGTGGGCAGGGACACCCCATACTAAACCATATCACCCAAGGCCTCGTCCAGCCTGGTCTTGAACACTGCCAGGGATGGAGCATTCACAACCTCCCTGGGCAACCTATCCCAGTTCCTCACCACTCTAACAGGAAAGAATTTCCTCTTTATATCAAATCTAAACTTCCCCTGTTTCAGTTTTAACCCGTTACCCCTTGTCCTATCACTACAGTCTCTAATGAAGAGTCCCTCCCCAGCATCCCTATAGGCCCCCTTCAGATACTGGAAGGCTGCTATGAGGTCTCCACGCAGCCTTCTCTTCTCCAGGCTCAACAGCCCCAACTTCCTCAGCCTGTCTTCATACGGGAGGTGCTCCAGTCCCCTGATCATCCTTGTGGCCCTTCTCTGGACTTGTTCCAACAGTTCCATGTCCTTTTTATGTTGAAGACACCAGAACTGCACACAATACTCCAGGTGAGGTCTCACAAGAGCAGAGTAGAGGGGCAGGATCACCTCCTTCGACCTGCTGGTCACGC
Organism: Pezoporus occidentalis; assembly: GCF_034315485.1. NCBI lineage: Eukaryota > Metazoa > Chordata > Aves > Psittaciformes > Psittacidae > Pezoporus > Pezoporus occidentalis. The sequence continues at coordinate 12,716,030 of NW_026913748.1, read as the reverse complement.
TCCTTTTGATGCAGCCCAGGATATCATTGCTTTCTGAGCTGCAAGCGCACACTGCCGGCCCATGTTCATTTTCTCATCAACCAACACCCCCAAGTCCTTGTCCACAGGGCTGCTCTGAATCTCTTCTCTGCCCAACCTGTAGCCGTGCCTGGGATTGCTCCAACCCAGGTGCAGGACCTTGCACTTGGCATGGTTAAACTTCATGAGGTTGGCATCCGCCCACCTCACAAGTGTGTCAAGGTCCCTCTGGATGGCATTCCTTCCCTCCAGGGTATCAACCGAACCACACAGCTTGGTGTCATCGGCAAACTTGCTGAGGGCGCACTCAATCCCACTGTCCATGTCAGCGACAAAGATGTTAAACAAGACCGGTCCCAACACCGATCCCTGAGGGACACCACTTGTTACTGGTCTCCAGCTGGACATTGAACCATTGACCACAACCCTTTGTGTGCCGCCATCCAGCCAGTTCTTTATCCACTGAGTGGTCCATCCATCAAATTGATGTCACTCCAATTTAGAGACAAGGATGTCATGTGGGACAGTGTCGAACGCTTTACACAAGTCCAGGTAGACGACATCAACTGCTCTACCCCTGTCCATCAGTTCTGTAGCCCCGTCATAGAAGACCACCAAATTGGTCAGGCAGGATTTCCCCTTAGTGAAGCCATGCTGGCTGTCAGCAAGCACCTTGTTGATTTTCATGTGCCTCAGCATGCCTTCCAGGAGAATCTGCTCCAAGATTTTGCCAGGCGCAGAGGTGAGACTGACTGGTCTGTAATTCCCCGGGTCATCCATTTTTCCCTTCTTGAAAATGGGGGTAGATTTCTCTTTTCCCAGTCATCGGGAACTTCACCTGACTGCCATGATTTCTCAAATATGATGGCCAGCGGCTTTGCAATTTCATTTGCCAGCTCCTTCAGGACCCGCGGATGGTTTTCATCAGGTCCTCTCCTTGTCGGCTCCTCTATTACTTGCAGAAGGAAGTTGTCTTCTACACAATCGAGGAACCTCCTGGATTGCTTGTGCCGGGCCGTACCATCCTTCCAACAGATGTCAGGGTGGTTGAAGTCACTCATGAGAACAAGGGCCTGTGAGCATGACGCTTTTCCTATCTGTCTACGGAGTGCTTCATCCGCAGGTTCTCCTTGATCAGGCGGTCTGTAACAGAACCGCACAGTAATGTCTCCCATCGCTATATTCACTTTAACCCTGACCCACAAACTCTCTGTGGACTGCTCACCTGTCCCCAGACAGAGTTCCATACTCTCCAGCCTATCCCAAACATAAAGGGCAACTCCCCCTCCCCACCTGCCAGGCCTGTCTTTTCTAAAGAGCCTGTAACCTTCCGTTCCAACATTCCAGTCATAGGAGCCATCCCACCATGTTTCTGTGATGCCTATTATATCATACCCCCATAGATGTGCACACATCTCTATTTCCTCTTGTTTGTTCCCCATGCTACAGGCATTTGTATAGAGGCATCTGAGCCGAGCTCCAACTGAAGCCAGCTCATTGGCTGGAGTGGCTGAGATATCTCTACGTTGCTCCAAGCATTTATTATAGGTTCTGGCAGCTGACTGGGTGTGTTGGGATGGAATGATGCCCCTCTCCCCCAGCACAACTAGTTTAAAGCTTCCTTGACCAATGTGGCAAGCCTCCTACCAAAACTGCTCTTTCCCTTCTTTATCAGATCAGCTCCATCAGCCCCCACTAGACCTGGCCTACAATGTCCTTTTACTGCAATTTTTTCTGACTGCCTTGTTGGATTAAGTTCTATGAGAACTTCCAAATGAGACATACAGATTTCTGGGCTTGCCAGTAAGAATTTCTTGGACAAACATAGTATTTTCATAGATGAAGTCAAAGTATTGAGCCATGTGGGACATTTCTGAAGTTCTCCCTACATATCCAGGAGGTCGATGTACATGTCAGACTCTTGAAATTAAGAGGTATGCTGAATACTAAACAAAATTTAATAGCTATGATAAGGCAACGTATGTGCTTCATCAAGTATTTCAGAGAGTAATGCGCTGCTAATACCCACTGGACTTGATTCGTTTTAATTTTTTATTCTCCCACTAACAGAAAGTAAATGCATTTTTTTTTATTTATTAATCCTCCTTTCAAAAGGATCCTTTTGAAAGGATCTTTTACCTTCTGCAAAAGTTTTTTGTCCTTTCACTTTTTTATTGACTGAAAAAACAAGAAGCTGCTACATTTACCTTGAGGAGTCAAAACCAAGCATTGAGGTCAACAGAATTACAGAAAAGATGCACTTTCCCTAATATGTTGGTAGTTTTTTCTGTTATCTGATTTGACCATATTGATATCACCCATTTATGGATGTACTTGTTAAGTAAGAGGATATCCACAATTTTAGAGCCTTTATAAGAAGCAGAAACAGCTGTGTTTCAGATTTAAGCATTTTTATCTCTATAGCTTCAGAATTTGAAACGTACTATCAAATGGTTGTCTAATTTATTGACTTCAGAGTTCTGTTGATAAGGAAATTTTCTACTTCTTGGTGTTACTTTGTTGTGTTGGGACTTTCAGAGGAAGTTTGAAAGGGGAATGTTCCGTAAAATCAGAGGTGGAGTGGAGAGTTCCTAGTATTAATTAAAGTAGTGTGCCTCAGTTTGGCTCTTGTTTTCATATAGTCTAAGATACTACACAGATGGTACTGGCCACTATCCAAACTGGCTATTGCTTGAGTCCCTCTGGCAGATGCTGGAGGGGTATCTCTAGGATGGTATTCTTTCTGTCTCCTTTTCTGTCTTACATTCCATGCCTTTCTCTCCACTTCAAATATTTTTTTGGCAGATCATGTCCAACATAATTAATAATATTGTTTATGTCATGCCTAAACTTTTTCTTTGATTAGGTGTTTCATCTTTTGAATGGTCTTATGTCTATCCAGTGGCTTTACTTGGCAAATCTCACTGCCAAGAAGATGACTGAATGTCACCTCTTACCCATAAGGCCTGAAGGGCATCTCTGAAACTTAGCTATATAAGGAACTGAGATATGCCAAGAGTGCCACAAAATTGCAGTAAATTCAGTTTTATGATCAGTAGGTTTTTTACTTCCAGGCTTTTAACAAACTTGTTTCAAGATGTTTTTTGTAATCTCTTACTGTGTTATACTCTCGCTTCCTAGACTAATTAATAAAGATAACTTGGAACTTTGAAAGTTATTTTCTGTTTGGCTAAAAAAAAAGGTGACATGGAGTCAGTATATTTTCTTAGTATAAATGCCATATATTTAAAATGTAGGGAGAGTCTGATCCTCTGAACAGAAGCAGCACATTTAGCTCACAGATGGTTTTCTTTTTGCCAAAGCCTCGGGCTAGGCATCTTTCCCTTATCCTACCAGACCTATGCTGCCTATCTTGCCTTGCTTTCTCTCCAGAATCCATGCAGGCCATGTGAAAAAACAGTGTATTTGGTGATTGTTCACATAGCAGTGTTTGAACCTTAGGAAACTCAATTAGATTTGCTTTCCCTCCAATCCGTGTGCTCATTCCAAACATCAAAAATTTACCTGCTTATTGATTTACTGCTTTATTCAGATAGGCCTACAATCCCTTCTGCTGTCAAGAAGACCTCAAAGTGCAAAAATTCTTTTATATGAAAATTCATCCCTTTAAGGAAGCATGGGACAGTTGGCATATTCAAGAGCACTTGATGCATTGCCAGTATTTTTGCCTATATGACTTTTTGACCTGCAAACCAACACAGCATTAGTTGTTTTGAAATAAATAAAATCATCTTCATTCCAAAAAGCTCTTGGCATTGTATCTTGATTTTATTTATGTTTTTATGCTAACTTGGACTGTTTTACTCTTGTAACTTGGGAATTATCTGTTTGTTTCATTGTAAAATGTCTAAGATACTAGATAAGTGAAAGATAAATATTATTATCATAGATCTTTGTGTATTTCTGAGTGCAAACTCGAGCTTGCATTTGACAAAGAGCATTTTGTTCTATCTTCTTATGCTATTTGTTAGTATTTTCTGTATATAGAATTTTGTAAGAACAGTTAACTCCTAGTTATTACACAAATATTAGTGAATCATAACAATGCTGGCACATGCATATAACTTAGGGTGAGATAGCTTAGGTAAAACTAAATCCTCTTCCAAAACTTGAACTAGGTTTTGCTTTAAGTTCAGAAATGTGTATGGCAACACTGTTTTCCTTAGTGCATGCTTCTGTATCATTGGGTAATGATTGGAGGGAGAGAGAACCTTGATTAGAGACATTAAGACCGCTTGAACTTAAAATGCCCATGTAATCTGTGAGGTTTTGTATTATCAGTTATTTCTATCTTTTTTTCTGTTTTCCCAAAAAGCCCCTACTTTGAATCATAGAAAATAGTTCGTATTGGAAGAGACCTTAAAGATCACCCAGTTCCAACACCCCTGCCATGGGCAGGGACACCTTCCACTAGACCAGGTTATTCAAAACCCCATCCAACTTGAGCACTTCCAAGGATGGGGCATCCGCAACTTCTTTGGGCAACCTGTTCCAGTGTCTCACCAACCTCATATCTACCTCTTACTACACTTTAGCTAATTACCTCATTCACTACAACTGAGTGCAATCTGCTGGAGAATCTGTGGAGGTACATGGCCTGTGGAAGTCACCTTGTGCACCTCCAAGGGGCAGCTCATCTGTCAGTGCAGCTCTCTGGTGTTCCCCAGAGATCTGAGACACAGACAGGTCAGTGCATGAAAGCGTGAAAATATAATGAAGTTTTCAGATTTATTTTTGTTCAACAACTTTAATTGTACCAACAGTGTACCCTCAAAGCTGCTAATGTTTGGGTGTCACCAGTCAGCATCACTTGCTACTCTGTGGTGTCACAGTGGTGCACCATAACTTAAGAGGCTTTGCCAGAAGATACATAGATGAATTTCAGTATAGAGTCTCATCAGAAGGTAGTAATCACTTTACGTTTTTCCTGGAAACCACATGAATGAACCTCAAATCCAGCCTGATTTTCACTTTTGTTAACTTGGAGAAGTTTTCAAAGTTGAATTTGCTAAAAATAGTGACACCTAAGAGTACCTGGAACTAATTCATGCTGTTCATTTTACTGGTAACCAGGGGAGAGATACAGGGAAGTTATTGCCCCTCAGTTACACAATAATTCAGTGTAACTAGAAAATCTGTTATTTAGGAGATAATTTTAGTTTGCCGTTGAGGTTATAAGGCAATAAACGGGTCCTTCTTGTATCCTCAGATTTTACCCAGGACATTTATGAGGCTATTTGTTGCCCAGTGTACTTAGAACCAAGTTAAAATATCACTACTGTATCAAATCTACATTAAACCCCCCCCAACATTTTCATTCATCCTTTCCTTTATTTCTTTAATTTCTCTTTCCTTGCCAGATATAGCAGAGAGCTTTTTCTGTATTGCTTTTTCAAATAGAATTAGAGCAAATCATATTAAAAGGGCAAAACATTTTGCATGTTAATTGCTGCTGGATTTTATTAGTTCCTTGATTTTAATTGGTTAAAATTTTGTAGGTCTTTTTTTCTTTTCCTTAGGGAGAAAAATGTGTTCTTGCCACAATCAATTTTGTTAAAAGGATAATTAATTGCTCTAGTATATAAAATGAAGTGGTTCACTTACTAAAATACTCCATTTTGGATCACAACCAACTTATAAAATCCTATTTATATGAAAATTATCCAAACTTAAGATTCCCTTATGATAGTGGAAAATATTGTTCTAGAAGTCCACATATCTTCGCTTTCTCTGAAGTTGGATAAACACTGATACAGTGTAGGAAGGGTTGGGAAACTTTTTGAATTGTACTGTTACAACAAGTTTCTTATATAATTTGAAAAATATTTTCTATATTTTTTTTCTACTGTGTGGTACAATTATCTGATTGAATTTGTATAAGTGTACTTATGCTTCTGCTTGCATACCATAGATTTACAATTTCAGCTTACTTGGTGTCATAGAATCATAGAACGATTTGGGTTGGAAAGGACTTTAAGGTCATTTAGTTCCACCCCCCTGCCATGGGAAGGGGCACCTAACACTAAATCATGTCACCCAAGGCTCTATCCAATCTGGCCTTGAGCGCTGCCAGGGAGTGTCCCAGCTGTTTGCTCCTTATTTTACATGCCTTTTAAGAAGGCTGCCTGAAACATGCATATTTAACATATCCAATAGATACCCAAAATATAACTAATTTTGACAGGTGTTACAGAGCAAGCTGTCAATTCTGTCCCAGCCACAAAGCTGTGTATATGGTCTCTGCCATCCTCTAGGGCAGATCACATGCTCAGAGAGAACCAGCAGCCAGGAATTCTGTGTTTTAATTGTCATTTAATTGTAAAGCTGAAGATCAGGACACCAGGAAAGCTGTGGGAGTGCTAACATCCATGAGGGACAGAAACAAAAGAAACTAGAAAGCATGTAGTGTTGAGCAAGTTTTGTGGCTTGTGATAAATCCTGCTGTAGGATCCTGGCCTTTGGGTCCAGACTCATTTTCTTCTGGACTGGAATGTCAGTGTTGCTTCTGGCAGAATGCAGCACACATATCAAATCATACCCTCACCAAGGAGCCTGTCTACAGGGCTTTTTGTTAAACATATGCATGTGGTGTATCCAACACTTCCGTTTAATTTCTTCTTTCCATCCTCTGAGGTTTCTCATGAAGCAAGCGTGATGGGCATTAAAGCAGTGCCATGGCAGTATATTGCAGTGCTTCATGAGTATAATGCCAAAGCTATCAGGTACTGGTAGGATCACAGTAGTCATGGTGCTGCTTTCATTCTCTGCTCTGCCCCTAGTCAAATTCCTTTTCATTTATGGAGTCCTGCGTACCTTCCTACTTCCCTTCCCTTTCACAGCCCATACCTTCTCTACCCAAGTCAGCATTCCTTCTTCTTTTCAGCAATGTATTTAGAGCTGAGAAGAGCTCTGGGGGCATCCCTGGGCCCCAGGCAGTGTATGAGAAAGCTGGCTGGTCTGAGATGGCAGGACCTGGGCACCAGGGAAATGAGAATCCTAGCAACTGCCGTGGGAAGAAAAGCCCAGGAGGGCTGGTCTCTCACTAGCAAGGTTTCATGATCTTCTGTGTAAAATGAACTCCCAGCAACAATCCTCATGTCTTGTCCTCTTCCTTGCTTATCTGTAATGTTTCCCAAAGTGTTGTTACTGTGAAAAATACATCTGGGATCAGTCATCTCTAAGTCATAACCTTTTATTTAGGAGTATAGCAGACCTCGCTACCTTTCTCTGAAGGCAAAAATATTATGCTGGCTTTTTTTTTTTTTTTAATTTTTAAAATTTATTTAAATACTTTCATTTTTAATTTTGAAAAAAATAAAAAATTTAAAAAAATACCTCCTCCTTCTCATCTTCCTAAATCAGTTCACATCTGTAAGTGATTGCAGCAGAGCTGCAGCTGAAACCCTGACACCTTAGAAGCCTCCAGCCTGTTTTAAAGCAGCTCTTAACTGAGTTGGATGATGATGATCTTGACTTTCGTAATATACTTCTCACATTCAGTAAGTTCCGGCAACTAATTTGTAAAAATAGGTCCTTTTTAAAAGTCTGGTATTTAAAGTAACGCACTGTAATTACACATCAGGTGGAAACAAGAATCAGGCACAGGCTTTCAGGTACTTCAGTGCAAAATATAGAAGCTCTTTCCAAGGGGATCTGAGATGAAGTATGTCAGTGCCACCTTCCCAATTTCCAGATGCTGCCTATATTGTCACTCATGGTTACAGATGTTTTTTTGTGTGCCCATTTCTTTAGGTAAGAGCATAGTGACTTGAATTTAGCAAATTTGCCTTCATAGTTTGCGGACTATGACAACTGCAACATTAAACAGATGTGATATATTTTGAACATCATTGATATGCCACTGGGATATGTTCCTAATGTGAATATGTGTTGTCAAATACTCTAACTGTTAAACCGCTCATAGACACAGCTAATGTGAACTCTCTGTGTGGGAGGGCATTTCTGTTCAGATATAGAAGAGAATAAACTGAAAACACAGCAAGGATGCTATGTCGGCAGGTTATAACCTCTCTATTTTAATAACACTGACCAGCTAATATCAGACATACACTCTATAGTGTGCCTATGGAACAGACACAGCTTTAATCACAGTATGTGATTTGGAGGCATGTGTTAGCAATTATATTATCTCATTAGACTGCAATATAACTTTAGCAACGATTCAAATTTATGTGAAGAGTAATTTGTTTTTTTTTTTTTTAAGGGAAGTGAAGAAATTCTGATTTGTAGAAGATTCATTGAAGGGAACAGTGGACTTTGTCAGGGTTACTAACCCATATTCTCCCATTGTCCAATCTTCTGGATAAAAAAGACTTTCTCTTAAGCACCTCAAATATAAGATGAAGATTTTTCTCATCTTCAAAATAGCTGAAGAAAGGATGATGCGGCTATCCAGGAGGACATATACGGTAATTGTTTTAAATTCTCCAGCAAGATCTTCCCTAAATTTCCAAAAGCGATTTCAAAATCTGTTGGAAAAATTTTTCTTAGAAACATTTATATTTTCATGATAAAGAGGCACAAAAAAGCAAACAGTGGCTATGATTTAGGAAGTAACTTCAGAGCATTGTATATACAAGCTTAGTGATATTTTCAGAATTGCTAACAAAGATTGCTTTGATGCAGAGTTTATTGTTATTGCATAAGCAAAAAATGGGTGTTTCTTGGTTGTAAGTGCAATACCCTCAGCTCAGGGATTGTCAGGATGGTAGATCTCTCCTTCCTCAGTATTTTCATGTTACTAGTCAAGGGTAACATGATACTGGCAGTTGACTTTAGCACATAACTGTTTGCTAAAAGGATGTTTCGGTCGATACTCTGGCAGTGTTTTTTTATAGTCTAGTTATTGCAGAGGAAATGGGCGATTCTTTATTGGTTATAATATGGAGTTGGCAGAAAAGGAGGAGAAGCCATTTCAGGATACCTTTGGGCTCCTTCAGAGGGGCCCAGCTTAATGTCTGGGAGTCATTCCCATCAGGCACTATGTTACTATCACCAAGGCATATATATTAGCATGATGGCAGTCCTGGGGTAATGGTTGGACTTGATCTTAAAGCTATTTTCCAACTTAGTTGAGTCTATGCTTCTATAGATCCTACTATGGACCTGACTGAAAGAGCAGCCTACTAATTGTTTACAATAATCCCTTGATTTACATGGTGTTTTACAGAAGAAAAAGGAGACTAATGGCAATGTCTCTGTACCAGTGCTTTAAAATATATCCAGTAGGGGGCTTTGAATTCTTTTCTGGGACCATAAAGAGGGGATCCTAATTTGCAGTAAGTTTGTGCAACTCTGATGATGTTAATCAGTTCAGGCTTGCAGGATCCCATCATTCCTACTTAGTAGGAGTGGGATATTCTCAGATTCTGGGGACGTGGATCACCTAGACAGTGAATAAAAGATCTTCAGAATTGCTAGCAGGCAGCAGAGCTGCTACAATGGCTGCATACTCGGTTCCTACTCCATTTCTTAAAAAATGGGTGTGATTAAGAGAAAGCGTAACTGCAGGAAGACTTTCAGCAGCCAGTGGTGGCTGGAGAGGCTGCATTCCAGAACACAGGCATGGAGTTTTTGTCATGTCCCTGTACTCTGTAATTAAATTTTCACTGAATTGCTGAGTCTGACTATTATAATATAATCACTTACAACTCTCGCATGTAATTTATTAGAACAATAATGAGTTCCAGTGAACAGGCTCCCCACCAGTGATGAACTCTGAATGATTTCTATGATAAAAACTCATTTGAAAGGGTGGCAGATGTAAGGCAGACCATGGTATGCTCAAGATCTGTGCACACCTATGTATAAATAATAGATACATCTCAGGCAAATGTAAAATGTTGCAGCATTTTGTGAAGTCGCTGGGAGAGGAGCTTTTCTGCATATCAGTACTTTAAAACAAGAGCTGCCTCAACACTCAAGCTGTTTACATTTGTGCATATGTTATTTACTTTGCCACAGCTTTTGATAACAAGATTTTCAACAACCATGGAGCCAACTCTATAGTCTTCATCTGGATTTTCAGATAACAAATTCTGTAACGGACGCAGAACTTACCAGGTGGACTGACTGCCTTGCTTGCAGCTCCCCCATCCGGTTATCTTTCCTCTAGTGTACCAGTTTCCCATGACTGTTGTTACCTGGGCTCTATGTTCCCCAAAAGTAAGGAGCTCAGCAGCCTGCCATCTGGGCAAGCAGAGCCAAAAAATCTGATGAACACTTTTCTGTTCAGATTTTTCCTACCTTGGGAACTTTTTTGAATTTCCAAACTGAAGCTGTCTTGAGCAGGGGCAGAGGAGGAGTAAAAAAGGAAAAAAAAGAAGTGTTTGGCTTTTCAGCACTTTTCCTGAATTGAGAGTTCCATTTTTATGCAATCTCTGTGGTTTAATTATTAATGCCTTGGCAACGCAAACTTAGGAAAAGACCAAGAATGAAAACTACAAGAACAGTAATTTTTTTTTTCATCTGGTCCTCTTTGATTTTGCCCACGAAGTACAAATGAACTATTTTGTAAAATAGGTGATGTTGCGGAAGATAATCTCTCTAACACATTTTTAAAGTTTCTCTGAAAATCCAGAATTTGAAAGCTAGGAATGTATACATTTATAGGTTTTTCTACAGAAAAATGTGAGTTTTGTTCTCTGCCTTGACTTGATTCCATCAAAATATAATGACAGTCTCATAACGCAGAGATCTGTCTTTCTAAGGGATTATGAAGTCCCATAAAACCCTAAGAGCAGACATCAATTGAAGAACATACATCACTTCTGTTTTCATAGTCTGTGTTTCAAGATGACAGAAAACTTACCATATTGCTTCCAATATTTGGGGGCAAAATAAATGTTGAATGAAAGCTGGAATACTGCACCCTGTATTTAGAGGGGACTGGATTAAATCCCTGTGCCAGCACTCTGTCCCCAAAAGATTTAGCTCATGTTCTCAAGCAAAACCAGAGAATGCACATTTTCTCCTTATAGTTTCAAAATAGGTATTGCTTCTTATGTGTTGCTATTGATTACTAGCTTTTGCACAACAAAGTGAACATTAAGATATAAGGGTGTTGCTGATGATAGTGTAGAAAACACGAACTATGTTACCAACCATGAGATGAAGGAAAGGAAGCATTTTGAGGCAACTTTTAAAACACTTCTCTATCCTACAAAGAAATGCTGTATTACTTTGTGGCTTGTGTGTTGGAAGTTTCATGATGCTATCAAAAGGTAAGTTTCTAAAGCTAGTAGTGTTGGCACTGCATCCAAGTTGCGACATTCCTAATGTCCCAATCCTAATTCCATATTCTGACAGATAAAGATGAATTGATCACTGAACGAGATGGTTGCCTAGGTGCAAGCAATCATGATCTAATTTTATTTGTTTTGTGCAAACAGTATTATATTCTTGGTGCTTTAAAAAGGCCAATTTCCCAAAGCAGAAAACAATCGTGCAAAATTGAGTGGGAGGAAAAATTTAAGCACAAGAATGTGCATGATAATTAGGAATTGTTTAGGAATGCTTTATTAGATGCTAAAAAAAAGCCAACTCTGCAATCAAGAAAGGTTTCTATGGTTGAAAAAAATCTTTCTAGAAAAGGAAGACAGTTACAAACACCCTCTGAAAATAAAGAAATAACCCTACAAAACAAACATGTAACAAACAAAGAAAGGAGAATCTCATGGCACTGAGGATAAACCAACATTTAGGAAATAAAAGCAATAAATAGAGAAAATTAAATAGAGAAAAAGTCTCTGCCCAAGAGAGTACCAAAGCCAGGAAAACATTTCTAAAGCACATGAAGAACAAATCAAATCTTAGTATTGATATATGTCCGATATCGGATAAAGACAAATTTTTCCAGCAACATACATAATAAGAAGAAAGAAGCAGGATTATATTTTAGCATGATACTAATACATGATACAGCTAATACTGGGGAGATTAAACAGTAATGGTTTAAATGAAATATTTCCAAATCTACCAATTCTATTAAAGAATTTGCCAAGAGGTGCCTTAAAGTACAATTGTGGAGATAATCTTTAAAGACTGGCAAAATGCCAGAGTACTGGGAAAAAGAAAATGTCATTCCAATATTTAAAAAAAAAAGAAAAAAAATAGTTCGAATACCTGAGCAGGCTACTTAAGATAGGGATTCTGGAGCAAAATATGGAAAAGTAGAAGTGGGTATTTCCATTGAAGAGTGGAATGAGGGATGCCTTATACTGCCTGTTGGAATGATTGTACAAAACAAAATGTTTTCTGAAGCGTACTTGATGTTCTCTTATTTTGTTGTATATTAATACAATGTAGCTGTGTTAATATTATAAGTATTTGACATAGTCCTGCAGAAAAAATAGAGCAAATACTTGAAATATATCAAGTTAAATTAATTGCATCTACATTAATTATAATCTCATAAAATTGGTTCAAAAGGAATTGTAAGTGGAAATTATGTCAAGAAGACATTTATAACGTCAGATCTGGTTAGTCAGTATCTTTTGTCTGGAAAACACACAACTCTTGGCTGACTTAATTTTGTGAAGTGAAAAGCTTTAATAGAAGCAGATCACCTGTTACACTGAGGTCTGGATTGCCTGACATAATGGGCACATTTAAACAAACATACCTTTTAGCACTGTTAAATATATGTTCATTTGTCTAAAACTAATGTAAACCATGTTTGTAGTTTAAAGGTTTGTGTACAGGATTGAACAGGAATAAGAAGTCTTTAGAACTGAAAATTTGCTCCTAGTACGAAACTTGAGTAAAGAGGACAAAGTGATTTTTGGCTGCATGTGCTGAAACTGTTAGGTAGAAGTAGGAACGTAAAATTGCCATTGAGTTCAGAATTAGTGAAGCTATTTAAAGAAAACTGTGTGAACAGGAACACTAAAACTGGAAAAAAAACCCAACCTAAAATGTGGTCTGGAAATCATGCCTCTTAGTTTATGCTTCTGAAGTTTCTATCAGGTTATTTCACACAAGGCTAGGGGTGATTGTTGGCTCTAAGCATCTGCACAAGGAAAAGACTTCTAGGAGATAACTGTTTAAGCTAGTAAACCAAAACACAGAAACAGAACACAATATACAGCAAGATCCAGTAGCTAGAAAATTCAAACCTAATATTGAAGAGGTTTTTATGGTTAGAGGGTCAGCCATTGCAACAGTTTACATAAGGATGTAGTAGTTCACCACCTGAAGTTTTCCAGTCAAAAATGTCTTTATACTTGCAAGTTATAGTTAAGGTTTACTGAACAAGTTTCTATGATCTGCGTAATCCCAGAGGTCATGATAATATCTTCTCTCCATTAAAATATAACAAGACTCTATCTTGAAAAATTTGGCTTTGTTCCAAAACCTTATGGAAGTCTAATCCTAACATGAACTTTGCACTAATTTCATGGATCATGCAAACCTTAGGGAAACAATGCATACTCACATATGGAATTAAATGGAGTTCTTTATCTGGTTTCTTTAGTACACACCTCTTTTATCTTTGTAACTCCAGTGACTATCATGAGTTTCAGCTTAGAACTTGAGCTCACCAAAACGAGGAAGCTGTCAGACAAAATTTCCTTTTGCAGCTATTCTGCAGGTAGAAGAGAAAAACAAAAGCAAGGCAATGATTTGTTTGCCTTATCTCCATCTAGCCAGGAGCTGCTCCAATATTGTGACTGCATAAAAAATTATGTAAATGTTAAAAATCATGTATGGGTGGCTCTTGTATGTAGCTATGTTTTTGTGGCCAAGTATAGAGGCAGTTAAGGTGATGCCGAAAGAAACAACTCCTGAGGTATCAGAAGTCTTGATGAACAAGCCTGCTGATACAGAAATGTTATCATTATAGTTATCCTGTGCAGAAATGGAGCATATTCTTCTGGGCAGAGCTTTGATCTGTTTGCTGCCCAGTGGAGTTCACAAAACCTTGTTCTGATGTCCCTGCACAGTGCAGATCTGAGGGTAGCTTAAACATACAGGAATTATGAAGCTTTTTTTTTGCAATACACTATTCTATAACATACAGATTTTTCAGGACTGAGAGTGAAAACAGAGACAAGTGAAAGAAGTATAATTTGGTGACAAGAGTACAATTCAGTTTAACATTTTCTCACTCTACATAGCTTTTCTACAGCAGCATATTATAAGAGTTTACTTTCCTTACAAAAGATATGATTTTCTCATTATGTGTCTGGGCAGTGCATATCCTGCATTCTTCTATGAATTTCCCTGGAAGTGATATGTCACGTGACTGCCAGCAGGGATTCTCCTGTAGTCTCTGGCTCCACCACTCTCATCAATGTGAACATTCGTAGTTAATAGTGTCTTCATATGAAATCAAGCCACATGCTTCTTTTGACTGTGGCAAAGTCCCATTATCTTATTTCATGTTCATTTATGTATTGAGTGAACATGAAAACATATTGATTGACTTCTTTCTGTCCTTCCCTGCTAGTCTACTGTCTGCCAGTTACCGTTATATCCATTTGAACCTTGGTCTTGCAACTAGGAAAGCAATTCATGCTGAATCCATGGAGGTTTTTGCACAAAGAGTTCTTGCGCATACTTACCAACATGACTAAGACCTCAAACAACATAGTTCTTAAATACCTGCCCATGTTTTACCAGGTATTAAATTATCAAAGCCACCAGACTGCTAGGCTTACATGTAAGGACTGAAATTCATCACACTGATGGTCTCTCCTAGTTCCTGTGAAGTCAGAGGCACAAAGATGCTTGCATGAAATTAATCACACATACATGTTTAAATGCTTTGTTGAACTTAAATAATGAGCAGTTAGGGAAGGAATTTGTTATTATTTAAAATTTCTAGTGTTTCACTCATCTCTATGAGTCTGCAGTGCACCTCTAAGAAATAGCAATAGAGTATACTCTATTCTGTAGACTGCTGGTATGTTTATAAGAGTCTGGTCAGATTTCCATTATTTTAGAAAAATACCGAAGCAGATCCATAGGCCTAGGAGTTTCTGGTCTATTTAGTTAACTGAAAGCCAGAACTTTACTAAGAAAAATCAAGAAATAAAGCAAGCAACGAAAAAACTTTTTTTTTGCACTGAATTCCCATAGATTTTGTAAAACCAAAGAGTTGAGAACTAAAGATCCATTTTAGGAACTCCTTCTTTAACTTCTATGTCAAATAGATCTTTTGATAATATTCAGAGAGCTTTTAAACTCTTTTATTTTCCTTTCAGGTCAATGTAAGTTTTGCCTAGTGGTCAGCTTTCTAAGATATTACACTTCATATTTAAATGTGAACATAATGATCATTACATTGCAATTGGCACACATTAGGGTTCCCTGATATTCTACCACCAGTTGAGATTTTAGAGATTTTTGAGCTGATCAGGAGTTGAAAAGAAACCCAAAAAAATCATTTTATCTAGCTGAAGATAACTGATTTTTTCCACAGGAAAGGTAAATGAAAAGTATGTATTTTGCATAATGAAACAGGTGACAAACTGGGCAATCTGATCTATTAATGAGCTTCCTGTAAAGCAAGAATGCAGGAGAGTGAGCAAGGAGCAGATAGAATCCCTCTGATCTTAAAATATAACAACCACTTCTAATCAAACCAACTTCTAGGATATGTGAATTCTTCAACTCCCTCCAATGGCCAGCACTATTTAAGTTAAAAAAGACATGGTAAGGTTAAAACATAAACCTCATTACAAGCAGCTTATTCAGGTATGCTATATTATTATTTTGAGGAAAATTTGTCTGTCAGGTGTCAAAATACTGTGATTTAGAGATGGCAATTTGCAATGCTAAGAAAGAAATGAGGGCATGAAACAGTGAATCTGATTGATCTGGCTACACGAAATACTGTGTTCCTTCCTCCTTTGAGTGTTTATTGTTTTTGTGACAGTTCTTTGACATTTGCCTTACTATAAGCTATCTCTAAAAACTGAGCCAAAAACTGCTGAAATGAATAGGGGTCTTGCCCATTAGTCACGTGGGCTTTGCATCAGGTCTGTATCATTTTAACTTGTAATCCTGTCCTTTAATGAGTGCTTTTATGGAAGCTTTAAATGCTGGTGCTGTTTTCTCTTGGCTGGGGCAGGGAGCACTCTGCCTTTCATCCTGTGGGGGATGTGCAAGACCATGTCTTCAGCAGGGGACCGTATGTGTTCAGTGTTGGACTGTGAGCCTGTGGGCATATATTTGCAAACACCCTTTGCTTATGGAGCAGCTGTACTTAGCTTTGCTCTTTGCACCAAAACCAGCTGGAGCTGCATGCCAGCTTTGAGCCCTTTTGATTTCATGGTGAGCTGTCACTTCAAGAGGAGTTTGCTGGTAGATGTGTACTGATGGCCAGTTATAAACTACTTCTCATCTAGGGTCTGAGGTCCCAGTGTTGCTGGCAACCCACTGTGCTCTGTGCTGTAGAAATATATGGTAAATGATATTTTGTGGCAATGATATTGCAACAGGGAACTTAAAACCATTTAAATAGCCATGATACTCCCATCCCTATGGCATCCGAGGATCATCTAGAAAATAAGGCTATTGAGCTGATAAATCTAATCATCAGCTTCCTTTAGAAGAGTGGGAAAACCAAATACTAGAAATTGCTGACACAGAAGTTAAGTTTAAATACAGAATGGGCCGTTACTGGAAATACAGACATTAGAGAGCTTGATTCTTTGGGAAATTATACAAGCAAATTAAGTATCAAATAATGAAGACTATAACAAAGATCAATATCTTTAAAATACTTCCCAGTATGTTGTTGCCCAAGTCAGCTACCAGTCTGTCCATAGAAGCAATAAATGCAATGTGAAAATTAAGAAAGGAAGGAAGAAATCAGGTAATGCTGTTTTTAAATTACAGCTATATGCTGTGTTGGCTGCAGTTTTCACCCCAGATGTGGCCTTCTGAATCCTTCGTGAATACAATCTGGATTTATTTGGGCTCATATTTGATCTATATGTTAATGCTTTTATTTCTCTGTTTTTTTACACTGATAAGGTCTTCCATGCGTACTTCACAATATTTATACCAGTATGAAATAGCCCAGATTTCCCAATGGCACCTAAGTTTGTACCCTGCTCTGCATGATTAGACAGCCAAAAAAAGCAGCTTATTTAGGGTCACTCAGCAACTACAAACTCCCTTTACCTATTTCTCTGCAAGTGATGCTACTAGAGGGAGCAGAATATGACCCATGACTCAAGTAGAGAGCATGGAGTTTCTATTGACCAGAGCAGGAGTCTAAGGAAGCAGGAGAGGGTAGATAATTTGAAGGTTAGTGATAACAAGGACGACGAAGCCCAGCCGTGTTTGATGTTATACCTGTGTGGCAGTGTAATAGTGAATTTTAACTGAAGATTTTTGCCATTGGAAGAAGAGCTATGCAGATTATTCCTTCCATTTAGAAAGAAAAACAACAGTGGAAATGGCAGGATATCTTTGCAGAACCATCTGCTCTATTGGAGCTTTTGCATAAGGTGAGAAGAGGGGGAAAGGCTTTGGCCATGCATCTTCCCAGAATGAGATTTTGAGAATTCTCACAGGAGGCAAAAAAAGCCCCAGAGCAGCCCCAAAGCTCATATCCTGTCCTTAAAGCACCTTGAAAGCAAATGAAAGCCTTTCAATTTAAAACCAAACTGCATATAGAGGGTAAAATAGAATATTTCTACCTCTTATACAAACACATATGTATGTAACCTTAAATTCTACCAGTTTAAATATTTAACTTAAAAACTCAGCGGTTAACTGCATATCCTCAAATGTGGAGTGGTCACATCTAAAATCTGGATGTGTTCCTAAGTCTTCTTAAAATGGCACACCTTTCGTTGTGCTTTCCTTTCATGTACATATAATCTTTGGATTAAAATTGAAGCCATTGTTAGACAAAAGGGATGTGATATAAATAATTTGTAATATAGGCTGAGATTTTACTCCACAATATCTTGAGGGTCAGATCTTAGAAAACTGTGAAGAAAAAAACATATTAGTACTAGTTGGTGTACTAATAATTCAGTAGTAAATATTGTATTGGTTTTTACCTTGTGGTATAGGCTGTTATAGGGGAATGAGGGGACATAGTATCATGTTAATAAGAGAAAGTAGTTGCTTAGAGGGACATGATAGTTCAGCTCATTTTTATTTACTGGTTACATCCAGAAGATACAATAATTTTTCTTCTTGGTCCAGTTAACTTCCAGAAAAGAGGTGAGGTATGAATAGTTTCTAGTATTCAGATAGGATTTGGGTGGTTTTTTTAATAAGCAACTGCATTTTTGTTGACTGAAGGGTAAACAACAACAGCAGCAACAATAATAATTTTTAGTACTAGAAAACTAAAAGCCATTGTTTTTTCCATTACCCAATATTGATTCTGCTAATAACTATCCCTTTGTAAGTGCAATGCTAGCTTAGACAGTAGGTGCTCCTGTACACTGCAGGGAAATTCTAGCATATTTACAAAACTGTGAAGGATTACAACATCAGATGCAGTTCAGGTTTCATGCTGGTTTTAGTGTGGATTTGAAGAAGCACTGCTGTTCATGATTAAAACGGAAATGGATATATGGTTCATAACTAGCTGAAGTTAGATTGTGTTTAGCCAACAACATGCCAAACATGATTTTTCCGTACCTATATGAGCAAAGTCATACTCATGCCATGTATATTGTCCTTATACAAAAGGGAATACATTCCCTGCTCACATATCTTTGAGTGTTTACTTCAGAAAAAACAGAGTCAACTAAGCAAATTTCAAAAAAGTTCAGCTTTTGATTTCCTTTAAGTTTTGGTGGTGGGATTCTTTTTATTTGTGCTTGTGTGCATGTGTTTGGTTTCTGTTTTGTTTTATTCAGCTTTTCCAGTTTCCTTTAAGCTCTCCACAGAAAATCAATTGACTTTTTTTTTCCTTAGAGTGAATTTTATGTCTGCACACTTACATATACTAAAATATTCTTATTAGAGAATTATTATTTTTAGAATTATAATGCAAATTGAATCCCAGTTTGGTCTGAGCCTCTAGCATAGCTGCATATTGAATGAAATGCCTCTGCTTGCAGTACTGCATTTGAATATATCTTAAGCTTTGTATGCGTTTAATTCTGCATAGGGAAGACCTTGTTGCTTGAGGGTGAAAGTAAATCAATTTTTACAGTGATTCCTTCATTAAAGACAGATTTATCAGAGGTCATTCTAGATCCATGTGCTGTCACTGTTTATTCATGGGAGATAAGGTAGTTCTTAAGTTAGGAGAGAAATTTTCCATTAGGACTTAATGCAGCAGCTCAAGATATAAAAGCCTGGTGTCTTAGTGCACTCTGGGAAAGTGGGGAATTTAAGTCATACAGAATCACAGCAAGGTCTTCAGGGCCTCTGTCACAATGACTTGGTGTCATCTGAGGTAAAATGGGAAACAATCGTTCGGGGAAGAACAAAAGAAATTAAACTCTTGTTACCAATCTATACTATCAAACATTAATGGAAAGTACAGATGAGGAACTCTGGCCCAGCTCATCCTTTGAACCTCAGTGGAGTAATTCTATTTCTAAAATCTGATTTTTTTCTTTTATTCTCTCCTATTCTTTATATCTTGTTGTTTTGTTTTTACACTTACAGAAAAATTAAAAAAAAAAAAAGCTACAACAACTGTTTCCAGTCTATTTGAAATAGCACACAGGTCATAGACCAAGGAACTTTATTGCTTCATTATTGCTGAATCTTATGAAAATTAATTGAAAAACTACTTGAAATGAAATAAATAAGGTAGAACTTGCTACGAGGTTTCTAAAGAGGAAATCTTACAGCTAGCAGTGACTTTGAAGTTTTATTTCCTATTTTTTATTACTATTATTCTGTGCTGATATGCTGGTGTTCGGAGTCCATGACCTATGTGCAGTCCCTTGAGGATGTCAGAGATCTGAGAGCCATTGCTGTGAATGTCTTCATTAGGTAAGAAGAAAAAGATACTGATCTAAATGCAGTGGAATGTCAAACTACTCCAGATTTTGCTTTTGTTGCTGTTAAGGACAGAGAAAAAAACAGAGTTGGTAAATTTCTGTGCTTTGTTTCTGCAGAATAAAATTACCTATCTTTGCTGAATTACTTTGCTGAAAAATTCAGAAACCAGCTGTATTTTTGGGGGATTGATGTCAATAGCATTAAAAAACATGTAAATGAAAAAAATCCATACTGAAATATAATGACTCTTAGGAAAGTCCATGGCAAAACTAAAAATATTTTAGGAAAACACAGGCTGGACCTAATTGTTGTTGTTTGTAACGATACTTTTCAAACTGCTTTGCAAATATTCAGTGTTGTACAGTAACTTATCTAGAAAAGGTCCCTGGATATAATCATACAGGACTGTTATTGGTATTTCTGCTAATTTCCCCCTTTTTTTAGGCATAATATACAGATAAAATTGTAGACAATATGTGCCTCAAAGGACATAAATCTAAGGGGATATGACAAATGGAGGGAGTATGATTATCCTTAGATTCCAGCTATAAATGTGAGAGATAAAGAAAGACTCTGCCACGAAAAACAATGTGTGAGATCACCACCCACAGTCCTCAATGGTATTTAGGTATGTGCTCAGTTCACACAGAGATAAATGGAAATTTGGTGTCATTGAAGTGTTTTGGACACTTACATAACAGATTCAGGAGCACACAGGGACAGAAGGAGGTCATTTTGCCTTGTAATTTGTATTAGCTACATGGGTTTACCCACAGGTCTGTCTGAGTGCCCCAGTTCCCAAGCAAGCCACAGTTTTTGGTTTGGAGAGCTTTCAGCCAATTAAGGGACATTTACTTACATTTTTCAACTGTGTGATATGCATCATAAGCACTGATACTTGTATATCTGTCTAGCTCACTGTCTTCTAACTCCTTTGGATGCACTTATTTCTTATGTTGCTCATTAAAATAAAATAATCCCAATTACTCAATGTAAACAAATGAAGAGGAAGTGCTGCGCTTCAATACAATTTACTTGAACAGAAGGTAGGAAACATTAGTATTGACGCATTCCAGGACTTGCTAGCAAAGCACAACTAAATTTAGCAGCCAGAGATATTGATTTGATTAAAAATGGTTTAAGACTTGTAAATGTCACTGGAATTTAGCAAAATGAACATTATTAAATCCTTCTGGTGATGGGGAAAACTAACAAAGGGATTTGCAGCGGTTTCTGTAATTAATTGCTCTGTCATGATTTATATTAACTTACAGTACAACTCCATTAGCTCAGACCTGTCATCTCTGCTCAAGGAACCACCAAGTAATCACTACCACATTAAAGAATAAATTAGTTTTTGGCTTGGAGCCTAGTTGTAGAATGTTTCATTTGTGTCTGCTGTAGGCATATGTACCTAATAAAGTTGGGAAGAATGAGTTAAAGTATGTATATATCAATGTCTGCTGACTGTATTTTAGAGATGATATGATCAGCATTGTTCATTAGGCCTAATGAATCACTTAATTTCTGTTGCTTGCCTCTTGTTTTGGTGAACACTTTTTGAAGAACTGTGAAGCAGGATATGACTGAAAATACGTAGGTCTCCGGAGGTCCTCCTTCTTTCACATTCTGCAGCCTCTGGTTGTAGTAATAACTTCATATGGTTTTTGTTAGCACTTCATTACCCCAGACTTGGATAAATTATCCTCCTGCTTCTTCCCCAGTTGCAGACACATGGGTGAAGCCAAAGTCTTAGCTACTGCTTACAGTAGATTATGGGATTTGTGAGCTTCTATCAAATCATCTCTGACTTTGATAGTGTGAAGATGTTTGAAGTGGTTTTTCTGTTGGTGTGTTACAGCTTGCACAAGAAGTTGTTTTACATTTCCACATATGCTGTAATGATCTTAGGAGTCTGCAAGTTAAGTTTTCAACCAATTTCTCTTTTTTTTTGTTTTTTTTCTATTTTCAATTTTTTTTTTATTTGTCCCTGGATCCTGGATAAACCCCCTCAGTACGCTTGAGGCATGTCAGTGCATGGCCAGGAAGGCAGCAGTGGCACTTTGAACATGCAGCTGGCTGTTCTACTGAAGTGTCATGTCGTTAAGCAAGTGTTCTGGGCAGACTTTGTGACTTGTGAATGTGCATCATGTGTAAACCCTCAAAGGGTTTGTCATGCTCTTGAAGCTTTCTGTCATTTGACTAGGTACTGAAATGCAAAATGTGTCCTTTATTAGTTCTGTTGTTTGAACTAGCACATTATCCCCACCCTTTAACCAGCAATGGAAACCACACTGACAGCCTTGCTGGTTTTACTATTTCTTAGTATTTATGGGGTGTTGAATGGTCTCGGTGCTCCTCCCTGACCTCAGTGAGAGTGTTGCTCTTGGAATCAAAATAAGGACCCGTGTGTCAAAACAGTAAGCAGGACATGCATCTGCTACCAATGATGCTATTAGGTCCTAGACGCTTTTGTAGCTGGGATCGGTTTGGACCTAAGCTGGTCAAGAATACCTGCCACACCTGCAAGCAAGCTAGAGTCAGGACAGGGGTAATAGCTTTAAACTGAAAAGGGTAGATTTACCCTTTCTATCTATAAGGAAGAAATTCATCACTGTGAGGGTGGTGAGGTACTGAGCAGGCTGCCCAGAGATGCTGCAGATGCCCCATCCCTGTCAGTATTCAAGGCCAGGTTGGACGGGGCTTTGAGCAACGTGGTCTAGTGGAAGGTGTCCCTGTCCATGGCAGGGGGGTTGGAACTAAATGATCTGTAAGGTCCCTTCCAACCCAAGCCATTCTATGATTCCATGAATATGCACAAGCTTTGGAGCACAAGATGAGTCAGCATGGCAACACAAGCAGACAGAATAAACTGATCAGAAAGCAGAGATGTGAGCTATTAAGTGGGTATTTTGATGAACAGTCATGGATGCCTGTCATGGATGCAACTGATGGCTTGAAGTGGTGTTGTGGTGTTCCCAATCAGCTGCAACTTGAGATAGTTACAGATGCAGTAGGGTCAGCCGCAGGGCGCATGGACACTGAAAGCGCTTCTAAAATATGCAGTGTTTTCACAGGTTCCACTGGACACTGATTATAGGTAATTTTAAACAATTATATATTTTTATATAAATGGTAATTTCCTAGTGTCCCAGAGAAAAAGCAAAAGCTATGCCTGGCATGTTCACAGAAGTGGTCAGGGCACAGATTTTTGTGAGCCCTCCATCTGTTGATGCCAACACAAGGACAAGAAGGAGTGTGAGTTTCATACCTCCTTTCTACAGAGGGGTCTATGCCACCCCCTCACTGTTTTTAGTAGATACCTACAGTAAAATGTAGCATTTTTAACAAAATCTGTGAGTTTATCAGATCTCTTGGCATGATGACTGCTATGCCTTTATTTGAATACCATAGCACAAGCATTAGGTTCAGTGGCAAGAGACATTGTCATTTGTAGTGTCCCAGACTGCTAATCTTCAAATATTGTTGCATCAGCCAGCTCTTTTCTACACATGCCATCATGACTGGCAGTGCCAATCTACTATTTATGTGGATTATGTTCAAACCATCTGTTTTAAAATAATAGTAATGATCTCTTGAATAGAAATATGTATGTTGACGTAAAACTACAGGGCAGTGTTAGAGAAGCATTATAAAACGGATGGACATTAATTTACAAATACACAGTGGTGGAATAGATGTATATCTATTAAGTAGTCCCAAGAGGAAGAAGAAAATAGGCCAGTAACACCTCCCCTGCCCCCCATTATTTTGTTGGATGTAACTTGGATCAGAGCGTGTTCCAGTATTTGCAGAGAAGCCTAGTTTTATTTTTCAGTTCAGACCTACTGGGGTTTATTCAAAGTAGAGCACTTGTGATCCTAATACCCCCCACAAAGTTGCAAAAAGTATGGATCACTATCCAAACTTTGTGGTTGGTTCTCACGTTTCTTATGCAAGTTTTCAAAACCAACCATGAAATGAGATAGTGCTTTTGTACAAACTTGATGGAAACTGGGAGGTAGAAAATCTCAAAGGAATATCAGTTGTCAGGAGATTTCGGTATATTCTGAATTTAGCAGGAATAGAAAATCTGTGACAATAGCTTTTCTTTTAAAGATCGATCTAAACCTCTAGCTTTAAATCTAGTCTTCTAGACTTCTGGCTCAGACCCATCACAAAATATTTTAGCGCTTCCTTTCCTTGTGCCAGGCAAAATCAGGCACTGTTGTCTAATTTGCATTTCTAAAGAACCTATAACTGCAGTCTCTACAGTGAGTGTTGAAGTGCAGAGACATACAAAAACAATTTTTTTTTTTTTTTTAACAGATCTGAGACAATATCATGATCTAGTTTCGGTCACTTCTTACTTTATGTGAACATACTCGTTTCTTAAGCCAACATGGTTCTTGGCTGTACTTTTTTATTGCTAAAGCTAGCTGTTTAAGTTTGGGAACATACTTGCTAAATTAGTGACCAATATATTCATAACAAGCCAAGGAGGTATAGTCTCCTCTTAGATATCTTCCATTAATATCAGAGCATTTCTTCAAGTCAAGGGAAGCTTTACCTGAAGAGGGACTAAATAATGACCAAAGGCTTTGTCTGTGGTAATTTATAGTAATTTAAACTGTTTGAGGTAGAGGATGTACTTAGGCTCACCATGCTGTGTAGTCAACTCTCTCCTGATGTTGTGACTCTTCATGTTACCTTGGAAGATTTCCTACAAAAGCAGGTTTCCATTAGCCTGGAATGATTAACTTACCTTTTTACCTCTCGTGACAGCACTGGGCCAAATGGTGGGTAGTAAGAAGGGGACAGGACCAACAAATACCTAAAGTTTCTAGTATGCAGAGGTAAAGTGTTGCTGCTCCCCATTCTCTCGGCATTGCAATAATCTGTTGTAAAGACAAATCTTTCTTTTGAGATTTCAGAGGTCAAAAGGAGGCTTCTCTTTCTGTTGCTTGTCAGGACTGTTCCACTTTCATCTTCCCTAGGACTGTCTATATATAGGGATATGGCAAAATCTTATATGGGCAGCTATTTTATTCAAGCTTTCCTTCAAAATCATAAGGATTGAAATTGAGGAGAATGAAATGTGAGACAGTGAAATGACTAAACCTGCTGAAATGACAGTGCCTTTGACCCCTACACTTAAGCAAGAAACTCTTAATAGGTGTCTTGGTTTATGTGTTAGGTCTTTTGCATCAACTGTCCTTGGGAAAAACCCCACAGCTTTCTCAGCATTCAGAAATATCTGTGCTAAATGTGTGGTCAAACAAAGGTATGTTTTAATCTTAACAGCAAGAACAAAAAATATCCTAGCGAATTATCCATACGTGCATCTGTTTTGCCCATTGCTCTGAAAACAGGATTTAGTTTGTTCTCTGGGAATCTGTTGCATTATTTTACCCATCCAAAGTTCTTTTTTGGATTCTCACCCTCTGCAGTCTTGCTCTAATTCCAGCTGAGTTACTGGTAGTGAACCAACACAATGTTGAATTTAGTGTAGTTAGTGGTAAAATTTCAAAATGAGTAATATTTACATTGGCAGAAGTGTAGCTAGATAGGACTATAGAAAGCTTTTGCCCCTTTCATATATGCTAGTGCTTGAGTCTTTGCAAACGCAGTCTTAAGTAAAAGAGCATATACTCTTAGTTCTTACCTCTCACATTCATGTTTTAGTGTGAGAATTGTTCTTACAGGCAGAATAATTGATATTAATATTGCTATTATAAATTATTATTCTGCAATCATTGCCTTTGAAGAATGGGCTGATGATTTATGCTTTCCATATAAGCATGGATTTCTTTAAATGAAAACAGTCAGTGAAAGTCAATCAGATTTTGAACATATAAATTTATCACTCATTACACAGTAATTGATAATCTCACACATAAATATGTCATATTACCTGTTCAAAGATGCAAAGTACATATGGCAAAAGAAATAGAATCCACATATGGAGTTTTTAAAAATTAACTGAGATTTTAAATATTCCTCAATGATCCTACAGTTCAATAAAATCTCTGGCCATAACCTGACACCAGATCCTTTTCTCTCTAGAGATTGCTCATTAATGGAGCTTAATAGTTTTTGCTACATGATACTGAAATACATTATAAGTCTTGTTGGATGCTTCCTCCCTTCGAAGACCAGTATCCTAATAGCTCAGAGATGAAGATGTTGCTACTTGCCCAGAGCTCTGTCGTCTATTTCAATCGCTTCTTGAAATGACATTGTGTTTCCACCTTCCTCATTTTACTTCATAAAACCAAGCTTTACTCCTAAGAAAATAAAATCCATGTGTCATTTCAATTAATTCCTTTTGCCATTCCCTGTTCCCCCAACTGTTTCTCCAGTTCTACTTAATGAGCAGAGACAATTTACTGTCCTTAATTAATTATATGGATCTGTTAAGTGTCTAATCTTGATCGGAGGATCTCAGCAGCTAGAGAGCTTGGGGATATGGTGCACAGTTTCAGAGTAGCAGAACTAGAAAGGGTACACCCATATGGCTCGGTGCAGAGCATTTGGAAAGCAACATTACCGGCAGCAGTGTTAATTCACCTTACTCTATACTGCTCCAATGTATCATAGAATCATAAAATAGGGTTGGAAAGGACCTAAAGATCAGCTAGTTCCAACCCCCTTCCATGGGCAGGGACACCTCACACTAGACTACGTCACCCAAGACTCTGTCCAACCTGGACTTGAACACTGCCAGGGATGCCAAGGCATTTACCACTTCTTTGGGCAATTATCATCATCACTTCTGGTGCTCAGTTTGTCTCATGGTCTTATAAAACTTTCTAATGTACAGTCTAGGTAACCTTGCTACTTCTCAGCCTCATTGGTCTGTCTTCAGGCTAGCACATCTTCTTTCTTTAGGGGCTTGAATTAGTTATTGCACAGACCCAAACACTCCTGCATGTTTTATGTACTTCTATGTGCTGAGTAATCTGTTTTCTGGGGATACCACTACCTCTCCATTCTTTAAAGAACTAGTCTAGTTCTTTGCAGTGAGAAGATGGCAGGTCTCTGCCATAAAGAGCTGTCAGTCATTTTAGAAAAAACAGCTGGGGTCAAATGCTTAGATCCCAACATTTCCAAACTTTGAACTAAACAGGGAACAAAAGCTGTAAATCACGCAGACACTCCTGAGTTTTGTGGAGGCATTTCTGCAGTGTTCTACCAGAGCCTGTCAGATCAGATATTTTTGGACTCGATCTTGGAAAAATGAACTTAAAAAAATATTATAGTAACCCAGGACAGAAGACTAAAGCTAAAATAACTGGGAACACGATGGCAAGGAGGACTTTTAATGGTGTGTTTTAACATTGCTTTATATGGATAATCTTTGGCTGGTAAAGTACAAGGGAAAAAAAGTTGATGCTGAGAGGCATGTACATAACCAAAGCACAGAATCTCTGCAGAGCAAGTAAGAAAAAAAAGCTACAAGTGGTTTGGCAAGTGATTCGGCAGCAAAGCAGTGGCAAAATTATGTGAGATGAAGTCTGGAAGACCAGAGGGAAATCAGCAAGTGGGGAGAAGCTGTGCCCTTCCAAAGCAGCAGCAGACACAGATACAATGGCACTGGGAAAAATCATAATAAGTTTGAGAGACTGTGGGTGCTTCTGCTTGGAAAATAGTAGCTGTCTGGGAAAGACATCTGTGAGCAGAGAGTAAAGGGCAGGAGACTGACAGAGTTGTAGCCAGCAAAGATAAACTGACACTTACAGTATTGTGGGAGCTATCGAACCAAGAAAGCTGTGGCAGACTAGGAAACAGCTCTGTGTTGATTAGGTTGCATTGAGGAAACAGAGAGAAAAGTATATTTTTTTGGAAGTATGCAAAAAAGTGTGTGCATTACCTACTGAACACTTGCTTAGCGTACACACTTCTGTGTAAAAGAGGTGGGTGCACCAAAGCTCCAGGAGCTCATTTTTACCCACATAAATGCTGACCAGGTAAGTCCTCACAGTTCTGGCTTGGATTTGCAAAGGAACAGGTAACACCCTCTACTTCAGGGGTACAATATGTGTGTGTGTACACCAGCACCCCTGGGACCAGATGACAGGAGAAGACGGGAATATCGCAGGAAAATGCACATGCAGTGCTGTAAACCTCCTGCATTCATTGTGATATGCTGCTCTTTCTTACTGCTTTTATTGAAAACAAGCATACTCTTTACTAGCAGAAGAATAAGGGCAGCATATGCTATAACTTTTTCTGATGTGTTTTTTTGGTGTGAGGTGTTGCTAACTCTAGAAATCAGAGCTGCAAGTCAGGACTAGAAACTGACTCACCTAAACATTTCAAGGCCAGTTTAAAAGTTATGAGTATTTACAGTGCTGGTTAGCTTGGGAATTTTGTGTATTTGTCATTTTTTGTCTTTTACCCTTCCACATATTTGCAGATCACACTTGTAACCTTTTGGTCCTCTCAGGGCCAAAAATCCAGCTCATAAGAAACTGGAAGTATAGGTCCTCATATCACCCCTCAACTCCAGGCCTTGGAGCTTGAAATTCTGCAACATTGAAAGTAGTCAGCCAAGCTTATGCCCTTCCTGGGAATGTTCCTGCTTGCCTCTGCCACCCTTCTCTGTGGCTTAGGGCTGACAGAGGCTGGTGGCAGCTGGTTGAGCTCTGTTTGGAGCTTCCCAGTTGTGGCTGTGTCTCACAGGGTGACGCTTGTGGACAGGGCAGAGGTAGCAGGGTAGCACCATCTGCCTCTGAGTCCTGCATCTGCACTGGGTGTCTTCTCCCTCACACTGACAGCCACGCAGACAACCATTTGCCCAGATACCTTGGGAAAATAATAGTACAACTTCCTAAACCAGATTTGGGGGCTTTTTATTTTTTCTTTTTCCTCCATGTTACAGTAAGAATGAGTGGACTCAAATGACTCATACTGCCTTTATCAGCAGCCATACAGTTCTTGGAGGGCATGTTTCTGAGCCCCCCAAAACTGGCACATTAGGCCTGTTTTAGTTTCAAGTAGCAGCACCGACTTGTCCCTTCCTCTGTCTCCTGGCCAGCCCAGACAGATTTTCTGCTGTCTCCTTGCCCCTGCCAGATCATTTTTTTAACTGTGGGGCTCCCTTGGCTGGGGCAGCTCCAAGCTCTCTTTTTGGCTGTCCCAAAGGGCAGGGCCATCTCCCTTGGGCTGGCCATGTCCCACTCTTGCCCAGCCCCACTGCGGCTCCAAACATGGGCAGAGGAGGCCAGGAGCGGCTTTCTGGGTACAGACACCCTGCAGCAGTGTGTGCCTACTCCAGGGAGACACGGGGGTGTTCTGCGGTTTGTGGCTGGCCCCCCTCCACGCCGGACGACGCCAGGGAAGGATGGGGAGCCAGAGGTGTGCCTCTGAGTCACTGTGTCCTCTGGGCTCCTTGGGGCTGGCACAGCTTAGTCACCACCACTTGCCTGGAGCCGTGCCCCAGCTTCCCCCTCAGCTGTTGGCATCACCCATGTCTGCTTTCCCCAGCAAACGTCATGTCATGTCGTTGTGTCTCGGGCCGGGTGGTGGCACAACTGTGGGCCCCAGCGAGCAGCCCTCTGATTTCAGCCATCCTCGTGCAAGCCCGCCGTGGCCTGAGGGGTTCGCTGGGAAGACCTAGGAGGCCATCCCCACCTCACTGCCCAGGCCCTCCTCGGGTGCCAGCCAGTGGGGTGGGGGGAGCCCAGCCTCGGCTTCCTGCTTGAATACCCTGTGCGTCGTGCTAAAAGCGTATCTTGTCAGGAAACTTGTAGCAAGCCGTGGGAGAACTTGGCACTGGGTATTGGAGTGGAAAATATTAACAGCCTGTAAGAAAGTCTGGCTTATGCTGCTGCGGGGAAATCAGCAACTGGCGGGGGTACAATTAGTGTAGGAAACTCCTGAGCTCCTCTGTTAGAGGGCTGCACTCACACTGTGCATAGGGATGGGAGTTATTGCAAAATAATGTAAGCTTTTGTATCACCCAGAGACACTGGCCGGAGCCAAGTTGCAAAAGAGGGCTACGCTAACTGTTTCTCTGGTCCAAAAAAGTCACATTAAAAATAATATCAAAGTAAAGCAGAAAAAAAAACGAAAGGGGAAAAAAAAAAAAAGAGGGAAAGAAAGCCCAGCTCTGTAAAGATGGCACCTTAGAAAATCATGTTAGCAAACTGGCGCTGCAGTGGTCAATCTAAATGTAAACCACTGCTCCTCTCCCACCACAGCCCTGCTCAGCATGTGTGAAGGGCAGGTTTTCAGAGATGTTTGACTTTGGCCTAATTTTGCTCCTACTGGTTGCATGAAGTCTTAGAAGGATTTTTGTTTTAATGGGAAGTTAAACCAACACAGCATGTTTTTAAAGAATCCCGCTCAGAATTATTTGGACCATAAACCATCCATTAAAAAGCTTAAGGCAAGAGTGCTCAGTGTGACAGAGACTGTGGTACTGTTAGATGTCTGGCTGGCTGCATTCACTCCAGGGCTCTGATCAAGCAGCTTGGCTGGATGTGGCTGTGTCAGCAAAAGACCATCCCTCCCCAGTTATGTCCCTTACCTCTGTGGGAGGTCACCTCCACAGTGGCTGAACTGGGAGAAAGAACCCTGTCTTTGCCACTTCTCCATGCATAGAAGTAAAAGGAAGATTATGGCATTTTCCATTCATACACCTGGCAGTGACCTGTCGTGGGTGAAAAGAGTGTACCCTGAAGGCTCCTCAGTGGCTGGTGACCTTTGGCGCTGAGTATGTCTGACAGTGATGGCAATTGCTTCAGCTGCATCCAGTCCAAAAAAAACTGTGATAATTTTTTTCCTATGGTGCTGTTCTGAGGAAGAACTTAGAGCTGTTGCTATTTAGCTCTGACCACCATCAGCAAGCTGCTCCTAAAAGAGGGAACAATGCAGAGTCAGACTTTTGTACTTTTTGAAAAACTTAGTAAATTGACCTAGGAACTCTGGGTTTGGCATATTGTTTTCTCCCTCCTAATGCTAAATGCTATCAATATATGCAAAATGTTGAGTCAAATATTTGAGTTATTTGGCTCTTTTCATTCTGTTGCACGTCCATTGCAGTTACTAAAGTTTGTTTCCTGGTTATGGATTACTTTGTAAATATAAAAGTGCTAATCAATGGATGATTCAAGACAAGAAGAGTTTTTGAAGTCCTCATGTGACCTAGTTTGCGAGTCCTTCAAAAATGCCTTCAAAGTACATACTGTATATGAATACCAATCTATAATATGTTTTTGCTGATGTGAAGACATTGTTTTCACATACTGTTATAAAAGTTGCCCTCAAAACAGAGTCCCAGTTAAGAACTTTATTAAAATAAACTTCAGGTTCTACATAGACCGTTGGTGCACAGTGACATTCTAGTGTTGCATTAGATGCACAATATATACCTGAAAATTGGAAAATATTAGTGCTAAAGTTAAAAGTCAACAACCCAAAACTGTTAGCAGGAAAGCTGGGACATCGATTAAAAAAAAATTGTCTGGCAATAGTCACTTGAAATGCAAACATGAACTTTAACAGTACTTGCAATTCTAGCCCAATTAAGATTTTGTTAGGTAATGCTAATAGGCACTGAGCCAATAACTTCATTTATCTAAGTGGGACACTGCAGTTATCCAATGTAAGTTACACTCCTGTAACTTCAAATAAAGTCTGAGGGAAAAAGCCAAGCCTGGAGTGCTGCTGTACTCCAGTGACTACTGGATGTTTTAAATTGTCCTGGAGTCTGGAGCATATATCTCTTGAAGTCCAGGGACTAAGTAGGGCATCATGATGTACAGATACTTTTGTCTTCCCTCTCATTTCTGTGAAAGGTATCTCACATTTGATACCTACAGAGAAGTGTCATGGCCTGGATGATACCCAATCCAGACTCTCTGCACCCTTTTTTCCCTCTGGAAAATAAAGCTGTAGATACTCATTTTGTAAACATCTGTCTGGTGAATATGTTATGGGCTTCCTAGGTGCTTCGGAGGCTGCCTACCAGCTGTGAGCTCTCACTTTCACAGTCTTGCCAGGAGTAGCCAATGTGCAAATGCACCCTGGTCAGCCTCAGTGCAGACTCAGCAAGGTCAGCTCAATCTGTCTTCATTAGTAGATTAAACTAATCTGTCTAATTCTGTGCTGAAACAAATGAAAACCTCTCATAGATTCCCTACCACTAGGCCTGCTGTGGGGTTTGTCAGCACCAGAAAAATGATAGCAAGAAGAGAGGAATCATTCTTGTCCGAAGTGTCACTGACTGATAAACTGGGTGTATACCAACAACCTAAAAATCTCTTTATGACAGCTGGTATGTAGTGGTGACTCTCAGGTCTCTGAGTATGTACAATTTAATGTGGATTATGCCATCTGCCTACTCCACCTGCCTCTTTGCAATCCCCCTATCCCATATATAAGGAAAATTGTCAGAGTCAGGAACAGATCCAGGGCTTCTTACTCTCCTGCTGACAAATCTATAGATTAAGTAAAAAAATGTGTGTTCTTCACCAGCCACTCTTCTTCACTTGCACAGAAATAACAGCTCATGGAAGTGAAAAAGCAATTTCTATTACTATTACTGATGAAGAAAATTTATGGATAAGGTTCGGATCACATGTTATTAATTCTGAATGATCCAAGGACCTGTCTGAATGTACTATTGAAAGCTCACACTTTTTTATGACACATACTTGCACATTCACAAGGATTTTAATGATTTGGTTTGGTCCAGTCTGCAAGACTGTCATGATCTAGGAATAACTCACAGATATGACTAGCTGAATATGTTTAAATAGTCTACTTGAATTTAAAGGGAGTATTTAATTTCTGTGCCAAAACCTTTCCAAAGTGGTGTTTATATTTGTTTTCATTCTAGCAATTATGGAATAACAGATCAACTACTAGTTTGAAGATCAAATCTTTGGAATAATGATGAAGTTTAGTTATAACAATACATTGGGAGAAAGATTGTTTCTTTCAACAAAATTTGCTGAACTCCTGAGAATTGATACTTATACTTGAGAGGAACAGGGTGGTAGAAAACTTGCAAACCCTTGCAAAGTGTAACCATGAGTTGATAGATAAGTGAAGGTTCGAAGGTTCAGTCCAAAAAGACAAACTAATTAATATAGGTTTTTAAATTATTTGGGTTTAGAAACTATGGATTTAAATGCAAAATAAATTTAGACTCTAATCCACATTTCATTGTATCTCAGCAAAAAAAGGAAACATCATCTGACAAAATAAAAAAAAAAAAAAGAAAAGAAAAAAGTGCCCACTACTCCACTACTGTGGAGTAGAAATAAGCACAAAACCTAGGAGGAATGAAAAAGTAGAATGAACGGCTACAAAAATGATATCTAAAAGTTAGGAACTGCATTGATAAAGCAAGAATTGCCAGTTGCAAAGCTACGGTATGGTTTGCAAAGAACATTAAAACAAATAGTAATGTTTTTTTTTACCTAAGCTTAGAAATAGGAAGAGACTAAGTGAAGACAAAACAGTTATTCCACAGTAGGATGGGATAGAAATGAAAAATAGTATAAGGCCCCAAAAGGAAGAAAAAGAAAAAATTGTATTTTGTCATTAACCTAGTAATATTTAATATGGAAAGCAAAGGTAGGTCAGCTGTTAGGAACAAAGGTATGAAAATGAAAGGGAAGATTATCACATAGAAGGTGACAAGACTCAAAGAGTTTAACCTGTTCAAGTCTTGGGGTACCAGGTAACTTGCTCTCCAGTACTCTGAAGAAATGACATCTAATTTCTCATGTGTCATGGCAGAAGCAGCTGACAAGTCAGGACAGTACTATGTGAAAAGAGAATAACTATGTATGCATATGCATACAAGCATATGCACATATCTATTTACATACATATTTGTAATACACATGTATATTTAAGAGTAAGAAAAAGAGTATCTGGACAATCATAAGCCCAGTTGCCTGGCATCAGTTGTGAGTCAGGCTTTAAATCAAAATTTGTGGAATAGAGTAAAAATGTAGGTAAATAGAAAAGGAGATAGAATACAACATGAGTTTACAAAAGATGGTTTACGCCAGACTAAACTAATAGCTTTCTTTCATAAAATATCTGGTGTTCCAAGGAAAGGAATAGTGATATATTCAATCTATCTGGACTGATATATAGTACTGCAGTACCTAATGCTGGCATAATTTAATCTCTCCTGGTAAAATTCTGGTGTTTCCATTCAGGAAAAACTAACTCAAACCAGAGAACGTGCTCAATCAAACTGAGACTCTGTCTTAAAAGGCACTTGCCTGTTTTGCTTAGAGAAACAAAGGCCAAGAAGAAAGATTTTTCTCGCTGAGCCATCACATCAGGAAGTGTAATGTCAGGGAGGAAAAGGAATTGCTTGAAACACTAAGTTAGCACACATGCAGGTGATACAAACTGACTGTGACTAAGTGCTTGAAAGAAACTTAAGGATGACAAAGAAATGTAAGCACAAGGAAGCTTGTAAGTACTGATAAGCAGAGACACCTGAAATTGCTGTGCTGTTGAACAGTTGAAACTGGTGGGACTGGATGGAAGAGTGCAGTGTAGGGAAACATCCAGCAGCTTTTCAAAGAATGCCCTACAGTCCCAGCATCTTTTGAAAAGAGAAAGGTTTGATATCTTTCCTGCCTAACAGGCTTTGCTTTGAGGAAGTGTTTTTTTTTTTCCTTTGGCAAAAATAATGTGGCCATTTCTGGTTATGTGAAAGAAATAAGGAATAACGTAGAATTCACTGTTTCATTAGGAGAAAAAAAAGTATACCTAGGTGTGATTCAGTAGATAAGACCTGGATGGAGAGATTCATGCCCTTTTTCTTTGTTTTCATTTAAGATGTAAATATTTTAAGTGGGTGGTTTTATTTACATTTTTTAATTAAAAGAAAATTGCAGATAAAAGATGCTATAGCAATCATCCCCCTACAAAAGCAAAATATTGTAACATAATTAAAAGGAGTCCTCAAATTATAATTAGATCTGAAATTTAATTATGACTAGAATACTTCATCCCTATGAGCAACTGACACCTTATTGATATGTAACCTTTATTGTAATTTTATTACATTTCTGTGGAGATCTTAATCTATGGACTAAATAAGATTATCAGATTTCTGTGAAGGCTTAGATTTAGGTGAAGAAGGCAACACAATATTTTCTTCTCTATATTATAGTGTAGTATTGTATTTGCGTATTTCTGTTGCATCAAATTCCTTGTTTTTCACTTGGGCTCAGCTCCTCCAGACAAAGAATTGGCCCCTGGTGTTCAATAACTGTAGTACTCTGCCTTCAGCTACAAACTAAAAAAATAAGGAAGAAATGGCAGCTGAGATGAAACTGGTTTAGCTCCTCTCCCGCCTAACTCCTTACCATTTGTTTTGCTGCCTCCTGTGGTTAAATCTCATTGTCACAATGTCTCTACATCTGCTCCACACACATTTTTCTTGCTCAAATTCTTTAAAATCCACAGACACCGTCTGTAATCATCTCCACATATGAGGTCTTGTATTCATTGTCAAATGTGTCTTCTGCTGGGAAGAGCAGTGCAAGCTGTTGAGTAGACAACTCTCAGGTGGTTTCTGATGTCTTCTAATTTTGCTCAGAATTATATCCATATTAAAGATTACTCTTATGTTAGCAATTAATTAAACCAGAAATGAAGGGCCCTGGCAATCAATTAGATGTCCAGTTTGGGCAACTGAAAACACAGCATGCGAGAATGTCTCTTCTCATCAGTACAGCAGTCAAACTGAGGATCCCTGGATCTCAGTAGCTCCAGAAGGAAAAAAAGCTGTTCAGTGGAAGAGATTACAGTCCCAGTGTATGTCCCTCATTCTCCACTAACAACTTACAATTTGTTTTAACATCCTTTTAATCAGCTTTTGAATTGACAATTAGTTAACTTTTATCGAAGAGTCTGTTCATTTGAATAGAAAGTATTGAAAGTGCCTATTAAATAACATTCAGCTACAAATTTTGGAGTAAATACAGGTGCATATTCATTAGTTAAACACCACAATCAAAACATGTCTGAGGAACATGAAGTGAAATAGAGCTGGTTGATAGGCTAAATTTATAAGCCTTTCTCCCTCAGTTAAATTTAGTACAGATTAACAGTATCTGGAGAAAAAAACCATGTCTGATAATCTGGTTAGGTATATCATGTTCTTTGGGTGGTATGTTGGAGCTTGTCCTCGTGTAGACAGATATACTGTGTTTGGAAGGGTAGCCATAGTCATGGACACATGGAAGCATGGACCTCTGTTTGGATAAGCACATGAGTTGGAGCAGGTTACTAACCCTTGCTTATCTTGTGCAAAAAATTGTGACACTATCTCTACATTAGTCACTATCTAAAAGAAGTTTAGTAAGAAAAGACTTCAGCATGTCAAGTAGTAACTACCTATTCAATCATACCATCTCTCAATTTAAAGTAAAAGCTATCCACTTTCTTGTCTTACTCATAGACATTAGTATTTCTTATGACTACCACACGCAACACTGACAACTGAAGCAGCATAACTCCTGCCACATTAAATATAATAGAAAATTGTTAATATGATTAATAAGTTGATACTGTAATAATGTAAACATAATTTATTGCTAACTAACACAGGATTTTACTTTCTATTGTCTGTGTTATTAGCATTTTCTTCATCAAATATAACACCTATGGTAAATTATAATAATTTGTATCTATTTTTATGTGTATCTTATTCAGATATGGGAAGGTAACTTTTTAATGATATCTAGCTAATATTCAACAGTTGCGACTAACACTGTAAGGAGTTTCTTTTCTAATACTATTATTCCATGTTTCTTCCTTAAGCTAAATTATTAGCTATAAGTATCAATTTTATTTTCTTTTTGTCCAATCATATGGATGCAAAAGTGAAATATAGCTGTGTTCAGCAGTAGATCTGAAAGAATTTTATGTAACTGGGTTTTATTTCTTTAATCCATTTACAAACTGGGGAGCATAAGACAAAGACCACCAGCTGTCAAGTCCATGGTAGAGTAGGAAGAAGTTCTATTGAACACTAGACACAGCCTGAGTGCTCAAGGACCAGCACGCTCCTGGGATATTATTGCAATCCTGTGCCCAGGAACTATGGCAACAGTCACACTGGTAGTGATAATAACTCTATTCCAGTATATCAGGGGCAATTACCACTTTATAAAAAAAGCCCAATAGCTTCAGATATAGTTGTATGAAGAAACTTGTTAAGAAAGTTATTAAGCCTGAGTAGAAAGAAATCACAGGATAGTTGGCTAAAGAGCCATTAGATCCTCCAGTGAACCCTCTATGGGCCACCACAGAATGATTCCCAGGAATACACTCTCCATTACTGTCCTTTGTCTAGGACCAAGCAATGACTCTGCTCCTTTTGAAGAACTCTTCATATGTTTAGTAAATTTACCTGTCATGAAAAGTCACTGACATATAAGAAAATTTGTCCTTCCTGGTCCTTTATCTTCTTTGCCTCATGGTTGGTTGGTATCAGTATGAGCCTCTGGAGAACTGAGGATCCCATATCTGCAACTCTGCCCATTTGTTTGCTCTATGCTCAAGACCACCATCCCTCTGTGAAAACAACTTAGTTTGAATATGAGGGGTGACAGAAGGAGCAGTATGATTTTAGACAAAGTCTCATTTAAAGACTGGCAACTTGCCCCTCTGAGGGGAATGTGAAAACATTGGGCCTTAGCTTCTGCTATGCTACAGTTTAGAAGGATTATGCTTTTTTTAAAAAACAACATAAAAACTCACATTGTTGAAGTTACCTGATGGAAAGTTGTGAAAAATTACTGTTGTTATACACTGACAAAATAAATTTCAGTATTACTGTTTCCGTTATATCAGAGTGAAGTATGCTACCAGATTTTTAATTTAATTTAATTCAAGTTTGGATACTGATGCAAAAGGCTTTGTACACCTTTTACACTAAGGACTTTCAGGTTACAAGATGGTTACAGAATGTAATTCCTGGGCAGCCATGCTAATCCCTTCACACTTGGTTTAGTTTGTCCAGCCATCTCAATTCTCATTAATCTCTTTCAAGTAATCCAGAAAGCAGAAGCAAATGTATTTTGGGAGACCAACCACTATAAATATTGAATAGCAAACTGTAAAAAGTAATATGCTCAGCAAAAAGCCCCCAGAAGATAGACTGAAACATATTTTTCACAACTTATTCATCAGACAGCATCAAATAACAAACACATTAATTAAAAATCATTCAATGGCAATTTGCAAACAGAACAAAGCATGACATTTACCAAACATACTATTTACAATAGTGAGTTCTCCCTGCTCCACACAGAGAACATTCTCTATACACTCAGCTTGATTGGACTCAAGGGCTGAATCTAAACTGTTAAATAAAACAGGCCGCAATGCTAATAGGAAGTAGTCCTTCCACATGCTATGTCATAAGGTATACCTAGGTAATCAAATGGAACATGCTAGTGGGACAAAGCTGTGGTAGGGAGCACGGTAACAGAAGACCATGTTGTCTGATTTTTGAACATGCCTTTGCTCTATTTCCTAGCAGAGGTGCAGCCTTGGTGACCCAGGAGCATTTCATTTCTAATGAGCAAGCTGTTCCTAATCACAAACAGTTGATGTGGGAAGAGGCCTTTACTCCTTTTCACCCCAGCCAGTGTCACCCAGCTGATCTTGTATTCCTCCCTTCCCATATGAAAAGCTTTTTTTTTTTTCTTTTTTCAACAAAGCGAAAGAGCTGGCGTTTTAATCTTCTGTCTTCTACATTCCTGTTGTATCTGATAACACCTGTATGCTTAACTTTACTTTGCCTTACATAAGGCTCATTAAAACGTCCTTTCAGTCAATTGTACTGCAGTGGAGAAACTGAGTCTCCAAAAAAAGTGGCTTCATTGATCTTAGCCCACCTTTTAGTCAGTGTGCTAGCCATGGGGAGCATTACCCTTTGTTATTTTAAACGCTTTCTGTAGGCTTTTCTCAAACCTGTTGCTGGATCTTTGTCATAATATCTGCTTTATAATTTGGGATAACCAACCATTAGAAATGATACTGCCCTAATTATAATCTATTTGTTTTCTCTTTTTTCTTCCAATTGCTCAAAAATTAATGAGTGTTCCTTTCAAAGATAATATATTGACCTTATTTTAGTCATGTTTTTTGGCCTGCTGCATTGCTCTTTTCAAGGTAACCTTGGTATTGTTATAGACATATATTCTAATTTTTTATGCTCGATCTATCTACATTGATTTGACTGTGGCCTTTGTTCCAATAAATCACAACATATTGCTACCTATGTTTCCCTCAATTTGGCTGAGTTTAACTGCAGTAGAATGGTTTTCTGGCTACATTAGAAAGCAAACACTAGTAATTTTTCTAATGGTGCTGAATCTGAGGTGAAAATGTTACATGAGAAGTTACCTCAGGAGCTAATTAGAGGGCTTTTAATTTTGCAGTTTTTATTAATGACCTGTCGACACTGTATAGTTCACGAAGTATTCTGTACATCTACATGCTGATGATGTGACCTTGTACACAGTAAGAGCACAGATAAGGTATCAGACCTTGACTGTTCTAACTCAGAATTTATGGAGTGATTTTCACAATTTAAAGATACAGTTTTTCTGCAGAAATAAATTGGTTTAGAATCTTAGAAAAATATAAAACATGTAATTAGAGGGGTTGTCTCTTGTACTACAAATTGACCTAGGTGAACCAGTGTGAAAAATAAGATTTCTCTCACCTCACAAAATAAATCAACCACTGAAAAAGCCAAAGCTACCTTTTACCCCTCCTCAAAGGAAATACAAATAAAGCTGGAAGGATCTTAATATTTCTAAAGACTGTGGTCCTCAAGATCTATGAATATCTCTCTACCTACTACGTGGATGGTAGTTACTACACAATAAATACCTAAATACAAAATATGTTAAACCTCAGGAGTGCAGGGTAAGGCTGAAGTCTCAGGCTTCAAAATGTGTAAATAATTTAATTTTGTGCCCAAACTTTGGTTCAAATTCAGTTCCAAGCTATAATGCTGTTACCATAATAGTTCAGATAGCCCCAGATGGGCAGTGTCTTAGATCAGAATTTGCTTTATGCATTTTGGAGATATCCAGTGTAATGCAATTTACCTATTTTGACACCAGCAGATACTTTGCTGTTGACTTTAAGGCGTCAATGAACTTGCTTAAACGGTCATTTAATGCCATTTTAGATATTCTTGGTTTTCCTGTTAGACCTCCACCTGCCATTGAAGAGGCAGGTGGGTCTCCTATGTCATATCCTTTCCTATGATAGCTTCAATAAACAAGCATGTCTCAAAAAGCTGTGGTGACAGTGACACATTATGAGAAATGTTACAAGGACCAAAAAGACAAAAGTGGATATTTAAGTGTGTAAGAAGGAATAATAAAAAGGATTGCTATACCTTGTAGCCTTCCTGATTGATGCTTTTCAAGTTGTAACTCCTCTTTTTTTTGTTGCATAAATTACATTATACAACATAAGGTTGCAATATAATCATAGCCAAAGGTCAGCTATGAACCAGACCTGAATTTGGCCTGGCTCTGTTTGCCATTATAGCAGCAGTTGTGACCACAGAAAACAGCCAAGCACATGCTTGCAAAATTGTTTTCAAACCAGCCATATTTTAGTGTTAGAGGATTTTGCTTGTTTTGTGTGGGGTCTGGTTTTGTTTTTGTTTTGCTTTTTTTTAAATATAAAAATCTGTAGTGGCAGCATTATCAGTATTTGGCTATTCTGTTTTCAAGAATGCCAATGATTTAGCTTGTCTTCTTGCAATATTTGCTTCATTGTTTTTAGGCTGTAACATTGGAAAGTTCCTTATTAACAAAACCCATAGTCTTTCATTCTTGGCCTAAACTATGTACTATGCAAAGAATCCATTATGTAGATAGGGGAGGATCATGTGCGCCCCATGTTTGAGAATGGTACTTGGAGTCCCAAACTCATTTTGTGAAACTTGTGTGGAAGCTGGATCATTCTTTAAATCTGCTGATGAGCAAATTGTTTAACCATGCCAGGTTGATTCCTCTCCTCTTTCTTTCTGCCATTCTTCCTTTCCCCTGCTCATCTGTTTTTGGTTTGGTTGGTTTTTTTTTTTTTTTTTTCAGAAGGTTAAATACTTGCTTCTCTAGATTGAGATAGAGTTATTTATTTTGTCTGAGTGTTTGAAATTGAACATGTGCATATGTTTTTCCTTAAGCATTCAGAACCTCTGGTTGCATTTTCTGGCTAAATAATTTAGGAAAGTACATTTTTAAATGATACTTTTCAGTTGGACTTGTATTCCAAAGACACTTTAGCAATTTTGAGAATTGTATTTGATAGCCGCTTGTACAAGCCTGTACTGCTGATGAAGGGAATTCTTTATTTAAAAAACAATAGGCCAGTTCATATCTTCTCATCAAGGGATGAATTACTAACTTTCTCATCTCTCCCTGGCCACTTGGATTATGTATAAAACTATACTGCTTTATATGACTGCAACCCAGGATTCCTGTTGCAGGCAGTTTGTAGGCTCAGACAGGCAGAGAAGGGAGAGAGGTACACCAGGCAGAAGTGCTGGAAAGTAGCACTTGAGGAATGGGAGAATGGAAGCCTAACAATTATCTCTTTTTCATTGACAAAAAAGCTCATCCTCTAATATTTTCAAATTACTCAGCAGGTCTTGTTGAGATATCCTCAACTTCAGCCCGCATCTTTTCCAGCATCACAAGTGAAAGAATATACTTTTATCTACTGACATGATCTTGGACACACAGTCTTCTGTGACTTTCAGACTGCAGTTCAGTCCCAAACAATGGGAACTCCAAAAAAGTTTTCTTTATTCCAGGAAAGTGTTATCTTGTCACATTGGCAGTACTAACTTTCAAGAACTTTAGAGGGTGAAAACCCCTTCTTTGCCTTACAAAGTGCTCATTCCCAGAGCTGCTGTTACAAAGAAAAAGAAAAAAAGGTGGGGGAGGAAGAAGAGGAGAAAGCATATTGAGGATGTGGTTTAGGTACTAAAGAAGATGAGGGAGGGGAAAAAACCTGTAGGAAAGGAAAGAGCAAGATGTAAATGTGCAAGTCAAATACATGGTCAAAATGACTGAGTAGAGAGAAACATTTGACCTCTGAACAACCTGATAATGTGTTATCAGCTCTTGAGAAGCACACTACAGCAGGGAGCTGTCATAAGGACAGAGATCAGTTCACTTCAGGAACAGTGCATCTGGCTCTTCACATAACATCTTTTTTATGTTGTGTTATTTCTTGTAGTTACTCACTCCATGGCAGTAAATCCTAGAAGCTCTGTTCTGGATAAAACCTCTAAATGCTACATGGATGCATGAAAAAACCCAGGTTTTGCTTCAAACACAGTTCAACTTGTAAAGCTCCAGACACATGATTAAGTTGCAGTGGTCTTACAAGTTGCCACAGTGACTCACTGCATGCAAACTCTTAGTTGTTGTGATGTAAACTTAATGTTCTTAAACCCATTTCACTGAGGTTTAAGTTAGTGCATTTTAACTTGCATGTGCTGTGGCTTTAAACTATGAAAATTACTACTTTGGCTCAGCTGACACGTGGTAGTCATTAAGCTGTGGCAATTTGATTATGCATCTGAGCCCAAGACAAGAGACAACATGTGGCTGCAGACATAACTGAGGGTACTTCAGGGAAACCAAGGTACAATATAGGTCAGCATGGTAGATGGTGGTCTCAGCACACTGTCAGTTTAACCACTGACAAGTTTTTAAAGATTTCAGGGAGAAAAAGTGATTTAAGGAGAAGTTTGAAGAAGAACACTGAAATTATATTTATTTATGACCATGAAAACCTTTTGTTTTGAAGACTGTGAGGACAACCTATGAGACTAACCATGAAAGCGTTTGTTTGAAATTTTAGTAGGCCAGACAGGAGTAAACAACTCATTAAGGAAAAAAAGTGTGAGTGAGATCAGCTATGATGTTCCTTTAAAATAGCAAGTAGTTTCATATTTGATGTAGTAAGGAAAGGATGCCAACAGAAGAACATGAAAAGAGGGAGTGAAATGGTTAAAAGAAACAAGCTAGAAAATCATTTTTGCCAGGCATATTCTTAATGGACATGAGGGTGATTGCTTTTGTCAAGGCCAGAGAAAAGTATGTTTCAGTAATCATGATGTGCTGTGATTAGTGGATGGGAAGAGCTATATATTAGATCTCTTATGCAGCAAGAATCTACTGGATAGAGACATGACCCAAAGGGGTGGTTTAGAGGAAGATTCAGCTCTAGAATGAAGCCATCTAATAAAAGTTTAAATTTACAGGTAAAATATAGGTTTGTATTTATGCTGGCTGTCCTAACAATCCTGATAAATCTTAGTTTAATATGCAACAGATATTTTTTCCTGGTCAAACCTGAGTTTTGCCCTTAGGTTAACCAAAAATAGAGCATGTCAAAGTTTATTTCTTTATTTTTTCCTTGCTTCCTTTGTCTCTTTATAAACATCTGTTTCTCCTTTTATCATAAATTACAAGGAAATTTTCTTTGATGCTGCTCCTTTAACATCAGTCATGTTGTGTTAAACACGTGATGTGTGCAGCAGTGCTAACTACCTGAAGTGTAACCCTCCTAGTGTGGGTGAGCTCAGGTTCACCCTTAGGACAGTGTAACACGTAGAAGAGGTTTGGACTTATGGTTGCAGGGCACCTCTTCCCAGCAAGCTGCTTTGTCGCAGGTCTGGCAGGATGCAAAGGGTAATCTGTCTGCATTCCACATACCAGCTGCTACATGATAAATACAGTCAGATCATGATAACTACAGTCATGCACAGCCTGTGTGCTGAAGCTACCACTTATCAGTTGCCCCCAATTTGTTGTTGCCTCTATCACTATTAAAAATAGTGATACTCTTCTTTCAAGTGAGGCTGTTGGGCTAGTGGAGGGAGACTTTGGGAGGAAGAGGTGTGAGACAGAGAGAAAGATGAAGCTGGTGGAGGGAGCTGTGGAGCTGGCAGGAAGAGTGAGGAAGGATGGAGATACACAAGGGCTTGAGTGGGGCACCAGTTTATTGTGAGAAAAATGGGCCGTGGGTGGGGAAACCCCATCAAAGATGGGCCTTAGTTGGCTCCCAGATGACAGAAAAGGAAACTAAAGCATTTTAAAAAAAAAAAAAAAGAGATTTCTGCACTAAAACTAGCTTAAGGCTCTGATGGAACTGGTGAGAGAGGCATGTATAAGTTGCACTAGGACTGGGACAGCAGAGTGTGCTGTTAGGGTTTCACAACTCTCGAGACCCATAGCCAAAAGTCAGCCACTTGGAGATTTTTGACACAGCTCTCAGCACTTTTTACTCTCAATTTCTTCAGTGTGGATATCCACATAAATGCTTTTTTAAGTGTGTCTTGATTTCATTTATAGCTCTTCGGAAGAAACTGTGTGGGGAAGCTCATGCAGTATACAGAGACCAAATGTCAGTCCTGGTCCCTTTCCTGTGAAGATCACCAATGCTCACAAGGACAAGCTGTGCCTCTCAGTTC
Organism: Pezoporus occidentalis; assembly: GCF_034315485.1. Classification (NCBI taxonomy): domain Eukaryota; kingdom Metazoa; phylum Chordata; class Aves; order Psittaciformes; family Psittacidae; genus Pezoporus; species Pezoporus occidentalis. The sequence goes on along the minus strand of NW_026913748.1, from coordinate 12,671,515 downwards.
ATTGTGCTAGTCACATATGACAGGGGTGTTATTAAACATTCAAGCTGTAACTTTCTCTGACTCCAGGAGCCAGAAATATGCAGAAATCATTTGTAGCAGGGCAGTTTGAACAGATCTGTTTTAGGTAGCACTGCTGAGAAGCTTATCTTCCTAGAACTGGAATAAAAGCACCAGTGTGGCCAGAGCAGGAACTAATTTCAGCACAAATGTGGAAGAGCTGTGTAACATTCAACATACTGAAATTCAATGAAAACATGAAATCATGAAATGTAAAGAATACCCTAAAATTACACAATTAAATGAAGCAAAGGTTTAGTTCTCTAGAATTTAATTGCTAACATCAGAGGCCTAGAACCACTTCTCATGCTTGATAGGGATTACTTTCCATGAATCAGACAAGCAGGATTTCAGCCCATGAGGGTGAAAACCAAACTGTATAACCATAAAAATATGTAGGACTACTTATTTATAGATATGCATATTAGAAATGCAATAAAAAAATCACAGTGCAAACTTAGTAGACAGGCTTCAAACACCAAAAATGGCCAGCAATATGTTGTTTCTGAATTATGGTGAGCCCTAAAGACAGCCTAAATCCAATTAACTTTTTTTTTTAAAAAAAACCCCTCTTTTTATGTTTTAAAAATGACCAAGGAGATCTCTTTGAAAATATATTGCCAAAAGAAAAAAAAAAAGGCTCCTGGAATTAAACCTTTTGTGAGAAGCTTCAGCCTGGAGCAAAATTTAATGGCTGAGCTATAAAGCACTGAAAACTTTCATAAAGGGGTTCATAAAGAAACACCAACTGACCCTGAACCCAAGGAGGTCTTGCAAGCTCCACTGTAATAAACACAGTGCCTAGTTAATTTTCACTTAAGGGGTGCATGACATTTGAGTAAAATACTTTATGTTCACTTTCAGCACATATGTCCAATAGATATAAATGACAGAGGGATATACCGCAGTCAAGAGGTCTACTGTAAGTTAAAGCTACTCCTAAACGAGGTTATAAACTCCGTTAGCCAGGGACTTTGCCTTTTCATGTGTTTGTAAGGTGCCTAGTGTGACTGGACAGTCTGACCCTTTTTATCTACATTTCCTACTTCTGTGCCTCTCTAGACTAGAAATAGACTGTGTGGGATGTGTGTACAGCTCATTGCCAGAGCAGTTGCATTAAAACATAAGAACTCCTGTTGTATCTGCTTCATCACTTTAATGTTCATCACATGGGAACTGCCAAAATCTAGACCATGCTATATCCTTACCTGATTAATTGATTTAAGTTAGATGTAACATTTAAAAAGAAATTTCCATAATTTGGATTAAATACAAGTAACTGTATACTCGTTGACTCTCTCTTGAAATACATATGTTATCTGTTTGGAAATACTCTATTCCTGTGTTCTTCTGCATAAACACATGCGATGTACAAGGCTTGAGTATGAGGCAGAGAAATCCATTGTCTGTAATTGCTCAGATATCATCTGTACTTTTATAATGCATTTTCTTACATCTCAAAGTGGTTTTTTGCTACTGGTGGCTTCAGGATTAGTATTTCATTCAGAAGAGAGGCAAAATTTACTCTAGGTCATTGCCTCCTCTTGGCCAGCGAGGGATGCTCTTGCACTAACAAGACACCCATGCAGGGGTTTAGTCTCATCTCCTTTCATCTCCACCCCTCTCCCCTTCACCTCCTTCTTCTCCCCTTCCAACCTCAGACACTGTTAGCCTACAGGCTAGATCTCCCAGTACAAGTATGATAGAGCTTCAAAAAAGATACAACTTTTCAAGCATCCTACATTTAATTTTAAATTCATCATCTTAGCACTGGTCAGAATTCATTCCAAAAACAGACAGGAAAGTGAAGGAAAGGCAGATGTTTGTCAAAGCTATATTTAGGAAGCCATTGCTTAAATGTGAAAATCAGTTATACTTTAACCATGAGTGAGAAGTACAAAAAGCATATTCTTTCCTCTACATGTGTTTGCAGAACACTTTTCTTCACCTGCAATAATGATACGTTCCTTTACATTCTGCCTCTATTTCATTATCAGTAATGTATTGTGGGTCTAACAATGGTGCCTGTTTTCACAATACTTTGTGGAATAATGCCATCCATCCCCATGGATTCATGAAGGTATTGCTGAAAGGTGGGATAGATTTGCTCAACTTTTCAGCATAATATTGCTATTGTTCACTGCTAGGGCATGCATAACGAATGGCCTTTAGTGTAAACAGCTCAACCATTGAGCATAGTGATTACTATGAGGGGTCTGTTTGAGGTGGGTATTTCTAGTTCTTTGATATAGGACTCATTAAACCCACTCTATGTAAGTATTGTTTACAGTGCTTGCTGTGCTGGTAGCTTGCATCTGAGTACTTGCATTTAATTTGAAAAGTATTTTGCCTACACTTAGAAAAAGTCTATAAGTGCCTAAACCACTCTTACATTTTTCATTATAAGCCGTGTGCAGAGGAGTGGGAAGGGGCTGGGAGTTTCTTATAACAAGAGAAATGATCCTTTGTCTTTACAGACTTCCCTTTGAACTCACTAACCTCCTGTCAACACAAAGCAAACAGTAGGATAATAGTCTCTTCTCAATTTCTCTAGCCTTTTGTCCTCCCCAAGATGCAATGGTTAGCTTTGCTTCTGGGTGCTTGCCTTGCTAATAGGAGGCAGAGCTTGGAAATATAACTACAGAAGACTATCATGGCCTAAGTTTATTACATATCCTAAGTTCATATTAACTCTTGTGCTTTGACACCTGCACTAAAATAATCTAAATTACAGATTGCCATTTTTTTTTAAATGGGCTGTGATTCCACAGGCCCATTGCTTTTACTCAGGATCCAAACTGTTCAGATCATGATGAAGCTGTAACAACAGAAGAATCCGTTTAATTGGTGCCTTGTTGAAATACACTCTTCTGTCTGTGACGTGATTGCTGTGGAGCAGAGCCTGCACCATTGATTTAATTCCAGCAATCAATGGGCAAATGGCACACCTAGTCAGTTTTAAGTGGCATGCTTGTTGTATATATTTTATTTACAGTGGTTAACAGCAATGAATCAATGGCTGCTACAATAAACTTCTCTTAGCTTGGCCTTTACTAGTTTCATTCTGCTATTTTACTTGAGCACATCTTTAATTTTGCCTTTGCAGTCACTATTTTTATAAGTTTAAAAAGTGGATTGTTGTCTAGGATAGTGAGTAAAAACATTAAAGGAAGGTGGAATGGTTGAAGACAAAGAGTAGAAATCATATTAGAAGGTCTAGTTCAGTTTCTGTCTTTCGTGGTCATGCTACTGGACATAGATTTGATCCTGGAATACCTACCTTCTGTACTGCCTCCTACCCTGATTCTGATTTCAAGGCTAGTAAATGAAGCCCTGGAGGAGTCCTCCTGCTTTGCACATCTTTACTAGAGACAAATTCCTTTACCATTCCCCAGTTCAAAGAATATATCCAGCTACGTAAGAGGTAAGACCATCCTTGCTTCCTTTGAGATACAGTTCTTGGAACAAGCCCATCTTCACTTACAGCAGAGAGCTGACTTCTCTACCTTGGATTAAGTCCAGGTCTCTGTCCCCTGTTTTCTTCTCTATGTATGCACCCTTCTACTCTTCACTTGTGTGCAGTTTTTGTGGTCATTGAGCTGGAGGTACTTTCAGAGCAAGGATAAGAAGAAAATTTTATCTTGCACACTACATTGTTCTATCAGTCTCTAAAACAGGACAGATGCTTCTTGTAAGTGTTGTAGAAAATTTATAATCACTGGATAGAAGAGATGTCATGAGTTCAAGATATTTTTAAGTGTTTTGTATTCTTCAATACTGCATAGATTTTAGAAAGCTTGAATATTCTTTCACTGATATGTTTGTTTCCTAGGCAAAACATTTATGAGTTCTTCTTTATATCACTCATACTAAATGAACATATTTGTACATTTGTGATAGTTTCTTCCCTCCCAATTTTATTTTCCCACCTGAAATTATTGAATAGCTTGAAAGGTTCCATATAGGAATTAGATATTATTAACACTATGTTTATATACCAGTGTAAGCATTTTTATTATGATGATTTACTGTTGCAACTAGTCACAAAGGCCCCTGTTCAGGTAACTTGGGAATAACCTGTTTAAACTTTGGCTAATAACTCCAATACATCTGGAAAATTTGTCAGCATGGATTAATTGTTGTTCAGGAGAATTGTTAGCCAAACAGAGCACACAATTTGAGGGAACATTCAGAAGATAAAACCTCGCCTTAAAATAAGTTTATGTTTTCCAGCCTTAAAATCTACAAACTTCTGAAACCCTTTTGTAAGTTGAATCTTGTATATCATTACTAACTTACCTTGCTTGCATTTCTGATGAAGTTAATATGCATTGACATTGTTATCAAAGCAGTAGTTCTTAGGAGTGAAAGATTTTTTGCACAGCAGTTCCTGGGCACAGGTCATAAACAGGGCACAGTTTGTGTGAGTCTCTGTGTGAGAACTGCCACCTGTGACTGAGCATGCCAGTTGTCACTGGACAATCCCCATTTGTTTGTCATTAATGCGATTTTATTTTATATTATATATTATATTATATTATATTATATTATATTATATTAATATTATAAATTACCTATTCTGGGACTTTCCAGTGCCCTGAGTTAATACAGGATGGATAAAACTGTATGAGACAGGTTTCTAGGTTGCTTCATCACTATAGAGCAATGCTTACTATTTTTATAGCCAGAAATAGTTAAAACAGGTCAGACAACATTTTTTTTTTTTTTCATTTGAATGCAGATGAACTCATTGAAGTTCAAAGGCTTCCCAGAGGTGAACTGTAAATTCTAATGAAGCCCAGGTTAAATTCTATCTTGGATGTCTTGCTGGGATTTTTGTTCTTCTTTTAATTTTGCCACTTCTGTGCAGTGTTCCTCAACAGTCTGCTCCTGAATCAGGAATAACAGAGTTCCTAGGATTTAATTCCTCCTCCTCATACAGAATTTATGGGTTTTCATGGGTTTTGTTTCAAATTTTTGCAGAAAAGAAATGTTGAGTTCTCAAATTCTGCCTGAACCACATTTACTTTTCTGTGGTCAGCTTGAATTATTACTCAGCCTAGGTAGCATACCTGTTTCTCAATACTGTTATGCAAAAGTTGGGATGCAAAAACATGAATCTATGAATAGTAGTTGTAGTATGTAGCTGTATAACAATAACACCTAGAGACTCAGTACTTCATTCTTTATCATGTCACAGCCTGTAGACGCACAACAGCAGTCTCTGTTGCAAGGACATTGCAGGAAAATTTTCAGGCAAGAACAGGGGACATATCTAAGGCAGGTGGACACAAAGAGGTGTTTTAGGATTACTACAGAGTAAACAATGCATAGAAAATATTTATTACTGATAGAAGTTTACATAATCACTTTTATTCATTAAATATTTAGATGGTCTGTGTCATGCAGTTTTCTCTGTTTTCTGGTTTGAGAAGTACATAAGTGGTGAATGCACATCAAGATAATTCCATCAGCTATTTTGTCCATTTTATTGGAAGATGAGATACAGAGGAGGTTGTGACATACAGAATAATGAAGACTCAGAGCAGAATATAGCAGCCAAGATGCATATTTTCTTGCTCTCGCACCAAGATGCACATCCTTCAGGGATTTGTCTTTGTGCTTTCATGTTCGGTTGGCCAGAAACACTCAAAGACACCTACATGGTAGACTGCCAGAGTGTAAGCAAGCAACAGAGAAGAAGATGGTTCTTCTTGTGGTCATCAGTAATAAACTGATGAGCTCTTGAGCCCCACTCTCAAAGAGAGCAAATTGTCTGTATTGGAGTTCATCAGGTCAGCAGGGGTGGTGGGCACCCGTTATTCTGCAGTTTGTTCTGAGTTCAGAGTAGGTCCCATATTTATTCTGTTATGGCTTATGGTGGCAAGAGATTGGTGCTTGATAACCTTTGGTAAGACTTGGTAACCCTACGGACCTCTTAGAGTTTCTGTATTGCTAATGGATTTGTGTCTGCAGTTCCTTTGTACTGGCAGAAAAGCCAAATCACCTTGTTTCACTGCAAACTATAAATCAGAAGCTGTCTCTATGGAGGTTTGTGTCATTGTTTTACTTTATTTTTCCATGGCTTTCCTTTTTATTTTTGTTTTGCTACCACTGAATAATATGCAGTCCCACAGCCATGGCACAGAGAACCTGATGAAAGTGAGCATATAAGAAAAATATTAGTGGCTGCACTCTTCATTGCAGAGGTAATGGCCACCGACATTAATGGGAATTATGCATGTGTGGAAGAGGAGTATGGCCCCTTTACTTAATAGAGCCCTTAATATGTTTTAGTGAGGCATGGTGGTCTAAATATCATGAAACCCAAAGGAGATAGAGAAAACAGCCTCTAGCACTGATGAGCTGGATTCATTGCTCAGAGGTAGATGGCTTTTCAGGAATATCCTTGTTTCTTCTCCTCTGGATATAGTTGTGCATGCACTATTCATTGACATAGAGGAAAAATGTAAGGAGAGCCGATAGAAAACTGGGAAAGGAAATAAAAAGTGATCCAAGTTGTCAGATGTCGGACTGTCACATAAAACCATAGAAGTCTGAAATTAAGCATGATACTCTCACACACATGTATATATAATTTTACACATACAATATTTTTGTCTGCTTTTTATTCAAATGCTGGTCTAGCCCTGCTTTACACTATGTTCTGTTTTGTGAAAGTAAAATGTGAAAATCTACTGATAAGCCAAAATAATAAAAACTTTATGGCATGTCAGGGCTATTTTTTTATTATTATTTTTTAACCTTGATCGTGTTATAATAGTGAACATATGTATCCTTGGCCTTAATCACCTTGTCGAGTTAAAGTGTATATTCAACTTCATTTACATGACATATGATCTAATGCTGGAGAACAACAATACCATTGTAGCATTAATTGAAAACTGTGAGCTGAGAGCCAGAAGAAACCACTGGTCTGATTGCTGAGGGTCCCAGGGAAAGGGATTTATTCCCACACCTGCAGTTGGTCCATAACACTAACATTGTTACCAACATCTGGGTCTAATCAGCACAGAGGCCTTGATATGCTGCTCCTGTGGCACATAAATTTAGCATTATATTCATTTTAAAGGCCCCCTCTTTCAGTTTTTTAAGGACAAGATAGATTCATGGCTCCACAGAGTCTAACAAAGTAGAAACCACAAGCAGAGTAAGTTACTGCTAGGTTTCTTAGACCATACCTACCTAGTATATGCCATTTAAATAATGGAATTTTATGCTCAGTTCTGGTTTTCAAAAATGCATCTCCATAGAATTCAAAGTTCAGCTGAAAAACTATATTTAAGGTAAAAAGCAAACACTGCCAATTTGCATATATCAGTTTTTACTGTGACATCTGAGCTAAATCAGACACAGGGATGGCTACAGAATCAGTGATGGCCCCGGTGGGTATTAGGAAAAAGCACAGCACTGCTTCCATTAGTGTCCACCCCCTGGCCCAGGGAGAGGCCGCTGCCTGAGCCAGCACTGTCCCTGTGGGAAAGGGTACCACGGTCTTTCCAAGTGTCAGTCTGGTTCAGAGCAAGACAAATTGAATTCCCTGTCTGCAGCTGGGATCTCAGGCTCATTTTTACAAACAGTGAAATGCCTTTGTGATACCATCTTCCTGAATGTGGCCTTGTGCATACGACAGGCATTGGGGAGTGCAAAGGCAAGATGCTGCTGGAACACTCTTGAAGGCTCAGCTGGGCACTGATAGTTCACTCCTCTCACACGTGATAACCCGTGGTACTCTTGAGCTGCAAGAGATCATAGAATCATAGAATGGTTTGGGTTGGAAAGGACGTTAAGGTCATCAAGTTCCGACCCCCCTGCCATGGGCCTTACACTAGACAAGTTTTTTCAAGACCCTATTCAACCTGGCCTTGAACACTGTCAGGGTTGGAACATTCACAACTTCCTTGGGCAACCTGTTTCAGTGTCTCAGCACTTTCACAATAAAGAATTTCTTCCTTATATCTAACCTAAATCTCCCGTGTCTAAGTTTGAACCAAGTACCCCTTGTCCTATCACTACAGTCCCCGACGAAGAGCCCTTCTCTGGCATCCTTGTGGCCATCTTCATGTACTGGAAAGTTGCTATGAGGTCTCCAAGCAGGTTTCTCTTCTCCAGGGTTAGTAGCCTCACCTTTCTCAGGCTGTCAAATATGGTCTTGTGCACAGAATTCTGCTTTGGCATGCGATAAAACTGGGTCTCTTGCAACTCAGCTTCTGTGATTTAAGCTTGAAAATATACTGTGCCTTACTTACTTTCTTAATTCTGAAAGCAGGCTTGCTTTACAGGCTACTGTGAAGTTAAAACACCATTCATAAAAGTGATGGAAATATCCAGAGCAAATGGAAACTGTACAAAATTGAGAGAGAGAAAACATAAGACTGAAAGCCAGGCTGCCTAGGCCAAAGACCAAAATTTAATTCTTCATTTGGTGAGGATAACCAGTCATTATTTTTGCTAATGCATCCCTTGGCTGTCTCTATAACTCTATCACTAACTGGCTGTTTGCCTTTGCATCTTCATGTATTTTCCTGGAAGATCTATACAGACAATGGAACAGACATGGATACCATTACAGAAGGCAGGTATTTTCTTCTGTCATTTTTCAGTATCAACATATCTTTAGTATCTGTAAATCGTGATTTACACATAAATAATTACACAGAGAAATTTTGTTAGAAGATCCATAAATCTGAGACTTTTGATCCTATCTTTGGCACTGATCTTTTGTAGCAGCAGGCATTTCATTTAACTGTTGCCTCTCCTACCTATTGTTTATCTAAGCTTTCAAGGTAGAAAAATGCCACAGGGGCATAATGGAGGCTTAACATTGTACCACTGACTAACGTGTAATTACATAAGTTGGCTGAAACATAAGGTTTCATCTTGGTCACTCTACTGTCAAGAAGAATGTCTGTTTCACAAGGAAACCTGTTTATTATAAAGCCACAAAATCTGTAGGTTTGAAACCTCCACAGGCTTCTCAATACCAGCAGGATGGTGGAAGAGAGAGGAATTTTCTTTTGTTACTAATAACTCCAGGTGGAATTTTTAAACTGAGGCATCATAACTTAAAACCAGAAGATGTCAATGTAGATATTAATGTGCTGAACTAGATTCTCAGCCACTATAAATCCAGGTAGTGCTATTAATTTTGGTAGAACTACATTTCACCCCACTTGAGGAGAAGGTACTTATTTACGGTATGACTGCAAAATCTGTCACTTGATTTACCATAAAAATGTGTTCTGGCACTAGCAATTGGTTTTGGTAGCATGCCAGTTTGCTGGCTTTGAAGGATTTCCAGTAGCCAAAGGGGAATTTTAGCACTCACCATTGCCCTACCCCCGTGCTCCATTTCTGTGGGTCCACAGTGGATTTGTTCTCTTCCTCTTCCAGCTGCATCAATCTGTTGTCAAGTTCCACTGTTGTTCAGCATGATGCTTGTGAATCCACATGCCTGCAGCCCATGGAGCTGCTGAGTCTCACCTAATGCAATCAGCAAAAGCTGCACTTGCGGGGTCAGGGATGCCATTCAGAAAACTGCAAGGTAGACTTGTTAGAGACTTTCAGTTTGTACTCTTCCTCGTCATTCTTGTTTGCCACGAGAAAAGCAAATGCCTTCTATACTGTTTTTCTGTACTCCTGACCAACTTTGTAACCAGAATGACAAATCTGAATTGCAATACCTGTGGTCTAACCACAGCTTCCACATGCAGGAAAACCTCCCATGCTACCCATGAGAGATGCACTGGAGAAAAAAATGAGATTGAGGTCTCCCACTGCCTGTGTGAAAGGCTCACTTTCTGCTGCTGTTCTGACTTTTTAATTTCTCTGCATTGTTGTAAAATGCAAAGTGAAACTTAAATGAATTAAACACTAACTGTTTTAAGAATTAACTGGTCGATTACCTTATAAATGAGTGGAGTATGGCAAAGTTAACAAAACAAAAAAGGTCAGAGTAGTGTAATTTGCTGGTGTGGCTTTTTTAATACAGCACCTAAACCACACAGAAATCTCACGTTTGTGTTGAACATAGTAAAAATGCATAGGCATACAACCAGGTAATGTAACTGCATGGCCACTGTGTGGACATTATAGAGTCCAGGCTTGTAATTTCAAGAACCTTACAGCCACATTACTAAAAGGGTATTGTATCTGACTTCATTACATATTCTTCACGATGATGCAAGGAAGTTACAACATGTGTATTAGAAAAATTTTAAATAATAATCAGACTATGGAGAAGGCATATCAAGTCATTTCATGTTTCTCAATCAAAGTGTAATTGGTGGTTTGTCACACGTAGAAAAAAAAAGGAGTTAAGCTTATGCCATTGGAATGTCCTGATCAGTCATATTTATTTTAATGTGCGAAATGCAAAAATATGATCAAATACAGGTATGTTATTATTTCAATCATAATATCTTCCTGCATTTTATGTAGTTCCGTCTAATGTGATACCAGCAGATATAATGAGCTGTTTAGTTTTTTTTTCATTTCAAAGCATGACCTCCTAAAAACTAGGATATTTCTTTCATCCAGGATCATTTTGTTGAAAACTGCCCAACTTTTCAAATATTAACATATATTTGATGTCGAAAGAGACATTGGACATATCACAACAAATGAAACAACTTCATTGTAAAATGCATCTATAAAATGAAGAAAAATTCACAAATATTGTTCTGATACATTCTCAAAGCACTTGTAACGGCAGTATACAGCTAAGCCCCAGTTCTGCAAGTCATAATATGAGAGTCTGCTGGGCACAGTAGTATACCCATATGGTGCTGCTTGCAAACCTGAAGACTTTTCCCTGAGGTGTTTTCTAAAAATCGTATTTTTTTCATTATAAATAAATTATCCATCCTTTTTTTTTCTATTTATGAATCATTCATAAGCTGAGGCTAGTTTCTGTGGCTCTGTTATGTGCAACTGATATAAAAAAATTAATGTGAAGAAATATTTTGCTGTATTATGTTCATAAGTTGTATATTTCAGTTATTCAATGTGGCCAGGTCTTCAAAAGGAATGGGGATCATTGCAGGAATGTTGCTGGTTTATTATATATCACCCTTTGAATTAGGAACCTGCTGCTATCACCTATTTGCCCTTGAAGATCAGAGACTGTTGTGCACAACTGTGATGATTCACCTAAAACACGTGATTCGGCTTCTTAACCCTTCTCAGTGGATGACTGAAATATTTTAAGCATTGAAATCAGGAACAGGAAGAAAAAAAAATAGTGAAGTTTGAAGGCATTCAGCCCTTACTAAATACTGGGATGCTCAGGCATCCAGTTCCTCTAGATTTTTGAAAATCCTAGTTGCACTATTGATATTGCAGTGGGCCATCTTTAGACTCCAAACATTAATGCAAAGAAAAGCAAATGACAGAAGTTTTAGAAGTGAATGTTAAGAGGTATAAGTATGAGCCTCATTCAAATATCCAAATACAAGTTCAGACACAGTTTTTGCAGGTATTTACCCACTTCTAAACTTTTCATAAAGGGGATATTTATATTTATGTTCCATACAGCTCAGTGTCTGTTCTGCTTCACAAGATTGTAAACTTCTTACATCACTTACCACTATTCTGTTATCCACAGCCTTACTTTTCCTGGAGTATTCCAACAGGTATTTTTTTTTTTTAATACAGAAAATGACACATTGTCTTAATTTGCACTGTCAGTCTTCTTCAAAATTCTACGCTTTCAAGATGAGCAGATGATTAAAGGCTGAAAGACCATAATGAATAAGATCTGCACTATATGATTTTTGTCTTCCTCAGAATGGTGTATAATGTGTAAATGATGGCTGATCTAATATATTGATAGAAGCAGAAGAAAACACATGTTTCCATGTGACAATAATTCTTAAAAATGTTTTGCAGTACCTCAAAAAGCCCATGCATCAGAGCTTTCTTTGGGGTGGGTTATAGGAAATGTTGCATGCTTTTATTGCCAGTTTATTATGTAGCAGTTTTACTTGCATCATATGTTTAATTACCACATTAAATCATGGTTTCTAAATATCAGTTCACAGCGGGATCCTTCTCTGAAATCTTTTCTTCTTTTTGCTTTAACAATGTAACCAATAACAAAAAAGGTTTACTCCTTTTCCCTTTATAATCTACATTCCCATTTTGTGTCTGCAACACTATCCCTGCTTAATGCAGCAACTCACAACTTATAAGAGCACAGAAGGAAAAGTCCTTTTTTTCCTTGAATGTGCATATTCCTGGTGGAGCTTAAAAACTTCCATAAATCAATAAAGTAATTGCTGCATAATGACCTATTGTTGGTGAGCGTGCCCAGAATGATGTCATTGGGGGGTAATGGAGCTACTGAATCAAAAAAATGGCAGCTGTTTCCAATTTATTTGAGAGTCAGTTGGACAGAAAATTAAATAAACACATAGACAAGCAGGACAAGGGCAAGTCCTTGCATTATTCTTATGATAGTTTTAATTCAATCGCAGAAGTCAGCAGGCAGCTGATATTGTGGTCCAGGGTTTCAGTAATTGCCTGTCTCCGATCTCAGTCAGACCGCACATGCTCATTTCATCATTTTAAGCTTTTGTGACTCAGATTAAAAAAAAAAAAGACCAATGAAACAAAGATGAAACTTAGCTCTTTTTTTAATTCCGTCCTCCCCTCTCCCTTCGCAGCATATCAGGCTATCTAGGAGATGTATTAATAGAGAGAAATTTTCATTTCTTCCTCCATCTGCCTCTATGGGGCCTCTACCCTCCTTTCCCTAGGATATGAAGGAGAGTTTTCCTTTTTTTTTAATCCCTCATATGTCCTTTGGGAAGCCTCCTAAAGTTTCATACTCACTGGGGAGAAAAAAAATGCCACCCGGCTTCACACTCTCTTCTCCGCTGTGAATAACAGCTTTGATGTGCTCCTTTGAAGTTACTGGCTCGAGGCTGCATTAGGAAAGCATCAAATACAGCCTTAGCACTCTGTGTGGAAGCTGGTAGCATGTAGTGTTTGCACACTGGACTTGGGGGCACCTAACGTGCTCGTGGCAGCCAAATGAATGCAGGGGATCACAACAGCAGGCCTCCATCACAGTGTACTCTTTTCTTTTGCAGCCCTTCTTCCCATTTCCTACTGTCAATGCACTGAGAACACATCAACATCCTTGATATTTTCCAGTTCTTACAGCTTCTCATGACACACTTGTACCCTTTAGAAGCCCTCGTATGGGTCATAGCATTGGAACCTCACATGCAACTTTAGTCAGATGCAGGGAAAATTTGGTTTGGTTCTCTGTTTATTACTTCAGGGCAATATCACTTGAAATCCTGCTTCAACTATTGTTGTTGCATTAAAATAAAGTGATTTCTTTTGATACTAAAAGAAATTTGGGTAAATGATCAGTTATTTGGCTTACGGTAAGAATTAAAAGGTTTATTTCTTAGTATTTGGACTCTTAACATGATGGTCTTCACATTTTTAAGCAAAGTGTGGGTTTTTAAAATCCTTCTTCTTTCTTCACTTACAGATGGATTTATGTGTGTGTGTGTTTTCTGTGTCTGCATAACCAGGCATAGTGAAGTTGATGTTCGTCTCCAAGATGGAGAAGTGCTTTTCCATATTTGTCATCACAGATCTCTTCAGATCAGACATCTCTTTGATCATTTTAACTGTGTGTTATATGCTTCATAATTTCCTTATTGAGTACCTTATGTTGCATGTTACTTTATAAATCAATAAATAATGGCAATAATTTAAAGGGTGTTCTCTAGTAGGGAACTAGATGAAAAAATAGGTTATTCCATTAACCTTTTACCTCTGGAGACAGGAATTTCAAATTTGTGTTAGGTCACATGAGCAAATCAGTTGGTCTCCTGTGAACTTTAGTCCACATCACTAACCACTGCATCACTTCTCACAGACCCTCTTGATTGACAGCTTTCGTCTGAAAGAATAACAGATCTTTTGCAGCTTGTAAGACTGAGATGCGATGGCAACGCCAGCACCCACGCTTACTGTGCCTTGTTCTGCAGAGAACCATTTGTGAAAAAAAACCCTTCCAATGCCTGTTGTCCCTACATACAGCTTGAATAAGCTAAGCTAATATTTAACTATCAAAATTGTAACTGGTAGAAGTAGAATTTAACTTGTGCAAGTAGGAAGGTTGTGTTTTGGAGAGGGTTTTTTTGTGTGTGTGAGCATGAGTTTAGTTGGTTGTTTTTAATTGTTCTGTTTTGTTTAGTTTCAATCCTGTCCTAAAAAATAGCTCTCAGAGAACACAAAAACTTTAGCAAAAGAAAATTTAGAGGGAGTTGATAATGGTGTGTCATTGTATACCCAAGTGTAGGCAACATATGTATTAGAGCAGTGAAGAGATGTCAATTCTGTCAAAGATCTGACTGACTATATGAACTAACAAACAAAACTTTAGATTATCATTACTCTCCTCTCCTTTTCCAATTCTGCCTTCCACCATCAGTTCTTGAAGCAACTGTTGTATATACTCTGAGGAAAATAAATGAGTTGTAAATCAAACAAATACTGAAAATTCACAATTAGATAGTATCACAATTAGATAGTATCACAATGCGACAGATTTTTTTGTGAATTACTCTGATACCAGGAAGGCAAAGTATTAAGTGGAATCTCAGTTTTAAGATGGAAGCCCAGCTTAAAAATTGAAGGTAGCACAAATTTGTGAAGAATGTTTTTTGTGTTAGAAAACCTGCATTTATGCAATCTGCTTGTTTGTTGTAGACAGAAAGAATTCAAAAAGCATATTTTTTCTGTTATTTATGTCATTTGATAATAAAAGGATGTAAATTATATTTTTCATTAAAAAATGGAGGAATTCTAAAAATTCCAACAATGCTAAAAATTCTATTTTTTGGCCAAGCTACTCCAGCCCTACCTACTTTGAGCAGTATTCACTGCCAATGCTCATTCTTTGTCATTGTTCCTCAATTCTTTTTTCACTAAAATGCCTTGGGTAGCTATTCTGTGTTGTAGGTGAGACTGCTTTTGTTGAATAAAGGTGTTCCTGATATTACAAGCAGTTATCCATTAAGATGATATTTTCATTAACCTGGACCTTGTAATCTATATGTATGAGCCATTACACATGGTGTTTCCTGAGCTTTAAAAATTTGTATGAATTTTCTTTTTCCTGCATTCCTGGAATTATCTGGTTTTTTTTCCAGTTTTATGTAAATTGAAAATGGAAAATTACTGAAATGTTATCAGTACAATACCTTCAGTGGCTTAATCTCTTCCTCCTATCTGTAGTTCCTGTTTTGCATGTATGACAATGAACTGGGAAGGCCTTCCAAGGACACTATTTTATGGTTTATGTTGTTGGACACTCCAATGGTATTCTTAGCAGAAACGAACCTTGGAAGACTTAGTAGACAAAATCAATAAAAATAGACTTTCTATGTTTCAGTCCTCAGCATTGAAACATTGACTGAAATAAGCATACAAAGATGTTTATGCTGGGAGGAGAGTCTGGGTGTGTTGTTGGAGGTTTAAGTAAGGACTAACAGCGATGTGAAAGGAGAAGGAAGTACCGAGATATAAATATGGAAGTTGATAGAAAAGCATGTTTAGGAGTAGGAAAACTAGCAAGTGTGGCTATGAAGCTTGACTGTTGTACCTTCACAAAAATTTTTTTCCTAAGAAAGCAGTATCAGTTTTCTCATAGTGTTACGCAGGAACACAAAACACCCCTTAGAGGGGAAAGACTTTTTCAGAAGAAAGTTTTCCAGCGTTCCTTAAGATGGTCAGGTGCTGGATAGCACTGAGATATTTCTGAAAAATGGCTTCATAAGTGGTCTTTACGAGAATATATTTTTTTTGTGTTGTTCTGTGCTTCATGATCTGCATTGCTGCAGAGGGATGCATCTACCAGTTTGGTTCAGAGGTCAAATTTCATGTGTGCATGAAATTTGACGTGAAATATGCGAGTCATGCTTTTGAGGGCTGAGACCAGAGCATTAAACAGAAACCAACCACAGGTGGCAGTTGCAGTTGATAGGAGAGTAGACTTGGCATAGCTTGGCATGCGGATAAGGTAGGCAGCTCCTTCTCCTTCCTGGAGAAAATGTGGCGCTATTTTCATTTTCGGCTTCAGTCACAACACCGAAGTTACTGATAGAAATCCATCCTAGAGAGAGGTGATGCCAGAGTCTCCCAGGGGAGACTCTTCACACTTCTCATCCTGATTGAAGGTATTCCTGGATATCCGATCCCCACGTTTAGTAGTGAGCCAAATGTGCCCTGTGGCTTTAGACCCTCCAGTGAGTGGAGAAATAAATGACTTCAGTAAAGACATTATTTTGTAGCTCTTCACAGCACTTCCATTTCTGAGCAGAGTGGCACCAGTCTTGTGTAGATTCAGTTCTGTTTTGCTTCACCATCCAGACATTATTGTCAAGCCCTAAGGATGTCAGAAACTTACTGATGACTCTTTTCATATGTAGTTTGGGGAGCAAGGGGAAACTGCAAATGGAGCAGTAATGAAAAAGGGTCTGGTGAGTGTAATTTCCTTTCAGAGTGTTTCTGAGAGAAGCGCAACCTGTTCCCCTTACTGATGTAGGTTGTTGTTCTTTGCTACCTTTTGTCAGGCACATAGGTATATAGAGGGTAACTGCAATATATTTCAGTATTTTTCAAGGATTCTTAAGCTTCGTGATGTGGCTTACATTCAGCCATACATGATGGGGCAGACAATACATTTTATTTGCAGCTGGGATTTTCTTTCCCAATTAGTTCCATATGTATTCAGCTGACCTAATCAGTGAAGCACATTGACAGATGTT
This sequence comes from Pezoporus occidentalis, assembly GCF_034315485.1. Classification (NCBI taxonomy): domain Eukaryota; kingdom Metazoa; phylum Chordata; class Aves; order Psittaciformes; family Psittacidae; genus Pezoporus; species Pezoporus occidentalis. The sequence goes on along the minus strand of NW_026913748.1, from coordinate 12,654,641 downwards.
CATAGCAGCTGATAATGTGTATCAGCTTAGTATCAACTAACAGTTGATACAAAGTCTATCACTTTGGTTTTGAAGTCTAGGTTGATTAGTCTGGGTCTTTGTGTGAAATAGGTCTGTTGCATTGATTGTAGAACAGCATGAGGTTTATATTGCCTCCTTTCTGGAGTCGTGTGGTGCTCTAAGTGTTGGTCCTGAATCTAGTGGTGAAACACAGAGTTTCATCCCTGCAGACTTCTCTGCGCACAACGTTTATATACTGCAGTCTATCTGTGAGCTCTTCTTTTTGCCATGGCTGCTTATTTTCTTTCCAGGTTAAAAATATGTACATTTAAACCAAAGTTTCTCTTTAGCTTAAAATTATAAATCCTGCATGTGAGATTTCCCATTTGTCAGCCGTGCCAACATTTTCCTGAAGAACTTGTGAAAAGTAAGTGCGTACTGTTTTGCATAAAGACAGGCCCATTTGTGGGGGGTAACTCCTTAACCAAAGCTGCTCATGAAACCTTTAACAGTAGCTTAATTCAGCTGAACCTGAAACTGGAAGAAAAGGTTTTCCTTCAGATAGAAACCTGGTAAAGTAGCGATGGGCATCTTCCCTGGACTCTTTTGCAGTACTTGTGTAGAAAAGGCATCTTGACATCACTAACTTCTGACACTACCAAACACTGGAAGGACAGGCACAGAGATATTTTGACAGACCAGTGCTGGTGCTGGGGATCTTGCTCTTCTTCTCTCCTTGGTCCTCTCTACAGCTCCCCTTAGGGCCTCACCCTGGAAATCCTTACCCTGGCCCTAAAGCAGAAGTGGCAGTGAGAAGTGTGAGACCTCCTGCTGTTCCTTCCCCATTGGGTTTGAGATGTCCATGTACTAGCACAAATGCTATCCAGGCTGATTCCTTGTACCCTATGGTGGATACAAGCAGCTGTTCTGCTCTGGTGCAGCAAATTCAGGAAGAGAGGGAGCAGCACTGTTGGCTGGAGATGGGGAATGGGAAGTGTTTCCCTCAGCTCCTCCTCTCTCCTTCTCTTTCTTGGAGCAGAAAGGCTCAGCAGGGAGCACTCTTCCATTCTCCAGGAAGAACTGGAAGAGAGAGAAGGAGGTGGAGCAGCACACAGAAATATTTTTATGGTTACTGTATTTTTGTGGCTAATGTGGTTGCACATATTGGCGTCACATTATGTATGCTCAGTTTACTGGCTGTTACAATTAATGAGATGGAGAAAAGTCTCCAGAGACCACGAGTATCAGTCAAAAACTAGGAACTGCCACACAAGCTAAAAAAAAAGGAGAAATGGGGGTTAGGTGCAGAGCGACATTAAGGAATCACAGAAATCACACAGTGTCACTGAAACACTGAGGCTGGAAGGGACCTCTGGAGGTCATCTGGTCCAACCTCCCTGCTCAAACAAGGTCTCCTAGAACCAATTGCCAGGGTTCATGTCCAGACAAGTTTTGAATATCTCCAGTGATAGAGATTCCATAACCTGTGACAGCATTCAGTCACCTCACATAAACAAACTAAAGAGCAATCTGAGACCATCTCTCCTTTCCTATGCCTTGGGGGAATCAAAGTGCCATGGCCATGGCATTACCAAGGATACTGGGAGAGGCTGCTCAGGAAAAAGTGTGCTGAGACAAAATCTGATGATGATGACAAGGAGCCAAGAATCTAAAGATTTTATAAGGATGTCAGAGAAAATCTCTAGCTAGAGGCAAGCGCCTGGGACCCTTACCCTGACAAAAAAGCTATGAAGCATCTGAATTTCTGACTCACCCCTGAGCCAGGATTTGGTGAGGTGCATTTGGATAGCTTTCCACACCTCAGTACCATTCTCCTCCAGGTATACACATGTCTGGGGTGACAGTTTCCCAGTCCTTCATCCATACAAGATAGGAAAACCTGGTAAGCAAACATTCAGCACAGTAATTGTGCAGCTAGAAAGCAATTGGAATGGAAATGGGGACCCATTCACTGATTTTAGCAGACATTTCCTGTAGGTCTTCAGTTTGGGATTTTTCATTTCCTTTCTTATTCTGTGTGTTCTTTCATTTAGGATTACAGCATCTCTTCCATTGCTGCAAGGAGGTTATAAACATAAAATTTACTGAGCAAATAAGGCCCTGCAATCAAGATATAGCTAAGACAAGGGACTTTTAAAAAAATCATACCAAGTTATCTTATGGATAACTGTGAACTCAAGCATACCATTTAAAGCCTTTAGTTACGTGTTAAAAATAGTCAGATTTCCTTGAAAAGACATTTTAAGAGTAATACTCTGTGTAATCACCCCACATACGATACATCATCCGGAAGTTTCGAAAACTCTTTGGTCGAATTTTTAACAGCTCTGCTTAAGAAATACTAAACAGCAAATACTTTCCAGAAATACCATCCAGTGTAAACCTGTCAGACTATTACTTAGTTATTAACCTTTCTCGATGAAATTGTAATAGTGATGCTTAAAAGAATGCTGAATATCAGAAACATTTCAGTAATACATAACAGATGGATACCATATCCAGAAATATTTGTACTGTAAACCAAAGCGCTTAGCAGTTTTACGCTGAGAGGTCAAAGATGGGCAGGAAACAGTTTTCCCATCCCACAAGAATTTTAGTTTTCATATTTTCCTACTTGAATATACAGAATATTAAAGAAGCTGGAGTTTCTCATAATAGAGTAAACAAGGCCTAATTTTTCTAAGCTTTTATTTGTTTGCTTTTTAATCCAAGCACATTACACACTTATCTAACTTATCCACTATGCACGTTACATATTTGTGTTTTACACATCTTTCTTGGGTACAAACATCCTGCCCTTAGAGGGCTTCGGATTCAACAGCCATAGTTTTTCTTTTTCATCTCCATCATCTCCATTTCCTTGACTGAAAAGTATTTTCCTAGTAGGTTAAAAGTCTAGAAGAAAGTGTTAGAGCAAAACTGTGACCTAACTGAAATACAGATTCCATATGTCACATACCTTTTATAACTCTCCCTGTGTGAGATTAACTGGTTTTTCCATCCTGTTTACATGGCTGATTTCACTGTTGGACTTGGTCCTGGGTGTAACCTTTATTTTTAAATAAATGAAGTTTGGGAAAACTTGGAGTTGCTGATTTCCAACCAGTTTTATGTGTGGGGAGGGGGACACCAGCATTTGGAAAATCATTGTGAAGATGTGCTTTTTTTTTCATCTTGTATAATAGTTATACCTGTGGCTTTAGCTGACAATCATGTTCTCATAAAAGGATGGAATGTATTTCCAAACAGTGTCTTAGTTCAAAGTAGTTGGGCACTTCTTCTGAAATGTAACTGCAGCTGAAAAAAAGTACACTGTCTTCCATTTAAGAACTAGTAGACACCCTGCTAGAAGATTATGTCATTGAGCCTGAAGATTTGGATGTAACAGAGAACAAACTGTTATCATGTGTATATCTGTAATATGCGAAAGTAGTATATTTTATGATTTATTTTTAATGACCATGAAGCAGTATTTTCAGAAAATTTTGATTTGGTGCAATGAAAGCAGAAACCTTATGTTCAAAAAAGGTTTCATCCTTCTATTATGCGAATCTGATGTAGCCGAGATGTTTTAGCAATGATTTTCTACCACTGGCAGTTTGTGCAGAGTATCTTTCCCGATAGTAAGAAGAATGCATTGCCTTGATTTTTTTCTTTTTTTTTAATTACCATGATAACTTCCCTTCCAGATTTACAACCAGGACTTTTCATTAATTAAAGTATAATTTCATGTAAATTTTCTTTCTTCTAAATGAAGAACTGTGTCTTTTCTACCCCTGTTTTTCATGAGGTATAAATTCTACTTCGTGAGCACTTAAATGATGAGCAAGAGGTGTTTGTAACTTTTCTGTTAATTAAATGCTTTAAATCCAGATGGGCATCTTTATAAATATATCTATACATTTGCATAGATATATATTTGACTTCATTTGTACCTTCTATATTTTGATTCAAGAATCGCTACATAAAATTATATTGCCTATATTATTCCGTCAGTCAGTCTAGTTTTCCTCAATAATCCCTAAAGTTACGAATTCATGTTAAGATATTTTACATTTTTGTGTAACTGGCTTGCCTCTATTAATTATTTACTACTTGTACTATTAATTAGCTGTAGGGATGTAATTTGGTTAAAGTTGTTCTTTAACATTTTGGTTTTGACTTTTTTTTTCTTAAACCTGATTTTTTCAGTGACAAGAAACATTCAAAATTGCCATAGAGACTGTTCAGCATTTTAAACTAAAGCAGCCCTGGCTACATTATTTCAATAGCCAAAAAAAACCAACCAACCAAACAACAAACAAACAAATGAACAAACAAACAAAACTATTTAAATTGAAATTTAAAATGTTTCAAAAATTTTGCCTGGGAAAAAAATCTATTTAGAGACACTACTTCCCCACCACTGCCCTGCAACATAAAGAACTCTTACAAAATTCTTTGTGAAGACATTTAAACTTAAACAAGAATATATTTTCTTCAGATTATTTTACCTCAGTAGGCACTGTTATAAAGAGTCAACCTACTGAGAAAAGGTTGTTTTAAAGCTGAAAAGCTATTCCATAGTAGGTTGTAGGGTTTTTATTATTTTTATTCTTATTGCACGCTTTTATTTCATAATAAAAACACCCTTGGCAGAAATACTTAATTAGATATACTTTCATCAGCTTTGTTCATGGTGGTGCACAGTGGTTGTGTCCACATGTGCTGATGGTGTAGAGTTGCTGTTTCACAGTAACAGCCAGGAAACGCTCATTCAGGTTGAACACTCAACATTCACGGGGACATGCTCTGGGATTACAGTGCCTCAGAAGCTGTCTTAGCCACCATTACAACTGTGCCTGATTTATGTTAACTGAAATTTAGACATAATTCCCTCTTGCTGATTGAAGCTACCACTTAGTTTTGTTATTCCTTATGATCTTTTCCTGCACTTTTGGATGGGATCTTCACATGTGAGTGGGAAATGTACCAGTCATATAAAACCTTTGCAACAATCTCTAAATTTTACTAGCAAATTGTGGGTGCATTTTCTGCAACTCCACAAAGTTGTTTTTCTGAGATTTGTTGGTTTTCTGCCTTACCTAGTTCAGCTATCTTAAATGCATATCAATGTATTGTATTTTCCCCCCTTACCACACCCAAGTGCATTCATCCCCGACATCCCCAAATCTCTTCAAGTATGAGCTCCTCAGTTTCCAGGCTGCCTCTCTCCCCTCCTGCAGGGGTGGCTGCCTCACCTCCCACTTCGCTCTCCCCAGAGCTCACCCTTCCCTGACCACCTCTCTTTTCCCACAAGAACCCTTATAACCTCTTCATTTATTAGGTTCCAACATGGAGAGAACATCACACAATGGCTGGGATAGACAAGGAGAGATAAGGTTGTATATGTAACCTTGGTGGTTTTTAGGAGGTTGCTTGTGTGTAGCTGATTTTGTTGCTTCCTTCCTTGATTTTCTTCCCTAGTTTTCTGTTAAGAAACAAGTATACATTTATACAGGGAAGTTTTGCAATTATTTTCCCTACTTCCGTAGCAAAACATTAACAAAATGCTAACACAGCATGATCTATAAAATTGCCAGTAGTTGCAAGCTTTTAATCTGATGTTGTAACAGATATTGGTCCTGCCAATTCCACCTAATTTGCACTTTGCATGTTTCCAGTATTTATGAGCACAAGGAATGCTGTGCCATGCTTTTCTATCACAATGGATAAGGCCCTGTGATAAATCCATGCTGAAATACGTCTGTATGCTGTATTGTAATTGAATAGCCGAGAAAGATTTTAGCTGTTCCTGGCCAGCCTTGTTACCTATGTTAATCTGGATGGCAGCCTAAGAAGGTCTCAGATTCTTGAATGTGGGTCACTTTTAAGGCAAGTTTTCTTTGTAAATGAAGAATGAAGTGCACAATCTCTTTGCAGCAGCATGGATTGCTAATTCCTTTTTTTTTCATGTACATACATAATTTCTCTCATGCTTGTGAGTGCGTACACACACAGACACTGTAAGCTTTTTATAGTTAATAGGGCCCTTGGCATTTTTAAGCCTTAGTCTTGACTAGACTAATTTGTTTTATTCTGCTTTCCTTCTGTTGCAGTTTGGTAAGCATTTGGGTTTAGTTTAAGTGAAGTTCCTTGTGATCATTCTGCATGAAGGGCACCGCAGAAGTAACACAACAATGACTGAATTGATTGAAAGAATATACTCCTCCCTGCTATGTTCTCTTCATTGATATTTAAAAGGAAGAGGAATGGAGAGCTTTGTAAACATTATTTGGAATGCATATTTTTGTTGTGTGGTCTTTCTACCATTTCTGTAGTTAAAGCATTAAAATATTTAACCAATGGAGTCATCATGAAGCATCACCTATCTGTTATTTTACAGCTTATTTTTGAATTGGAGAGAAACCACCACAGAAGTAAAGGGAGTATCCTTAATGATCTTTCTCAGGACATCGTGTAGTGGGTCACTATAATCTGACAGGAGAAGACAAAGGTGAATGGTGGTCAATCAAATCTTCCCATAGCTCCCTAAACTCCAGGAAATGTCTTTTATATGTACCTATAGACTCCAGTAAATCAACCACAAGAGACTGAGCACGGCTGTATTCTCAGGGCAATATGGGCAGCAAGAAGAATAAGTGGGCTCTTGCCAAGTAGCCCAAAGGAGATAAGGACATATTAGTGTGACTGCAAATGTATAAGACCTTACCTGATGAGGTCAATCACATTCAAGAAAGGAGAACTCAAAGCAAAGGCATGTTCAGAGGACCATCAAGAGAGAAGCAGAGTACCTATATTTTGAGAGAATACTAAAACCAACCTGCATTTTATACCCTAGGAGAGGAATGTCTATGAACATACTAGGAAAGCATATGCCAGGGAGGGAGAAGAGATAGTTAAACTCAGTATCAAAATGAAAGATTAAATGCATTTAACCAGTTACAAAAACTGCAGGAGGTCAGAAGACAAAAGAAAGTCCCCAAACATTAAATTATTGAGGTTTTGAATGGCATCTTCTGAAACATAGTGGGAATAAAAATGAAACTGCTCATGAAACACAGTTCAGTCAATCTCTGTATAAGAGATGATGTGATGTGATTGCTTATGATTCTTGGATAGTTGTCTGGCCTTGATGACTCAAGAGGTCCCTTTCAATCTTACATTAATGGACACATAAAAGAAATCTATTTCATAAAATTGGTCCCAGTTGGAGTAATAGAACAAATGGAACCTTCACATTTGTTGACAAATTATGCATTTTTTATCCAGATACTATTAGACTGTTAAAATTATGCTTTGAATATTATTAACTCTGGTTAAAAGTTATGTTCAAAACATTTACAACTAACTGAACACCTCTAGACTTCTTCTGGCATCCATCATACTGTTGTAGGTGGTTATCCCATCTGAACTCGTAAACGGACCAATTTTGAATGAAGGTTGAAGTTGGATAATGGACATAGAGAATTGCCAAGTGAATCTTTGGTCTGTCTTCTAAATCAGTAATAAACAAATGTTTTGCTGAACAAGTTATATCAATGGATCTGCAACTGCCAAGAAGGTACATTTCCAAGTAAAACATAAAATGGACTTCTGGTTTTTTATGGTTATTGGAAATCATGGGATGCTGGGACTTCCTACCAACCTGGTCAGACTCTGTCTTAGGAAATATTATTCTGTGTATGTTCATGTAGTTTCAACTGTAAGGTGTTCCTCCTTGTTCTTCTCCTAAGCCTGTGGCTCTCAAGTTTTTCGGACTGGTGCATCACTTCTCAGCCTTGGTAATGCTTCAAGCACTTACCTGCCTTAAACACATTTTCCATTTTTAAAATACCACCAGGGTAACTATGGGTCTGTACACGGCTTGTATACCACTTTAAGACTCAGTGTTAGCTGTTTTGTTGCATTGTTGGAACTATTAAGAAACAGTTATTTTCTTTCACAAGGTGACTATAATTTGTGATTGGCTGCAGTAGTCACACAGTCAATAATTTTTGCTACTTTTTGGCATAAGTTTACATACAGTGCTTGTTGCTTATTCTCTTATTTTTATAAATATGTTCATTATCTTCGTTACTGCTGGTTTTATTGCACCGTTCGATTAGGTGGCATCTTTGGGATTGCTCACAAATACAGTCTGTTTTGTCTGTGGTCTTTCCTACCTTGGTGAGCAGGGCCATTTTTATGGCTTGGCACTGTTCTTTTCTCCAGCAGGCTGAGTATAACTGCATAAAGACAAGTAAGGCGCAGTTTGGTCCTCAGGCCTTTGATATGCTAAAAAAAGAAAGGGAAAGTTTCTGGCATTAATGAACCAGGTCTGTGAGAGCAGAGAATACTTAGTACCTATTTTTAAATTGTCTTTTCCTGCCTACTTGAATCAGGCTTTGCCAAACACATCACTGTTAGAAATATTAGGCTATTGTAACACCAGAGACTGTGGTCAGATGTAAAATTAATTTTCTCTCACCTCATTCAGAGTAATTTTCTATGATGCATGCGTGTAGTTTCCCTGCCACAAAGGGTTAGGCCAAATCCTTGCCTGGTGTATTTAATTTCCTCAATTAGGTAGGTTTTGTGTGGTCCTCACCGTGAAGGTGCGGTCACATACTAGTGGCAGTCGAATTCAGTTGTAGCTGCAGACCATAGCGATTTTAACTGTTAACGCTGTTATTAAGCAACATGTGCCGCTGTATAGTCACTGATATTTCAGACTGCCACATGCATTCAATAGATTTCCTCAGCTTTCTGCCCTTCTTATTTAGCACAGAACTTGTGGCAAAATGTTAGTGTCGGTACAGAAACACTCTCAGGAAATGCATATTTAGACATAGAGATGAGTCTGTGCCTAGTCAGGCTCTGAGTAATGTGAAGGGATCCCTCAGGATCTTTCATAAGTACAAGCTATTAATGCAATACTAAGATCCATCAAATTTGCACTTCTAAGACAATAATGATGATAGTTTAAAAATAAAAGTGAGTACTATATAGTAAGTCTATTATTTCCTAACCAATATTTAAAATTGATTCGAAGGACTCATTTCTCAGTAAGCATATTTTTCTTAAAGAAAAAACAATAATGACTGAGAACAGTCTGGTTCTAGAAAGATAATCATGGACCACCCAGGAATAGTTTTTACAAGGACAAATTTACTAAGGAGTGCCAGAATGTTATCTCCTGGGGTCATTGAAGAAGAAATTAGTGTCTGTGCAGTAGAGGCTGTTTCTTAAGTTATAATTTCAAATGAAAAAAAATGGGGTGGAGAGTGGGGAATGAAGGATGGCAAATTAATATTATTATAGTTAAACTATGATTCTAAATTGCCTTTGCCAAAATCTTTTATGGAAAGTGCAGTGTTACAAATAAAAATGCAGTCAGTAGAAAAAGCCACGCTACCATGAGTATACCCATATGGCATGTTGCAGTATAGGCAAATACATAGATCTTACTGAAAAAAAAACCAAACCACAGAAGCTGAACGATACAAGAGGCAAAGCTTATTCTTCTGTAAGGATATATTCTGAGAATCAGCTATCCAAACAATGATGCTGCCACAGATGTTTATGAGGTAATTGACAGTCATGATGCACAAATGATACTTAAATGGTATTACGGAGTAAGGATAGAAGTGGCCTTTTAAACTTGCATGGCACGGAAGCAGGGAAGCAGGCAGTGCAGAACAGACGGGATTTCTTACTGCTGCATTTTACTTGCAGCAGTGGCTCCTCTGGTGAAATTTTATGAGCTTTCGTGCTGCAGTAATGTTGACAAAGAGCCGAAGAGGGTATTTATTATTTTTGTTTGGCATTAATTTGGAGTTTTTTTCTTTGTTTGTTTATAAATAAAACTCCCATACATTTATGAGTATCCACCCTGCCCTGCCTGTCCTTAGCGGACTGAGGAATAGCTTTCCTGTGCCCGGTTTGCAGTTAGACAGTGCCTCCCAACCCCACCAAGTATCTGACAGATTTCTCTGGAGTGGCTTTCTTCCACATGGGGTGTCCCAACATGTTTCAGGCAGTTGCACAGTCTGATAAATGGCTGATTCGAAAAATAATCTTTTTGAATTCCTAATAGAAAGTGGCTTGCTTTTTTTTTTTCTTTTTTATTCTCATGTCAACAACTGCCCGGCTTATAAAAAAAATTCCTTTTGAGGTACAACCATTTCCTGGAAAATTTGCACATTACAAGTGTAATGCTGAATAAGTTATGAATGATGGAAAACCAGGAGTTCTACTGAAAACTCTTTGACAGCTTTAACACCAGCAGTAACTAGCATCTTAGTTATGATGTATAGTCCTCTACTGTATCAAGAACTGGGTCTGCTGGTACAGTAATAATAGCCTATAAGCACCTGCATCCAACTTCTCATAAAATACCAATCATGGAGCATTATCTAGTACATTTTGCAAGGCACACAAATGAAAGAATGACAATGAAAGCCAAAAAACTCAACCCCCAAACCAAACTATACCTTTCCAGTCACTGTCCAGTTTAAAACATTCATTACAGAGAATGCAGCCAGCTCTACAAGAGCGTGCACAGAACACACTCCTCCCTGCAATAACCTCCACCAAAGTTTTATTACTACCCTGTGCAGAATTAAAAAACAAGAAGAGAAAAAACTACACAGCAAACTTAAAGAACACAGGGATCAGTCTCATTAAGGAAGAAAGGAAAAGTTTATGAACTATATTTACAGAAAAGAAGGCGAGAAAAGGAAGAAAAGAGTACTGTACCAACTCCACTAGGGAAATAAAAGAGACGACCAGCCTTATACCAACAGAAAGAGGCATAGAATTACTAGAAAAACAACTATAAAGACATCGTAAATCAAACAGCATAGAGTTTAGAACATCAAAAAAGCAGAAATTTTCATCTATTATTAATTATGATAAAAAATTCTATCTCAGAATATTTTACACAGCAGCTGTTGCCAAGAAAATCTACATCTTCTTGAGCTGAGAAACTTTAAAATCAGAAGCAAATCTTTGCATAACCAGTGGAGATAGCATAGATATTAACACAGTATTTCAATATCTTCTTTCAATTTTTCTGTCAATTAAAAATACATATATGAAATACAAAAACTCTATTAATTTTATTTTGATTTTATTTAAATATCTAACTGAGCCCAAATATCCTGGTGTCTATTTTGTGTGTGCGTGCATCAGGAAAATCTGGCCATGTCTCTGAAATTGAGTTATGGCTGTTAATCCATGTGGGTAAGTAGTTCTAGAAAGTAATTTACTAGTTTTATTTTTTTCCTTGTAGTAATTTGGATGAGGTTGAGAGCCACTTTTGAAGATGGTGTCAGAGTTGGGATACAACAGATTTGCTCCCTGAGTTTGCTTCGCTAATAGTATTGGTTCAGGACTTGGATTCATAAGTGTAGATGCTTGACTACATTTTCTGCAGCAGGACTTTGACAAGGGATGGGATTGCATTTAATGCAGCTTGAGACTTTGGCCTCTGTAAACCACTGCAGCTCTTCACATGTTTTTTTTGTCTGTTAATTTAGATTGCAAGTTCCTTGGGCCAGGAACCACATCAGTGTCTGTGTGCTATAGGTATTAGCAATACTTAAAAAAATACATGGAATAGACTATTTCAGTAAGAAAGGACCTACAACGATCATCTAGTCTGACTGCCTGATCAATTCAGGGCTGACCAAGTTAAAGCATGTTAAGAGCATTGTCCAAATTCCTCTTAAACACTGACAGACTTGGGGCATCAACTGCATTCCCTGTTTCTTTTCAAACCAAACTGCAAATAGCGGAAATGAAGATATATATAGGTATAAGTGAAATGTCCATGTTACCCTGTCCATCTGTTTCAGTGTGGAGTAAAAGGATCAGTTTTAATGGTAGGAGACATTCTAGCCTTCATAGGCACTCAGTGCTTGGCTTCTTGTCAGGGAATCATTTACAGCCATTTAAGTGGCAAATTATGGTTCTTGAAACTGATTAGTTCTTATTTGTCTAGATAAAAGGTAAGACATACAAAAACATTATTAAAAACTAACTTGATAAAACAGAATACTCCATTTGATGGGTGGGAGGAGAATTTTTCAGGGGAAATACCAATTACAGCAAAAAGCAATAGCCAAGTCAACTCTCATGGTTAGTATTTGTCAACAGTGTAACACATTTGCATCAGTCAGGAAAGTCATCGAAGCTGTTCACTTGGAAGAATTGCAGTCTCTTGTTCTTGAAGCAGCAGCGAAATGACAACCTATAAAATGCTTGCAAAGAGTTGAAAGGAAACATTTCAGGCACTGCCTAGAAAACGTGTGACTAAGGCTGTGAGAATAATTGTTTTTTTTCAGCTAGAGTGCCGAACCTAAAAAAGAGGGAGAGAAAATAAGTTAGAGTCAAACCAAATGGAACTTCGTTTTTTGTTTTTCTTGCCAAAATGGAAATCTGAAAACATTTATTTAGTGTAAAATGCAAACATACATTCCACTTCATCCAAAACAAAAATGTTCATTTTGAAGCATGAGGAGGAAAAGCAAAGGAAATAAAAGGCTGCGATGTGCCAGGTTTTAAGAGGTGGCAGTGCTTTTTACCTAGCAGCCGGTATGGGGAATATTGTATATACATATGACTTATTTGAAAAATGACCCCCCAGCTCATTATGTGACCTTAGCACAGGGACAGAAAGCACAGGCTTTTGCAGGGACAAAAGGCTCTTCCCTAGCTATTTTTATGCCCACAACACAGTAGGGAGAGGGTAAGGTTCCTTCCATACCTAATGTAAACCTAGATATCCTGTGAGCACCCCTGCTTCACCTGGCTACTAGCTCTTGTGAAAGCAGGAGTGCTTCATGCCCTGTGTGTGCGTCTCTTCTTTTTCATGTTGGAGACTGTGTGGAGCTGGATGTTGAATGGAGATGCCTCAGCCATGAGGCTAAAGCGTATTTTTCTCCATAGCTCTCTTGCTTTTTGCCACAGTGATTATTTAAGTACTTGGTAATACTTCAGCTTCATAATAACATGCAACAGTTCTCTTGAGATGGATTTAGAGCAAATTAAGCTAAACAAGAAGAGGTGGTTTGTCCTAGAGCACACAAGAGGTCAGTTGTGCAACCAAGAATAAAACTCAAGTCGTCTTAATCTCAGACCTAAATTAAGTAGGTCTAATTTTCAGTGAAAGTTAACTTTTAGTCAAGTATTTTGTAGCTGGAAGGAGAAAAAAAAAAAACCAAAATATGGACCACGTGGCACATTCCCAGCAACCACTAACAGCCAACATATTTTGAGAATGCTTACGTTAAATCAGTGAACATTTCTTTTTAGAAATAAATGGCCAGCATCACTTGATCTTTACATTTCCTAAACTGCAAATGGCTTAAAAGCTTTGAAAGTTGCATTCAGGTTGTGATAACAATAAAGAATAGAAGGATCTCTTTTTGTGGTTGTAGAAGGAATGAAGCGTGATGTGTAACTGCCAGCACGTATCTAACACAGAACTTGATTTGTGTAAGCAATTGTTAACCTTAATACCTTAAAGTTCAAGACCATGATCTTTGCTAGTGAGGTGGGAAGCCAACAGATCAGAGAAACAAAAGAGAAAATATGCTTAATGCGCTAGAGTGACAGACTGTCTGCTGTTGATCCCCACAGGTGGACTCAGATTTTCAGCAGAACTCTTTTGGCCCAGCAATTATTTTGTGAAGTTTGGGGCCTTACTTGTGAGAAAACTATGCCTTGTTTTCTTGTCTCTTTCGAAGATCTGACAACTTCTTGTCTTGTTGTTGATTTGTGGGTGGGTGCTCTTAAAAATTCGTCCTAAGGAGACCACTGAAAACTGACTCCTGACTGATATCAGGAGGATGAAACATATTTTATACAGAAATACAACTTGTATTGGAAAGTACTGCTGCTTTCCCAAAGAACAAGACACAAACAGTCCTTCCTTGGTGGGTCTAAGCTCCTGTTTGAATGAAGCCTTTAAGAAGGAATTTTCATAGCTGTTGAGTTTCACGCATGAGGAGTAATGGCTATCTTATGTAACCTTTGGGCCTATTATGGCATCACAGCCAAAGAGGCAGAGGATTTGCAGTTGGACTTTTTCAGTGAGCTGTAACGTTTGAGTGACGGATGCACCGAAGTCCAGGAAGAATTTCCAGTCAATTTAGTATGTTAAGAATTCATCTCTACCATCTATCTTTTAAGCCTTTATTTACTTGTTTGTTTGCTTATTTATTTATAGCAGGTAGCTCATAAAATAACTGCATATTAGATCAGATTAGTGTGGTCACATACTTATCCTATTATTTAGTGATCATGAGAGCTTCCATTACACATAAAAATTTCCCAAAACTCTAGTGAAAAGCAGTCTCCCTGTACCTTGGGCTGGTAGAAACATGTTATCTCAGATCAAGATTGTTTCCCAAACTTTTGAAAACTAAGTTCTGCTATATTAAGAGAAAAATTATTTTGCTTCTCTGCTATATATCACGTTGTTAAATACACACACATTTTAATGTATTCACCTTCTGTGACCCATTGTTAGCTCTTCAAACCCCACAAGGGGATATGTCTCAGACTTTAGGAAACAATGATCTGTTTTGACTCATCTTCTTAAACATTTTCTTCATTGTTTTCCATCATACAGTTAACCAGTTGCTATATATTTTTTGTTGGCATTAATAATAACTGAATAAATAGTAGCTTATGATGGGTTAAGCCATAAAAAATTCAGCGGTTTGAATGGCTTTCAGTAGACATCTGAAACCTGCTTACTGCTATAGGTAGGACATCAAAAAGGGATCTGTAGATTATATGTATAAAGCTAGAACAGTCCTGATTGCAGCAGGAATGGAAATTTGAAAACTGGTTACCTAATTCCTCCCACCCACATAGAAATACAGTTACTACTTCTTAGCTTCTTACCTTCTTTTTCTTAGGAGTGAGGCAGAGGGAGAATTATAGAAAGAGAAGGTAAAAAAATTGGAGAGAGTGAATATTGGAAATAGATATACAGAAATACCCTGAAGAATGTTTTTGGTATTTCAAATCTTCCATAACTGAGAGCCATTAGAAATGTCATTCATCAGTCTGTTCATGCAAGGATTCCCACTCAGTCTGAAGAAGAAGAAGCTTTACAAGTTTGAAGAGCACTAGAACAGGTACTGTCCTACCTCAGTGTCTGTGAAATTTCATTGCTACTGAAGTTGCAGAAGGTATAAGTCAAACCAGGACTTGGCCCACTTTCTTGATGGTAAACCAAAGCTTTCTATGATCTTATCATTATGCAGAAAGAAAAGATTGGAGCGGGTTTCAAACCACCCATGCAAACTTTCAGTGAAACACATGAGCGACTGGTTAAATGATCAGCCTTTTAGCACCAGCATTTTTGCTATGCAAAACAGTATTTTGGAACAAAGTCTACATTTCCCTGCAAATGTTTCTAATTCCAATATTCATGAATTCTGACTTTATTCTTAGCATTTAACACTGTTTTTGGTAGCGTCTGAAGACTAGCAGGGTCAGAGACCCAATCCACACTGTGCAGTTCTGTAGTAAGTTACTCTCCTTCCCATATGCAGATTCACAGAACAGTTTAGATTGAAAGAGACCCCCAGAGTCCATCTAGTCCAATGTCTCACTCAAAGCACTTCTGTTTAGAACAGATTGCTCAGGAGTGTGCCCAACAGAGTTTTGAATATCTCAAAAGATGGAGATCCCACAGCCTCTCTGGCCAGGAGTTCCAGTGGCTAATCACTTCCATTTTGAAAAAGTTTTTCCTTAAATCTGACTGGAATTTCCTATGTTTTACCTTGTGTCCAGTAACTGTCTACCTACCACAGCTGGGAAAAGTCTAGATCATTTTTAAAATGACTAGAATAATGAAAATGTCTGTAGTTAAGCCCAACAAAGCTACTGCTTATCTAATGAATCCTGCATGTGAAATCAAGTGAAAATCCTTTGCAATTGGCAACAAAACTTCTGTAGATCTCAGGAAGGCTGAAATTTTGTTCAGTCACATTTGTGGCAAACCAGGTTTTGTTTTTTTTTTTTTGATCTCTTTGAATTTTATAATTTCTGAATCATCAAAGTAGCTGTGAAAAATGTGCTGGATTCTAACTTTGTATTTTGACCCTTTTTCAACATCAGTGCATGTATGAACATGAGTGGAAAAAAAAATCAGAAAGAAACTGGTCTGAAATTCAACACCCCTAGTAAATGTGAGCTGCTAAAGAAAGATAGGTGTGCAGAAAGAGGGATTTTTGTTGCAAAGTCTTTGGTAGAGAGTGAATATGTCTCTCCCGGTTGTCATCATTAGAGGTACCTTTCCTTCACTGTAACCTCTTCTGGAGTAGCTTTCATTTCATTATCGTAAATGCCCTTATGATAATGGCATGCACCAGACATGAGTCTCTAAATAACCGTTTGTGCTGTGGAAAATTATTAAGAGAAAATCTAATTCTGTCAGATTGGTATTTTGCTTATCAAAGAAATTAAATATGGAAAAGACTTGTCAGATCATTAAGCCATTCCTGTTGCAAAGTGGATACAATCCCCAGCAGAGAATGTCTCTGATTTTCAGATGAAAATGCCTTTGCAGGAGTGAGTGCTCTAGGACTCTTTCTCTTGGAAAGCTGGCAAGCCTCGTGGGCTTAAAAGAGGGCTCTGGCTGGGGAAGTGGAGACAGGAGACTGACAGCCACTGGGAAGCCTTTTGGCAGTGCAGTGAGGAGTGTGCAAATAATGCCACATCCTTCCCTGAGTGCTCCAGCACTCCCCTGAAGCAAGGCAAGGCAGTAAATCTTGTCTTTGTGTTGTAGCCCATATAATTTCTAACTTCACTTTCTTTCTGTGCTTGTCCAGCTTTTACTGAGTCTTTCCTCAGTTTTCATGCTCTTCTAGTTTTTTTTCTTTAGTCTTCCACTGTGCAGCTGCTGGGCTTGTGGGCCCACTTATACAGCTCTTCGCAGTGAACTTCTCCCTCTTTTCCTGGTCCTAGTCACAAAAACAAAGAAAGATGAGGCGAAGCAGACTTGTTGCTAAGCCCACTCTTCTGTTGCAGAGGTCTGATGTCTGAGGTGTTAATCTTGTTCTTTTGATCTGAGGAAGGATAATAGGTCGTTTTTCAATATTGTTTCTGTTTCATTAATATGTATGTTGTCTGCTCCTTTATTTTTTCCCCCCAGAAAACCCTTTGAAGATACCTTTGTAGCCTCTCTTCTGCTGCAGGCCTGACTTTGACTTTTCCACTGCTCATTGTTTTCCTCTACGTTTCATGTTCTCACTCTATTACAGCCACTTGTCTGTTGCAGCCAGGGCTGAAGCATCATCCTTCTGCTTTCTTTCCATCTAATGCAACAGCACCTTCTGCTGCAACCTCATTATGTGTAGAAAACTACACCAGGACAGAATTGGTCCTAGAAATAACACTGATGTTTCAGGAGGTATCACTCTTTTTTCATATTCTCTCATCCCAGATGAGAACTGAGGATACAGTGAAGCAGCTAGGGCCAAAGGGCCTGAGCCTCTCACTATAATGATGGCTGAGAAAGCAAGATGCTAGCATGCAGTGGTTTTTTTAATAGGGTACGTAAGACCTGTTGCACTCATGCACCACAGTGTATCTCTTCCAAGCACAAAGGACTCCAAACAGCATGTAAGGTAGCCTTTAGTTCCCCTGATACATGGTGCAATTCCTCTGGGACTCGCTATGTGTGAGTGCTGCCTAAGTCCCCCTGGTTTCTGCATGTGGCCCTGGTGAAGCAGATGTCAATAAACAGACTAAAATAGGAGCCCATTGCGGCCAGGCAATGATGCCTTTTAGGCATCCATGTTTCTCCCATCAGTGAGTATTGGACAAACCATCCTTCATTTACTGTGCTGGTACTGTTTTCAGGCACATTTAAATAGTTGTCATACTGAACCCCATGAAAGGATGAAACAATCACAATCTAGTTTTGAAGGCTGCTTGTGATGAAAAGAGCATTAGATCACTTGATTGCTATGTTTCTTTGGAATACATCCTCCTACTCACCACCCTGTGGGCATCTATACTCTCTTTTGTTGAAGTTGTTTCTGTTCACATGATTTCATGTGCTTTGGGGCATTTCAGTATTCCTGCTGATAATTTTTTTCTGCTTGTCTTTTCTTCCTCTGTACCTTCTCCATATTTTTGTGGTATATTTGGCAAAGCTGTGGGTTACACCCATGTTTCATCTTGTTTTTGTCATTTATTCACCAACTGAGCTCAGAGGAATGATTTGTTTTTCAGTAAAATCTGGGGACTTTTTGTTTTTTGTCTTTTAATAATTTTATAGTTCTGTTGACTAAATCAAGAGAAAATTGAACGACTTGTCCATGGTCACACAGTGAGTCATTGCTTCTGTCAAAATAAGAATCTGCCTAGAGCTGCCATAGTTTGCATCTCTTCATGCCAGCCATTAGAGAAACTCAGCTCTTCTGTGAATTTGTCACAGATCTAAATGCAAGCTATTTTTTACATCACCTGTTTCTATGGCACTGAATAAGTTTCACAGGCGTATCTATCGACCACACCGTGTGGTAGACAGTAGCAATATGAAGCTCTGAGATAAAACAGATGCTGGTTCCTGGCCTCCAAATAATAGATAAATAAAGACCTGCAAAGACTCCTGTGAGA
Organism: Pezoporus occidentalis; assembly: GCF_034315485.1. Taxonomy (NCBI): domain Eukaryota; kingdom Metazoa; phylum Chordata; class Aves; order Psittaciformes; family Psittacidae; genus Pezoporus; species Pezoporus occidentalis. The sequence goes on along the minus strand of NW_026913748.1, from coordinate 12,635,990 downwards.
AAAAAGTCCAGGACAATGAAGGAAGGGGTTATGGAGGTCTTGAAATTTTGCATTTATCCTAAATATTCACATCTTGTCACAGCCCAAGACCGGAGTTCCTGCACGTGGTGTGAGCCAGAGCTGCTCTCTCCACTCACTATCAGGCTTTGGGGAGCTGAGCCCTAAATGGAGACAGGATTTACTAGTAATCACTGCTTCAATGCTACTTGTAGCAGCAAATAAAAGAACCACATTGCCTGCAGAGACAGAAGAAACTCTGTAGAAACAGTATCTGAGTTTATGGTTTTATAAAATAAACAGGGAATACTGGGTGGGAAACATTACCCATATTCCCACTACTCCATCACATTACTGGCTGGGAATGCAGTCACAGAAAAATTAAAACTATCTTCAGGCACAGAAGGCTATTTAACAGGAGGACTTTTTATTTTTTTCTTTTTTTTGACAATTTAACTCTGTTCAGAGTCCTCCAATGATTTTCCAGTGATGGTGCTGCTTTTGTACAACCTGACAGTATATTTGTCTTTCTTCATTAACTGTCATAGACACTCTGACCCTCAGGGGTCCACAAACCACAGTTTGATGGTGCCTGCTTCAGAGGGGTTGGACCTGAGGAAGAGTAACCATCTGCACTCAGTGTAGTCCTTTGCTGCTACCTCCTAAGGCAGCTGAGAACGTCTGCAACTGAGCTAAGAGCTAAATCCACCACCTCTGACTACCATTTCAGTGCAAACCTGTAAATGTTTACAATATTTAACAATGAAAGCCAAAAAAGCCCACCCTGAAGTGGAAAAGAGTACCAATGTCCTCACCTTTTTTTATAGGCTGAAAAATAATCAGTCTCCACTACTCCTAGTCACACCTCTTGGTGGTGAAGAACTGCAGGAAGACAAGACAAAGAAACTAGAATAAGGCAGCACAGATAATAGAATTACCATGGGCCAAATGAAAGACTAATTTAAGTCTTATTTATAGACTGTGAATAACATTCAAATTTCACTTCATCTTCTTTAAGCCTTTTATTCACTAATTCTTTGAAAGGAAGACTAATTAAGAAAAGGATCCACTTGGCAACTTATTAGTTTTAAAATCCTTCTTCTTTACAGCTTTGGTCACGACTGCTTCCATAGTCTTTTGGAAATTTTTCTTCAGTTTATTGAAGAGACTTCAGTTGCCTCAAACCTTTTTATTTAAGCTCATTTAAATATATCAGCTAGTTTCAAGACTTGATAAAGATGAATGCAATTAAGCTTAGAGGCCTCATAAATGCTAGGCAAAGAGCTTTTATTTTGACAAGACGGCAGAGCCAAATTAAAATAATATCTGGTAACCCTCTGAAAATACAAATGTAGGAATTTCTGACTGTAATTAATTTTGTATGGGGATTATAATGACTTACATTTACGTACTACAAGTAATGTTAAAGAACTGATGCAACAGAATTGTGTGTGTGAGTCTGTATTTGTGTGTGTATACATATGTAATGCAATATTATAGTGCGGCAGTGTATGTTTTATTATTTAGTTTGGTGCTGAGTTTCCATTGTCTCTATCCACCCTTACAATACTGCAGAAGAAGTGAACACTAGCAATAAAACTAGTAGGCAAGCTAAACCCTGCACACACTTTTCCAACTGAACATGAGGTTGGCTGTAACGGCAGATCCAAAATTGTCATATTCCATGAGACAATACCTCTGTGAAGTTGGTTTTCCAACACCAAATTCAAGCTGCTGTGTAAGGCAGTTCATTAGTATTGTACCAAAGAGGAAAAATGGAATAGCAGAGGTAGAAACAGAACCTGCAATCTTTTAAGCCAGAACCTTTCATTCATACCCACCTAGAAAGCCACACTACCTCCTAACCCAAGTTTTCCTCAAACAAAGCCAATCAACTGGTCGCTGATTTTGCACTCTCAGCCACCTGAGAGGGAGGAAAAAGCAGAAAAGAGGATTGAAGTGGGGGGATAGGCGTCAATGGGCTTCATTAACTGAAGTTTGAGGAACTTCATTAACCGATGTTTGAAGGGCAAAGATGATTTCGGTATACTCTGATTTTTGAAATCAAAACGTTTTTGAGAACCAAACTATGAAATAGCATTCATAATCAGAAGTGCCAGAAATAGTAGATGTAATCTGATGGCGACCTACTTCATTTTATTTGTTTTATTTTAATTATTTTATCAAGTTTTTATTATCATTTAATTATTTTTATTATTTTATTTTTATTAGGAAATAATGTCTACAGCAGTTTGGTTAAGACAAAACAGAAAGACAGTGGTCTTTTTTTTTTGGTTTCTTTTAGAAATAAAGGACAGTTTTCTCAAGAAAAATATGCTTTTCTTTTGACAACATCTGGTCAGAAGTCACAATATAAAGTAATAATTAGGAAGACTTTCCTCATTGGAAGAAATTATGAAATCAGGAAGTCTCATCAAACTTGGGTGGGAACATCTGTCCCTTGACAAGCCCAAATTGGATTATAAAAAGACCTAGAGTCTGACTTGTTGGTTATTTTTCCTGCCTCCTATGAGTTTCAAGTGGCTTATGATCCAGTCTGAGCTTGTTAAGAGTAAAGCCTTATAGAAAAAGGGCTCTTTGGGGCCTGAAGAGCATCCTTAGGCTAAATTGCTGTTCACTAGCTTTCACACAATTTGTTAAGCACATAGTATAAGTATTATGGGAACAGTAGCAGTAATGTCCGGCAACTAGAGAGGAGAGGACTGAAAGCCAGGGGATGTATGCTGTTTTCTCTACCGTGCTGCTCAATAACTTTGTGATTGTAAGTCAAATCAATTCTTTTCCACACCTCAAGTTCTGTAAGTCTGATCCTCCTGACATACATCACAAACTTGCACCTCTGTCTCTGAGTTATACCAGTAAAATTACATCTTCCCCCATCTTCTGCGAGCATGCATCCATTTCAGAGCCCTGTTGATACAGGGGCTTAAGTCATTGGTCCACTTTTGCAGACGCTTATTCAGGTCCATGAATGTAGGGTGCTATCTTTTCAGAGGAACACGACAGCAGTATGAAGCATTAGGATTTTTTCTGTTTGCCATTTGCCTGCTTATTTGCTTGCCTTGACTTCACAAATTAGCAACTTGATTTATAACTGAAATATGAAAACTCTGGGAGGGAGGTTGCTGGACCAGAGCGCGGAGCAGATCTGACCTTGAATGAGACATGCCAGCCCTGCAGAGAGCATACAAATGTGTTACACTGTATAATATGCAGAAAGGTCCTGAGGTCGCTCCCCTCTCTTTAAACATCAAAGGTAGGAATAATGTGTTTTCATCCTTCAACATTAAACATTCTGTAACAGTCTTGGCAAAGGCGGAGAATTGTCTCCGGGATCTGCAGCCACTGGAGGTCACAAGGTCAAACAGTATGGCTGGATTTGAAAATGGAGAGGAATAATTTTGTGACCAGTAATAAAATGTGTAGCTACACACACTAAAATAATGATAGGGCCATAACCTGAATGCAGAGAGACTCAGAGAGGAATTCCCCTCTGTGCCACATGGAAGCACATGTAAGCTGGTGGATTTGGGGGGGTGAAGGGGTGGTGTCACCTTGTCTTGAGGTAGCAGATAAATCAGACTTGATGGACAAGACCACTTCTAATTTCTGAGAATATTTGTCTTAAAGTGGAAAAGTGCAAAATAAGAGCTCCTGGTAAAGATTTGCAATGAAGATGTCCCCAGGGACAAAAATCGCTTTTGTAAGAGCAGAACATTTCAGGGGGGGTGGACTGAAGTTTGATTGTTTTCTGTGGATGTATAACAATTCTGAAATGCTTACTATTGAGTCTGGATGTTTGTTAGAAATCAGGAGGTGGGAGTGAATTCTTGGCTTTACAACTTTATGAAAGAGTTTGGCTGACTTACATCATATCCAAGTTAGAGAAGCATGGAAAAATTGTTTTTTTTTTCGACAGAGAATTGAAATGAGATGGCTATATGGTGAAAAAGAAGTGCATGCTTGAGGAAAAGGGGCATTTGCAAAATACACTGCTATTCAGTTTTGTAAATCCATGTAGCTGCATGCTAAATAAGCAGTGATGACTCCATCAGGCACTTTGCTGAGTGTGGCCAGAAAAGGAGTTTGCTGCTCAAGGCAGGGTGGTGGCCATGAGTGGGAGTGGACAGTGTTGATCTCTTGTTCCAAACTACATCCCAAGTGAAGCTTTTCTATTGTTTTCCTTCCAGACCTGTTGGCAGCAACTCTAGCAGCTTTATGCCCTGACATAATAGTGATCACATCTTCTCCTTGAGCTGAAGTAAGTTCTTCTCGTGTCCGCTGGGATTCAGTACTAGATATTTTGTCAATCTGATAGTGTTACCATACATTTTTAGACCTTAATTTCTTGGAGGGCTGCTTCCAAGAGCTGTAACATTCTGTAATTGTTCGGCACACCTGTTTCCAAATACCTCAGTGTGAAACTATTTGTTTTTTCCTGTGAGAAGACTATAGTACAAGTTCTGTTAAGTCTTTGACACCTAGCCAAAAAATACACCATTCATTTAAACTTGAGCATTAAAGGCTCTATTCACACACATACAAAAAAGGATATTTCACACTTTTCCAGTAGAATTTTAAATGGAAATGAGTGCATTAAAATATCACCTAGTCCAGCACTGCAATAGGTAACTATGGGATAATGTGTTGAAACTCAATGCACAGAAGATGGAAGAAAATGAATATTCTATGTATAATATTTATTCTGTATAGCTTTAGAAAAAGTGACATGAAATATGAGGACAAGACTGTAGCCTTAAGCCTCTGTCTGTACTCAGGGAATACAAAGAAGAGTAAAGTATCTTTCAGTGACAACTTCTAGAACCACTATAGTGGCTTGTGGTCTGGGAAAGATCACACAATATTACCTCCCCATCACAAAGAAAGTCCTGCTGTACAGGTTATAGAGTAGCACTAGCATCTCCATTAAGTGCCAGGCTTGCTGTGCATCTAATGGAGTCTTCCTTTTACACACCAGGGTTGCCTCAGAAAAGTTCAGTGATAAGTGAAATTATCCTTATATGCATATTGGGAAGTTTTTAGATCCTCCCATGCAAAAGATTTCACTTAAACATAAGGTGGCTATTAGTAGTAGCAATACTCATAAAGTTATCCAGCCTTTTCAATATTCAATCGTGCTGTTTCGTTTTATCACCTCCTAATATAACAAGAAAAACTGTATCTGAGAGGATTACAATTACAGTTTCTCCAATGTTAGGCATGCTGATGGCCCAAGGACACTAAATGGGTTAAATACCTGCCCACATTTGCTCCTTCAACATGAAAGAAATGTGAGCTAATTGGCTACCAACATTGCTTAATAGCAGGAGTTGTTTGTGCAGCAGAAGCTAAACCAGGTTGCATCTGTAATGTGCTTGTTAAACACATGCATTTCTTCTGGCTGAGAGGGTGACTGTGTATATGATGCATATTTATATGTGCCCTGAAGCTCGTCCTCTTCCATAGGGGGGTATCTTGTAAGCCATCCTAAACCCAGTTACTTCACCCTGGGGGAATTAGTTTTTCCTCTATGTTCAGTAAACATATTGATATTTCAGTCAGTTTTTGAAGACATCAAACATAAAAGGAATGAGGAGCTGAAGATCTTCTGTCTTCTTAGAGCATAGACACTCTACTGTTAGGTACATAAAGAGCACAATACATATAGCATCACTTGAAGTGACCTTTCTTTTAGGCTGAGAACAGAAAAAAAAACCCAAACTGAAAGAAAAAGAGTATAAATGTAAAACTTCTGGGAAAGAGTATAAGTATACATCTTTTGCAGTCCATGTTGAGCTTTGAGAATAAAATGGCTTCCCAACTGATTAGAATTACAGTGCATAAATACAGAAACCAAAAGGTGTCACAATCTGACAACTACATAATCCTTTATGTATAAAGAGAATCAGCTCAGGTTATGAACCGAAATGTAATTGAATAGCTCAGTCTGATTTGGGCATTATACCGTATAAATGTTTAGAATTTTCCTAATAGATATGTGCCTGCCAGCCAAATTTCATTTTCAGGTGTTAGTAAAGTCAGCACACCCCCATTGTAGCATAACCTCTCAAGATTATGGCTGCACCCCAAAACTTCAGCTCATTTTTCATGTATCTTGAAAGTAGTGTGGTTGGGTTTGGTTGCAAAGAAAACCATGTAGAATTTGAATTGAGTGTAACCAATGTGGAGTTGAGCTTTAAGAGAGATTAGAATGTGTTTTACATTTCTATCCATGAGGTTTTAGCTCAGATGATCAGTACGTTAAAAATATCTTCATTGATAACGAGGTCATATCTTTTATAAGAAATTAGAGGGATGATTGCAGACTTGCATAACATATTGCGCCTGGAGTTATTTTATGATACAAGAAGATGGGGGAAGGGCAGATCTGAGACATTGTGCAATTATTTTCTTGACTAAACAAGGAGTCAAGCTCATGGAAAATATAAGAGGGGACCAGATTCAGGGGACTCAGGGCAAAGTTTCCAGCAGTACTAACTGCACAGCCTGAAATTTGGTGGGTGCATTGCATACGGCTATACAATGTGGATGCAGCTTATTTTTCAGAACTAACTCTTCCTTTTTACATTTTTGCACCCAGGAGAGTCTCAAATACTAATAAAAAGATCATATTTACTAGTCCCAATCAACATCTTCACTCTCTTCTGCCATATTTTTTAACCCATTCTTAAAATATTTTGAGGTTAGAAAATACAAACTCACTCCTAATAGCAGGTATTTCACAGCAGTGTTTTTCAGAAACAGTCCATCCCAAACAAATCTCCAGTAGGGTGGAAGCCATTTAAGGGTAATTAAAGCCAGGCTGCATTTTGTGAAAGGGTCCTGTGCCTGCTTCCAAAAATTCAGTGAGAAAGCATAAGGGAAGTGGGAATCTTTTAGACCCCAAATGCTGCTGGAGATAATTCCCAGTCTTCTCTTACATGTCCCCCTGTTTTCTAAATAAGTGTAAAAACTACAGCTGGAAAGAACGCAGTTTTCTTAACAAAACTTTACAATCTTTATTAAAAAAAAAAAAAACAGAAAGAAAAAAGAAAAGAGTAAGTCTTGAAAAGTTTTGGAATGAAAGTGATGAAAGCTGAAGTCATTTGTTTAGCCCCAGAACAGGTATGGTACTGCTCCAAGAGCATACCTCACTTCTGAGCTGGAAGGACCACCTGTGGGGATGAAAGGGCACTTCAGGACCCAGGTCCATTCGGCCCTTGGCATCCCCACTGAGAATTCCTATACGGGTGCCAGTGAGTGCCAGTCAAGCTAGAGATTTTATGATGTGGACAGGCATCCAGCAGGAACTTGACTGAGTTAATATTGTTTTAATAACATTCTTCTGGTATATAAAACTCTACTAAAACCTCACAGTGCTATGGAATCAGCACTTTGAGTCTTGATGTGTCTGTGGAGAAATGAGTGTTAGTACAATAGGAAAAAAAGCTGCAGTCTGCTGATAATCGGCCCAGCTTAGGATCAAATTTTCTGCTCTACACCTTTATCAGATGAAACTTACATAAATTCAATATGCTTTCACATTGAAGCAGGTAATTTCTTATATGAGAAAGGCCATTAAGTCATTTTGCTATTACCAAATGACAATACTTTGTGATGCAGCAGGAGACAGGAAAAAAAGATGAAACAATAGAGCAGTTGGGAGGAAAAAAATGACTCTTCCCAAACTCTAAAACAATCAACACATACCCTATAGCGTGGACTTGTCTTGACTTCTGTCAAAAACTAAAGTTGGTTATCAGAAAATGCCTTCCTCCCACATAATACAAAGTTCATAACTATTCCAGAATTCTACTCAATTCCATTAGCTTGCAGTAATCCTAAATAATACTACTCAGCATTTTTCATCTTTGACTTATTAGTAAACAATTGTTCCTTTGTCTTGATGTGATGTGTGTATTCTTATATCCAGTAGGGAAACTGAGGCATATCAGTTGTCATTCCAGAGGGAAAAAAATCATGGAGTAGAGTCAGAATTTAATGCTTATCCATCTCCCCTAATTCTCTCTGAAAAGCAGTGATTACAGGAACACAACAAGATTTGAGCATTTTACTGCAATGACACTGAATTGATTTAAATTCCATTGTTCCAACTGGATGCCTGTATAATTTCAGTCAGCTCACCAAATTTAGCCCTGCTGCGAGCTTGTGCAACTCCCACATAAGTCACTGGGAGTTATGGCTGGGTTATACCAGGCCTAGACTTGGCACTGAGAAAACATCCCTCATGAAAATGAAGCGAACTGATTTCAAGCGAATGCTAAAAATTCCTGGCAAAGTAATGTTTCTCTCCTCCTGCCAAGCATCATCAACATAATTTTTTTGGGTGGATTCAAATCTCTGAGAGCAGAGTTTTCCATTACACTTTCCTAATTGTTAAAAATTGGGCCTGCTATAATACTTGAGAACTAGTCTGTTTAGTTGTACTTGTTACCATAACACCAGGGTGAAATACTGCTTTTCTCTCAGCTGGTTAAGCTGCAGAATACAGTAGCAGCCATCCTAGCAATGTCAAGGCATTAGAGGAAGGCAAAGCAATCCACAGTTAACAGAATGAATGGAACAATTCACACTGTTGTACATAGATATAGAGGTTAAACCCAAACACATGAAAAAGTGATGCTGGAAGCACTTGGGAACAGCTGGGCCAGATGAATAACTCAATTGGATGCCATGAGGAACAAATTAAACAACTGACTGGAGACCAGGCTGCTCCTGTGACAGACACTTTAATCAGGAAGTCAAAAGCTGATTGACAAGATGAAAAGCTGGATGACATGAAAAATGGAAACAGAAGGAACAACACAAGAAAAGGGCACCCTGGGTCAGCATGCTGACAAAAATAATCAAGTACGACAGGCCATAATCCAATCTTCGAATGTTTGGCATGGTGCTAGTTATGAAAGTCTGCAGCCAAGAGGAAAGAAAACTATTATTAAGTGAAGGAAATTATCTGCCTTTCTAGAACTCACTAGTATGTGCTCATCAGAGATTCTCTTTCTACCCACAATATATTATAAATATATACTAGAAACAGCTTGAGTTGAATAATATGAAATAAAATTAAAATAAATCATTTATGTAGAAATAAATTACTTTTCCAGCAATATTAAAGTAAGTCATTGTTTTTTCAAAAACCTTCAGCTAAACAGGTGTTGACTGTAATGTAGTGAATGTAAATCTATTGCTTTCAATTTTCTGTAGGGACCTGTTCTGACTAAAGCTTTGAGACTGGCTGTGTCTGGTGTTACACCTGCAAAACGGAGGGAAATTCGAAACACCACAATTGTGTACACTTAAGAAGATGCTCAGCACATGCAGTTGAGTTATGTGCCTCCCAAGACCAAGGGGCTGCAGTGTGATAATCAAAGGTAAAATTTAGTATTCACTGGCTCAAGACCCAGAAGAAGAGCATCCTGAAGTTGGTGTCATGAATGTATAATTTGTTACTTAAAAATGTAGGTGTTTTTTTTTTTCCAGAATTGCCAAAGAGTTTGTGGCAAAAAGCAATTTTGTGTTGGTGGTACTTCTGGAAATAAGGTTACTTAGGAACCTTGTCTTGTGCACATATTTTCTCCCCCAGAGCCTCCAGCTATAGAAGGTTTGTGTTAATTGCTTTGAGGGTATATAGACTCAGATTCTGTCATTAACAGGATAAATCCCAGTGAGTTTACACAGGTATGAGAGGAGAGAAGGTGACAACTTCAGTGTGACTTCTCTCAAAATCAGGATGAAGAGAGCTTCTATGAGGGAGTATTAGATATTGGGCTCTAATATTGAAAATGGGGAACCAGATGTCAGATTAGGTGGCCTTGGCCAAGAGAGCTTCTGTACATCGTTGTACACAGAGGCTTGTGTATATTTGCAAATAAAGAAACAATAACCACAGGAGGGCATGTCTTGGTAGGTTCTTTTATATTTTCTCTTCTTGCCTTTTGTCTCCTAATTGAGCTAATGACATAGCCTTTTGTTACTGAAGTACATCTCCCTGTTTTAAAGCACAGTATTAAAAAAATACTCTGTCAGGCTGAACATGGAGAACCTTCTGCTTGAAAGAAAACTACCAGTAAAAAACCCTGCCACCACCAAAAAAATGGTCAAAAAGGAAAATTCTGAATTGGAGATTAACTTTGTATGTGTAGGTCTTTTTTCTCCTATCTGCTTCCTCTTTCTTGCCTGTGTGTTTGGGATTTTTGTTACACTTTTGTGGCTTTTTGTGTCTCTACCTTTTTCTTTACTTTCCTTTTTTTAACACTTGTCTTCTGTTTCAGAGACCTCATAGATCCAGGTCCTGGTTTCCTCAGTTCCCCATTTGTTTTCCTATACAATGGCAACAATCGCCAGAACAACAGATCTTCTAATGATATTGAGCTGTGATGAGGTTGTTGTTTACCACAAAACAATGGCATAAAGATCCCTGGAATTCCCAAAGCTGCTGTTGAAAGAGATAAATCTATGTTTTAGAGGGTGTGGTAGGCTTAATGTTCTATTTTCTTTATTTTTGTCAGCTCTTACCCCAGAATCTGCCTTTGTGATGTCTTTAAGGCTTTTTATTCTGGCTTTTTGTGTAACGTGTTGCAGAAGCGGGACATGCTGTGCTCTCCTCTAGGAACTTGTATTTGTTCTTTTCTTGTTTTGCTGCTCTCTTACTTGAAGATAAAGGTCATACTGACAGGAAGCATAGTATATGTTTGCTGCTAGTGTTGGTAGAACTTGTGATAAATGAGCTTTGTTCCTGATTTAAATTCTGGTAGACAGATGTTTCTGCATTAAAGAGTCCCACTGTACTCAAGACAAGATTTTTTCCTTTCTGCATGAAGAAATTAAAGACTTCATAATAGAGGGCGTGAAATAAGCTGTTTGCCCCTACAAGCAGATCTCTGAATGCATGTCCATAGTATAAGAGAAGGGATTGTGAAGTGTTGTGCTATATCTGCAAGGTGAAAGAAGACTGTAGGAAGACTTTTGAAAGCAGGGTTTATCAGCCTGTAACATATCCTTATGAGACAAACACAGCAGATTTTTAAACAAGGTATACATAAAATTATTTTGGCCAAATATCTGGTAAGTTTATGCTGTAATAAAAAATAATACATTGGCTGGACAGAGGGCAGAATGTCAAACTCCCATTTCACAGGGGTTAGGGTTATGAGTCCTGTAGCTTAAATCATCATAAAATTTGCATTTTAAAAAAGTGAAGTCCAGGGGTATGTGTGTGTATATATGTGTTCCTGAAAGAGAAGGAGGGAAGGTGTTTGTAAAGTTCTCACAATTCATCCAAGGCTTATTCACAAGAAAGAAAGGCCCCTCACTACGATGACTTCAGGTTAGGTCACACAGCTGATTTTATCCAGTTAAAAAGACCTATTTTATATGAGTGTTATATTCCAGTATTTTTACTGTATGAATAGTTGTATTAGATGAAAGTGAATAAGCTCTTAATATATGATGATATTTTAAAGTCATTTCCAAAAGAGAGGAGAGGTTTTATTAAATTTTGGTTTATAATACATTTACTAAAACACATGTTTCACATACAAGTAAGTTGTATAAAGGATGCAGATCCAATGACAATCCAGGCTTAGTCCATAACTGAAATCCTTGCAGCATGGCCTAAGTGCAGGATCAGAACCAGAGAAGTGACCCAGAGCCAGGAGACAAACCAGTGCTCAAAGCACGCAGAATCTGTGACCAGCTCAGATTAGCACTGAGCTTGCAACCAGCTGTGTTGTTAGCAAGCCACCGGTGTTCACACAGCAAGCAGGTGAAAATGTGACAGTCAGAGAAGAGATGAGGTGTCAGGGCAGCACAGCCCTGCACATCTTTCCTTTGATTTACAGGTGTTAGGGGCAGCATCCCCAAGTCTAACTCAGCCGACATGTAATGAAAAATGTTCTAGAGATCAACATTCTCTGAAGTGAGAAAACAGTATTATCCTCTAAAGACAGAGATAGGTTGATATTTTAAGATCTTTTTTTACATTTTGAAAAATAAGCAATATGCAGAAGCCCGCATTAAGCAATGGATGGAGAATTATTGCAAGAGTTGTTGCAAAAATTGAAGTTTTAAGTAATCATGTTTAATTACAAAAGACGTCTCCCTCTCTGTCTATCTATCTATAGATCCTTGTTGGCATTAGGCAGTGTTGTTAACATTAACCATGAAGGATGTAGGAAGACATATGTTTTCCCCCATAAGAAAACAGACACCTCTTTGTTAGACTGTATTCATAGCAGGGCTGATTCATAGCTCTCACACAGCTTAGAAATGAAATAGAAAAGTGTGTGGTATCTAAGCTAAGGGAAATACAAATAGCCTTTGCCCTAGCTGCAGTTTGTTCAAGACCTCATTTTTACAGTTTTTAAAGGAAGTTATAGTGTCTGTTTGAAGAGACCTTGTGGCCAGACCCCCAAAAGTTGTATGTTTTCAGAGAGCAACCAGTATTCATCCCTGCTTGTAATTTCAGCTGTCTGGTCTAGATACCAGGTACTAGATACTAGGAGCAACCTCTATTCCTCCTTTCTGATAATGGACATCTACAATCTGGCTACCACAGCATCTGGCCTAGGTGCTTGCTGTAATGCCCCATACCCCATCCCAATTGCTTACATGCTGGATGTTCCAAAAACTCCAAAAGGTGTGAACCTTTTGATATAGTCTCTCTTAACTAAAACAAAGTAGATACAAAGAAACAAAACCTGCAGATTTTACAGAATAGTCATGTGTACCACCTACTCTGCTTTTGGCAATGCAAGAAATATATCAATGGTTATGTTTTACCCCCTCTAGCCCTGCAACATGACAGGGTATTTTTTAAGCTGAAGCTAGCACTGATGGGGTGCCTTTATATTCTATTGCAGAGCACTATTGGCTGATAAATACACCTTGCCTTTAGTTCTGCATACTTGACTTAACGCCTGGTTTTATTTTCTTGACTTTTATGTTCATCTTGCATGGCCTTTGTCCTGCAAGTCATTTATTTTAAAGCCACACTCGTTCTGCTCTTCGTAACTATCACAAATGCATAATAACTAGTCCACCTGTGTTCAGTTGTTCCTGCCATACCTGTGTATGTACGTCCATGCAATGTGAAAGACTGGATAGTTTTCAGACTGACAACCTTGAAATGTCAATCATGGTTCATAAGCTGCATGATTATAGATACCCCTCCCTAAAACATTGCAACCACTATGAAATAATTTTGAAACTCCTAGCAACATTATCACTTCAATTTTCCTCTGAACTCGCCCATCTGCTTATTAGATAGGCACAGATCTGCCTAACTTGAGAAGTCAAAGAAAAAGAAGAAAGTATGGGCCAGAATTTAGGACTTTGCTCGGCTTAACAGAGTCGTCTTTAGCAGGTAGCTTTGAGTTGGATGTGGGAAAGACCTCAGGCAACATAGGATCCAATGTTAATTCAATGTAATGGCATCTACAGTTTTGCATTAGGTTCCTAGGTGGCCCGTGCAGTACTGCCCATACACTATGGGAGGAGACTTAGGTATTTGAGGATGGGAACCACAAATACCAGCTCACATTGCAAGGCTGTCTAGTAGGTACTGCTGAGGAGAAAGCATGGTGGTGAGAATTTCATCTCTCATTGACCCAGCGTCACTCAATCCATGGAGTGCTAACCACCAGGTTATAGGAGACTGCAGGGCCTGAAATCCTATCAATAACTTTTCACTTTGGCTGGAATAATTAAATGTTAATTGGCCAGAGCAAGTGAGCGTGAGAAAACAAGTATGACTTCATAGTCCAGCAACTATAACACCCCCTGAAGACGAGGTTAGCGGAAGAAATCTGGGTCCTGGGTCCCAGATCCCACATTAATGACTATTTCACATTTTCTTTACGTACATGTATGTAGATGTAATATAAAGTATATTGATATAATATGGTATGATCTAATGATATAACATTAAATAGCCATTAGAGCAGGGACAAAACTTATGTTTCCTCCCTTGGGGAATGTTCTAATCACGAGGCAATGGAGTCATGCTTATTCTCTCACTTGTATTCTCTGTAGCCCAATGAATACTTTATTAGTCCGAGTACACTGGAACTGCTTCAAAAGAAGTTTGCAACAGCCCTCCTTGTGTATACAATCTGGTCCCATGGTTAGAGAATTCACAATGGGAGATGTGGGTTCCAGTCTTCACAGGCAGAATATAGAATTAAATCTAAACCTACTAAAGCCCTGGTGGATTCCCCTAACCACTGAGTTATGGGGTGTTTGGGGAAAGGTCAGACAGGGTTTTCTTTTGAGCCTTCCTTGGCGTTGTGTGGGAAGGCTTAATCTGAGAGGAGTGCTCCAACATGTCATTCCAATTCAAATCTTGAAGGGCAGGGCAAGGAGGTGTTCTTTAGCCCTCAATCCCATAAGCGGACTGGTTATTTTCTGCTGTGAAAACTTGGAAGTCCTAAGCAAGTCTAAAGCAGACTTTCAGATACCTGATAGGTTTTCTGGGAAAAAAACATAGGCACCCTGTGTGCCTTCAAATTGCATAAGGACTAGTAGCCAACAGGAGATGGGATAGAGACTTCATCATTCACAGAGGAAATGAGGCAAGATTTAAGCAGTTTAAGTCTATTGAAAGTCTACCATTATGCCATGGACAGGGATTAATTTAGCAAAAAACTGTGTGCTTTAACAGATTGCATCATTCACCTGTGCACTTTTTCTCTGTGCCACTGTTACCACCCTGATTAGTTTCTGTGAGCCCTTCTTAATCTGGAATAGGCAAAATTAAAATTGTAGAGCTTTAAGAAGTGGTTTCAGATAGTGTGACTGAGCTTAAATGCCATAGGAAGTATGAACAACCAATCATCCAGTAGTAACTTAGTAGTTTAGTGTGTTAGAGCACCTGAGGTACGGGGTTAAACCACATCCAAATCAGAAGGAAGCTGTCTGTCTAGAGCCTAACTCTGTCTCTTAAGATCTTTCTTCGCAGAACAGGATAATAGATCTTTCTGATTTCTTTTCCTTTTGATAGGTGTTAGAATAAGTAAAGTAAGAATTTTATGGCAATAATGGAGACCAATTTTTGGGACAAAAATGGATTATATACTTCAGGCCAGTGTGGAAGGAGATATTTTCCATTGGGAATAGCTTTGTATATTGTGGAGTCTTGTGCCCTCTGTGTAGAACAGTTACAACACCCGCATCAGTAGGACAAGCTTTCCCCACCTAAATTGCCACTGTGGTTCAAAAGTTTAGTCTAGGAATCCCTTCTGAGATGCTTAAAACAGTTCAGCACATTGCTTCTTCTATCGCAGTGCCTGCTTACAGCCAGCCTAGCTGCTGACGAAGTGCCTAGTGAGACCAGGAACAAGGGAGCTGTTTGTTTCTGATGGGCTCCCAAAACTGCTAAATGACTGAGATTTTCAGTCACTTTGAAATAATACCAGCAAATGTGGAGAAGTTCCCTGGCAGAGCTGTTCTGGAAAAGCTTCCTCTGCAAAGGTGCTATACTGAAATAGGCCTGACTTTCTTCTGGAATAATGACTCCACCTGAGGAGCTAAATATAGCAGAATATGTGAATAGTCTCAATAACCTTGTAAAGTCAATGTCCTAAATGAAAAAAAATCTTTTTCTCTGATAATATTTTGAATAGACACATCATCTCATTAAAATGGAGAAGCATGTGGCCATTGATTTCAATGACGGATCTTGTGTTTTGCCTATATTATGAATTAGCATTAGCAAAAGTTCTGGCTGATGCAGAATGGTTACAGGAAATGTTACTGGATGTTAAACAGAGTTCTGCATTATTTTAGGCATTTGCTGTGATGATTTTATAGTCTTTCAATCTTAAATGGAACTAACTGAAACACAGGGCATAAGGGTGAGAGAAGAAGTACTCCAAAGGTGATATGAATGCTAGCTTAATGAGCTGCCTTGACAAGTTTCCTTTGTTACTGTTGCTGCACCTTCTCTATACAGAGGACTGCCTCACTCATTCTGTTTTACAATAATAGATTACTGGAGAAACTTGTGTATTTTTAAGAAAAAAAAAAAAGATCAGAAATTATTTCTGCTTTGGAAGGACCAGCTTGAGACACATTGGGCTTGATTTTGAAAGTGCAGAGATCCCATCAGTCCCCACAGTCACGTATGAGCAGTGCAGGATGAGGCCCTCAAGAGATAATTATCTCTTGGGCTTTTACCCGTGCACATACCTCTCCTGAAACTACAATACTGCAAAATCGTGGTAACCTTTGAGATTTTTGCAACAAACTGACAAATTAAAGGATTGCTGAATGAAATCAAGCCAAATTACTATATTACTTACTCTCTAAAGCGGTCTGAACACGCAAGGAAGATGAAACTGCTTTGGTCCTAGTTCTGAAAACAGGTTTCTTAGTTATCCATTGCAGTAGAGTCACTATTTAATTAGGTCAGATAAAAGTAACACTACATAGTTTAGGAGAATGAATATAAAATTTAAATTAAAGGAACAATGAGTGTGGGAAGGCAAAGGAAACAATCTGAAGTGGAATTTTGGTGAGCACAGCTTAAGCTAACAGCTCTTTTCTTGTGAAAAAATACCACAGGACTTCTAATTACCATTGTTGGGAGGAAGGTGATGGGATGAAGTACTCATAATCTTGTGCCTGTTCCAAATCAAGACATATCCACCCTGTTAGCATTATGCTAGGGTAATGGATCAATACCGACTCAGGCATTACAACATCAGTCAGCACTTGAGGGCCTATATGCCAGCCTGGCAGACAGTTCTCTCTTGCTTCAGACTGTCAACAAGAGCTATGTGTTACTGTGCTTGAAAAGTTTTTGCAGAAAATCACAAGTAGTGCAACACGCGTTGGGAATGCAGCTTAACCCAAGACGTGCAGTACTGTTTTTTTCAGGAAAAGGTTCTGGGCAGATGCTGTAGCTGGGAGTGGTGGCTGTGCAACATTTACCTCCCTTGGTGACTGCCTGAAACAGCACCTATGATGCTTTTGTGACATTACACGTATGTCAGCAGAGGTACACTGGACCAGTGACTGTTTTGCATCTTCTGACAGGGTTGGAGTAGTGTTGCTGCCATGGCTCGCAGAAGAAAACTTTTGCCAAATTTTCAGCTCAAGCAGAAGTTCCCACTTGTCAACACATCCTGTTTCTGTATGCCTGTGAGGGAATATTTATGAAAACAACCATTCAGGAGTTTTCCAGTTATAAGATGGCCTAAAAGTTACTTATGCAGTTCAAGAAGCTTTCTGACTTCAGCAGCTATGCAAGGCCTATTTATTTTTTACTTTTTAACACAGATTTGGCAGTTGATTTGCTCATCAGATAGTATGGTCTTTTATAGGCACTCTTAAACATTTTCTTAGTGTAAACCACCCCTACCAGACAAAAATGTACAAGCCACTTCCTCCCACAGCAGTTGTTTACATAGAAAGGGAACATTAGGAAAGTATTTAAGGTATTTTTAGCTGCCTTTTAATACAGTTTAGAAGCTGGAAACAAGGAGCACTGTGGTCTAGCTATATAATGTTGTGAGCTGATGTATAGCCATGCAGCTGCAAGTAGGCGGAGATGGCCAAGGTCCTTGGGCAAGTCTCATCTCCAGTTATTTGTTAGCAAAGCAGTTTCCAAGTGGTGAGGCAGCTCACTAGGGAAGTGTGAGCACACTCCAGTGGGGGCATGGGGCAGGACCTGCAGCTGGGATGAGCCTGGGTCTTGCCCACGGCTCCCTGAGGGGGACCAGGGTGCCGGCTCACCCAAGCAGCTCCAGAGGGTATCACTGTGGTCTGGGTGGGTACATTTGGTCTGGTTCAGCTCTAGAGCTGTCTGAGCAGACCTCAGATCTCATAAGAGTGAAGGGAGGTGATGAGCATCCCAGGGAAGAGGGAAAAGGCAGTCGTAGTGGCATGTTCAGAGTCTATGAGGAAGGGAAGAGAGCTGAAGCAGTCAATCCATTCAGCTTTTTTGCCTAGTGAGGCCTAGCTGCATATCACTCATCTACATGTAATTTGCATTGGGGAAGTTTAGCTGTAGCAAAATCACGGGGATTTCTTAGCAAATGTCAGTGATCAGAATATATACATCTGGAGGAGAAGAAGAAAGGTAGACAAGTCCAAAGCTAAGAAACCAATTTGCGCATTAATCTGAATGCAACTCCACCTCCACATCTTCCCCAGCACTTTACAGTAAAACAGTAGAACATACTAGAAGGGAAAGAAAGACACAACAGAAACTGAAAATGGGTATTATATTGGCAAATGGAATTGCCTGTGCTGGAACTGACTCATAAGACTCATAAAATGACTCATAAGATGTTTTTTTCCAATTCTCACCAGTGCAGCTGTGACATCCTTTTGTCATGGTGGCAAGCTCCGGCTGCATTGTTTCACATCCCAGAACATTGCCAAAGGTGTTCAAATTTTTAAGTTGGTTTCTGATGAGTTGGGAGAAAAGCTTAGTGATGATGGAGTAATCCAAATGGCTCACCCAATATGTATTATTCTTTTGTTGCTGTTGAATCTCACAAGTTTTGAGATCAACTGCACAAATTGGAGGAAGCTAAGCCTGTCTTTTTTGAATTCATGACCGTACTCATAGAAGCTAAGTGCATTTGTTTTTCTGTTCTTCTTAGACAATACTAGCAGTCTCACATTTAATCCACTCATGTCAAACGTTACTGAGAACATTGTCATGGTGCTATTTAAGCTTCCTAGCACAGTCCAAGTGATTTTGATTCAAATGCAAGAAATGTTAACATTTACTAAATCACCAACACCCCTCACTGTGACCCCCGAGGTACCTCAGAGTCTCCTCACCAGCTTAGCTGTGGAACTTTGCTAGGATAGCAGCATATGGGGGTAATGGGCTCAAAAACGCCTGCCTTAATGCTTATGAGCAAGCATTACAGGTACCACTGCTCTGTATTACGCAGTGTCTGAAACAACAAAGCTTTAGTATCGATATAAGCCTTCTATGAGAAATGGAAAGTTATGCCACCCAGAATTTACATCTGTGGTCTTTTTTCATGGAAGTTTTCTATCGTTTTCAAAGTAAGAGCTGTTTTCAAAGGAAAGAAGTGCGCTACTCTTAAAATCATATGAAGGCTGAAAGCTCTTGAAGGACCTGCTACAAGGTGTATACAAAGAGACGTTTCCTGGGGGTTTCCCTGCCAATAATCTGTGCAGAAGCGAAGCACAGTCAAGCGGCAGCTTTTATGTTAGAACAAGTACCTCATTATTGTAAACTCTGGCACTGAAATTATAGGAGTTGATAGATCAACAACTTTTATCAAGCTGCAACAGCTTTTTCTATGGCTGTCTGAAATGTGATCAACACGAATTGCATGGGGAGGGTGGGATCACATATTCCAACAAGTTAAATTTGTCAGCCTGTAATGCACATAAATGACATAAAATATAATTGCTTTTGAATTTGGGCCCCTTCAGGCTTCATGTTGATTGAAGAAAAAAGAACCAGATGTTTCTTCAGCAGGAATCACAGAGGCAAGATAAATATTCTCTGGTCCATGACGTTTTATAGAGTTTCCAAAAGAAACCAATTCATTATTTAATTATCGGGTGTGTTGATCATGTAAAATATAATTGGCCTGGGGCAAATAGCAGTACAACCCTGGGAGCTGGCTGACTGAGCTTGTATAATATACTTTTTGCCAACTTTTTTTTCTGCTGTGAAAACATTGTAAGACAAATTAATGCTACTTAATCTTCCTTCCAGTGTTTCATAAATAAAAAAGGCCCAAAGCACAGACTTTTCTCCTTTCCGATCACCACCTTGCACTAGCAAGTAACTTGGAGACAGAGGAGCTAGTAGCAAGCATAAATATTGTGATAGGAAATGATAGCTTTGTTTAACTAACATCACTTTAAAGAAAAAGCAATCTGTTTAAAACAGCCACATTTAATCCTCAGCTCTGTGAGGAATTTCTCACGGTACAGACAGCAAAGAACCAGTTCTTCCCCTGTCAGCACCAATGGGGTGGGTCTGGAAAAAAGAACGCAGTACAGGATTTACTGGGGCGGCATGAATATCCAGGTAATTGAACCTATTTCATTGAGTTGAATTAGCAAGCTGACATAGAGTTTTCTTTTTATCATGTTTTATAAGCAAATATACAAGAAATAATATGTAATTTCTTTAAATCAGCAGCTACTTCTTAAATATCTGTTGTGTTCCAAGCTTTCTTTCCATCTATGGATGTTCCTGTACTTACTCTGTGGTAACTATTTTCCTGTTACGGGGCAGGAAGTAATTGAAATGAGGATTGAAAGAAATTCATGACTCATGTCCTCATGACTCTACCATCCTAGCTTTCTTTTGTGCTTGTTCAGCAGCTTCTGACATCTGGGAGAGGCACGCTGCTTCCCCTGGGCTTGCTACGATCAGATCTTCAGGCAGACTGCAGGGGGAAATCCACTTGTCCAGACAGTGGGGAAAGAAAAAGTGAGAAAATGTAAACTGTGACCCCTGTAAAAAGCACTTTTCTTTGCTATTCCTGCCAGAAATACCCTGAGTACTCTTGCTTTTCCTGGTAAGAGGTCAAATCATTCCCTTACCTTTCTTCCAGTATCCTTTCCATATCCAGTGGTTCTTGCTGGATTAGATTTGTTCTGTATTAAAGAAAGGTGCAAAGCTGCAACTGTTTTAAAACAAATCAGCAGTCCCTACCAAATAAAGGATTGGCTTCTGAGCTCCCCCTAAGACAGACAGAAAGCATTATCTGCCTGACTTTGCCCACCTCATGCCCATTCTTGATGTAATCTTGTGGCTGATTTCAGCAGCCCTAAACTGAAAGTCAGATCTAGTTATTCATCTGTACTCAGGGCAAATGCCGGCATTTTTCTCAAAGCACTTCAGCTCGGAGGAGGTTGAAGACAAAGGATTTAGACCAACTGAGGGCTTAGATGCTCAGCTACAACCCGAGGGCCAAAACTGAGACCTTCAAAATCCCCACTTCATACTGGAATATGCACAAACACTTTCCTCCCAACACCTGGAGTCACACACATAGATGACACAGACTGAAGGCCTACATTTTCTCATTGATGGGCACTTCTATTCCCCCACCATTACCTTTAACATTCTGATCCTCCCCAGAGTCAGGGCACTCACAAGTTGGAGGGACTAATGCCAAACCTAAATCCCATTTGTGAAGCAAGCCCAGGGACTTTCAATTTACTTGCGCTGTTTCTTCACAGTAGCCCCTTCACTATGAATATGCAAGTACAGTGTTTTCAGTGGAAGACCTCTTTCAGAATGCATTAAAATGTGAAGTTCTGCCTTCCACAAGACTGAACTTTACATCTCAAATAGCTTTCATTGGCCATGCAAATAAAATGCTTCCAGTGTAACAGCTTTTTTCAGAACATATAAACAAGATGGAAGCCTGCCTTTTACGTGACTGAATTTTATTCTCCACCTAAAATGGCTATCATTGACTACATCATCTGCAGCTATATTGAGGAAGGAGCTGCTCCTCATTTCACCCTATATATCACCTTACAGGGACATTTTCTTAGCTGGAAATTGCTTGGTGATTCGCCAGCAGACAAATCAGTGCAGGAAAGGGATAAATTGATCACATTCATCCAGCTCTGGAGGTAAAACTCAGATCTCGGCCAGAGTCCTGTTCACATTAAAAACTTGTCTGTCCACCCGGTAAAAATGTGTCTGAAGGAGCAAAGGATATGAGAGTGGGGTGGAGAAAAAATATAATTCATATTGCTATAGCTAATCTTCCTCCTTAAATTATAGGTCCAGCAGAAGATATTTATGAGTTTTAAGCAATAGTTCATGGCATTGGGCCAATTTTCTTCTTTTCTACAAATCCTTCTTCAGAAACCTCAAAGAAATGGCACTGAGTTTACTAACTCAATGCCTCTCTGTACAACTGGACAGTAGGCACAGAGCCAGATAGAAATAATAGCTGTCTGTAGTCATTTAACTGAAAATGAAAGTTCAACCAGTTTGAGGATAAAAGAAAGGTATCAGGTTTAAAAATCATAGGTGGTGTTACCATTCACAAGTAATAGTTTTTCAGTCAGGCTTTGGTCACTAAAATTCACTAAAGTTAAGAAAAAAGGCAGTAATTTAAAGGAGAATCTGTAATACAAACTGTAGCTGCACCTGGTCTACTTTCTGATGCTTTGTGCTGATTCAAACGGTCTTGTTAGTAATTAATGCTTCTGAGGGATTTTGCAAATGTAATTCATTATTACTAGTCCTCTGCACAGTGGGTAAAATGCATTGAGTCCAACTGGCATGCAATTACACCGAGGAACAGTGAAGTTCAATGATTTGCACGCAGGCATTTGGTGATCCAACAGAAGAGATACTTCTAGAAGGCAATTATTCCTAGGCTTCACCAGTGATGGTAAAATTTGTTACTATTAGTAGGTCTCTAATCACTTTATACAGTTTCATCATCACAAGTGTTCAAGTGCAGAAGCTGAGCCAATTTGCAAGGAAAAGAGAGGTCTAAAATTGTTGTAGTGCAGGGACAAAGCCAGGCCAGGAGCTGAACGCTCCCAAATCTCAGCTCGGTGCTTTGTCAACATTTCTTTACAAAACTCCTTTAGCTGCTAGATTAATATGCTTTTCTGGAAAAGTTCAGCATATGAGATTTGCATGGTCTCAGCAAAGCTTTAAATCTTGTGTTTCTGCGGTAGTTGGGGATGCAGTGATTTTCCAGTGGTTAAAGGGTTTATTTGCAAAACAGCCTGTTGGAAAGAATGGTTCTGGTTCTTCAGCTTGCTGCTGGTGTTGTGTGGGTTAGCGGTGACTCTCCTGGCATCACGGGAGTTTTGCTGGTTGTCCTGGGTTCAGCAGTAGCAGTCATTTTTCCCCTTCTTGGTAGCTGGTGCAGTGCAGTGTTTTGACTTTCAGCTTGGGAACAGAGCTGATAGGTGATGTTTTGGTTTGGCCAAGGACTTTGTGAGCCTCATGCTCTGCCAGGGAGGAGGGGAAGCCAGGAGGAAGCAGAGACAGGACACCTGACCCAAACTGACTGCACGTCATGCCCAGGATGTTGTGTGCAGGGTTGGAGGAGGTATCGGTCAGAGCTTGGTCGGGCTGGGGGGGCGAGTTATCTGGCAGATGATGTATTCTCTTCCCTTGTTATTTCCTTTATCATTATTATCATTGGTGGTAGCAGTTGATCTGTGTTATACCTGCTAAACTGTTCTTATCTCAACCCGTGGGAGTACATTTACCTGACAAACCATGGTGTACATTCACCATAATACAGTCCAGGATCAGGCCCTGGAGCATTCAGTAAAACAAACTGATAACAATTACCAAATCAACATGGCTTCACTTGAGCAAATTGAGCAAGTAATCTATTTGAACTGGGAATTAAAAGAAGTTATTAAAACATTCCCTCTGGTATTTTTATTTTGTTTACTCATGGGACCTGGCTCATGCCCCTCCGCCTTGCATTGAGTCCATATTTGGAGAACTCTGCACTCGTTAGCATACTTCTGCTCAGGCAAATTTTAGAAATTTTTTTTTTTATACACAGTGTACTTTTCTTACTATTTTTCATTTTTCTTAAACAATTCAACTCAGAAGGTTACCCCTTTTGTTTCACTTTCAAAGCATGACCAAAAACGGATTGAACTGCTTGTTTCAAATACTTGAAGCTAACATTTCTCTCCTACTTGTTAATGCTCCCTGGCTATCACATCCTATCCCACCCCACATCTTCTCTCAAAAGGAAGAAGCCCATGCTGCCCTCAAGCTGCACTGGGACGGGGGAACCTCAAAAGCTTGAATTTGGGTCAGTTCAAAGGAGCAGCCTGCAGCCTGGATGCTGTAGTGAGATGCAGTCCCATGGGGCTGGGCAGCAGGTCTCTAGGGAGAATGCCGGGTATGTTTCCAGGACTTTCTGTTAAGACCCCAGGGGTGACTAGCCCCGAAGCTGCCACTTTCATCCAGCAACGAGCCTCCCTGTATGGAAGAAAGGAAAATTAAGAATTCTGCTGGATTTTTTTGCTCTGGTGTGATGACACAGCTCTAGTTACCTTCTGTGACCTCAGTGTTACAGCTGATAATGCCTCATGCAAGCTATTCCCAACTATTGAAGATACCACAACTGTATTCAACCTGAATAAATTTAGGATCTAAATCAATAGGCTTCCTTAAGTGGTAAGCAAACTGCTTCATGTGAGTGCATGGGCAGGGCTATTGTGACTGCAGTGCCAGAGTGGCATTGTCCTGCAGTCAAGAAGGTAAGTCACAGGCCCCATAACCTGCCTCCTGCACAGATATTTTCCCAACCTGCCTCCTCCATGGTAGGGGAAAGGAAAAAAGAGGTTTTGGAGGTGTAGCTGGCAGGTGTTGCTCAGGAGTGACTCGGTCAGCACTCATCTCTCAGCCATCCTGAGCAGTGCAAAGGGCCATTCAGGCAGGAGGGACCTGTAAGTCTCCTGCCCAGAAGATGAGATGGGGCTTCAGCATCACCAGTGTAAAATCCTGCCTGTCACCACTACTGAGGCTCTGGAGGAGAAGGTTGAGCTAGGGAGCAGATAGAGGGGCTTACCTTAACCTGCAGGCACCAAAACTCTGCAACCAAGTGCCATCTGGGTAGGGGACAAGGGAAAGGGATAAGCATCAGCTGATTGCCTTTCTAGGAGCCAGCAAACCTTGTTACAACATGAGATATGGGTACATCTCAATCTCATTGACACATCTATGCACAAGAATTACCTAGGGACATAGATACCCTCAGTAAGATCTTGACATTTACTAAGCTCTCACTTAGCTGCCACTAATCTCAGATGTAGCCCTGGAAGCACTTTTGTTTTCATCATTGACCTTCATATGTCCAAATTTAGCTTCTTCTCAGGCCCAGACACTCCTGAGTTTGGACTGGGCTGACTTGCTTAGTACCTATTTGTCCTGAGTTCAGCAGTAACAGTCATTTTTCTCCTTCTTAGTAGCTGGTACAGTGCTGTGTTTTTGGCTTTCAGCCTGGGAACAGAGCTGATAACACTGATGTTTTTAGTTGCTGCTCAGTAATGTTTACTCTGACCAAGGACTTTCTGAGTCTCACGCTCTGTCAGGGAGGAGGAGAAGCTGGGAGGTATCAGAGACAGGACACCTGACCCAAATTAACCAAAGAGGTATTCCATACCACAGTACATCATGCCCACTCTATAAACTGGGGACAGTTACCCAGAAGGGTTAGATCACTGCTCAGGTCAGGCTGGGTATCGGTTGGTGGGTGGTGAGCAGTTGTAGTCTTTTCCCTTGTTATTTCCCTTACCATTATTATTATTGGTGGTAGCAGTAGTGATTTGTGTTATACCTTAGTTACTAAACTGTTCTTATCTCTACCCGTGGGAGTTACATTCTTTTGATTCTCCTCCCCATCCCTCCAGGAGCAGGGGAGAGGAAGAGGGGAGAGTGAGAGAGTGACTGCGTGGTTCTGAGTTACCAGCTGGACTTAAACCATGGCACTATTTCATTCCTAAACTGAGACCAGAGTGCCTGCCAGAGGTGTGTGTAGAGATGCTCCCAGCAAGCAGCTGGGGATGTGAGCTGAGTGCAGAGCCCAGCCATGGAGGCTGCTCTCATCAAATGTCAGTAAAGGAAATGCCTTCCCCCTTCCCCCTTCCACTCCCCAGGTCAGGATCTAGAGCACTCAATCATGGGATGGGAAACTTATTTTCATTTTTGTTGTTATTCTTAAGGGATTTTAGCTCAAGCTCTCACTTCTAAGGAGAGGTCCTGCCTTATTATCAGGGGCACATTTGTGGGCAGTTTAAAGCTAGCAAGGGAATAATAAAAATAAAAGCAACTGGGAAACAGAGAATGACTCTCAATAAGCAGTGCACTATACATATATTTTTATATATCTATCAAAGAGAATAAGAGTATATATGAGAATTTACCCTAAAGGTTAGGATGTTTGGCTGGAAGGAACAAATCCTGCCTCCAGGAATAGTTCTTTATTCAATATTAGATAATGTGTTTCTGCAAAAATGCTTGGAGTAGGGGCTTCAATCCAGAAGCTCCTGTCTGCTTGTCTAGAGGGTTGAAATCCTTCCTTCCCTCTCTTACTGTGTGACCCAATGGATCTTCAACTACAGGGAACAGTGTGAAAACTCCAGCAAGATCGAGCTGATGAGTTTGTCTTATTCCCATATATCTTTCTAGAGCTCTGGTATTCAAAGGTCTCTCTCGGCCCGTATAGACACTAGTCCCTACAGGCAAGGGGCTGTAGGCAGCTGCCCTGGCTTTTCCTCCTTAAGCAGTGTAACTGCTAAAGAGAGGTAAGCCTTCCTCCTCCTTCACTGTGTCTCCCCTTGCCCCTTTTTTGGATGAAGAGGCCAGTGTGCATGCCTTACTCCAGGGCAGGAGTCCAGGTTATGAGCTGGAAAGGTGTGTTGCTGCCTAGCCTCTTATTCAAAACAACTCCTGGTGTAGCTGGTGTGTTGATACTGGATAAAAGAAGAAAGGTGAGTGCTAGAACCATCTACATTCTCCTGCTGTGTTTGTGGACAGCATAATACCTCACCTCCTTTGAAAATGCTATCTAAAGTGTCCCAGGTATTCTGGAAAGCAGAATTTGACCTCCAGAGTTTTTACTATTCTTCAGCTGAACTTTTTTATCTGTAGGGAAGAAGAGCATGCGTAACTGCTAATAGCAAGTAATTTTTAAGATTTATTTATCTATAGAGAAAATTTAAGATCTTAGGTATAGAGGAGCTGATCACTTAAGCTGTTCAATTACATATGGATATATAAATACAAGCAAGGCACCTCCTCCATACTGTTAGTATAAAGTAGCATCACACTTGGTCCAAGCAAAGAATGTGCATATTGTATTTTCAGATGTGTTTTAATAGACTTTACAGCTAAGACTGTTACAGCTTAGACTGGTTATTTAATTTGGTACTTATATATTGTCATTACAGTAATCTCTGTTTACCTCACAGTTTTGAGTATGTTGTTCTTTTTTGTTCTGCAGAAAGCATTTATGACTTCTTATAAAGCTCATAAGGTTTCCCTTTACCCAGTCTGCTGCAGCCAAGAACGAAAACGTCTGAAATATTCCTATCTTGTTGTCTAGGACTAAAGATGGAAAGAGACTATGATCAGTCATAAACAAAGTTTCTGAAAGAGTAGGGTATGAATTCAGCTCTTCGGCGTTTACACTAGTCTGCTAGGGTGAGCTGAGCCATTTTCTTTTTTTCCTCTTCCAGTTTTTTTTCTGTGATGTATAAAAAAATCTGATTAATACTCTTTAATGGCATGTTCTGAATGATTTAATAAGTATTGTTTCTACAGCATCTAAAATAACATAAGTGACTCAAAGGGTAAGGAATGGCAGAAAATCATGAAGATACAGATGTAGATACAAAACTTCTCATCCTATCTGTCTCTGGAGTGCATAAAAAACTGGGAACTGGAAGTTGCTTTTTTTTTTTTATAGCCTGGCATCTGAATGTCATCCAAGGAGAAAAGGAAGGAATTAGAGAAGGAGATAAATTTTCACTGCCACATTCATGCTTTGTTTCCTTCTTGTTGAAAGCAGGGCAGGACTGTAAGTGAAAAAATCATAATGAGAGGGGAAAGGGTTAAAACTACCAATGAAACCCTTCCTTCACTGTTCACTCAGTCTTTCTCCACTTTTATCCTTTTTCCTTTCTTAGAGCAGTACAGAGGAACATGTCCCAGTGTGACTTTTAGCACAGTAGTGTGGGAGAAAGAGAAGTTTGTTGTATTATCGTACTGAATCAGTACAGGATTTAACCTATTGCCTAGTGCCTTTGTTTTCAAGGGAAACTTGAAATTACTTATGTCATGGAAGCTTTCATCCCTCCTCTGAAATTGTGTTTTGGATGGTCTAAGTTATTTTTCTAAGTTGTTCTTGCCATTACAGCCGCATTTCATTTAGGTTTTGGCCACCATTGTCCTAAGCCAATAACTTAGTCAAATCCCTACATGGTCTTAAAACTGAAGTAGGTCAAGTAAGCCTGACCAAAAAGTGGTGAAAATTATTCCCTGTAGGAATTGAAATGTGCAAATTTTTGTACTGATAGTGGCGCAGAAAGGTTGTTTGTACTTGTGCACACCTCTTATTGCATCAAGCTGTATTGCCAAATGTTCATCATATTGTGTGTGGCAAGCTATTGCTTTGGCATGTGTTTTACTGGGGACCCTATCGTGTTTTATGATGCTCAGAACACACAACACAAATTATGAGTGCTCCAAGCCCTTATATTGTTTTCCTTTCCTTCATTTTTTTATAAAGCTGCTTAAACCCAGGTTTAGAAGAATTCTGAGCTGTGCAAAGATGCAATAGATGTCTAATAGATATTAGGCTAAACACCAGTTTCCATAACTTTCAATGGAAGTTAGGCATCTCCCATACTGCTTCTTTCTGTAAATCTGACTAGACAATTATTTGCACTTTTAGGCATATATGATATGTAAAATTTCATTTAAATAACTTGGGAGCTTTAACAGCAATTTGAATCAGACAGATGCTTTTGCAAATGCTACCTACTGTCAGATAAAAATAGACAAGAAGGTGCATTAGTAAAGATCAAAGTATTGTTACAAAATAGTATTAACCGAATAATTCCCCACACATACTCAAGGGATCCTGACTGGTTTCACCAAAACTATTCTATAAATTAGCATTATAAAAGTGGAAGGGGCTATACTGTACTGTGATCATGTGAGGCAAGGACCACCTTTCTTTTGTGTTTCTGAAGTGTCATAATACAGCTGAGCGAGAGTTCCTACATTTTTGAGGTCTGCATTATGCTTCAGAGGACCCTAGCATTTAAAGCTAAAGCATTTAAAATGTAGATTTGCATGATAAGGTGATATAAAAAATCAATGCCTAATAAAATCACTTACAGAGCTTTAGTACAGCAGAAAACCGTGATTTCAAAACAAAACTTCAATTAAAGATAAAAATAATTCTGCAAATAATACTGTATTTGCATGGGAAATATGCAAAATATCATGCAATTCTTAATCAACCAGAGAGCTGTCAGACATACAAACATAAGTTAATTCTGCTGTTGATATTGCTGCACGTTATACATATTAATTGAATGCCATTCAACATTAGTTTCATTATTGTTGAGCAACTATTTTAACTCTCCCCACCTTTTAAATTGTCAAATAATTGGCTTTCTTCTGCTCACGTCTGTTCTCAATAAGTGGATTAATGTGGGGAAAAAAAAAGGAAAGATCATATAAAACAACTTAAAGCACCAAATAATTATTTTTCTAAACACACTGTGGGACTGCCCTTTTTACCTAAGTTTGATAAACTGTGAGGCAAAGTTTTGGACTGCTGGTCAACCTCAGTCTGGCTCTAAGCATCCTTCTGTCGCGAGGAAAGTATCTGTCACCCTGCGCACCTACTGTATATCATGGGCACTCTGACCAAAATTCGTGAAATGCCTGCAGAAAGCTGACAGACTGCCTGTGGGAGAAACTGTCTGGTTTTCTCATTAGCAAGAGCTAAAGGGTCTGTATCAGGGCCTTTCATGTGGTAAAAAGAACTCATTAATTGCTTAATTTTGTGGTTGCTATTTATGTCATTATTTATTAATATTCTAGATTCTGACACTGGGGCAAATTCTAGTCTTAGTTAAATTAGTAATTTAATAGTAAATTTAAAAAGTGGCTTGATTCACTATTGTTCTTTTGGATTTCTTCTAATTAAAATAAAATTTTAGCCCATTATATGGTTTCTTCCCCACTATCACAAGTGCATGTATCCCTTTTTGTGTAAGCACAGTATTACATTGCACTGCTATAGTGCAAATTCCTTTACAGATATTAATGGCTTTGTATTGAAGCAGAATGTGAGCTTGAGGAATACAAATCCATTTTACAGATACAAAGATGAATGTACCTAGATAGTAAGTTTGCACATTAGAGGGCACCATATTGAGCCTGTGCAGAACGTAGAAAATAAACCAGAATACCAGCCCTTGCTGTAATCACCAATGCATTTTCTTCATCACTGAGTTTCATTAGCTCCTCAGCATTGATAGCTGCATAGACCAGCCTTGTACAGTGGTAAACAACTTGGGTCTTATTTCAAGCACATGGAAAATATGATTCAGGTTATGTATGTTTCTATGTCACTGAGACATCCAGTCATCACCTTAAAGTACGGGTTACATTTGTACAACAGTTCAATCAGTTGTTCTTAGACCTCTAGAGACTTAATCCAAAGTGTTGAAAAAAAATGGACGCGTTAAGAACAACCACATGTGAGTCAGTTGGTGTGAGGTTGGTTGGTCCCTTGTCTCCACTCCAAGTAACAAGCAGAAATCATGCTTTAGGCAAACACATGTTGTTGAGTGCCACACAAGAGTAACTAGATGAAAACACGGTACAGACTAGTGGTCTTGTTGTTTCTTTCCCCCTTCAAAATCATGAATTGATTTTGCTTTTGCTCTATGAATCTGAGAATAGAGAATAACACATAGTTACACATTAAAAAAAAATCAGTGCTTTTACCTTATTTGTTTCATCTTAGTTCTTTCACCATTATAGTAAAATATGTAAGTAGCAGAGGGACAAAGGCTAAGGATCCCCAGGCTCAATGAACTGGCTTCTCTAGAAAATCAGGCAATCAATTTCCAGGAACTGTTTAAAAAATGTACCTGGAGTCTCACTGCTCTAAGAGTTAATAATATCTTCCCATTTTCAGCCCCAAACTATTCAGGCCAGACTATAGCAACTTTCCACTGTATCAGTTTTACCATTTACCTAATGAGCTCCTCTCTCTCCTAGTGTTTATCTTCAGACTTAGGCATAAAGGAGTCATCACCCTTACAGAATTACTTTGCTATACAAAAAGAATTAAGATGGTAGTGTCTGTTCATATGGTGTTCTCTTCATTTCCCTCACCTTCCTGGCAGTCTTTCTGTGCTTGTACTTTGGTTCATTTTTGCAGACCTTTGATGGCCAAAAGATGTGTTCTGTATTCCTGATGGAGCCTTCTACAATGGCAATGATAATTCACTATCTCTCCTGGAATTCACTCCCCTCCCTGACACATCCAGTGATTACGTTCACTGTCCATCACCTTGCACATGTCAGTCACAACCTGCTGTTTTTCTTACAAGTTGGGATGGGATTATATGGTAACACCAACTGCCTTGTTAGGACAGTAAACACCAGCATACCCTTTTGAGTGGCTGCCAAGGTTCAGCACAGTAACAAAGTCTGACAGGATTTCAGATGGTCATTTTATATTTCTTTAAAGACAATACAGACACATGCATGGAAAGGTAAGCACAAGAGAAGGAAGGAGAGCAGTTGATGCCTGATTAACAAAAGTTACTTGTCAGAGAAACTGAGCGGTACAGGAATTGATAGGTATCTTCTCTCCTGAACTGACAGCCCTTGCTGACACACTGATTATTATTTTAAGCGCAGATGGGTATGGATGGCTGCTTCAGGGATGAGCAGGCTGTGGTGAGCAGCAGTGTATGTAGTGTGCACAGTGGTATTAGCACGGAATTGGACCAATGGAGGCATAGTGCTTCTGCAAGCAAAGTTATAGCACTTTCAGAAAGATGTTTAAAACACACAGAGGTATTTCTTACAGGTATCTATTTGTACATCTGTAAGTCATTCACTGTGCAGCTCTCTGTGTAGTGTGCTCAGTGGCTGCAAGAATCTCCCTGATTTGGGAGACACGTAGTGATGAGGATAGTGAGGGAATGTCTGAGTTAACTGCAGCAAACAGCACTGATAAATAATCTGAGTAATACAGAGACCTGGAGGAAATTTAGAAATGCTAACAGTAATGTAAATATCCCACAGAGCACTGTGGATTTCAGTGGGATAGATAGTCCTCTTCAGAAGTTCTTCATTTTCTCGGGGCTTCTATACTTACAGAAGTGAGGCACAGATACCATTCTTACTTTGCAGGTAAAGGTATCAAATACACAGAAAAGCCCCAACAATCTGGAAAAAAAAAAAGAAATTAAATGAAAAGACAATAAGATGCCTATTTAAACCTTCTCTGCACTAGTTATTGTGGAATCAGATTTGCCTTAGATTTGAGGTCCTTGAGCTTTTGTTTTGCTTGTGGTTGACCCTGAGCATCAGCATGAATCTCTCCAGATGAGCTGGTCTAAAGCCGAGTGAGCGGGACATGGCACATATCCCAGCAAGGCCTGGCAAGGCTTGTGAAATGCCTCTTCCTTTTCTGAGGGTGCTCGGGTGGGAACGGCTGGTAGTGAGACTCCCAAGCCCTGATGCCACAGCCTGCCCTTTTAAAGCATCAGGATGTGCCATGTGCCCTTGCCTGGGTGCTGTTCTCAGAAACAAAGTATGCCTGACGCCAGACCCAGATCCATACTTGGAGTCATAAAAGAAGAAAAGAGTCAACGAACAAGCTCAGAATGTTTTTCTTTATGGAGAAACATCATTGATCTCCATTGCTTGTGGCAGGGGAAGAGGGGGGAAAGCCAACGTGGGATCGGCATATGGTGACATGAAGCAACAAATAAAAAAGCTGTTGATGTACTGGGGAACTATTCTCTCAACTCCCAGTTAAGGACAATGAAATTTTATTTTGCTTGCTTTAGCTCCTTGTATTTTTTTCCATCACACACTTGTTAACAATATTTGCAAAAACTTTAAGGCAATATCGCTACAAATACATATTTAAGATTTGATTACTCATTCTCATCCACTATCATGTGCCAGACATGCAGCCTACTCTAACAGATTACTGTTTTTAAAGTTGTTACAGGAAGGTTAAATAAAATGTTACTTTTATGACACTGAATATCTTTATGTTGTTTTAGCTAAATCATAGGCTGTTTGGTAATGCCACAGATGTGCCAGGTATTAAGATCAAACTGGCAAAATATCATCAGTCCTTCCCTCAAGCTATCATGTCTCTGATCTCTTAAACACCTGCCATTTGCTGTGATTACCTCAGGAGCCTGTCCCTGCCACACATCCTCCTGCACATTTAAGGACACAAAGCAAAATCAAAACATGCCAAAACTGCTCCAATAGTAAGATCAAAGTCTGAACTGAAGCCACCAAAAGTCTTGATTTTCCGAATTCCCCTCTGCTGTGGTTATTAGCCATCCCCTTTCAGGTGTTCCTTCACTAAATTATGTCACTTTTGAATTCTCGTAAAAACTCGGATTACTGTCCTAAAGTGGTAGCTAAGGGGGTACATATATATATATATGTATGTATATAATATATGGAGGAAAATTTAAAAGTAAAAGATGTAACTTCCAAGGCAAAAGTAGTACCATAAAAAGGATGACCCATGCTGCAATCTTTATGTAAGAACAGGAAAAAGCAGAAAAAGAGATGGAGAGTTCAAAATCTCAGTATTACATCATTTACCTTTGAATAATGTCAGTAAGAAATTACAAAGAAAATACTTTAAGGAGTTTTAGGTCTCAACAAGTTTTGCAGAGTAATTCAAGCACAAAGAAAACGAACTGTTTTTAAATATTTTGAGATCTTGATTTTTTCAGTATTGCAATCTATTTTTCAGCACATTTGAAAAGTTTCAAGAGATGAAAGCATCTCATTTTTAAATCATTCAGATTCTTGTGCCAACCTCTTTTTTTTTTTTCAGGACTTAAAGGAAAGCCTGGGCTGAAGCTAGCCAGCTATTTAAAAAGCCATGTTATGAAGGTACCAATAAAAAAAAAGAGATTTCAAAGTGGTTTGATATACATTATTTAGAAAAGAATTGTCAATGTATGCATAGATTGCAAAAGTCTTGGACCCATTTTCAACCCCTTTCCTTTGATGTACTGGTGTGAATTGGTCCCAGTATGGACTAAAAAACAGGTCAAAGATATTTATTTGCCAGCCTTAACTTAGTCACCTCTGTTGTACTGCCATCAAATATTTGTGATTGACTCACAGTACGTACTTTCTTTCGCCACATAATACAGAAATATACTTGAAGCAAAAAGTTGAAAGGGGAGAAACATTTTCTACCTGCTGCAATGAAGTTACAGCCAAATCACTCATTAATGTTAATGCCAGTTGTGCAGCTAACTTTTCACATGGCACCTTGTAAATCTGCTTTTGAGACTCCAGAAAAGAGAGAGGATGCCTCTCTTTTATAGGACTTCTGCCAAATTTAGAGCAGCGGAGCAGAGCAAGGTTAATCATGCTTCATGTTTCAGAGTAGAAGAAAATTGCCTCACAGTCTCAAGACCATGCTTTTTCCCCTCAGGTATTGCACATTTGAGCAGCAACATTATGGATTTCTTTCTCTGAAGTGCTAAGTACTTGAGAGGTGGGCACCATGCAAACCACAATGGGGAGTTGACAGACCAAGGTGAAAGCCTCAACTTCTGAATATTTGAAGGCTGTTTTTTTTCTTGGTTTGCATGGAGAAATAGCCCCAAACATCTTTTTCCTGGATATGACCAGCTGTCCTGAATCACCCAGGACACCCGCCTCATTTCTGGCAGATGGCTGCAGAGGGTCATGTGCCAGCTTAACTCCCTACCCATCTACAAAACTGCAAAAATCCTTTTAAAGGGTATTTCATTGTTTTTATTCCAGCTAAGAAAAAAGATGTGGGCAGGCGGAGCCCCCTTCCTCTTGCAAACCAGGAAAAAGCTTTCCACTGAGTACAGTCTGAGGGGCAAGTGAACACTGACAGCTTCATCACCATTGGAAGCTTTACCTAAATGACGATGCTGCAATATGGAAACTATTTCTGGTTACATAATGGGTGATCTACTTTTCCATTATGTAATCAAATTGGTGTTCAAGTTGCTAGTGGCTGCAAGTTGGAACTAGATAATCTTAAGGTCCTTTCCAACCCTAAGTATTCTATGATTCTATGTTTCTATGATTCTATGATACTTGTTTTCACAGAGGATCTTTACATTTAAATAAAATTAAGAGAGAGAAAATCCAGTAATGAGGTGTTAAAATTCAGTCTTAAACTGCTTGGAATTAACAAACCTATGAATTTGAGATGTACTGAAGATTCTATCTGCATATCAGGAAACTCTTTTTTTACTGTGTGGGTGGCTGAGCACAGGAACAGTTTGTCCAAAGAGGTCATGGAGTCTTCATTCTTAGACATACTCGAAAGCTGTTAGGACATGGTCCAGTCAACTGATTTAGAGTGGCCCTGCTTGAGCAGATGGTTTGGACCAGATAGCATTCAGAGGTCCACTCCAAACCTCCTTCTGTAATTCTATACATGTCACAGCAACGCTTAGAAATGATTTTTGATATTGTGCTAGGTTTCAACTAGTGTATTTCTGTACATAGAGTAGGCTTTAGTGATTTGGTCTTCTCTTTACTTTTTTCCATTTTGATTATCTTTTGCTTTGACTTTGCATTAGAAATCCATGTTTTAAATAACTAAAATGCTAGAACATCAATGTGAAGGTCCAATTTATGGGAGAGAACTTCTGGCTTCTCTTGTTTTATTTGTATTGCACCCCCATTGAACTTTATGTCCGCAGAACTTGTGAGTTTATGTTCAGTCTCACAGAATTCCCAAACTAATTTTAAAAAAGAAAAATATGAAGGAAAAAAAAAGCTATCTTCAGTTAACTATGAAGTATAACCTCTTGCTTTTTCAGAAGGGGCAAATAACTGCCTCTTGCTCTAATACAACAAAGATGCATATTCATAGCTACCATTAGAATGACAAAAAAAAGAAGATGAGGAGAGGTAAGGCTGCTGAAGCAGACATCCTTTGTTATTTGCAAGCAAATTTTCTCAATTTTCAGCATCTCACACTGCATTATTAACTAGAAAAGACTTAGCAAAACCACAGCTGTAACAGATAATACTTTGTACTTAGAGCCTTTTATCCGAGACTATCAAAACACTTCAGAAAGGCAGGCTTTGTTACCACCAGAACACAGAGGAGGAAACCGAGTCACACAATTTATGTGGCTTGATCTTGAGTGTAACATAAACTCAACTATAAATTGATGAATCTTTAGAGTTTTTTGATTTCCAACCTACCTGACTTATCTTCATGGTGTAACTGTATTTACATACCAACACTAGTATGTAGATTTAGGGCTTGCTGAATATCTAACATAGTATCTAATGAATAGGAAATTATCTGTTGAATTACAAACAGTGGATACAATAATAAATGGTAGTTAATTATGTGTATTAGATCTGATCATTTATTACTACAGGATGTCAGTAATATAAATAATTTTAAAAAGCTAATCAACTTCATAATCTTACAAAACAAAGCATATTAGCTATCTATTACTTCCCTTTCATGTTCTCTTATTAATTTTCTGTTGTTATCTGAATGCAGGACACATCATAACACACAAACCATTCTTTTCCATTTAGAAAATGGCCTTGAGTTTCAGGTAGGTACCTGATTATTGAATATTACTAAACAGAATGAATTTTCAGTGATTTTCCAGAACAAACGAAAACACTGAAATAAGGGGAAGGGAATATGGAAATCAAAAACAAGAAAAAACCCAAGAATCACCAATAAGTGATTAAAAACAAGTGGAAAGCAATGTAATATGTAGTATCTCATTGTCTTCCAAAGAATCATTTGTGCTATAAATCCAGCAGATGGACTTGCATTTTCACTTCAATCCTTTAAACTTCTTGGGTCAAAATTATACTTACCTGAGGATGCCCTTAGTCAGGAAGCTAGAAACCGATCTGCTTGTAGGCAAGAAATAAGGTCTGAAAACTGCAGATTCTCCAGGTCTCTAGAATCACTGTCCAAAGATGTCAGCTGAGTCAGAACTTTGGGTCAAATCAGCAGTTGTCTTTCTACCTCTTCAGCAGTAGACATTTATTAAATGCAGTACTACCAGTCTATGAGTGCTTTTTCCCCTCTTTTTTTATTATTTTTATTTTTATTTTTTATTTTAATAATGTCTGACAGCTTTTGTTACAGAGTTTTTCAAACAGGAGTTAAAATTTGCTGTGATTTATAGCAAATAGGACTAATAAGGTGGTGTGAATTTACCCAAAGAGCTGCCATTTTATGTTGAATATCTCTGGTTGTCCATAAACACTTGGAAATGAATTTAGGGAGACGTATGAATGAGACAGCAACTAATCGTGTAGACCTGCCCTATGCTGGCTTGAATCACCTGATTAAGTGGCTTTTTACTTTATAGTGTTTCAAGTGAAAAATGTGTTGGTTACAAAATTTGGACAGTTTTCCCATTTATGATAGAAATCCTACTAAAGTTAGTCAGCCTTTCAATTTAAAACAGCCTGATAAAAATTTAAATCATGAAAATGCTATGCTACATTTAAACTATTATTCAGTTAGCTCATTAACGAGATCAAAAGTTACCGGTTTTTGTGACACTTGGTCATTTGAAAGCATGTCAAGAACTTAAATCAAAGACCTTTCAAATGCAGTACATTTCTATGGAAATAGTCATATCTGAACCAAATTTAATACCTTCTTTCTCAAACTGGTGCATTTGTCCAGAAAATAAAATACTGAATGGAACAGAAACTAATTCTTCACCCCAAATCCACAAGCGCTCAGCACAATGAATATATGGCCTGAAAGTTATACACAGTTTAAAACAAGCACATCTGGAGCACAGTTCCTAATCAGGTCTGGTTCTATAAAGAGATTCAAATGCTTTTTCTCTTACATAACACATTTACTATCACAATACTATGTGACTACCACAATACTCATGTGTAGTAGCCATCATTATAGGGGTAATTAGATGGTTTCACTATGAGGAACAATCAGAGGTTACTAATAAAAGTCTTCCTAATCAAATGATAATAATAACTTTATACCTCATTGTCAAATATCTTACTTCTGTTATCAGTCTTCTATTTTGTCATATCTCCCTGAGAGTTTCACCCTACTTATTCCCTATTTAAAATGCATTCACTACTAAAAAATTCTGCTTTGCTTCAGAAAGTTCTTTATTTATTGATTAAGCAGCAGTTAAAATGTATCACTTAAAGTGTGTATAGGTGCCAAACTCCGATCCAGATGAGTATCGACATTGCAGTGCTGTGAATATCTTTTAATGAAAATCCAAACCAGAGATTAGTTTTTCAGTTAGGGGCATCAGTTTTCACATTATTCTACTCTCAATGAAGTACCAGTTTGTGTATATCATTGCACTTGGGTTTGGTTACCATTTAGTATTTGTGGGGCAGAACTAGGTTTCCTGGCAGCCAAGGTCCTCCAGACTTGAGTAAAGTTGATCAAGGGGTATAATTTCCTCAACCTGCCTCCTTATTTTCCCTCTACCTGGGTGGTGAGAGGTAGAAGAGCCCCAAAAAGGAGGAAACAGAAGCCTGTGGGAAAAGTAGGGGCCAGGAAAGCCTAGGGGGGACATCAGCCCCATGGTAGAGACGACACAGGGACACTCAGGGACTTGCTGACCAGGGAAGCAGATCCCTTATGACAGGCAGGTTGAGCATCTGCTTATCACCTGTAAGAAAACCTCACTCTTTTCCCCATCCCTCTGGTCATGATGCAGGGATGGACCAGGTTCCTGAAAGCCAGTAGGACCTGCAAGCCAGGTTATAAGGGCACAGCAGGCTGTGGGTCTCTTCACAGGCCAGAGGAGCCCATCACTGAGCTGTTAGGGTAAAAAGAGGGAGGTGTGAAAACCAATAGCATTGCCCAGTATCTGGGTTTTCCAACCTGTAGATAGATCTTTAACGTTTTCTGTCATAAGTATGCAGTGAAGCATTATTCACTGTCTGCAGGGCACCCCCGGATTCTTCGAAGTAATGCAAAATACTATTTCTGGGAAGAATCAGAGTGTTCACATCCTAAAAGAAAAACCAAAAAACCAACAAGCTACAAAATATGCTATAATTTTGACAAGAAATCACTAAAACCATACGTTTGTCTTGGTTTCCCTCTGGAACACCTTACAAGAAACAAAATATGCAGCTGATTCCTAAAATGCAGGCTCGTACCAGAGCCATGTTGTTCACTAGGTTTGTTTATCTTGGGTTCAGTTGATTTGTTGCAGAAATATGCTAGACCCTTAATCCCAGTAGGAAACTGAAACTGTGAGAAAGACAAAGTCTGGCTGACCCCCTACAAGAACAAGCAGCAAATCCTGCTGAGAAACAGCAGTAGCAAGAACAGAGGGTATTACCAGAGAGTTTTGTCTTGGAGGATGACAACTGTTTAAAAAATGCAATGACTGAAGAAGTAATTCTTCTACACCCTCCCACTTTGTCTGTATTAAGCATGTAACAAATGGTGAATTGAAATCTATACTGGTAATAGTGTCAATGAGGGATCAGGATTATACATGATACTTCCGCAATTTGCTATGCCTCATTAGCATTGTGGCTTATTGCAGAGAACGACACAGTTCCCAGGCATTCCCTCATGGCCTGTCCTGATGGATAATGGAAATAAAGAAAGGCAAGGCACGGGTGACACACTGCTCTCATAACATTCATCAGAGACATAGTTAGCTGGGTTAGGTATGCCTCACATTCTCCGTCAGAGTCACATATTGATCTGAATTAATAGTTGTGCTCGTTTGGTACTTTTCCAAGGAGCACCCTGTGTGGAAGGGGCCATGGTGCTAATGAATACACAAGTTTATTCTCGGAAAAAATATTTATGGTGCCGTGAGAAAAAACAGCAAACATGGTTCTTTGCATCAGACCTGCAAACTCCCCTTTGTTTAAGCTCTTCCCACTGCCCTGGTTTCACCAGAGGCAAAATTTCTGCGTGCATGCAAATTAAACAAATATATTTGTCTTATCTGAGCTTAAACTTTAAGAATGGTTAAATGATCATTTTAAAAGATGGGGTTTTTGCAGCTCATGTGGAAACCAGATTTAATTTCCGTAGCTAGTCTTTGCCACGCCTTGGCACATGAGCTAAAAACCAGCCTCCGTAAACATATTTTCAATCATGAAGATTTCAAGCGAAATGTCAATTTTAGGAAGAAGTCAGGGATGGAAGTCCTTCATCAAACAGAATGATGCTGAAAACTAACTCAAGGTGTGTTCACACCATTAATTAGGACCAGGCTTCTGTCCAAATGAGAACCTGAGTTTTCTGACCACCCAAACTGCTCTGATTGTCTCCCAGGTTGCTCCCTCTGCTTGGAAATCCATCAGGAGGTTGCCCAGCCTTCCCAGAAAAGCACCAGCAGCATCACAGGGAAACTCCCTCCACTGATATACTGCACTTCGCAGTCTCTTTCTGTTCTTCAGCTGAGATGAATGCCCAACTGTATGAGCATTTATCCTTCTTTCCTTTGCTCCAGCACAAAGCTAAACAGTGTAAACTCTGGTCAGAGAAGCATGGCTCCAGCTGCTGGGATCAACTGGCAGGTAGCTTTAAAGTCATCTTGCATCCTATCTTCTTCTTCTCAGACGAGAAGTCTGCTCAATTTCATTGGAATGCAATCCTAATTGCATCCTAGCTTTTTCCTAGTGGAAGTGAGCTGAGACCTTAATTTAGGGCTGGGCCAACCATGCAGGTGATAACTGAAGGTCTTAAGAACTGCTGAAAATAAGGTTTAGGGCTGGATTTCTTTTGGTATTAGTTATGCCAGTAGAATAATTTTATGCCTCTGATTTTTGTAATGTTAGCTAAAGTGACTATCATAGGCATAATAGCAAGCTAGGACAAGATTTCCTATTTGAGTTTAGCACTTTTAATGCCAGACCCAGATATTAATGAGTCAAGCCACTCTCAGAAAATGTACTTTGCCTTCTAGCTAAGGTTGTGGTATATACTATTTTAATAACAAGTTACAATGCAAAGGATTGAGGTTTAGGAGAAAGGCAATTTCATCTGCCTTCTCAAGATTTTGGGGAGAACCAAAACTTGAAGCTGTTAACTGTTAAAATGAGTCAGAGGAAAAAAAAAAACAGATTAACTAAAAGAACAGGTTCATTAATTAATACTAGCTACCAGTAGACATCATGTAAGAGAAATAAAGTGGTAAGCAGTTTTTGCCTGTATCTGTCAAGAAGGCAAAGAGCAAGACTGGTATAAAAGTCACTCTGGAGCAACAGAAACCAACCAAAAAAAAGGTTTTAAGGGAAAGCCTTTAAGGGAAAGAATGGAAACAAATTGAATGTATATGACAAGTGGGTACAAAAAGGACCTGTGCTCAGGTTGTTCCACAGGATGGTTGTTTGACATGTAGAAACCTCTCTTTTAACTAGGTTTTCAATACTCAGATTTCACTTCTATTTTTTTAACAACCAAGAAAATTGTGATATGTTCTTCTGATGTCAGTGAGATCTTATCATTGATGATACAAATGTCAGAACTATCATCTGTTCTTCACTTCAGTGAAGCAAAGGGTAGGCATTTGGGGAACACCATCAGTGAAAAAGACCAGGCCTTAGTTAAAGACTAAGGTATTTAATGTCCAGCTGCTTAAGAGCTGAGCTTAACCTTAAGTAGATATACAATCATAGCTCTACAGGGACTCTGGGGATGCTGCTTCTTTTCAATGACCTTCGTGGGTGAAGCTCAAGTAACAGAAGATGCTCAAAGTGCAACAAATCCACCCATCCCATCATTCATGAGCTTTGCTGAGGCACCAAATGCTTGAGGTACTTCAGCAGTTCAGCTGATTACTTACACCACATGCCTTTTGATGTCAACATCTCCTACAACCTTGAATACAGGTTGGGATATTATTATTTCTGGGCTAGGGTGCTTGCAGTTTTCCTTTTGAGACACCTTAGAGCAACACCTGAATGTTTGCGACAGCAAACCACATGTTCTTGGCACTGACTGTACCCTGGGAGTTGTGCTTCGATGATCCAAACTGCAAAATTTCAGAAAAGGTAATTAAAAAAATCCCAACTAAAATCGGAAAATGTGGACAGTGAAAAATCTTTATTGTGCTAGAATCATCATTCAAAGCCAGTTCTAAAAGTAGCAAGAATAGCATTAAATGTATATCTATATATCTTTTTAACCTTTATAC
Source organism: Pezoporus occidentalis (assembly GCF_034315485.1). Classification (NCBI taxonomy): domain Eukaryota; kingdom Metazoa; phylum Chordata; class Aves; order Psittaciformes; family Psittacidae; genus Pezoporus; species Pezoporus occidentalis. The sequence continues at coordinate 12,594,029 of NW_026913748.1, read as the reverse complement.
AGACAGCAGGAACACTGCAAGCTAAATTTGCATTTCATAGTGGGAAACAAAACCATCCCACAAAGATATGATAAATCATCAGAGGAACAAGGAGGTGCCCTGACACATGCATATTTTTTTTCTAAAATCACACAGAATGAAGATAAGAGACACACAACCCAATCTCCATCTCAGAGGTTTATTAACTATAACCAAGCCTGACTACCTCAAGAGCAGTCTCACTGAAATTTGAAATACAGATCTGTTTCAAACACTTATTTCCTTTTTCTTTTTCATTATTATTTTTTGGACAATTAACTGACCTAATTTTCAAATCACAGTAATTCTTCAGACAGCCTTTGTTATATAGGTGCAATGGCAACACAGATTTACTTCCTGTGACATTTTTGATACAGGGAGGAAAAAAAGGTTGTCATTCCTGCAAAGCATGTCATGTAAGAGGATTATTCATCCTAGTTAAACTTTTTGGACTTCCATAAATCTATAGGAGGTACAAGTTTGGACAAATAAGTTTTTAAAGTGAAATGAAATGAAAAATTTCTATAGAAATGTTATTTTGAAGGAAGAAGCAAATTCTACAAGAGAAACATACACTGAAAAATTTGCAGGTGAGAATTCCAATTCATATTTTGAAAGTCTATTTTTTCCTATAGAAAACAAAAAGGAAACATTTCAGTTTGGCTTTGTTTGACCCAAATTAGAGTACTGGGGAGAGGGGGTTGAAAACCAAGCCAGATTGTTTTAAATCAACTGACTTGGCATAAAACTGCATTTCCTACCAACGTATTTACTTTGCCAATCATAGTTTCAGTCCCCCATTTCTTTTGGGCTAGCCTTCCTAGAAGACCACATATCCTATGAAGTAATAAACGGATTTCACTGACACATGGCTTGTCTACAAGATAATTAATTCTCAGTAAGCAAGAATATGAATTTACAGTGTACTAGCTATGCTGCACTGACTCTCCATATGGACGTCCTAATTGCATTGTGGCTTACTCTATCTAAAGCACATTAAGGATATAACTACACAGACTTGTTACTGGGAAGAAAGCGAGGATAAGGGTTTAATACTCTTCTATGGCATTAGCTGATACACTTGAATTGCTTTGGTGAGCTCTCCTTTCTTGCAGTAATGCAAGAGAGCACTGAGTGTCCAAGCTGGACTTATTGCAAACTATCTAATACACTACAAATTCACATACTGACTCTCTCTGACTTCACCAGCTCTTCACTGAAGTGCTGATCTGTGTGATGCATCACACTCCAAATCTTCAAATAGATTACTTGGTCTGCACACTTTGAATTCCCTCCTGTGTGGCAACATATGGAAGAGAGACATCCATACAGCATCCCTTGTCAAGATGCAATTCTGTATGTGCGCGCCACCCAGTATTTTCATTTTATCAGCATGTACCGCATGAGGGCTGTGTTCACCACTAATGCCTTTAGTCCTTACTATGGTTTGATCTTGGGTATAATGTTAATGCCAAAACTATTTTGAGCAAACCTCAAAAGAGAACTGATTAGGTAATTCAGCCTGGATACCATATACTGACATTACTCCAGGCTTCACAGCTGCCCTTTTTTCCATCTGTGTTGATGTAGGGAGGTGGTAATTGCCAGCAGGTTTGGTAAGTGGCATGTACCCATCAAGCTCAGGACTTTCACCACTGCAAGCACAGCTGTAGAAGCTTAGGATCCAAGTGCCAGGTTATGTACTGGCACTGTTCTTTCTCTAACAGTTAGTGTTTGGCTGTGTGACTGGTTTGTGCTGCTGATGTCATCTTATTACACCTCCCCTGAGGAGGGGGTAGAGGGCCATTGTACAGGAGAATCCAGCTCACCTGTACATTTCAGACTATCTGCAGTTATTACTGAATTGTTTTAGCTTTTTATGACTGCTGTATCTGTTTCTTGTGAGACTTCAACAAATAATGGATTTCAGCCAGGACTAAACCATTCAGGAGCAGACTTTATTGCCATTGAAGCCCACAGCTGCTACAGAGAGTTCAGAGGTGTTAAAAATGGGGAAGTGTCACCTATTGCCACCTTTATTGTGAGCCAAGGAATAACAAAACCCAGAATTTGAAAGGTCTGTGTCTACTCCCTTGTGTTCCTTCCCTTCTAAACATGGAGTGTCCCCTGATCTACAGGAACTGCCCCTATTGTCCAAATGCCTCCAGACAGGCTGCAAACGTCTGTGCCACAAGGATATCTTTATTCCATGCACGTTTTCCTTTCTCTTGCTCAGATACACATAAATGTCCACAGTTACTTCCAGGCCTCCTCCGTGTCTGTTTTTCCCTGACACTTAAAGGGCTGTGGTGTTGGATCAAGTTTGAAGCTTGCTTTCCTGTATGTGTGTCACTCTTTGCCTTGCTAGCCTTACCATGCTATTTGTGGCATGGAAAAGTGAAGTGTTTGCTGTATCTGGTAGTCAGCGATGGCTCCTTTTACCCCACTCCTGATTTTCACTATCACAAGATCTTTAAGACTTTTGACAGATTAGGCTGACAGGAGGTAACATGTTCAAAACTTATTGGGTAAAGATGTGGGGGTAGTGACAGACAGCAGAACAGATTCACATATGGGACAATGCAATAAGCCCCATTTTCCTAGAAAATTAGATCAAAAGTTTCCTTGTTCATTCCATGTGACTTTCTTTGTACATGCTAGGCACTTTCAGAATTATGTGCTTAGTTCAAGGGCATTTTTATTTCTAGCCAGCAATTGACATATACTATCCATGTAAGGAAAATGGACAAATAGCCCATTGAAGTGTATTTACAGTGAGTGGATAGCCTAAACACACAGTTAGACTCCAGCAAATACAAATTTGCAAGGTGCTTTAAATCTAAAATTAGATCTGAATTTTATAAATGTGTATATGTATGTCTGTATGTGTGTGTGTATATGTAAGTGTGTGTATACATATCTATATAAGTAATACCTACTGTCAATTTATGAATAGCATAAACCAGCATTTCCAAACTTTAGGTCAGCAGCCTGGTATTGAAAAAATAAAATAAAAAAAAAAACGAAAGAGAAAAAGATCTGCAGCCAAATTCCTTGGCATGAATTCATCTCAGATTTAGACCACCTAAAGCGTGCAACACAATGCTGGGGAGACTTGATCAGACGTAGTCATTTGATACAGCAGAGGTATGATATCTAATCTTAAGTTTTCTACTGTAAGTAGACACTTTTAGTTGTAATGGATTGTAATGCTGCGTTGTTTTATGGGAATAGCCTATATAGGGACTATTGTACTTAAAAGTTAGGATTTAAACTAAGAGATTCTCAGAAATTAAAATGTTTGGTGTTGGGTTTTGTTGTTTTTTTTTTCTTTTTCCTTTTTTTTTCTTGCAAAATTTGGCTCTTCAGTTTTTCAGGCTGAGGAGAGAAAAGGAGCCTCCAGGAATTAATTTCTAATGCACTTGAAGAAATTTCTGTTCATGATTCATTCATAGCGAAAGAAAGAGTGAAAACCTTTTTCCACATCCACTTGCAACTCCATTCATATTTATCAACCAGTTCTTAATCCATTTAATCCAGCCAGAGTGCCTGTGAAAAGGAGAGAGGTATGGTGTGAAATGTGACAGCCACCAGAGCAGCAGGAGGAATCTGTTATTTCATACCCATCCTTCCATGCCGCAGTAGTTTTGCAGCTCCCAGAGAGGAGTTGGGTAGGCGCCTGCACAGCAGCAGTTCCCAGGGAGCTTGTGTCTGTCTGCAGCCACACCTCAGCGCTGCTTTCTCCATCGCTTCACCTACAGTTTTCTGCCCCAGGTGCGGAGGCAATGCCAGGCATGGGGCAGGTGGAGGGTGGATGCTTGGAGTCGAGAAACATTTGCTTTCATTAATTTGTTTTTTTTTGCTTTTACTCAGGGTTGCTACTTCCCTTACCTTTTGACTTTGGAGGTTTAAGGGGATGGGTTTGTCCCTCTGCCTGTCCCATGACCTTTACAATGACATACCTGTACAAATCGGTTTGAAGGGTGGGCTTGATGTGAGCAAAGGACAGTTGCAGATTCTAAATTTCACAGCTTTTGAATTTTACGGATGTGTATATTTGAAGCACTTGTGTTAATAATGTGTTTGAATCATGAGCCTCATCTCAAGCTGTAATGCTGCTGCGCTTGGCTCTGTGTTTTGGTGGCACCGCAAGCTTCATTCTAACCTCTTAGCTGCAGTAGCTATTTTCTTGGCATTAAATGTGCGAACAAATTTGGGATTTGGTGGGATTTTTTTGGTGGAGAGGTGAACTTTCTCGGTAAGAGAGGAAAAGCTAAAAGTGACACTTGCTAATAATGGAAACTCATTAAATTTGGATGTTTGCTGTGGAATTTTGGATTAAACTTTCAGTTCTCCAAGGCGGGGCAGGGGGGGAGGAAGGAGAGGGTGGAAAGTTATTCTCAGCCATTCAGATTCTAGTCATGGCTAGCCTGTAGAGTTGGTAAATGCTTATCACAATGGTACAAAATAGTTCCAGTGTATGGGCTATGCCAGGCACACAAGGCACAAGTGCATACAGCACAGAGGAAGAAGGTCTTACTGACTTTTTTTTCCAGTTGATTTTTCTAATCCCCAAACCTCACAGCAGAGCTCCTTGGGACACCAGGGTTAACCCTCCCACCTTTCCCACTCCTCTTATCTCCTCTTTTGATGGATCCCTTTGCTGTCCTGCTTCTCGTCCACCATGGAGGAGAGGACACTGGATCCCCAGGCAGAGAGGGAAAGCCATTGCTTTGCCTTCCCCCCGTCCTCTGCCTCAAAATTGGCCCATGAAAAGGGGTAGCAGAAGGAAAAAGGTAAAAACTGGGCCAAAAAAAGTGGAGGAAAGGGAGAGATTATATGGGTAGCCTGAGCTCAGCAACGAAGGTGAAGGGAGCTGCACCTGGAAGGAAAACATGCATTTTTATCTCCTACTTGGTGGCAATAACTTCTGAGGTGTGGACACTTACAAGAGGGACTTCATTTCATGCGGGTATGCAATGTCTAATGCTGGTTTTACAGAATTATGTGTAAACTCCATGCAAATATGCCTTCAGCTTTTCTGTGGCCTCACACAGGCAGCTCTTCCTCCCTCATTTCAATGTTTAGCTACTTACATTTTACTAAAAGACATAGATGAATTAGTTTATCCAAACTCACTGTCAACTGATTTCAGTGCACAACTAAATTTTGTTTTACATGTGAGCAAAAGATACACAGGTGCTTGAAATTTTCACCTGGGCTGCTCTTCCACTAGTACCAGAAGGCTTAAGTGAGAACCACTGCTTGCAGCAAAGAGCCAGAATGATTCCAAGTGCTCCTGACTTACTTCAATTAGCTAGCCTAATACAAACCCTCACTGAACATTTCTGATCTTCAAGGTGTCACATTTGCAAGAAAGCGAGAGTCAAGAGGAGGTATCTTTGCTTGGCAGATTAAAGAAACTAATTAGATTAAGCATTTTTTAGTACTTAAAAAACAAGAAGTGGGTGTTAGTTCCATGTCGTGCTGCAAAACATCAACATGGTGACCTCATTTAATTATTTCCCTTGTTCACACAGCTCCTAGATCTGCAAGACTTCTTGCATTTCACAGGGACAATGGAATACTCCAAAGACAAAAGATGATATATAAAAAGAAAATAAATAATTAGATGTCAAAGCTTTATTTTAAAAATGCTCAGTGGAAAGTTAGTGAATGATTTTTTTTTCTCAGATGCAAACAGGAAGTATATCCTATAAATTGCATACTTCCAATCAATATATCCACTCAGAATGTAGTCATTTCACCTATGAGCCAGGCAGGATTGCATTAAGTGGGGTTCAAAGTCCAAGTCAGGGATATATATTTGTATGGCTTACCATACCATTTTTTAATTTGTGGTAACTTTTCTGCATGAGTAGCTTTCCTAGGATGATTTCTGAAATGAAAATTTGATACCACACTATCAATCATTCTGTATGTCTGCCACTAGCGCTTCTACTTCCTTAATGCTGCTGAAGTTTTGTTTGTAATGCAAACATTCATGCAGTTTTCATTAGAGCTCTGAAGCAAAGGTAGAGAGAACTGGAAAATAAGAGGGTACCAGTCAGCACCTTTCCAAGCAAGCACATGCACTATGTGTAATTCAAAATCTTAGTAAGACCTGAGTGCCAATCTAATATCATTTTAAGGCATAACATCATGGAACAGTTTTCCTTAATATTCAACACGTACTTATGGAGGAAACTTAAATGCTGATGAAATACCACATATCAGCAGTTCTGCAGCATAGTTAGAAGGAAAATCTTTTGCATATTATTACATCAAAAGAGCAAACCAGCAGCTTCCTGATTCAAAAAAGACACTCTAGGAAGTCACCAAGAAAATCTCCAAGTGGAGGAACAACATATAGCTTGAATAGTATCTCTTTCAGGGAAAAAACAACAACAACAACAAAAACCCACAACCCAAACCAAAATATAACAAGTGCTTGAGACTAAGGACTTGTGAAGTGCTGGTAATACACTACATGCAGATTCAAAAGTGCAAAATGCTACTAGGTAGAAGATGATGACAGATCTTTGCTCTTGTCAGCAGAGAGACAGTGACTATAGCAAGTCATTATCACCCAAGTTGTTACTGTGAAGTGTAAATAAAACAAAAATAGCAGTGCAGAAGATTGTAAAATTGTTGATCCAGATTCTGGGTATTTGAAACCAGCAACAGAAGATTCAACCAAGAAGCACCTTCTTCATAAACTGGAAGCAGAGTTTAGAAGAGTGCTATGTTTTACCATGAAAAGAAAAATCATCCTGTATCCAGACAGCTTGTGATAAACCTGACACAGATAATCTAGCACTAAAGACAGTCTAAAGCAGCCAATTCAAAAGAAAAATACCTTCAAGTGGTTCTGAGTAGAACAGCTTTACAGATGAGAGATGACATCAAAGTAGAAACTGTGAAAGAGTTGTTGTCTTCTTGAAGCTGAGAATTCAATCATGGTTCACTAATTATACCTATTTCAGTCACAGTCTTTCCTGCACAGCATTAGCAGAAGAAAGATTTAAGCCCATCAACCGTAATACTTCACTCACTTGAAGTTATACTGCCAAGATTTAGTTCATGCGGTTACCTGCTGAACCATCCACCAAAGCACGTTTTGCTGCTATTTATTGTTCTGTCTTTAAGCGGCAATGTGGAGCTTATTTGACTCTGCTATGGCAAATTTCAAATGAAGGAGGGTGATACAGCCCTTTTTTTCTATAAGCTAGGAGCAGCCTCACAAGGGGAGCTGGTACAGTCACCATACATTGTCTGCCATGTGTATGATGTACTGGCTTGTGATCATGTTGATAGACTTGAGGAGACAGTGCACAGAGATGATACATCACTGCTTCTCATGCTCTATTCACTAGGTAACAGCAAGAAAAGCCCCTGGGTAATGCTTTCAAGAGCAGCAAAGAACAATTGAGAGACAGTATTGTCAGGTGAAGGACAATGACTGCAGTGCTTGAAGAGCCTAGTTTGGATGCTTCCTTGCTCACACACTAAAACAGCCTTCGAACACCGACACTACCTTGAAATGCTGTTTGTACACATGCACTTTTATGTATGCTTGTTGATCTACCATGGACAAGTGAGTCTTCTGTTTATTTGCTATTCATTTATCCATCTTTACCACAAAAGTGGAGATTTCTTGATTTAGGCTGGCTCCCTAACACTGGGGGGGGGGGGGGGGGAAGGGAAGCAACAGTATACTAGATCTTTAAGGAGAAATAAATAAAGATACTCAGATTCACTACTAAATCCAGGGCAGTCAGTGAGTACAACAACAGCGAAACATAGCACAACTTTATAATTGCAATTCAACTCAAGCGTATTTTTAGACACCTAAGGTTCACTGAGACTGAGTAGATGATTGTTGTGGTTTAAACCCAGCCAGCCAGCTTGTTCACTCACTCCCCCCCAGCCCCCTTCTTGTCCTCCCCCTACTCCCAGAGGGACGGAGAGGAGAATCAAAAAGAATGCAACTCCCGCAGGTTGAGATAAGAACAGTTTAGTAACTAAGGTATAACACAGATCACTACTGCTACCACCAATAATAATAATGATAAAGGAAATAACAAGGGAACAGAATACAACACCTCACCACCAGCCAACTGGTAACTCACCCCCCCTCCCCCCAGCCCGACCAAGCACTGACCCATACCTCCTCCAACCCTGCAGTCTCCCAGCCCTTCTGGGTAACTCTCAGTTACATCCTGGGCATGACGTGCTGTGGTATGGAATACCTCTTTGGCTAGCTTGGGTCAGGTGTCCTGTCTCTGCTTTCTCCCAGCTTCCCCTCCTCCCTGGCAGAGCATGAGGCTCACAAAGTCCTTGGCCAAACCAAAACATCATTGTTATCAGCTCTGTTCCCAAGCCGAAAGTCAAAACACAGCACTGCACCAGCTACCAAGAAGGAGAAAAAGAACTGCTACTGCTGAACCCAGGACAATGATGAATGTGTATTTGTGTTCTTGAGGATAGTTGCATTATGCACAGATCATGTTAATTGGAAAGGTTTAGTTTGTCTCTCAGCTGGTCAGCTGGCTTGCAAAATACAGTCGATAGCCTACAGATAGCTACTGACAGCACAAAGAGAAGCAAACATAAACTGATTTGAAGAAAAGACTGCATTAATAATTGCTTGTCTTCATAGAAATGTTATGATCAGTTGTCCAAACAGTAATTTTAAATGTTTCAGACATCAATGATGAGAAAGGTATTACTAAGATCTCAGGAGAGGCACACATCTTCTGAGCAGACAGGAATTCGTCTTGCAACTTGACTGTTGCTCAAAGCAGAGGATTAGAGACCAGAGAAGTACTGTCATGCCCATGTAGACCCTGTTCCCTGAAAGCTGGTAATATGGAAGAACTATGAAAAAACAAGTGCAGCAACTTAGGTACAGAGGAAAAAACCAAAATGTGGACCCTACTGAAACAATCCTCAGGCCATCTCTCTGTGTTTCAGTGAAACGAATGGTTAATATGACATTTGCAGATCATGTCCCATGATTAGCTGTCCCTGGCAGTGCAGAAAGCTATGGAGTGGATGCACTTTTTGTTATATCCTGGAAGATACTACAAAAGGTCTGAGATAAACAGCAGAGGATCCAGCATAAGAATTAAAATGAAGGATATAAAGCTGGGCACAGTATCCAACAGGAGGAAGTCTTTGGTAGGGCATCAGTAGTAATTCTTTGCTAAAGAATGACAGAAAAAAGATTGCAAAGGTAAGCTGCCCCACAAATGTTGTCCCTTTCCCATGAGATCTGTATTCCATATATACTCTATGTTTCAAATGATGAGGACAAATAAGACATAATCATTTCTGAAGACAAATCGCTTTGTACCCCTGCTTCCACAGACAGCTTTATCCCCTCTGATACATGAGCAGGTTGGACCTCGGGTGTAAACAAGTCCTGCTTCACTCAGCAAAACACAGTACAACACTGAAACAAGTATGTAAAAACCTATGCACAAAGTCTGAGCACCTTTTCAATGCTTTTACTATTTTTTGTGGCAGGGGAGAGGTGGAATTCTTAAATTAGCTGCAAAGAGAATATAATTATTAACAAATCTCTAAGCTTAGCCAAGCACAGGAGAAACAGATTTTTGCTACAGTTAAAAAATTCATGTGCTATCTGTCTGTCCCTAGAAACGCAACAAGCAATACTAGTGAATGTTGTTACCGATATTTCAGTGCCAACTGGGGTTAAACTCTTTCCAGCCAGCTTCCCAATGTGTTCACTCTTCTCCAAAAGGCCCTGTGTGCATATTCTCAAGCAGGAATTTTAAGATAATCTCAGTTAACCCCCTTGTGTTCTGCTCAGCAGCACTGGCCAGACAACTGCCGTAGGGAAACAGAACCATTCAAAGATGTCCTGAAGTCTAGGGAATGGAAGTCCATTCTTGTCCATGTCACACCAAAACATGCAAAGTGCTTGAGCTGTGCGCTTATTGAAGCTATACTAAAGGTTGAAGAAGAGCTCTAGAAAGTTGTTTTAATTAAGGTTTAAATGAGGAAGGAACAAGTGCCTTCAGGAGTACACATCTATTGTCTGGTGTGCTCCTTGCACTACATCTGGTATTCTTTATCTAGGGTAAAGACTCTTTCTTCATGACAATTTTACAAAAAGGGTTCCCAAATAATAAATAGGTGAACTCTCACCATGCAAAATTAATTATAAATACATATATAATTGCTGGATGGTCATTAAGAACAACATTGCAACTACAGAGGTACCAGTCACAGATTATCATACTTAAATGAAAGTAAATGGCTATAGATACCTTCAAAAAATATTAGAATTTGCCACCTTACATGGCAACAGCAACATGCAACAAGAATCTCAGCTTTTTTCAAAAGCTTACTTAGCAGAGAATTTTTAATGACAATTGCATACATAGAGTAGTTAAAAGACATGAATATCCCTAAGTCAGGAAAAAGTAATGTTGTTTTTTTGAAGACAGAGCAAAACTAAGGAGAGAGGTATACCATACCTATGCAGTAGCCTCAGAAGAGTTTGAATTAAAAGTAATTTAATTTCTTGAAACATGGAGGGGTTTCAAGATTTGTGTTCAAAATAAAATGAAGACACTTTGAATTTAAAATACACCTATATTTGCAAGAGACTGTCATAGCTCCTAGTAGCAACACACCCGATGGCTAGATTTGGAACCTGAACTTTGGCATCCTATATCCCTGAATAATACTCCAATAGCTAGCATGACAGTTGCTGTCAAGAAGGGTTTGAGGCTTTTTCCCTTCTCTCTGCCTGTCCTCTTCTCCTTTTTCTGTATCTTGGCCTAAGGAAAACTTCTCCTTGGATGTTTTGTCTAAACTTAAGTGGTTTGGTATCAAAACATACTCCCTCTCAATAAAACTCTTCTACAACTCATATGTCTCTTGCCAGTTTTGGATGACCAGAGACTTAGGCAGAGCCTGGAGCCAGGTGGCTATGCCATGCTTTGAAATGCTGGAATAGCCTCTTCTCGCTCGAGAAAGGCCTGGCTGAGGTTTTGTCCATTGCTCATCCAAAGGCCAGCAGTACCTTCACTAACATTACTCTACACTTCACAGTTCCTCAATGTTCATACCACAGACAGTGATTCCAGGTGATTCTTCCTGGGCAAAACAATGAAAATGTTTTCTGAAATGGAGCAGACAGTGAAAACCTGCTTTCACATTTTGGAGTGACATTCAAATCCATGTTTTTAAATTTTTCACAGATTTTTGATTTAGTTCTGGTCATGGCAAAGTTTGCTAGATTTGAACAGCCAACCTAGTGATAAAAAGATTGTTTGCTCCTTTTAGTACATTCCTGGTTTATCTTGAGCATCAACTATGATTACCTATAAAAATTAAGATGGAAATAAAAGATTTATGCTATATTATGAATCAAATCCCAAGTAATAGAGAAGTCTGACCAGGCCAGTTCAGTGGTAATACCACCAATTTCAACACTGAAAAAGTCAGAGGTAGGAGTTCAGGAAAGGAACATTCTACATTAATTTCTAACCTGCAGTAATGCCACTATGAATGAATTTTGAAGCCTCTAGAAATTCAGGTCAAAAGTAATAAACCAAAGTTCTGTCATTGAGAATGGTCTGCAAGCAAAATTATTGTAGAGGTAGTTTAATACAGTAGAAGTAGTCAAATATAGAAACTAACTTTTTTTTTTAAGTCCTATTCAGTCTAATTCAAGACTTTTTACATTTCTCCTAGACAATCCTTTGAACTACCATAAAGTATATTTACTTGGAATTTCTTCAGATTTTGCTGTGCCTGAAACCAAAGGAAAGTGAACTTTCTGGGTTTTATTTTGTATTTCTTTCAAAGAAAACTTTTACAGTCTAATGTACCTTCATTGAAAAATGTGTTGCAAGAAAAACAGCTATCAAGTCCTACTCTCCTCTAATTACTTTCTCCAGCAGCTGGTGAGGTTATTGTCTTCTGTAACATTATCTACTATAAACTACAAATAGCACAGTTGTAACTTAATATGACGTGAACATTAGCACTCTCTCCTGATGTTCTGATTATTTTTTTTCTTTTAATAACTGTAAGAGTAGGGGACAATAGAGTCAGGAGCATAAAGTTTAATTTACTAGCTACATAGCTGAGATAGTTTACTTCATGCATTGTACATATGCAGCTCATTAGCCTACATATTAGAGTATTAACAGTGTATATTATAATTTCTTACTTTAGGGTAAACAAGTGAATGGAATGTATGATCCCAAGTTACAGTCCCTTTATGTGATTTCAAGTTAACGTTCCAAACCTACAAATATTACATCTAGAGTAACTTCCTTTCAGAAACCTCAAAGTCAGTAAGATGATCTTTGTCCCCAGAGTTACATATAGATGGAAACCCCAAGAACTTCTGAACATGTCTAACTTGATATCCCTAGCACTTTTTGGGCTTTGCAAATGGGATGTGAGCTTTTTGTTTAAATGGTAATTATTCATAATAACAGAGCAGTTTTTAAACTGATTTACAGCTTAGCACTTCAACACTAGATTTGGTGTTGAACCATCAAACAACCATGACAGCAGAAAGAGATACAAGGGTGCAGTAGGAAGATGAAAGTATCTGTTGAAAAACTTAACTCTCTCTCTCTCTTACGAAGGGCATATTCCAACTTTGGCCCGCCAAAATCAGTTACGAAGTTCCTATTTTAAATGATACAGCTTCTTACTGTATTGCAGTAAAAGAATTGCAGTGACTGGGGTGTTCAAAATCATCAAAGCTCTTTAAAAAATGTTGAAGAATACTCAGTAACTTAAGCATGCGGACAAGCAAGTTCCTAGCCTCATTGTTTATGAAGGACACAGCTGTGAAATTCTCTAGAAGATACTAACGGAAAGTAAAGTTGTAGTAATTGCATCAAAATTATCATTGGTTACAACTGCAAACTTCATTCAAAGTCTATCATAAAGGATGTAAAGTCAAATATTAAAAAGCTAGGAGATGCCAGAATTAAGGCTGTCCGTGTAACCTCAGTTTAGCCCCCATGATGAACACACCATATAATGCAATCTGCAATTATGTGATAATGCATTATTTTCTGTAGGATCACTGTCTCATTCAGTTCACAGCAAGGATTAAGTATGTGAGAAAACCAAAAGGAATAGGATTTGAGATCTTTCAGAACTTGGTCCTGCTTCAGTTGAACTCAATGACGAAACTTCAAGATTTCACCCCAGAAATGTTCTTAACGGGACTGTTAATTTCGCTGTGGAAGCACAGCTAGCAATCATTTGGAAAAAAAAAAAAGGCACTGAAGGAGGGACACTGTCTGTTATCCTTCTCCCTCTGCTGTTTTTGTGTCCCCTCTGCTGGAGTTGTCTCCTCAATTAAAATGAGCTTTATTTGACATTGGGCCCATGGAGGAGGCAAAAGCTTTGGAGGAAACGCAGGGGCATGTGGCTGGAGGTGGGGACCTGCAAGAGTCAGCTTGGCTGTTCTGCCAAGCGAGAAGCTCCTCCTACATCAGCAGGCAGCAAGCATCCCCTCTCCCCATCAGCCACTCATTTCCTGACCTCTTCCTCCCTGACAAGGTTTTCACACTCTCAGTCATGCCAAACGTAAATCATCTGTTTGTGTAGCTGCAGCCTATTGTTGTGGCATCATCTTGCCGCAGTAGGAATGAGCAGCTGGGGCCTGGAGCTAGGCTGTAACCTCTCTAAATAATAATGCAAATAGTCTACTTTGTAAAAACAATAATCAGTAGACTAATTGCTATTTCACACTGCTTTCAGCTACCACAAATTTCAGAAATGCAAGTTCAGAAATGCAAATGTTACCGTTGTATTGCACTTTTGGAACAGTACACCAGGAAATATGGTGCATTGGCTTGCACTGGTGCAGGTAGGACATCAGACTTGACTGCTAAAAATAAATCTATCTTGTAAAGAGTGAATCTTGTCTATAAAAAGCAGCATGGCATTTTTTTAAAGGAGATAACGCTGTGAGCAGATAGAGGTGAAGTTTTGCTCATAATCTGCTTGGATTATGAAGATTAAATGGCATTTGACATACTTCTGCATCTTACACTGGCACATAAGGTCAGGAAGTGCAGGACAGAGAGCACTGTCCTTGTCTGCTTGCAAAACTGCCCAGAGGCAGATCTCCCTGATTAAAAAGAGTTAATAACCCAAAGAAAGCCAGGGACAGAAGTGGCACAGTTAAATACTGGTTGGCAAATTTTGCAGGTACCTCTTTGCCAGGGTGGACGGGAAACAGCAACTCACCACCAGAAAACCAGCTGGGAAGGCATGACAGCATGATGTGCTGTCATTGTGGTCAGTGCTTGGGAATAAGTAACCTGTTTGTGAGGAGCTGGCCTCATGGGAGTATGCTAGCAAATGCTGCACCAACTGCCAGACAGGCCATCTCCCATCGTAGTAGCAGTGTCTGGCAGAGGAGTGGCTGTGGTATCCCTCCAGCTGCACTACCTCAACAGAGGGCATTTGTCTCTCTGTCTCTCCATGGGCTACAGAAAATTCCCACCAGGCTGAATACAAACCTACTCAATGGCTAAAATACCCTTACTCTTTACTTCCCACCCTTTTGTTCCAACCACCCAACACCTTTGTGCTCCTCTGAAGACTCCTCAAGACATAGAAAAAGCTGCAGTGTATGTTGTACAGCTTAGCGGATTTCTTTGCATACAGAGGAAGAGCAAATTATTCCAGAGAAAGGGATTAGATCTTGAAATACTCAAACAATGAAGTCAAACCACTCATAGGTTTCATTACCTCCATGCAAGTTGGATATTATATGGTTAGGAAGGGGATCTGAAAGGCAGACAGTGTATCTGCTATACAATTGCAAAGAGATTTCCAGCAACTAGAGAGAAGAAAGCCCCTTAGAATGACAGGAAGAACAATGTGAAATCAAGGAAAATTAAGGGAAAATATAGGGATATCAGAAAATGTGCCCTGTTTCCTAAGGGAAACCATAAATAATGCTCTACACTCATCCTGGGCTGTTGCTCTAGCTGACAGTGTCTGTCTCATAAGTCAGGTACATGTCAGTGTTATGAAGGAGGTGGATCTCCTGCAGGCTGCTGGACCACAGAAAAAGCTATGACAAAAATTTTGCAAGTGGAAGCTTTAAGTTGGATTTACCATTAATCCTCAGACCAGCACAAGCAGTGAGAGGCAGTGAGAATGCAGCTGCCCGAGGCAGCACGTAGGCACCCAACAGGTTTTCAGAAGGTCTACATCTCCATGGTTTTCCCCCAGAGCATGCTGGAAGCTGGCAGATACCCAGCTCTTGTGAAAAATCAGGCTGCTTCTTAAAAGTGTAAGAAACTAATTTTAAGCGGCCATTTTTAGTAATTTGGCCTTTGTTTCTCCACCAGTTTTTCATTTCCTCATACATCTTTAACAACAAAATATGTTTAGCAGCAAGAAAGAAAAAGATTCTTAGCAGTAGATGGGGATTTTTCCAAGATCATTTCAGTGACAACTATGTATAGTCCTAAACAGTATGAGGGCATGATTCAGTGATCCAAACAAACTTTTGGGTTGAGACCAGCTGCTACGAATACTTTTTTGCTCTTTTTAGGAATAAAAAGCATCTATGTGTATATTACACTCGGGCTGAGACTTGAGCTGCTTCTTTGCTTTTCATCATGTTCATGCTTATTCTCATTGTTATTGTATTGCTTTCATCTTCCATAAACAGAGGATTTTTTTTTAAAAAAGCCCAACGCCTCTTGTATCTGTAATTCAAGATTCCTTATGACTTGGCATAGCTCAAAGAACTGCAGTCTACATCGCTGACCTACCTCACATCTGCCTGCTTTCTGGTTGCTGCTTGTATTTTTCAGGGGTAGGAAAGTGATAGTGATATATATAACCTGAGTTAATGTGTAGCTTTTTCATTCTGCTCTGATAGTTGAGCTACCAAACAGTGAGTGACTGGGAGCAAACAAAGCTAACAAAGGAAAGAAGGTATGGCGTAAAGTAATAAGAAATGAAAAAATATGAAATTCAGGCAAAAATAATAAAAGCAAATCTTAAAATAAATGGCAGGATTTGATTTTACCATGCTGGCTTACAGCCAGCTAACTGTCTGAAAAGTAAAACAAGTGAAGCAGATACACCTAAGGTAAAAATAATGTGTGTATTCTTTTGAGAGGGAGTTGAACTAGAAGAAAATAAAAAGACCCATCAAGAATGATAGAATTGTGTGACTTTAACCCCCTCAGCTCCACTCTGTCAAAGAGCTGCTTCCAATTCTCCCTTGTTGCTTTTGAAAGGGGTAAATCAGCAATAGCATGAAAACAGTAGTATGTTGTAAACAGGGGGAGGAGATGGAAAAATTTGAAGTTGGATCCTACCTCCTTTTGTGCCCTTCTATGATTTACTGTGAGGCATGTCCTCCCAGTTCTGCTCCAGCTCTGACTCCTCTGGTCCTCTCAATCTGGTTACAGGCCTTGTGGAAACATTTCAGGAGGTCAGATGAAAAAAGATCTGCTCTTCTACAACTCAAGTACTTTCTCCTTCTTCCAGGAAGCCACATAAAACAAAATGTCTGCTGAACTGGATCATATCAGTGCTCTCAATTACATGGGTGAAAACAGAATCCATCCTCATAACAGCAGGAGCCATTTCAGAGGATTTTTCACCCACAAACTTTCAGTAGTAACTTGTATGCATTTTAGCACAAAAACTTTCATTTTAATCTTAATTCCTTCCATCCCACAGGGATTTTATTTATTTATTTATTTACCACTTGACTGGGAGCTGTATTTCCATGACTACACTTCTTGCAACGCTTTTAAAAGTGTTTGAAATTAAATAGTCCTAGTGATTTTTTTAGTAAAAGCCAATACTACCAGGATTGATAGCCAAATCTAAAGTAACTTTTCTATGGCTGGGAGAATTCCTCTCCTCTAATCCCTGGAAGATGTGAATTTTCCTGCTGGTACTGTCAGCTGTCAACTGACAGCAGTAGACTGTCTAGAAGGAAGAAGGTGAAGATGAATAAGGTATTCTTCGGTCATAAACTCATCCTTTATGTACATGTCAATAGAAATAGAAATCATCATTCTCAACAGTAAGTTTTAACTCTTATGTTCCGGGTGATGGCTGGCCACAGCTTTTATGCACAACAGACACAAATCCCAAATGAAGTCCTCCCCTGAAGGAGCCTATACAAATACCCTTCTGCGATGAACTCTGCCTGTCATTTTTCTTTACAGAGATAACAGAGGCCAAAAGAACTCTTACAGTCTTGTTAAGCTTATATGAAATAAAAGCTACTTATATGTCTCTGAAACCATTTCATAGCAAAGATGGATAAACGTTGGCTTTTTTATGGTTACTGCTTTATACGTTTTTCCCCTTACCTTAATGCAGATTCTCAGCGTATCAGTGTATAAATAAAGGCAACCTATCCATTTCCCTTCCAGACTTCCAAGAAAAGTTACAAGCCAATTAGCTTTGTATCATAAGCCTTATTGGCAGCAGAAAGCCAGAATCACAGGAACATTTGGTTCACAGGAATTTGGATCTCATAAGAGAGGGCCAGTGCCAACACTAACCAGAGTGTCTGCCAGTTGTTGTTCTTCACAGCTACAGCTGGCTGCCATTTCCAGCAATGCTGTAGATTAAAGATCAATACCTGATCAGATTCACTTTCTGAGAGACATAGCATCAGTGGGACATAAGGCTGTTTATGAGAAAAAGAGGTGACAGCCACTCCACAGCCCTCTAAGGACAGAATTTAGAGATGAGCAATACTCCAAAACCTAGAGGGGATGGTGAATTTGAAGGCAGGATTGCAGGGTCCCCTGGCAAATGTTGATCTGTAATGTATATTTGTAATGTACGGATCATGAAAATATATTAATCTGTTGGAAATGAGATCATGGTGTACTCAAGAATGAATCCTGCACAATTTGCATCCTTCTACCCTTGTCTCAGGATCCTTTCTTCCTCCCTCTAGTCTTATTTTCTCACAATCAGAGCAATATTTCTGAGACTGTCTTAGCCCTGAAACGTGTCAGAACATTATTGCTGTAATAACTGCATCTCAATATTCCTCCTGTGCTGTCTCCCAGGATATAGAAAATACTGTCTAGAAATCCTTATTTATGCCTCTAAAGCAAAAGGGCAAGGTTACAGCTTGGATACATGAAGCACCCTTCTCCTTTTGCCTTTAGCATCCCCAGCAATTGCCTTAATAGAGAAGCAGAATAAAACATTAAAGAAATACGAATGACCTTGGTCTTGTTAAACTTTTTTGGTCACTCTTTGTAATATCGTTATATTCAAGAGAGCATTCATCTTTGGTCCATGAGGCCCCCTCCAGCCCTGCACTGCCTGTGTAATCGGTGTCTCTCATCTGTGAAAAGGGGGTAGTAACTATTCTCCAACTCACGGCAATGTTGCAAGGGAAAATGTATGTGGCATACTCTGAACACAAAGATCTTTGTGGAAGCTGAAGATTATTAGTATGTGAGGATATTGTTGTTCCACGACACAGTGCTGGTCTGAAAGAAAGCATTTTTGTTTGTTTCCATAGTTCATTTACTGCCAGACACAGCTAAGACAATCCAGCCAAGTGGCATTTGAGTTGTGCAGTTTAATGCAGATTTTAGGAGGCCTTACTTATCACTCCTTCAAGCTGGGTTACTTCAGTGACTTCCAGGGATCCCATCTGCCTCTGTAGCATGGTTTTCTAAATCTCTCCTTGAGCAGCCAGGCCACCGGCATGGAGCAGGGAGCAGAAGAAGCATGCCATTTCCCAAATGCAGTAATTGATTTAGCAGCAGTTTAGAACAATGTTGAGCATTGTCAAGGATGTTCCTTTGTGGCACTAAATCAAGTTCCTCAAGATGGATTACATACTAACCACATACTATCTAAAAATCTCAAGGGCTGTTTACTGTTCAACAATTTATGATAGCCTTGTTAGAGTACTGCATATCAGGTATCTCTGGAGTATAAGAAGAAACAGAGACAAATAGCATACAAACTATATTGAAAAATTCATTACATTATATTGTCGAAACCTAAGCACAGCATGCAGATAACCCTTTTATGCATGCTGCCTTATTGAACAATAATCACTCTGTAATGTTTCAGATATTTAAATCATATTTATAATCACACAATTTAATGCAACATCCCTCATAAAGTTCTCAAGGCATTTTACAGGATGCATAAAGCATGGAAAAATACAAAATTTTAAAATGCAGATTCACCTACCGCAGGCCCTGAAGGCAGGCTAATGAGGTAGATATACAAAACTCAAAGCTGACAGTTTAACTGTTTAAGTAGTGTATATAATAATTCAAACATGTTTTAAGATATCCTTAGTTATAAACCTGTTCTTTAACTAAATATTTGGGCTAGGTTGTATAAGTGCTTATTTTCAGTTTACAATTATGGTGAGAAACAACAACATTTTTTGGTTCCTTATTTAGCATCTTCTCCTTAAAAGCCTTCACGGATAGCAAGCTGAAACATAAATTACTGGGGGAGGTTTCCAGTGTATTTGCTGAGCTGTGTTGGATATAACAACTCTTCCCCAAAGTGGACCAAAACCCTTGGCTTACTCCATGGGCCACAGGACTGAGAGTCACATCTTCACAGCAGCACCTCCATTAGTTATGCCCTGCCCTGGCTGAAGCACATCATCCTGTGCCTCAGTTTACCAGAGTATTTAAACAGATTTATCGATGCCTCTGTTTCAAGCTTTTGATACATCTGTGTGTATGTGTGCATGGAGCATTCCATATTCATGGTCATTGATGCTATTCAGCCAAGGCTCCAATTCATTTTTGTCTAAAACAGCACTTCAGGGTGCTTTCTTGAACTGCTGACCAGCACAGCTGGTGCTATACTGAATATGTGAAACATGCAGTCAGACAATGACCTTTAATGCTCCACAGCATACAGGCACCTGAGGTGGACTTGGTTTGCCAATGATATTTCGTTCATATTCTAGAAATGCTGTTCTACCTACCAGGGCAGGTAATAGCAAGACCAATAGCAAATTAATTCCTTCTTGCTTATTTACATTCCTTTTGATAGATCAAGGCTTCTAAAAGTCAAGGTTGGATTAAGGGACTGTCATGGAAGATTTTCTGAGCAAGATTTGTTTTAAGTCTGTGCATCTGCCTGTAGAAAATTCTGGAGGTACTTCCAACTTCATAGGGTTTTTTTTTTGTTTGCTTTTTTTTGTTGTTGTTGGGTTGTTTTTTTTTAATTATTTTACATATTTTACTATGACCAGAATTATTTTTTAATATGTTGTAATGTGCAAGAAGTGTGGGAGGGCTGGTATATTTTCCTTGATGGCACTCTGTGCATGTGTCTGTATTCTCACGCCATATTTGTGGCTTGGATTCAAACTATAGATCAGTTCTCATGTCTTTACTTCCAGACATTTCCCCCTTCTTTTAAGCTAGCACTTAAAAATAAGGATCAAATGGCAGGGTACTTTAAATAAAAATGTATGGTATTCTGATGTTTAAAGATCTTGAAAACAGTACCTCATAGTTTGATGGGAGATAATTAAACAAATAAAAAGAGAGGAGCCAAAATCCCTATGGGAGAAATAGAGAGTGAAACCCTGAAGTGGAAAAAGACCTGGCTAATCAACACCTATGAAGAGGAGCAAATTTGGAGGATTTTCGATTCTTTGTGATTTTTAAAAGATTTTAACTCTATTTTTGCAAACCCAATGAGTTATGGGACATCTGTTTTTTGCTAAGATCCAAAGGGCAGCACCTACCCCTGGCTACTTTCACAGCTGGACAGTCGGTGGGGAAGGCAGCAGCCAAGAGCAGAAGGTGAGGAAAGCTGGTCAAAGCTTTTTCTAGTTTACTACAAGCTCCTGAGTCAGGCATGAAGAGCAGTGGTACGCAGCATTGAGCCACACTGCCACATTTTCATCTTGAACTTCAGCATGTACCTTGTTTGTTTTGGAAAAGTCTTGTGTCTAGCGTAACAGAACAAACTCAGCAGGAGTCACTGCTGTGCACCCAGGCCAGGTACATTCAGTCAGCAGCTTGCACTGGTTTCCTGCAAGCCCTGTCAAGCTTGGGAGACGCTATCTTTCACAAGGATAAAACCAATCCAGTCTGCAAACAGTAGTGCAAACTGTTACCTCCTAGAGAGACAGCAACCCTGGCCCACAGGTCTTCACATATTCAAAGCTCAGCAGCAGCCGGGATCCCCAGTCAGGGTTGTAACTTCTACTTATGCCTCAGCCTTTTCCAAAGGCAGGGTTATAACCTATCTGCATTCCACTTCAAATGCTGTTTCAGAGAAGCATTTTATCATCCTTTCAAAACATCTGTATTCAAGCATATAGTGGAGAGAGAGAGAGAGAATATCAACTGAGTGAGAACTCAGTGGCACCCAAGAAAGCAAGCTCGTGCCCTTGGATCACATCAGCTCAGGATATCCTGAACTTGCCCATGCTTAAGAATCCCTGTAAAAATGCATAAATGATGTTGTGTTACAGACAGCAAAAAAGGGCCGGAACGACTGTTTCTCTGTCGGCATGAAGGTACAGCTGGAACTAAAACACAGAGCACTAGTCATCAGCAGGGACAAACTACAGAGAGTCTCAGATGACTTTCCACATCATTGTGCTGACACTTCCTCATTTCTATCTGAGTCAAAAAAATATTGCTCTTTTGGATGCAAACCTATATTGAGCTTTCTCTCCTACTTTTCTACAAGTTTTTGTTGTATCTTTTCTTGTCTAGTCATAATTTTCACCAAAAACAACATATGAAGATCAGCTTTAGTTAGTGGCTTGGGCACATGGTAGGTTATAGAACTGCGAGCAGTCAGAGACTGTCAGCCTTACCTAATAGAATAACAGATAGAGGGTGAGAATAATAGCTCCCTTGTCTGGTAGTCTATTAATAGAGGAACCATCAATATTGCAAAATGACTGGTAATAAGAATATTTTAAGGAGGGGGGTGAACCTTGGAAATAAATGAACTTTCATTGCTAGCAGGATTGTTACAGCATAAATTAAACGCTTTGAGAATAGTTTGCTTGGTTACTGGGCAGAAATATAGGATCAAATGTTAGTAATTGTTGTTATTTTTTATTATTCTGCTTTTTTAATGTTTAGTCATTCTTTTTTCCCTTTAGCATCCATGTCCAAAAAATACATAGAACTTCTGACCTAGGAGTATATTTATACAACATCACAAAGCTTTTCCATGGCAACAGGCCTTGTCAAGCTGTCACAAACACCATAATGACAGATTTCCAAGCAGTTCCCAAATAAACATGATCCTAGCTTGCAAATGGAGAAAAATGCTTTTCCTAAGTGACATGTAGTTCAAATCACCTGGGCCCTGAGGTAGGGTGCAGGTAGAAGAGTTAAGAGCCAATAAAACACAATGAAAACTTGTAGGAGATTCAGTATTCAATTAAGAGTAAGGCTTATACATTTGCAAAACAATGGAGAATAAGGCATGCTCTTGAGACCTTTTGTCACAAAACCAAACATAACCGACCTCAGTCAAGGGGACTTCTCAAATGATTAAAGACCACTTCTCAAGAGCTGAAGGACTGGTCCCTGCCAAGTGAAGAAAGACCGCACTGGCTCTTCAGTGTGCAGATCTTCAAAAGTCCCCAGAGAAGTCAAGGAATTCAGGACTGGGCACTCTGATCTAAAAAATAATATGGAAGTCAGATTATGACTCTTAGATGTTTTCTGCTTCTTGCTGAATTCCATCCTGTCAGCAGTACCAGTAGGAATAAGGACCTTGGGAAAAAAAATTGTTTTGAAATGAGCTGCAGCTATGACTTATGAGAAGCGGGTTTAGGCTGTCCCTCCCTGTGACATTTTATGAGCACCTGCATTTCAATAAGATGTCTCTTAAGGAGGCATACTGTCATCCACCTATCTGTCAACTGAGTACTGGAGCATCCCAAGGGAAGCCAGATGATATTCTATGTATTATTTTAACTTAATGATCATAGCAGTGGAACTCTGATACTGTTTTTGTTTTGTTTTTTTTTTCATACTACTGTACATGTCTTCTTCCATCTGCCTTCTCATAACACCCTCCAATAGCCTTACCTTGCTCTTTTCCTCCCTCTACTCACTCTCAGCTTTATGCCCTCACTTGTGCTGCTTCCTAACACATTAAACAGTCTCCATGACCTCATGTGTCAAACACCCTTTTATTCACATCCAAAAATCTCTCAAAACCCACCTCTTCCAGTAAGAAAGTTTTCTCCTTTTATCATTTATACTTCTGCCTCTTTTTTTTTCTTCTTGTCTCTCTTTATTTTTCACGTTGCAACAGACAGAGCTGGTAGTATCATCAGTAGCTAAAATTGCCTGACATTTCCCATTACAAGATTTTGGTTTTAGTTGCTTATAATTTTGCAGCTTTAAATTACTTGGACTGAATTTTTCCATGCCAGGTGTCTCAAGAAAAATTTTTCTGGAAAGTTTCAGCTAGACTAGTTTAGACAGCTCTGAAAATGCAATTAAGGGAAAATGCCATGGTGTAGCCACTTGAAAGAATTCTTATAGGCAGTTGGCTCAAAAGCACTAGCAACTCCATGTTTTGGTGTAGAGATTTCAAGGATTCAGTGAATCCCTTTCTTCTTTCCTGGGTTCCATCTTTGTCCGCACCCCCAGAAAAATAACAGCCAGTGGCCCTTCCCAAAAAACTCATTTAAACTTGTGCTTAGTGGAGAATTGTGAGACTTTGGAGGCTAAATTCTCTAAAGCAGTAGAGGCTGGAGTGGAAAAAGTTAGAAAATTCTAGACTTAAGGCTGTTTTGGTAGCCGTAATCAGACCCCCACTTTGTGTGTAAGCCTTAGCATAAGATATTTTATGGCACAAATCACATACAGATTTTTTTTCCCCCGCTGGATCCAGTCTTATTCTGGACAGAGGATGGGCCTGTACAGCCCATAGTGAAGATGGGCTGATTTGTTGTCTGAATCTGAAAGGCAACCACTCAAGAGGAGTAGACATGGGAATTAAGAAATGCTTGTACTTTGCATAGCTGAACCCTTCTTGGAGATTTGGATGTTGCCTCTGTCCCTGCCAAAAGAGGGAAGATTTTAGGAGGTATTTAGCTGGGTAGCTCCATGGAAAATATTCAGTACCTACTGCTCAGTGAATGAAGTAGGGATTTCAGAAAAACTGGAATCTGATTATATATACGAAGACAATATAAAAGTATACACCGGAAAGAGGTCTGAATAAAGACTGCAGAGACTTATTATCCAGGTTTTGCACGTTATGCTTTATAACCTTCACCCTTCTTTTCAATTACAATAATGTGTATTACACTGTTAACCCTCCACAGCAAGTTAGACTGAGACTCTACCTCTCTAATCCTGGTCAAGGTAAATCAGGTAAAAGCTGCATTTCTGAATGACAGTTTCACTAGTGGGGCAGCTCACACACCCAACATATGCACAGGGATTATTATTTTCAGGATCTGGACCTTGTTTATGATGAACTCCCACAGCTGGTATTCAGAAAGCAGATCATCACAAACAGCAGATAACTTCATCATTTTCACACAGAATTAAGGGCAGAGAGGGAGGTATCACGATGTCACAGAGATTGAAATTAAAGGCTCATTCTCATCTGGGCAAATCCAGCTCTGGCTGTGGAAAGGGATGCTGAGGTGCCGTGGTATTGCAAGGACAGTGGGATGAAGCCTTTTTTTGTAAATGGGAAACTGTGCCATAGACACAAAAATGTTCATTTCAATAAAACACTTGGGAAAACAAATAAGGGAGATGCTTGGCACAATGGAAGAGTTTTATCAAACTACAAAATTTGTCAAAGTTTTCTGTGAGTCCCTGGGTGTGCTGCATATGCAGTAAAAAAAAAAGCCAGCTCATAATGTTTGGTCAGAGCAATAGCTATATCTCAGTAGATACCAATTCATTGCCAAAACCCTTCTATATATATATGGCAGAGGTTAAAATAGCTCAGAAGGTTTTATTTTTGAAGCTGGTCTCTTTATAACATAATTTATTACTCATATCCAGTTAACACTTCCTTAGAAGGGAACCCAACATCATCACATTAGGAGCTGAGAGCAAAAAGGATAATTAAGCAAACAACTAAACTGTTTCCCACAATTGTTGTTCAAATTCTTAATAAAGGATTTATGCTTCTTGAAACACAGTCAAAGCCTTATATCTTGAAGTAATTTTTTTTATGGAAAAGTAGCACAAAAAGCTTCTATATGGGTCAGAATCATTGCACTGAAGTCAGCTCCTCATTTTAGGAAAACGTGGGGATTGATATACCCCTCAGTCACCTTTCTGTACACATGAAGGCAGAAGAGCTCACTTTGAATTAAGAAAAGGTAAGCCTTATTCATGAAGGCAGAAGTTTTATAAATCTTTGAATTTATTTCATAAATATTTTCTCTGTAATTCTTTTTAAGGATTTCAAAGACAAAAGAAAGTCTTAAAGTATCCCCTGAAACTCCATCATCAAATCAACTCAGAACTGCGTGTTTGCTGTGGAACAAATATCCCTTATAAATACTAGACATTTTGAGAGGGGCAGGTCTTGTAAGGAAATTATTCTTACTGTGCTTATTATGACCTTTTCTTGGCCAACATTTTTTCTTGCATCTTATGCTTGTTTTCATGAACCTCTCCTGAGCAGTCTGAGAGCTCAGTATAGGCTGAGCAATGCCTTACACTCTGAAGTCTTCCAAAGTTTCTAACTAGGTTAAACATGTTCACCCACCCTTGTTCTGAATTGCCATATGCCTGCAGCTTCAGTGAGCTTTGATGGATATAGCTGTGAGGAGGCATTTCATAAAGACTCTCAGATCTTATGTTCAGCTAATTCCCCACCAACAACCACACTGTTTACCCACACAGCATTTTGCAGTTATTGAGAATTTTTGATCAACTGTGTTAAAACTCCTGGAATTTTTGTTCATTATCCCCATAAGCAGGGGATGGGAAGTAAAAAAATACATTACCCGTGCTTTACAAGTGACAAGAGTAAGATGCAAGCAAATTAAAAGTCTTGTGCAGAACCATGTAGTGAATCCTTTTTGCTATCAGCGCCAAGACTTCGGACTTTCAGGACTAGACTTCAGGACTGCTACATAATCGCATATCGCAACTTGTGTCTGTCCTTTTATCAAGGTAAACTAGCACTCCTGGCAAGCACAGATTTTGTTCCTGTATTCTTTTTCTCCAAAGATGACACAGAAATGAGGTATTCTAATTCCAGCTGTGACAAACACCTGTTTGTGCAGGAGAACCCAAGGTAAAAGCAGTTAATCCAAAAGATGGTTTCACAATCTTGGATTATGAGCACATGGTGCTTTTGGATAATGGATTATTTCAGACGATGTTTTTAAGAAAATGTTCCATATGACACAGGGACCAAAGTTCACATAACCCCTTCTCTGGATGCTTCTGTCTATCACATCATGTTTGTTGTCTCCAGTAGGTTAGTGTCTAGGGGAAAGTGGTAGAGGCTGCGGTGTTTTGTGGAGCATTGCATGCATGTTGGGGAGGAGAAGAGAATGTGACACAGCTCATGTCTCTTTGTCTGTGGTGGCTTATGCACAACTATTGCTTTACCTAAGGGGTGGAACATTTTTTCTGCCTGACACAGTCTTCATTTCAAAAGATTTCAAGACAGTAGAAACCACATTTGTGCTGTGAGCTAAAAGTGCCAGGCTTTTGCCTGGGTAGATATTCTCTAGGAGATTTCTGCAATCCATGCATCATTTCTGCCTCCTTATCTGGAATGCAGAAGAGTCTGGAGATGCCACATTTCCATGAAGCATAAGAAATAGGTTATTAAGGGCTTGCCTCACATGAGCTATGTGGAAAGGATTTTGACTTTAATGAATCAAGGCAAAGCATGAATAGCTGAAGATCTAAGTTGCTGCATGACATGCCCTCTAATACTTCTGCCCATGTCCTCAACAAGTACACTATTATATAGAGTCAAACAACCATCTTAAACCCTACCTCTGCAAGCCTCCAGATATTCATGGTGAACTCTCTCACAGGACTCGGAGATCAAGGGCTGTGAAGTTTCTGTAAGGCCTATACACTTGACCCCAGACAGTGCTTTAAACATGAGTGCCTCTTCTCATCTATGAAGATGCCTCTTGCATGCCCATAGAAAAGCTGATTTGCCTGTCATGCTTCAGGAATAAAATGCAAATGCTGTGAAAATTGTTTTCCTCAATAGAGTGAATATTTTCAGTAAGATTATGATGAAAGACATCACAAAACAGTGGTGGGAGATGCTGTGCTACCAAAGATGACATCCTCTGTGCCATAAAAGTTGTGTCCCATCCATGGGCTGCTTGTGCATTGTACTTTTAGCACATGTCCTCCTACAGCCCCATCCACCTGTGAGCAGATGCCTTTTCAAATATCTTTGCCAGTAAGATGCCCCCTCACATTTGTGCTTTTGTGTCCAACATCGCTGCGTGCTATCACCAAGCTCCTCCAAGCCACACTCAATAATTACAAATCAGTGTCTTGTCTTCAGCAAACACTGACTAGATGTGTATCAAAATGCAGCCATGTATGCTAATAGATACACCCCTGCTCTCCTCTTTCTGCCCAGCCCCATGCTGGCCCCATGGGGTGAGCCTGGACCAAGCCCCAGGTGCAGCTCTGCAGCACCTTCAGGTCTGCCTCCCCTCCCCATCCAGTCCTGCTGCCTGCTGCTATTCAGGCAACATTTGTGATTGTTTCTGGGATTTTTACGCTAGTATGCTTGTAGAAAAATGTTTTGTGGGGTGATATTTTGAGTGTCTGCCTTTTTTTTTTCATTTTCAACAAGACCTTTCTTTATGCCTCTGCAACCTCCAAAGGACAGGCTGGTCCTTTAAGTGGACATGGTTAGGCAAGTGCCTCTCCCCTTTGGTGCTGCACCCGAGCAGACACATTCTACTTTCTGCCTAGTCTGGGATGGTCTGTGGTCTTTTCCCAACCAATTTTAGTGTGGAAAAAAAAGTTTTTTTCACATTTTCAAGGCATTCACCAGGAGAGGAATTCCATGCTAAATTTAAGCATGAAATACAATTGGGCACTGGCAGAAGACATACATACCACAAATATAGTTTTGAAACTGACATCCATTTCTTATTTTTTGTAATGGTCTGGAAAACATGCCACATATGGACCACAGTTACCTTAAAAATATACATGTGCATGATGTATTTTAAACCCAAACAGCCTTCTCTGCAGAGTGAGCTCTGATGAATGTCCTTCCTATATCCTCAGACAGATGGATCATTGTGCTTTCTGGATACTCCTGGAGCATCACTGGAGGTGGACACTTGTCACCAGCTGTCTTCTGCTTGCCCCCTCCTCCTGCCCTAGCAGGGTCCTGCAGCGTCCAAACCCCCATGGGGATACAGGGCCAGCCCCTGTCCTGAGCCCTCCATCAGCAGCGCTGGAAAGGGGTAAGCGTGATAGGATGGGGAGGCCCTCCAACAGAAAAGCAGCAGTGGATACTGCTGGGTCTTATACTCCCCAGGAGAACTATGTCGGGAACCACTGCATACAAAATAGCCAAGCTGGAGGCTCCACACAGAAGAAACACATATTTAATATATATATTCTTTACTGTAGAATTCTTCTGTATTAATGCACAATATATTGACATTTAGTGTGAGAATTCATGCTTCATAAACACGGAATCATTCTGTTTTCTCAATTTGTGCCAGTTTCCTATAAATACAGAAATTAGGTAGTTATCCCTAAAGCTATCTGATAGAATTCAAAAATAGATAAATAAAAAATAGCAATGCAATTCAGGCATTAAAATTAAAAAAAAAAAACAAACAAAAAATATATCTGCCCATTATCCTTTTGACGAATTTGGCCTCTTGCCTCAAACCCACTACCAATTTCAGCTGGCATAAGAGGCACATTTTATGAATACTACCCAATGTTCATTGCACTGAACTGGAAATGCTAGTCAATAACAGCTCATTATCATTATCCAGATGAGAGGCAAATTAAGCATGGGAACACTATGCTAATGTAATGTAAAGGCTGAAATGCAAAGCAGCAAAAGCAAGAAAAATTTGGGCTAAGATTCTTTACACAATGACTTAAGGACTACTGTGGCTGGATCTGCGCTTGTGTTTCTTTTTTTACCACACTGGAGCATTCTTGCTCCAGATATAGGTGGAGCACCAGATGTATTCCTGCAGAATTTATATTTTCCAAAGAATGCTGATTATCAAAGTAAAAATGTTTTGCAGGAAACATGGAATACAGTCAAGGCTCTGTCTAAAATTGGCCTTCTTCCTTGATAATTTACCGTCCCACTGCTTAAGCAGACTACTTGAATGGCCTAGTTTCCAAGATTGTATCAACCCCTCCTAACAGTTATTGCTGAGATGCTGTCAATTTTGCACTTAATGACTCAGTAGACCTCGGTCCCTATACCAGCCAAGCTTTCAAAAGTCTAATTTTTCAGCCTTTCAGGTGAGAGAAGAAGGAGCCAGTTTGCATCTCCCCAGAAATTTGCTCTTCTGCTGCTTTGAAGAGCTTATGCTCCAGATCTACAAAGATGCCTCTGCATTAAAAAGCCCAAGTTTGGAGACTGGTGGTCCAACATAAGTAAGTCAACTTTGTGACTGTTTTTCTCCACAATTTCAAAATCCTAATTTGGAGTCATCATGGAACTGGCTATTTTTAAAAATAACCTTTGAAATGGGGGCTGCACCTACTTCTGTGTATTGAGTCAGAGTAGTAGCACTGATACTCAAAGCAAATTCCCCATTTTCCCCTATGTGCTGCATATTGGTTTGGTTCACAGCACTGCCAAATGTCTGTGTGGAATCCCATGGGGAAGCAGTTAACCTAGATGACCCTTTCAGGTCTGTGCAACAAATGTTAGTGTCAAAATTGTGACTTTTGGGAAGTCAAAATCCCACAGATGCAAACAAGAAAGTGGGCTGTGGAAAGGCTGTGAGCCACATACATGAAAGAGTCACTTGTCAAAGGGGATCAGACTAAATCTCATCCAAAGGGAAAATATCCACCACATATAGCATAGCTGCATGGATCTCACCATTGGCTGCTTCAGTCCACTGATCTGCACTGATTACCCCAAATTACCTGCTCATACAGGTGTAGGTAGACTTGCCGATGGCCAGAATCAAAACATTCTTAAGAAGGGAACACTGAATGCAATAATGTCAGCTGTAACTGGGCTGAAGAAGGCACAGAGCTTCAGTGCTGTCCTTGATTGATTATAATTTAGGTAATTACATATTATATTTTAAAGCCTTTCATCAATAAGTACAGATACTCTGCTTTGCAAAGTAGGGTTTGTGGGGAAATTTAACCTTTAGAGCACTGGGGCTGCTGGAAGTTGAAGTGAGCTGTGGTTTAGTGAAGAGGGCAGGCTGGGCCCAAAATACACAGGAAACATTTCATTTCCTTAAGCAGCTGAAACATCACTGTCCTAACAGAAACTACCTGATAGGATGTGAAGGTTTGACTGACATTAGGAAGACTGTAGAGAAAACTAGAAAGTACTTAGACCCAAAGTCTAATAATGTTATACTTCAGAAAAATAAGGAAATATATATAAATGAAATTAATTTGGACATAAGGCCATATTTTACAGAAGTGTAAATCCTGTGAGGTCACAACTGGAGCTTTTTTTAGGCAGAAATGCCATACAATTATAAAAAAAAAATTAAAATTGATCTACTTGTCCCTCAGCAACATTATTTCTCCTGATCAGAGGTGATTAGAATTCTGCCTGGGCACACATGTGTGCATATGTATATCCATGTATTCTATATGCAATTTTGTTTTATTTCTCTCTGTGAAATTCAGTAACAGGATAGGCATCCAGTTCTTGGAACTGCTAATTCTAGTGTGGATATGGCTGGTGTTCTTTCACTGGGGATTTTGGTTCAAATTTGGTTTTCTTTTACACAAAAATAATCCAAAGGTAAATAAGTCAATGGCAATGGGTTCACTTATGGCAAGTAAAGGAAGTGTAAATGTGGGAAAAATTCCAGATTAGACTATAACTCTAAATGAAAAAAGACAGTCAGTGTAAAAAATGACAACACATCACTGTGGAAGATGGGAATCAATGCAGCTATTTTACATGACAGATTTTCTATTCAGACTAAATATATTCTTTCTTGAGCATATTGTGTATTGCCCTGACATCGTTTTGCCTTTATTCACATACTGTAGTAATGCTATCTACAGCACATAGACTCCCATTGACAGCATTTTGCCTTTCCTCAAATCATAACATTGTCTATGCAGACATCCACTGACATTGTTTTGCCTCTATTTTCCACTATAGACTCACAGTGACATTGTGTGGGATTTCATTATGTTACACCTCAGCAGGATTCTGCAGGATTTTACACCAATTATTAGAAGCTGTTTCAGGCCCTGGAGTGCCCTAATAACATAAGTTGGCTTCCGCTTCTTATTGAAGGATCACAGAATGGTGCTTTCTCAGGTATTTATAGGTTTCCTAATTTTTAGACAGTGAAGGAAGTAGGTCCCACATGAGGAACTGGAACTTCTTATCCTCTGGATGAAGAGAGTGGCCTTCTCTGATGAGTATTGCTTCAGGTGCTTGCTGTCATAATCCCTACACTGCTTGAATTACCGAAATACAGGTGCCAGGCAGGGCATCTGCTGTAACACCGCTCTCATGTCCCCAGATTGGGAACAGGAAATTAGTAGCCAAATGAATGCATTTTTAGACAGGGGTCTGCAGCTGGAGAGTCTTACTGGTTCCTGTGCATTTCCCTGCGGCAGTCAGGTGAGCTGGGGCAGGTGAGTCCCATTAAGGCTGGGGGCTGCAGACCCCAGCATGCTTCTCTTCTCTGCCTGACTGGGCAAAAGCCACTGCTGCACGACACAGGCTGCTTAGATAGACAGGGACTCTCTCTATTTGGTGGCACCAATACTGATTACATTTCTACTTTTAAATATATAATTTTCCAGGTGCTTGAAAGTGTTTTGCTTATTTAGGAGCACTTTAACAGTACAGTTAATGTGACCATCAAAATATTGCTAGTTCAGATGGAGTTAATACATATATAACTGTGCTCTTATTTAATAAATTTCAACTTTTATTGGTGTACGCCTAGGCAAAAGAAAAAATTACCAGCACAGACAGAGTTACAACAGTGAAACTCTGGTGTCTGCTGGTATGTACACTGTGGGATGACAGCTCTTCTGCTAGCTATCTAGGCATACCTGTCCATGCAAATAGGTGCAATGTAGACCTAGTTTCAATCTGTAACAGGTGTGCAAACACTGAATGTAAAATAAGGAATAAGATTAATACTGTGGCACATCCTTGTGTCCTGATGTTTCTGACATCACTGGAATCCCTTGTGACGTACTGTGTGTAAATGAAGCAAAGTGGGGAATATGAATTTAGTGGAGGCAATGCAATATTTTCAACTTGCCCTATTTTTGTTTTGTAATACACATGAAGTATTATCATGTTTCAGAGATGTGTGTATCCATGGGTTAAAGAAAAGCTAAAATAATTTTATTTTGAAAAGACTTCTAGGGTTCTATAATGCACTCATTCTATGTATCTGGTAAAGAGCAAAGCGGTGTCACTTCTTTTTATTTTCTCTAAGTAGGGAGGCCTTTCCAAGGTATAGAAACCATTTATCTGTTTTAGTCACGCTGATTTCCATACCAAGGCCATTGTCCCTCTAATGAAACTTTGATTATGTGGAGGGTAGTTGTGTGTGTGCATGTCTGTATACCTTCACATTTTTTCCAGAAAAAATTAATGAAAAAGCCCACAGTGAATACAATGAAATGTGCTTTGCCTGCATTGAAGGCAGCATTAGTATCTACCTAATATTTTAACAAATTACGGGGCTGTGTGAAAGCTGTACCTGTCCATCGTTTGCTGAGCCAGTATGGTCTTCATTATGCTTCATTATGCGTTTGCTCCCATAAAATGCAACATAGTTTGAGGCGCTACCATCATCAGTAGCAAAATAAAAACTTGTCATTTACAATACTGATGGCAAAATGGAAATGCTTGGAAAAGACTATTGTCTATCGAAATATATATTCCAGAGGGCAAATATTCATTCAAAACATTGACAACAAACACGTAACGTCTTTTATGAAGGCTGTCTTTCCAGTTCTCTCTGTGTCTTTGAATATCTCAGCATATATATGGGGCACTTATTTCATCTATCAATTCAAATCCTGAGCCAGTGGCACGTGCCATTGTTCTTCAGAGCTTGTGAATGCAACTGGCTGACAGTGGTTAATGACAGTGCCTGGTGTTTGTGTCCTGCATGATACAAACTTTTAATTTCTAATCTAAACTTAATGTTAGAATTAAATTTGTTTTGCTGCTTGCTTGTTTTTCCTAAGAACACTGCCATTATCGAGACAGTGCCCTTTTAGTTCTCTCTCTAACTGGGACTGGAAAGTTTTTAAATGAACTTTTCCACACAGTAGCATGAGGGCCAGGTGAAGAAACATTGTGCAGTAGTATTTTTTTTATTACTTTTTTTTAGTGCAGCCACATGTGACTGTGGCAGAAAAATTTTAAACAAAGTGAAACTGTCAGACTTTAAATTGGGATTTAATTTCTTCATGAGCTTTGTCTATCATCTGATTCGTAATTATTTTATTTCATACTCTCATCTTATGAGAACTTGTCAAAAAGCTTTTGAAATCCTAATAAGTAGGTTCACACGGTCTTCTTTAGCCACAGTTTTACTAACCTTTTCAAAGAAGACAGAAAGCCTTAAATTAAACTGATCTGCAGGCAGCTAATTTTTCTAGCATCAAAAAATCATCGACTTCTGTAGGTTTGGGTTATTCTTTCATATATAAACATTAGAAAAACAAAACTGAAACAGTTTTTAATGCAATTTGTGTTTCCTAATGCAAGCTAATAAAATCACATAATGTTAGTTTGTATTGTGCTAATGAGTATTACATTATGCTATATGAATGTTATATTAATTGAATCTATACCTCACTGTAGCACTTGCTGCAGTGGAAGAACAGAGGAAGAACAGTTCTTGACTGCTAATACAGTAGATTTACCAAAGCTGTAAAAATCTTTGGAGACACAAAAATATGAAAGAAGTATTGAAGAGGGTTTTTTGCTTTGCTTGTTATTGCATTACATTAATTTGAATTCTGTGTTACCTATTTGGGAGGTCCTAGAGACACTTTCATGTAGCTCCTAGGAGCAAAATCTACCCCTCAACCTGACATAGAATCATAGAATCATAGTATAGTTAGGGTTGGAAAGGACCTTAAGATCATCTAGTTCTAAACCCCCTGCCATGGGCAGGGACACCTCACACTAAACCGTATCACCCAAGGCCTCATCCAGCCTGGTCTTGAACACTGCCAGGGATGGAGCATTCACAACCTCCCTGGGTAACCCATTCCAGTGCCTCACCACCCTAACAGGAAAGAATTTCCTCCTTATATCCAACCTAAACTTTCCCTGTTTAAGTTTTAACCCGTTATCCCTTGTCCTATCACTACAGTCCCTAATGAAGAGTCCCTCCCCAGCATCCCTATAGGCCCCCTTCAGATACTGGAAGGCTGCTATGAGGTCTCCACGCAGCCTTCTCTTCTCCAGGCTCAACAGCCCCAACTTTCTCAGCCTATCTTCATACAGGAGGTGCTCCAGTCCCCTGATCATCCTTGTGGCCCTTCTCTGGACTTGTTCCAACAGTTCCATGTCCTTTTTATGTTGAGGACACCAGAACTGTACTCAATACTCCAGGTGAGGTCTCACAAGAGCAGAGTAAAGGGGCAAGATCACCTTTCATCACAGTGAAAAGGTGGGAGCAAAGACAATGATTATCCTTTTTATTTTCATATATGTATGTATGTATGTATACACACACCCCCACATGTATATAGAGTCAAAAATATATGTATAATGTATATAATGTGTAGAAATGTATATATGGATGCATAATCTCCTGTGTGTATATATCATATGTCATATGTGCCTATGTTTATACACACGTGAATATACATATGTACATAGATACATATATATATATATACACACATGATGTGTCTACGGCCAAATATCATTTAGTCTTGCCAGCTTGGGTACTGTTAACAGAAAAACTGCTAGAAACCACAAGCTCAGCGCAGGCTGCAAAACCCTCAAGAAGGGATGGAAAATACATAGACATCTTCTCCATTCTGGGTGGGATGCTTCTGCAAGTCCTCAGTTATTATTCCTCAAAAGAACTAGTGTAAATTGAGATGAGCTCTACTTTGGTGAGCTGCAGTGCTTTGAGGATAGAAATGTCCCATGGCTCTGTTCATCTTTGTCCTCAGATTTGGTGCAATAACAGAGGGATACTGAGATTTTACAATGACCCCCTAACATGAATAAGAGGATTTACTCTTCCTTTGATGAAAAGGAGAGCAGGACA
This sequence comes from Pezoporus occidentalis, assembly GCF_034315485.1. NCBI lineage: Eukaryota > Metazoa > Chordata > Aves > Psittaciformes > Psittacidae > Pezoporus > Pezoporus occidentalis. Next base: position 12,558,553 of record NW_026913748.1, on the reverse strand, counting down.
AAAAGGTTCAATTTGAAAGTTTCTTAGCACATAGATCTCTCAAAACTTTGACTGCAAGCTTTAGCTGCATTTCAGGTGCTATAGTCAGAAAGAAACAAGTTGAAGGAATAAAGAGCTGGGCCAGGCGTAAAATTATCTCAAACAGTCATTAACATAGCCTTCAACCCATCAGATAAAACTTAAGCACCATAACAATTATATTTGCATTGAAGCTTGGCAAGGACAGATTGAACCTAGGGCAAGAGATGAGTTCAGATTAAGCTTAATAGGAAGGTAGTTACCTTATAGCATCATTTTTTTCAAGCTACGTGCTGGAGAAGCAGCAATGGGCCAGGAGAAAGAGGTGAGAGTCGAGTGCCACTGCAGGCTTCTGTGTAGAGCAGAGAAGCTGGTGAGGGCCAGAGGTGGACTTCAAAATAACACCTCCATAGGGAATCTCAATTTATCATTGCAAGAATAATTTAAAAAGAAAGAAGGAACAAACCTCTTGCACTTTCTCATCTTTCTGAAGGAAAAATTGGAAAAAAACCCAATAATCTAAAATCAGATGCAGCAAAATAATGATTGTTACCTCAAAATAAATCAATGTTCACCTCACAGTAGCAATGGGCAGAGGGAAACTCTGTACATCAAAATTTAAAGACTATGGAGTTGACTTAAATCTGTTTTATAACCCCTGCTGAATTTCTATACTGTTTCTGTATTGTGGGGTTTGAGCAGCAATAGTTAAGTAGCCTTTTCTGAAATTTGGTATGAGTCTCATTTAAATGCAATGTTGCGCTGAACAGGGTTTGAGAGCTCCTGAAAACCTACGATGGCAATGATGTAACCTGACCTATTACCTTAATAATTTTATGTATGTGCCCCATGATGCAATTCATGTATGGAATCAGTAGCAACAATTACAGGAACATCGGGTGAGATATAAAATGATGCAACATGACAGCTAAATGGTAGTTTTGTTTATTATCGTGAAGAGTTTTTATTGAAAAAAACAGGCTTTCCAGTTTCGTTGTGCCTAGAGCAGTTGTGACACTCAGCATCCACTTGGATCCATGCTTTGACCTGGATCTTTAGCTGTGTAGTGGCTGCCTGACATGTTTGACATATCTCAGAACTTAAAATGGGCGTTGGTTTTACCCTGTTATCTTACTGGCAATACTCTGCTGTAATGACTCCGTTTTAGTTCACAGGTAGTTTTACTGGGTGGCTTCCTGTCATGGTTTAAACCCTGTCGGCAAATCAGCCACACAGTTTCTCACCCTTTTTGCCCTCCCCTTGCTCCCAGAGGGATAGGGAAGAAAATCAAAAGAATGCAACTCCCGAAGGTTGAGATAAGAACAGTTTAGTAACTAAGGTATAACACAAATCACTACTGCTACCACCAATAATAATAATGATAAAGGAAATAACAAGGGAAGGGAATACAACACCTCAGGACCCGCCGACCGATAACACCCCACCTAGCCCAACCGAGCACTGACTGATACCTAGTCCAACCCCGCAGTTCACTCGCCCTTCCGGGTAATTCTCAGTTACATGCTGGGCATGACATGCTGTGGTACGGAATACCTCTTTGGTTAGTTAGGGTCAGGTGTCCTGTCTCTGCTTCCTCCCGGCTTCCCCTTCTCCCTAGCAGAGCATGAGGTTCAGAATATCCTTGGTCAGGCTAAATATTTGAGCAGTAACTAAAAATATCGGTGTTATCAGCACTGTTCCCAGGCCGAAAGTCAAAAACACAGCACTGCCCCAGCTACTAAGAAGGAGAAAAAATGACTGCTACTGCTGAACCCAGGACACTTCCTGCCAACTGTTTAATCTTACATCTGGAACACAAGATTGGCAATATATATCAGGGTGTGCAGTTCATTGATTAACTCCACAGCTGTGTAGTATTCTCCTGTAATTCTATCTAAATATTTAAAGAAAAGGAATAGCATGCCACCTTTTACACTTTCTAGATACTGTCTTCAAGAGTATTTAACCAACATTTATATTTTGTTTCAGGTCACAGGCAAACTCCACTACTTTTTTATTACCTCCTTCTAGGGTCCTGGAATGTTGTCATGCTTGAAAGACATACAAGCTCCCGACTCAAGACGTCTGCGGAAGACAGCTCTACATGAAACGGGACAAATATGTATTGTTGAGATTCCTGGATGGACAAATGTCCCTATGTACAATGAGCCCATTTCTGGTAGATGTCAGATTCGCCGCTCTTGTACCACCAAGTTATCTTCATAGGCACATTAATCTTAGTGAGCCTGTGCGTTGTCAGATTTACCACACCACACCACAGCAGCACTGTTTGTTACTTCTCTTGAAGAGTCCAGCTTCCTGAACAGGTGTAGTATTGTCGCCTCGCACACCTGGGACCTCTGAATAGTCAGCAGTGCAGTGGGAACAACTGTTCTGGCCAAGCTGATGGACAGCCATGTGAAACCCTTGAATGCTAATATAAGACATGTTTACAGTAAGTCAAAAGGAAGCACCGTGACTATGAAGCCCATCTATGTGACAGGCCTGAACTGTATGGCACAGCGCTTTCACAAATCCAAAGTCCACATTCTGGGGTATCAAAATATTTTAGCCACCTTCAATAAGCACAAATTCCTACACCCCAGCAAACCATTATTAGAAAGATAAGTATGTCTAAATACCTCCAAATATCTACTATTATTTTTTAATTGCTTCAGTTTCTCCTCCCCTTTTGGCAAGAATGCTGTAATGCAGTGCTAGCAGATAAGGATTTGGCATCTCCAGTGATAAAACACAGACCTTTTCTAATTCTGTTTAGCTGTATATTATTTGGTGAAGAGTAAATTGATTTTGCAGCTCCAGATCAGAGATCAGACGAGTGGCAGTAAGGAAACCACAGAATGTTTAAATCAAGGAATTATTTTTCTTTAAAAATGTACTCTATGAAAAATACAAATGCTACCTTCAGAATGGTGATTCACACTTATCCAGATGTCCTTATATGTATCAGAAAATATGACTGTCCTCCCAACCACACTAGCTGTTTACTGTGTGCATTTTATGGCCTGGGTCCTGGTACTGGAACTGTTATGGGGACAAGAGGTAACCCATAGGCAAGCACTGATGAATTTGCATTAAAAAACAGGATGGAGCCTAAACTTCTTCTCCACACACATCAGTGTGCATCAATCAACTTTGTTTCTTAGTGTGAATGTGTGTGTGTTCAAGCTGGGCACTTCAAGTATACTCAGCATCTGTAATGTTCCTTCTTTTAAACAAGCTTAGGCAGGAAACAGAATTGTCCTTTACCTTTGAAGCTATCATGGTTGTATTCAAGGATCATACCAGGAAGCAAAAACTGTACCCAATAGATGGATAAATAGTAATATGGAAAATTGCCAAGTAATAGCTGATTAATAAGCAGAGGGATTTATTCTGCAGCTGCTGGGCACATACAACTTCCATGAATATCGATGAGAAATGCATGCATGGAGCCATGGTAGTGCTGTGAGCAGAGCCCCCACTCTCCAGCACTGATAGTCCTTCCAGACTGCTAGCACAAATTTTTATCTCTCCAAAAGATACATTCTTTTAGCTCTCTCAATCATAAGTTCAAGACACACATTGCTCAATCTCCCTTCCAGAAAATATTAATTCCAAAGTGGTTTGTTTTGTTTCTTTCTTTCTTTTTTTTTTTTTTTAATGAAAAGAAAAAAGTAAAAGGAACATTGGCTGTGGACCAATAAGAGCAAGTGAGCTAAATTAATTTGAGAAACAAATTGTGTTAAGGGGGGGAGCTGATAGATAAGCAGTCATGGGAAATCTATCTAGAGGGAGGACAAACGAGCACAACTTGACTTTCATGTAACCCTTAATCTATTTATAGGAAGAAGAATCGGGAAATGAAGTACCTCTCAACAGCAGTTTAAGTCAACAGCTAAAATTAATTGCCTTCACTTTCAAACTACAGTACTTGTGCAGGCTGCACATGAACAGCCAATTTCACACTCCTAGACTCCGGCAAAACGTTGACAAAACAGCCTCCCTTCAGAAACGGAGAAAGTCAGCCCTGCCTTTCCTAGCCTTTAATAAGCCTCCTGTTTGTCAAAGGGTGCAGAAAGTGATCTTGTGCTGCAAAGGCAGGAGACCATCATTAAAATCTATCCAGTTTTGCCTCTGCAGCTGGAGGATACAAAGTGCAAATATTTGCTCATACCAGTTTGTACAGAAGGTCATGTTAGCTTTATGCCAGCGTAACGCTGCACACCTCACACCTGAGAAGCCCAGCAATGCCAAAGGAGTGGCTGGGAACATAACTTTGACCCTGCCCATCGTGAAAACGTGTGAGCCCCAGCCCACATTCCCATCCTCCGGTGAGGTGTTGGCGTGCTGGGCTACCCAACCTCTGCACCTAATCTTGACACTGGAGGGCTCTGGCCAGCACCGGTCAGACCACTCCTCTCTGGGAAGCTCCAGCCCTTGTCTTTGGGCTGTGATGCCTCTACCAGCTCCCACAAGCCTCAGGTCTGCTGCAGGCAATCTCTGAGCTGTGGCTGGAGCCATGCAGCTGGCAGCTCGGCTTTGCCTGAGGTCACCTGCCTCGTGCTAGGCCAGCCCCTTGCTGCCTGCCAGCCCTCAGCACCCCGGCACCCACCTGCAGGGCAAAGCATGACTCAAATCAGTTCATTAGTCTCACTGCCTTCGGTGGATCTGATTTAATAAAAGCAGATTTGTACTATATACCCCTCAGTATTATTATTATATCCATTTTTATTTTGGACTGAGTGTTGGGACAGTCACTAACTTTTTGGATTTTTCTGTCTTTGCATAGCCTGATGGCATATCAACTCTGTCTGCATGCTCGTCCCACTGTTGTTGAGGGTATTTCTCATTCACAGTGATATTTGTCTCTTCCAAACATTTTAGGTAACAAACAGGTAAGCTGAAAGCACAGCAGTCAGCAGCGCAGACCCTTGGTGCTGCTGCTTACCTACTGCCTAACCTTGGCCAAATCACTTAAAGCTCTGTGCTTCATTTACGACAAATGAAGACTGAGGCTTGGTCATGTTAGTACTGCTCTTGAACCCAATTTTTACACTGTGTGCATTTATTCCTGCAGGCTGAGGAAACACAAGCTGGGTGTAAAATAAGACCTTTTTCATTTGGCTGTTAGATGAGATCTTTTTGATGCACCCACAATCTGCAATGGTAAGAAAAAGCTTGTCTGTCAGCTTTAGCCTACCTCAGATCTACTAAGTAACTCTTAAAATAAATGGTAGTAAATATGGGGTATGTATATGCTTATTTATATGCTGTGTTTACAAGAAGCTTTGAATTCCATCCCATTGTTTGTAAATATTCTATATAACTCATCTGTTTTTATGTATTAATTTGTATGTGTTCATTTATTTTTGGTAGCAACCTGTTTTATGGAAATATTTTAATAAAAATCTGTGAACATGAGGAAAAGTAGAGCACAATACAGATGCACAAACAAACACTCGCTGCATGACTCTGAGGAAAAAAAAAAGTGTACATGGAATTCACACATCATCTAAATAGAGAAACGTATAAAATAGAAATGCAGAATGAACTGAGCGTGTAAATAAGGGCTAAACAGGACCCTTGGCAGCCCTGCTTTCTTGCTGGTCTATTATGCCACAGAAAGAAAGGGTGGGGAGCCAGCAAGAGAGAGGCATGTGTGGGTCTCTATACTCCCAGGTAAACGCCTGTGCGATGCAGGCAGGACTGCAAGCAGCTGAGTGCTGGATCTGGCCCAGCACTTAGAATTCTGGGAAAGCAGCATTGGGCAGAGAGAGGCTTCCCCAGGAGCCACATCAGAGGGACATGGTGGTGATACTCTGGCAGTGCACTGTTCCAACCCAACAGCCTTGCTGCTGCGCCACTGCCATCCAACATGCCTTGATTTGTCAGTTTGGCTGGGTTTAATACGGCTGTCATAATGTTTCCAGACTCACTGGGCATCATGTGTCTTTATTAAAGTTTGCTGAGCATTTTGAGATCCTTTGATGAACAATGCTAAATGCCAGGTGTTATTTTCACTTTTCCCCAGTAGTAGTTAATACAGTTGTCTGCTGTTTTTCTGATTGCTACAGTTACCGCAGATATAAAGACGTGCTAAGTAATAAGGCTATCGATCAACTGATGCATGAAAAAGCTCAAGGGGTGCTTCAAAAAGTACCAGAGACCGTTTTTGAATTTGCTATGACTTAACCTGACACGTGAGGAGAGACAAGAGGTAGGAGCTGGCTTCCTTTGTGCTGCAAGCAAGTGGCATGTGAAGCTCCCAGAATGTGTGGCTGGCCTCAGGATGGCTTTACCTCTCCATGTGGTATCCTGCCCTTGGCCTTCGACCTTGGATTTGGATCACATCAGCTCCATTTAGCAGGACTCCTGCCTCCTTTCTGTCTCTGCCCATCCCTCACACTCCTGTGGGACCCCCGGAAAGCTCTTGGAAAGCCTTGAAGGGCAAAGGAGGGCCATCTGACCCAGAAGCGGCATTTGCTCTTTTTTTGTTCCTATTCAGCAGCATGATGTGGAAATCCTGCTCAGGATTTCCTCAAATGAAGCCCTGTTGCCAAACTGTAAAGCTGGGTGCAATTTCTGGAGTGCTGACTCCTGTGGTTTCAACATCTCCCTTTCCCATCTCTGGTGCAATGGAGGAGGCTCCACCTGGAGCCGAAACAGTTACAGAGGGAAGATTCAAGTGACCTTCAAGTTTATAGTAAGGAGTGTTTTGGACCACAGTGGTGAAATTTTGCAATGAAATGCCAGAGCTGTTTACACTTCAGAGAGGATTTTTGACCAAGTTCCACATCCAAGATTAATAATAATATTTTGGATGCAGGAGTTATGGAATAAGTAAAGAGCTGGCTCAGAAATTGATGATGAAGAATGGGAAAACAAAGAAAAAAAAGTGATATGAGATGAATTATAACAGAGGGAACTGTAAACTAGACCAGAAGCTAATGCATGGAGATACAGAAGATTGCAATCACATCAAGGCTAACAGATAAATATGAGTCCTTCAGCATGCTTGTTTGACATTAGCCTGTGTGTGCCATGAAACACTGGAGGGGGAAAAAAAAACGAAAAGTCGAACAGCCAAGACTACGGCTTCGGTCAGTATAAGTATATATCTGTTTAAAAAAAATCTATTTGAACCTTTGCCCAGAACTTAGAATGAACCCATCTGCAACATTTGTGAGCTTCATGCAGTTAGGTAATATTTTTGTTTTGTTTTTCAGTTCCTGGATGATAACAGAGGTGATAAATGAAGTGGTCTACATCACTAATGAAGAGGGGTGCTCTGGCTGCTGGCATTAAACAGAGAATGCAATACCAGGTCAGCTGAGTGTTTCTGCCTTCCCTGAAACCACCAGCTGTGGACACCTACATGTTTCTTGATATTTGGCCGCTGATGTCCTTCTAACTACATTTCAGGTCCCCTTGGAAAGTTGAGTTAGTTTTGTTCTGTGCTGAAGTGCTGAGATAACCCAGTATCAGCAGACACAAAAGTACTTAATGCTAACAGATAGAAGTGGGATGTGCCTACAAACTTATGTGTGAGTGCAGATACACAAGCACAGGCAAAGGCATGTAAAGGCATGAGACTATACTCACGGTATAGCAAAATCCCTTTGCTATACCAGAATGCAATCTCTCTTTTTTAAGAGCATTCAGATGATGATACAGGTAACACTGTAAGCTTATCCCAAAGATTTGCAATTTTTCACCTACTGCTGCAGTTCCCCGTGGTTGTGGCTTCTAATAAGTGCAAGTTTTCCCCTTCAAAGAGATGCGTTGCCTGAAGTTGAAACCTATGTGAGCTGGCTGCTAACGCAAGGTCACAGGCGGGATCAGGGGAAGAGGCTGTGCTGACTGCGTACAGAAAACGTAGATCCTCCTATGCAACTCTGCTACTTCAATAACATGAACTCCTCTCTTTTTAGAAATTCTTTGTAAAAATAGTAAGCTACATCTTGGAGGAGGTGATCATCCAAAAAAAACAGGAGTTGTGAAAAACGATTTTTTAAAAAGTTAGCATTGAAAGGTAGAATAGGCAGATGGTTGAAAACAGAAAGCCCAATTTCTACATTAACTAAGCAGTTAAGAATTTGACAAGAAAAATAGTAACTGAGAATTTAAAAGATTTTGTTTACCATCACATGGTAAGCATTTCTTGCCTATGCAGTCCTAGGCTTGCTATTTTTGTGATTTTATTAATGAGCTTCAATCTCTGTAGGCCAAGACATATGTTCTGTAGTAGCTTTCTGTCTATACTGGTCTAATTCACTGTGGAACTGGAAACTCTGGCAACATCAATCATGAAGGCATGGGATGGTTAAAAGACTAAAAGCAGATGATGCTTTCCCACACAATGCTCAGGTGGGACAACCTGAGCCACTTTTCCATGTTACCAAGTCATGGTAACTTCTGGAGCAACATGGGGTTTTTTTGCACTGAAAATCCCTGTAAAGGCATTTCTTTTTAATGCAGAAATAACCTTTAGGAAGGTACCTGTTGGAAGGGCAGAATTGTATGTTTCAAAACTACATACTTTTTTCTTTGTTTCTTTCTTCCAGAAGAATGACTTACAACACACAGTCACGTTTCAGCCACCTTTCACTTGGGAAGGCTGTGGCCTGCAGCATGTATCACTTACAGCAGGGTTAATCAGGAGTTACTCTACTGACGTTGGTACTTACATTGGTGTAAATCCCGTATAAGTACGGCTGAAGTGATTTCAGAGTAACAAAGAATGTGACAACAGCAGCTTTCACCCAGTGCCTACTGGTGGCCCCTACCACATGGGTTTTTGGGAATGAAAGCCCGGTGTGTTTGAACCTGTGTCAACTTAGTAAAATAAAGCAGCCTTTCTAGTCTGTTTCCCAGCATGATAATGCTACCACAGTATTACTCTAAGGTCTTCTGAGTAGCTGCATTTAATAATGCTTTACAGTAAGGTTCCATTTATAAACACTTCATTATTAATAAAGCATGGCAATTTGTAGCATGCATAAAAATTATTTATATTCATGTGCTAACCAAGCCCATAGATTTAATAATATTGACGTCTTATAACACGCGTTGTAACAGCTTGTCACAGCATCATCTGTTAAGCATTTCTTACTAATGCATTTCATACCATGCCTTATAATAATTTGTTAAAGGATGCAGCTGCATCTATTAAGCCTTTCATAAATATGAATAGCACATTTTCTAAAATGGCACTATATATTAAATTATTACTGGATGTTCTAACTGGAAACAGAAATTCTCTTTCTCACTTTCCCTCTTTCCTGATTTCCTTCTTTCCTTTTCTGTCTCTGTCTCCCTGCTCCCCCTGCCCCAGTCTGTCCGTCTGTGTCTCTGTTTCTTTCTTAATTCAGCTAAAACCTCAGTTTTCAAAGCCTGACTTTCTCCTCATGTGTGTTGGGGAGCTGTTTCAGCTTAGTAGGGTTTCCTTATCTGCTGTACCATATAATTTGGGCACCTCTGTTTGAAAGCAGCATGGGGGCAACTTCAAAAAAACACTGAAGTCCATGGAGGTACCATACCTCACTGGGACCAACAAGAGACCTAGCTGCAAAAGGAGATGAACAGCCCTGATTTTCTTGCAGATGTGGGATCCTGGCCTGCTCCTGAGCCAGGAAGTAAATGAGAAAAATCAGTATCAGTGATTCCTTTTTGTTTCACCAATGCTTAGCCACAGAATAATTTCATGAAGAAAATAATAATGGAATTAAAAATTAGTATGATAATAAATTAATATAATAATAAATCAACTGGCTATCATGAAAGTCCAAGCCCAGATGTCTGTGATTTTCTCAGCAACAACAGGGTCCTGTGCCTCCCTGGGTTTAAAGTAGCAGCAAGAACACAGTGCATAGCAGGACCCTGTGTGGCTGCTTGGGGTAGCTGGTCTGTGAAAATACTTGTTTGGTTCCAGAGGTTCCCTGGTGCCTCTTAGGTAGAAACTTCCACCCAAGCTTCTTACCCCAGCTCTGACCGCGGTCTGTTGCCTTTTGTTCCTGATGAAATCTTGTTAAATGCTGCTATACAGCACTTGCCCATATTGCTATGCACATGTGTACAAAATGCCAGGTTATGCTTTGCAGCAGTTCACGTCTGCATATTATTTCTGTTCAGGTATTACACCTTTCCTTTTTTTTTCCCCTTTTTTCCTTCTGTGATATAATCTAAAAATGTGGCACCCTGCAATGTTATTAGAGATTAAATTCTTAATTATGAATTTCCTTGCTTTTGTGAGTTTGCCTCAGATCCTTAACACTTTTAATGTCATTTTTATGCGAATTTCCATGCTATTTTAATTCATTAGTCATGGGCTATCATTTTTCGATGTAATTACTGTAATTTCATCAAGTGACATAATTACAGTAAATACTTCTAGTAATTACTATTCATATGGAAAAAGATATCTGGAGGTGTAATAATGTCATATAATAAAATATTTATGATGTGTAAAGACAAATTATGATCACATATTTACATCACGTAATGGCATGACAGCATTTCATATTTTCCTTGGGTGAGGATAATGACATAAAAATAAGTTTCAGTGACATCATCTGTTGGTAACAATTACAAAGAGTTGTGCAGCATCCAGGTACAGAAAATTCAACAACTCTTGCCTTTAAAAATAAATAACATTCCCTCACCCCCAGAAACCCCACAAAAAGCCAGTGGGTTGATTTACTCCCAGTGGAGGTCAAAGGAAGGATTTATGCTGACGCTGACATTCGATGGTACGGTGCTGGGCTGGGAGATTTTTCTGTTGAAGGGCAACTGCCTGCCACTTGCAGCAAATCTAGGTGTATAGGAGACATTTTGAGATTAAAGAAGAAAACTAACATCAAAATATTCAAACACAGCATGAGGAGTGCGCACAGATATTTGAGGGTACGTATGATATTTCCAGGTTACGTAGAGATGTTAAAAAGCACTATGAAGCTCACCAGGCCAGGCCTTCTGCAGTTAGGAAATACCAGGTTTTACTGATAAAGGTTCAATGTAACATTTAATCCACAACTTCTATTGAGTGCTAGCAGGACGACATCTTGTTTCACTGCAGTTGCCCTGCCTTGCTCAGAGACTGCTTCAGCTGAGCAGTGAAGGAGTTACCTTTCAGTGAGACCGCTGCCTCCTGTATTGCAGAGTGTGGTCACAGTATGGTTTAAAAAGCAAAGAAGACCTTCAACAAGTGAAAGAATAAAGAAATAGACATCTGAATTCTCTACTTACCTGGGCTATTATTGACAAAAAAGTCACAATTTGCCACTCATTGTATAGTACCCATTTTCTGATCTGCCTGGTGGAAAAGTTCGGTGCTTCGGGTAGCAACTGAAGGTCAAAGAAATGAGGCTGATACTCCTAAACTGCTCTAACCAAGAGGCAGGTTTGGGGCTTATTCACTTCAATTCTTAAAATTAGTTGAGTTATTTGATCTTAAATTCATTATGCCTTTGCTGTTCATCAACAAAACAATGCTTATCCTACCCTCTGACCTTCCAGAGATCTGGTGAAGACAACAAACAAGGGAGAAGAATGCAAATAATGCAGTGGTGCCTGCCAAATGCAGTTAACACATCTGCCTTCATGGCAGAGCTCACACAGTGGGCTGGGAGGCGCAGTCAGCGCAGTGAGCTTCAAGGAAATACTGGCTTTGGGTCTATATTGAAGTCAGTTTATCTTGTGCTTTGCACCAAGCTAAGACCCAAGGAAGAAGAAAAGACAAATAATCATATAGTTGGAGACTAGAGCATACTGCATAAGTGTCCTGGGTTCAGCCATTGGCCTCTAAGGAGGCCTACATGAGGTTGCACAGATAGTCCAAGTTTTGAAGCTTGGCTTTTGTCATTGTAGGCCTATCCTCACAGTAGCATGGTTAGGGGCACTATGCGCACCTCATGTGCATGCAGCACAGTGATATTTTATTTTACAATAGCTTGTCTATACATACGCGGCACTCCTCTGCATGTGCTACAGTTGTCTCCCATTTACACAGTGGTTGCATGGGACATGACTCCTGGGACAACTTAGTTTGATGACATATAAGCCACTCTGTGTGGCATCCTGCTTATATCTCAGTCCAGGGCCTGTGAGCGGTATACACAATTTGATATTGAGGATTAATAAAGTATCATGGAGGCCAAAAGCTTAATAACTAAAGAACCATTTACTGATTTATTGCAAATTACAGCAGCCTTCATTTTCCTCTGTGGGTTACAGATGACTTTCCCTGCTCTGCTGGGTTAGATCTTAGTGGGACCTTACTGTAAAACAATACTTTTTCTTCTTGATCTGGAAGAAACACCCTAAAATTGGTGTTATCCTTTGCACATCTGTGAGTCCTCATAAAGACCCTTGGGACAAAAGAAAAAAAAAGGGAGGGGGAAGTGGGTTTGGGAGCAGAGCAATTCTTCAGGAAATCAGACGGAATTAACACTGATGCTGTACTGTAGGTATTTGGGATTTGCCATGTGTTAGCATCTGTTGTCAGCAGTGTTACTCCCTTTCAGAGCAGAGAAGCATAGGGCCTGGATGCTAAGGTCAAAACAAAAAAAAAAAAGTCTGCTTTAAGAATATTAAGTCTAAGGACCTGATAGACTTTTAGAGTCTGATAGATGTCTTACTATGGCTTTAACTTGGTAAGTCTAAATGCTATTATGCCAAACGGCAAATACTTCATGTCACTTAAATGTAAGTGCATGCATGTCATATACACACGTTACCATAAATACATGCAATTTGTGTTTGCATACATTAACAAAACCAGACCTTTTTTATTTATGGAGAATGAACCACTGCTTGATTTACAAACTTGCAGAGGTTTTGAAAGGTGTCAATAAACTTCAGTGCTCTGTAGACAATGTTAAATTGCCTGCCAAAGCCCCAGGCTAAGTTGGTTTTGTAAAGCTTAAAACAGATCATTGGAACTTGCAGTTAAATCTAAAGACAAAAAAAAAGAAAAAAGAAAAAGGAAAAAAAGATTAGAAATCAGATGCTCAAGAGAGAATATTCTTGCCAGTAACATGACAGAGTCAAGTTAATTCAAAGTGATTCAAACAAGACAATTTTTTTTTTTTCCTTTTTATGATATTGCTGGCCAGTTCTGCATCCTGAATCTGATTGACATATGATACTACTAGGCTGAACGAAGACATTTTGCACATGTTTTTGCTTTAAAGAGCAATTGCTAGGGGTAACACTGATTAGTTACAATGTGGAGACATGCCAAACTGTTCTGAGTGAGAGTGGATTGCTGGCTATCTTGTGCTTCAAGGTTTGTAGGGCTGGGTGGATAATTAAGCATTCCTAACATTGCCATGTGGTCACAGAAACTCAGAGGGTTGGAGAAACTGATGTGGAAGCTCAGGTTCCTATCGGGTGTGCTGTCGAGTTCCGTAAAAGGGGATTTCCACTACAATAAGTTGAATGAACTCCACAGTAGACTTTATGGAAATATCTGACTATTATTGAATATTTGCCACAGAAATTAATGCTTTAATGTAATTTTTTGACAGGGCTTTTTGGACTTTTTTTTTCTCCTAATGACCTTCTCTTTCCAGTGTGGCCTTTAAATCTATTCACCAACCTTGCCACAGAGATAGATATATTATTTTTTAACAATCTATAGCTTCCAGAATATAGTTTCCATATTTGCAGGTTTTGGCAAGATTTTTCTGAATGAAAGCTCTTCTGCCCCACAAAGTGTTGATACATCATTGCGAGCAATAGCAAATTAGCTCATTAATTCTTAACAGAAGTCTGAGCCTGCAGAAGCAAGCTTGGGTGGGAAAGTCCTTAAATCTCTGTCATCATTTAAACTCTTTGTTTTGTTTGCTTGGTTTTCAGCCACCATGGTTAATCCTCCTGTTAGAGCGCCTGTTCACACTTTTGAGAAGCTTCAGTTTTCCCCAGCCTGTGTATTTTGCATCAAATAATTCAGCAACAAAATGCTTCCCAAGTTCTGTTTAAAAGAAACCAACAAAACAACCAACCATAAATCAAAACTGAGATGATGCTACTTGAGTTTCATAGAATCACAGAATAGTTTGGGTTGGAAGGGACCTTCAACAGTCATCTAATCCAACCCCCTGAAATGAACAGAGATGTCCTCAACTAGATCAGGTTGCCCAGAACCTCATCCAGCCTGGCCTTGAAAGTCTGGATGGCGCATCCACCACCTCCTGGGCAAACTGTTCCAGTAATTTACCATCCTCATTGTAAATAATTTCTTCCTTAAGTTCAGCCTGAATCTCTCCTCTTTCAGTTTAAAACCATCACCCCTCATCCTGTCACAACAGGCCCTGCTAAAAAATCTCTTCCTGTATTCCTTATTGACCCCTTTTAAGAACTGAAAGGCTGCAACAAGGTTTTCTTGGAGTCTTCTCCAGTCTGAACAACCCCAAATCTCTCAGCCTTTCCTCACATGAAAATTTCCATCTTATTACATGTAATACACCACAAGTTTATTCCCAATCAAGAAAGCAGAATCTAAATTTCCGCAATAACCACTTTCCTGAGGATTACATAGCATTAGCACAGAGAGTGAGTGGGAGAAAAACCACACAAACTAGAACAGCTGGCTCTAACGTCACCTGACAAACCCACTAATGTCTGAGACTAGTTAATCTAAGTTTCCAGTGTTCAGAATGGAAATTTTCTAGCCTTTTCCAGCCACTGATTTTATGTTATAGTGGACAACTCAAGCTCTGAGTTATGAATCCATATTTTCTGCGGTGGATATTCAGCTTTATGCTGTTTTGTTAGACATTACTTACATTTGATCACTCTGTGTACTCACGCATGCTAGTGCATCCTCTATTTTTTCCAGGGCAAATTGAGAAACACTCCCAGTGCTTCTGAGATCAGGCCACGGCCCAACATCTCCAAGGGATTATTTGCTTCAGCATACACAATGTGTCAAAGCATCATGTCTTAATCTGGTGAGTGCAGTGACAGGGCTCACGATGTGACAAGGCAGATCAGTTGATGCTGCAGATGTCTTGCCAGTAGTGGCTAACCGGGGTAACAAACACAGAGGGAGATGAAGAAAAAACAGGATGGAGAAATAAAGATATCCCTTCAGCACCCCAACTTGTGCCCACTGTGTAGACACTACCAAGCGGATTGGAAATATATCCACATTTTAGCAGTGGATAGTGCCCATCAGGCCATTAACACTTATCTCTAGTCTATTCCAAGTTGCAGTTTGTTAACTAGCAACTAGAATTTAAAGTAAAAAAGTCTAAACATCTATAATTGAAATAAGTCAGCACTATAACTGAAATAAGTCAATAAACTTAAAATGTGGAATTGCATTTATTTTTTAGTATTGTCTTTCATGAAGGCATTTGCTTCCAGACTGTATTAACAAAATACGCTGTTTGACAGATATCATCTAAACAGACAGGTTGCCTAATCTGTTTTATTGACAAATTGACTTATTATTTGATCAACTTGAATATAGTCTTCAAGACATATTTCTATTATAAAAAAGTAGATGGAACAGAGAATAATGTGTTTAGTCCATCATCGTCTTTCAGCTGTCATTTAAACACTGGTGTGTCTGTAAGAAAAGAAAAGAAAAGTTATACAGTTGTTTTGATCATGCTGTCAGAATTGTCTTTATTGTCTGTGGGGGAATCACCTATGTAATTTTTTCTTCCTTGATACGATAATATATTGACCTCCATCATTCAGTCAGAAGAAAGCAGGTTACGATGGCTCTACCCACCACCTACATGAAGTTTCATATTCTATCAGAAGCGAAACAAAGCATCTCTGGGAACCAGAATCATACTTCACTTCCCCTGTTCTCTCTTTCAATGGGACCTGGAAACAAAGTGAAGTTAAAAGGTTTTCCTCACTAAAGTCAGAAATACTTTAAAATAAAAACCCAAAATAAATTTTAGGCTGTTCTGTTACAGTCTTTTCCATGGGGGGGGGGGGGGGGGGGGGGGCGGGGGGGGTTGGTTATGCTTATTTTTAAGTCAGTAAGTTGCACTTAAAAAGTTTCAGAGATATAAAGACTATGAAAACCTTAAAATCTGGATTAATTTGGTGAACAAGGTAAATGTGACAGCTTTAACATTGCTCTTCAGATGATCGTTTTAGGAACCTTGCTTGCACCCTCACCATTCTGCCTGGTTTTGACGGGAGAAATCCCATACACCCCTGTCCTGGGGAGCTACATTGAGCCTCAAATTAATGCATAGTGGCTGCCACCACATAAGGTGAATGGTAAGATCAGGCATGATTTAAATCTGGACCTACAGAAAAAACCTGCTGTCTTTATTTGTTTGCTTTTAAAACTTAGCATCAGAAAGAAATTGAATTGATACTTGGGACCAAGGCACTCATAAGAAGTTTCCTTCCATTTAGTCCATTTGTGGGTGTCCATTGCAATTTGTCCATCTGTAATTGTGCTAATAGTAGGTGGATCAGCTCTATGGGGAGTAGATAAAAGGCCCTGATTTGTGTGTTGTGAATCCCTCTGGATTCAAAATAATTGCCAATGATGAAAATTTTACCTCTTTTAAATCCAATGGAATAGAGTTTTCATTGGGTAAATAAATGCTCAAATGGAATTAAAAAAAATACGTGGTCGATGCAAGGCAGTAGTATTTTCTTCTTCTCCTTGTTTAATTCTGCGGGTAAATACATCCTTAGAGGGAAGTTGTACAAGCTTTTCAGCCACAAAGTTGGGATTTTGCTAAAAAGAAGCCCCAAATCAAAATACTTACGTTTGCAATATATAAGCTCTAGGAGTGAGAGCAAAACTGGGTCTCGAGCTGTACCACCTCTGGCCTTGGTTTAGCAAAGCACAGATCTGTCTCATGGAAACCTGGTCACAGAAAAAAAAACAAAACCCAAACCACCCACATTTTGCCCATCTTTGGTTGCTTTTTTTTTTTCTTACTATTTTTTTAAACCACAGACATTTAATGCCATGCTTGCTTGAGAGCTTTTTCCTGTAGCTAATAATACTTCGCACTGCTGTAGTGCCTTTAATCCAAAGATCTCAAAGTACTTTGCAGGCATTAATGAATTAAGCCTCCTAACACCCCCTTTGAAGTAGGTATTATTATAGGAGTCTTAGAGATGGGCTGAATAATTTTCCTGAAGTTGTAGAACAAGCCTTTGACAGAGTCAGGAATAGCCTGACAAAGTCCCTGTGTTGCAGCAGCTTCTCTCACCACCACACCATTCTCGCACACTAAGTCTCTTAAATAATTTTAATTTTAAATAATTACTTTGATTTACTTACTGTATTTAAGTCATATCTCTGTTAAATACAAGGGGAGGCATTGATTTATCCTTGGTGGGTTAAGCATTCAGTGCCCGTGAAAGTTGCGCTGATAACATGAAGTTAAACCGACACAAATCCCTGTGTGGGGATGCTCCTGCGGGGGGATAGGAGGGGCTTTGCAAGGCTTAGTTTGAGCCCCTGTCTTCACACACTTAGTACTGTACAGCTACACCAGTGCGGCTGACACCACCCTAGTTGATGGTGCACCAGCACAGCTGCATGAAATTACCAATGGCATCTTCTATGGGCAGTAATTTGCACTGTAAATGGTGCTTCATATGGCTAGAACAGTACCTATGCGAGCAGTTTACATTATTTGATAGACCAGCCCTCATCCCTCCTTCCTCACATTGTTAACTAAGACTAAGCATATAGTCAGAACTCAAACCAATTCCAACTTACCTCAAAAAGCCAGCTTGAATTGCCACAAAGGGCTGGCAGAGTTTTAACTAAAACTTAAACTTGTGCTTTTAATTGTATTTTCAATTATGCATGTACCATCCTAGTTCAATTAAGACCCAGCTCTACAGAGAGGCTCTGTGCTTTAAGTATGTTAGATTTTGTGGAGGGGTGCATTTTAAGTGTTTTAACCTTTTCCTAGTTGACTTGGTCTCCACAGGGACGGGGGAAGGGGGAAGACTGATTCTTGGCACAAGCAGTTTTCCAGGCTGCCTCTGGCAGCAATTTTAGAAGTGTCCAAACACAGTAAATTGGTGCAAGCCTGCAAACAACCAAATCCATAATCAGTAACTTCATAATCTCATGCCAAGCACTTTGTTTTAATTAGGTTAATGGGTCAGGAATGGCCATTCCTTGGTAGCACTGTCATGTGCCCTTCAGCTGTATGGTGGTGGTGGTGGCATCTGAGTTTCCTGGGTGTACAGCTGAATCTGGTCTGAGGTGGAGGAGGACTCTGCGTGCTGGTTGCTCTCCCCTCTGCCCCAGCCCCAGGCCCCTGCTATGGTCCAACAAGGCTGATTCACCAGTAGGGAAAAATCAAACCCCAAAAAACCCCAAACCAATAAGCACTGGCTAATCCCTCAAAGCGTCATATGCAGATAGTCAGTTCCCAGTGTTAGTTTTTTGAGTAGCCATGCCAGACATGGTATAGAATGAGCAAGGGTGGGAAGGAAGCTGGAATGGGGAAGTGAGGCTGCCACCCCCTGCCTTGTATAGTCACGTTAGCATGAAGGTGTTGCAGCTGGAGTGCAGCCGATGCTCAGAGAGCTGCCAACACCACCAGCCTTTCTGAATGATGCCAATGATGCTGGGATGAAATTTTCTTTTTCCTGTCCTCAGCAGCCTCTGATTTCAGTGCATGGCCATCAGTACTACCATAACACCAACAGATATACGAGTGTAAGCCTGCCAGGGACTGAAATTAGCTACTCCAACCATCTCAAGACCACCAGTCTCAGGCACTAGATTACTCTGGTAAATACGTTCACAAGTCTTTCTGTACCTTTTCAGTATGTGCTCTCCACTGGTTGGCCTGACAGACACTGCGTATTCTTCTCCCACGTTGCTTTCCTACAGTATTGCTGAATATTTATTAACTGAAAGCTTATTGACAAGCTCCCATGCACTCTTTCTCACTGATGCCAAAGTCACAGCACTGTGCTTCCTCGTGAGGCACATACGCTTTCCATAACCTTTCATGGCTTCTGTGGGGGGTCTTTTCACTTTCCTACACACATATAGCTCTGTATGTTACTTTCTTGGTAGGAATGCGCTAATTGTCACACGTCTTTCTTTTTTAAATAGATTAATGTCATAATTATCCTCATTTTCTTCCTTCCTGCTACAGGCAATTGCTGGAATGCTTTAGCATTTTTTTGCAAAAAAAAAACAACCAACCACCAAACCCCAACCTCCACAACTTGTCTAGGGAAAGAATTGTCACCATTCCCAAGTGTAGGCCATAAGATCACTTAAGCACTCTAGAAACCTCTTCTTTTACATCAGCTGCACACTTAGGGTTTAACTGGTTTTTGCAAAACTCAGCCTGGTCCACTCAAATTACAGTTTAGACACATCTTTAGCATAGATTGTCTCATGTTGTCCTAGACGCTTTTTCCCCACTGGTTTAGGTAACATTGGCGCTCCTGTTAAGTCCTAGCCCAGCCACAAAGAAAGAAGATACCTTATGTCCCTTGATCTCAGTGTAGGGCAGTGAGAAGGCCTACATGTTCAGTGATGCCTCAGGACCGGGTGGGCACTGTGTGCCATGCAAGCTAAGGTGTAAGCAGGGTTTTGGCAGTGGTATACCTTGTCTTAGAGTCATATTTGTTAAAAGGGCAAAAGAAACAATATACTTTACTTGGCTTAAGTTGCAGGTAAGGGATCAGGCACACTGACTGCAAATTACACCCTCATTTGACAGCCACACTGCCCAGTGCGATCGTGTTTGTTTCCTGGCCTTTCACGTAAACTGGTGCTTCCTTCATCACATCTTGATGACAGTAACGGATAAAGGGATTTTAAAAGGTTAAAGGATGCTGACATATATTGGCTTAAGTGTCACATTATGTGGTTCTGCTCAGGTTCATTTCTACTTCCACTGGACAGGCGCTATATAGGTGCTATAAGCTTTGTCAGGAAGCTGCCAAAATAGACCTCTGGTTTGCTGATGGGCTGTTTCAGGTATCACCCTGCTCTCAGGAAGGGCACAGAGGACAATTTGGCAAGCAAGAGGAGCACAGGCAGGTTCGTAGGACCACCAGCAGCTACCTCCTGCTTTCCCAAATATTGCCTTTTCCCTTTAGGAAATCTGGAACCATAAAATGGCATCTGTCAAGCCGTAGGCACTTGAGAGTAAGCACCCATCAGAATAACTTACTGTCAAAAACAGGTACAAATTCATTTCATCCCACTTTGTGCCATATGCTGCTGTCAAAACTTCATGAACTGTTTAGGCAGCATGTTGGGACATTTTGACTAACTATGAGCAGAGCTTTTTTTTTCATAGCTTTGTGTCATCAGCGTTTATAATTGGGTATTTCCCTGAATATGTTTTCATCTCCAAATAGATAAGGCTGTGGAAAGTGAATGTAACCCGGGAAGATGGGGACCAGCCAAACCTCTGGATTCAGCCATTCCCATTTATGAGGTTCCCCAACTCTGAACTGGAAATTGCACTATACTACACTGTTCAAGGAGAAACTTCTTCTGTTTTAATGCTGGTATTTTAAATAAAGGTGAATTTTTTCTTCTGTGATTTGATGAAAACCTTGAATTTTGAAGCAGACTGGTAAGCTGAATCTAAATCTCATTTTCTGCTCCCTGAGCCCAGCCGCTTTGTTCTCCTGACAAGAAAATTAACTAGCACACCCTTTGCTATAATAAGTGGGAAGCAGACCACAGGATAGGTAAAGAACACATTTGCTGTTTTATTGGTGCCTTGCAGGGCAATAATACTGAAAAAGGGGAATGCAAAAGAAACAAAAAAACAAAAACCGAAACCAAAAACCCAGGATGGTGGCAACCCACATTGTATTTTTTTTAAAGAGTACATCAACTCCTGTTTTTTTTTATTTATTGTGGCATGAATGATAACATAAAACCAAAACATGAAAATATACAACTTATATTACACTATGTGTTATGAACAAAATATAAATCTATAACTCTATGTTATATTTACATAATTATTTATTTTATTAAATTTCAAGTGAGATGGTAGGTTGCACATACTTTGTTTTAAGCTCCAGGCATTTGATTGTCTCTATTTCTTTTCTATTTTCATTTCACTTGTAAAATCCAAAACGTTAGAAGGAGTAAGAGCTTTAGAGCCAATGGAGCTATATAAATACTGTTTCAGCAAACCAGTGACAAAAACACTGGGGAGTAGAGAAATCAGTCAGTAGAAAAAACGAACTTGACATGTTCTTCAATCTGGGAAACTGACAAGTTAAGATAAAGTCGAAAAAATGTAAATATAAACCAAGCTAAACAGCCAGCCCATGCCCTGTGAATTGAGGATACACTTGAATCCACATCTAGCCAATTGCACACAGTTCTTTGCAAAACTGAAGGTATGTTTCTATCCAGAACTGGGCAGACAAAAGTACTTCCTATCCGATACATCATGCCCTTGAACATACAAGATACCAATATAGTTGCCATTCATTCTAGCAGATGAATTCTGGCTAAGTAAGGTCTACATTTCCATGGAGTAGAATAATTTTTGATGTTAGGAATGTGATGTCAGAGGCTTCTTCGGGGACAATAACAGCTCATCTCTTTGGATTAAAAAGAAAAAGCTCTGAAAATGTGCTGTAAAAAGGTTAAAGACAATTTACTTTCTAAAAAATGATTTAATTAAAGAGAGAGTCTACTGCAGTAACCAAATCTTTGAAATAATGTCTTCGAAGAAAGAATTTCTTCCATATGCATTCGTAATAAGAGGATTTGGTTACAAAACTAATTAAATGCTATAATAATAGCTAGTGTTCTTTTCTGGGGGCCTGATTAATATAGCGGAACGGTTAAATAAAGATGTTAAATGCACTTAAAAATCCTATTTTACTAATATAAGGCATGAATAAATTGAAAAAAGATATACTCTGTGTTATTTAATCGAGCTTAGAAGCAAGTGCCTCAGCTTATTTTTCCCTTTCCCCCACTGCTGGTGGTGTTCTTTTGTAACCTCACGAGATGCAGCATAAGCAGCTCCCCCAGTTTACGAGGAGATGGCTCATATGCCCCCCCGGTAGCTCCCCAAAACCATCCTCACTCGCCAGGTCCCCAGGGAAGAGGGTAATAAGAGGGTAATGAAGCCCACCTTGGCATCAGGGCCTTGGTGCGCTTTTAGTTTAATATGATCCTAACCTCTTCTAACCTGGCTTTTCTACATGCTTCAGGGCACAGAACCCAGGTAAAAAAAAAAAAAGAAACAACACAAAAAGATCTTTTTATAAATGTAGGTTTTGTTTGTTTGTTTTGTTGTTTTTTTTTTTTTCCCTAGGAAATTAAAGAAGGACAAACAGGGCCTCATTTTCAAATCTGGTCTTCTACTACCAAAGGATATATGGGTGCTCATCCTTGGACCCAACAAAAAATTAGCACAGGTGTTAAGTATTTTGCTGGTTTAGGGCCCCAGAGCCTTTTTTTTTATCATTTTTTGCCTTTTTTCTTTTTAGCATTGCTGCATTGGTTTCAACATCCAAATGCAGGATGTGGATAGTCTGCTAAAGCTACTCATTTGCAAAGCCTGGTTGAACCCCAGGCTTTAGTGTAGTCTCTCAGACAGAAAGTGTATGGTAACATAATTAGCGTTCATGTGAGCCCTAGTCCAGACCAAGGCAGTGAGCAGTGCAGAGCACTCCCAGAGAAGGGCTCTGTTGTGCTGTGCACTGCCAAGAGCAGAGCTTGGTCCTGCAGCCCCGGCACAGGTGCTCCTCTGGCACAGGACAGACCCTGCCCATGAGATGGGGCTACCTCCAGGAGCATATCCTGCACTGCAGCCCGTAGTTTGGGGCTGAAATTCGGTCACGCTGAAGTCAATGGGCCTTTTTGCCATTGACCTCCCCGAGGCCGGCTTTCCAGCCCATGCCTCTACGACTTGCTCCAACCACGCCTGCTGCAGTGGCACCTACCTGGAGCTAAAACAAAGTATTCTGGTAGTCCAAAGTGACACAATTATTAAACCAGAGAGTCTCTTTAACGTGGTGGAAACCAAGCATCCAGCAAATGTGAGGTGAACCCACAAGAGTCAGAAGTAATTTGTTCACAAAGACAGGGAACAAATTTAAAAGTTAAAAAAAAAAAGGAGCAAATATCTGTTTTCACATTGTACATAATAATGATATAAAAACAATTGTCTATTTTTTTTCCTTCTTATCCAAACAGAGTGCTTCAAAAAAAATTGGCTCTAGATGACTGGTGTAATTAAATAACTAAAATGAGTGATGAGAGAGCAGAAGTTAATTAAGATTGAAAACAACACTCCCATTAATTCACTCCATCATAATAAACATCAGAAGTTGACATGGCTGGGGCCAAAAATAAAATAAAAGAAAGAGAAATGGTGTGAGCAGAAGAAGAAGCAATTTGTTTTCATATGTATATATATATATTTATATATATATAAAAAGGCAAGGTGGGGAGGGGTATCCATTTTAAATAGCCTAACAGCTTCATTTGCTGCACTGCCGAATTAGAACAGAATAAAATAAAGTTTAAAAAAGGGGGGGGGGGGGATAAAATAAATTATACATAATTTACTAATCTGGGAACAGCTGACCATTATTATTATTAATTATTATTATTATTATAATTACCATTACAACACTAGCAAGAAGAGGCAGTTCAACTGAAAAAAAACCTCAACACAGTCATAAAATACAAACAAAAAGAACCCTCTCTGACATGGAGGATATGATCAGCTACTCCAAGCATAACTTCAGAGCAAATCTTTTGAGAGAGAGAAAATAGGAATTTTTTGAGGCAGAGGCAGAAATCAAGAAAGGGAAAAGAGGAGAACAAAACAGATGTTTCAGGGTAAAACTATCACACGTCCAAACCGCTCATTGGAGTATTGTCTTAAGTCTTCAATGGCATTTGCTTGTTTGCTTTCCACAAGGTCTGCAGAGGTCAAGTTATACTTCAAGTAGGATTTCAAGAGCAAAAGAAAGACACCCCCCCCCCCCCATACTCCTTCCCAGTCTCTCCTCCTACCTGCCCCTTTCATTCTGCACCTGGGCTCCTTACATGGCTGATTGCAACAACAGCTAATTTTTCAGAATAAGGGACCATTTCCAAAATCAATGTTGCCAGGGCTATTTTTTCAAGTTAAAACAAGAGCAATGAGTTTCTCTCTAAGAACAGGAATTTACCAGGGAGCAATATAAATATAAGGGTGGCATACTCAGTCAGAAGACCAACTCAAGAGGAAAGCATTTGTCTCAGCATGATCCTAAGACTTTCTTTCCCAGGCCAGAAAGCAACTCCTGGATAGCTGCTGTTTGAAATTAGGGATAGCCTTTTTGGTTGGTTGGTTGGTTTAAATGTAGTGCTTCTGTCTTGCTACACAAATCTGGGTCCTTTCCTCCTACAGGAAGAGTGAGGAGATGAAAAGAGACTTTTTGATTCACTTGTATTTACATTCTTTTTTTTTTTTTCTGAAGTGAAACATTCAGGTACCTTACTGCAAATGCAAGAAGCTAACTTCTACTCAGGTTTATGCTCGTGTAAAATCACCTTCCTTGCTGGTTGCTGTTTCCCAAGGAAGGCAAAACTGCCCAACGAACATATCTAAGTGCTCTAGAACAACACAAAGTATTTAGCTCAGGAGAAAAATTTTTCACTTGTGAGAGGCAGCAGAAAGGGAAACTTGGTTTGGGTTCTTACTGCCCACTTTGACTATAGAAATCTCTTCATAGCTATTAGTCTTCCTTCCTACACAAACATCCCATTGATAAAAATGGATTTCTGCAAGTGCAAAGGAGAAAAAAAAAAGTCAGTTTAAAACAAATTGCGTTCTGAATCAGAGATCAGTACTCAGCCACCC
This sequence comes from Pezoporus occidentalis, assembly GCF_034315485.1. NCBI lineage: Eukaryota > Metazoa > Chordata > Aves > Psittaciformes > Psittacidae > Pezoporus > Pezoporus occidentalis. Next base: position 12,533,705 of record NW_026913748.1, on the reverse strand, counting down.
TGAAAGGACGAGTTCATCAAAAGTAGACATCATGGTAACCTAATTACACTCAGTGAGGAGGTAACATTTCCAGTTGCTCTGTCCTGTGCAGAACAAATCACGTTTTGTGATGCTGCCACTTGAAGTGTAAATTAAAAGCAAAGGTTCCTTACAGACCAAGTCATTTGGAGGGTGCGGGACTTAATTCTGGAACATGCTTTTTTGCTCACAATAGTCCAATATTATTCTTATTAGTACCATAAACACGCACACATGAAAATCCAAGACCATAAAATATTTTTTCTCTAGATTTCTTATGTCTTTCTCTCTCTCTTTTTTTCACCTGAGAACGGCACCTACAGTTTCCTTTAAAAAGCAAAACCAAACCCAAAAAATATATGTCTAATCTCACCAGCTGCTGGTATATCAGGTTCTTCAAGGGATTGTCTAAGATACAACACTGTCCTAACTTAAGACAGAGCAGGAAGCAAAAGAAAAGCAAAAGAAAAACAAAAAGAGACTAACCAAAAGAAAAAAAAAAAGCAAATTGGACTAGTTCAGCGCTTTAGTACAAATTTGGCACTTGCTCAAAGACTCAGTATGGTGTGCAACTGATGAAGAGAAGTCCTCTCTTGAAAGGAAATAATTGCTTGTTGGGGTTAACAGAAACAGACTCCCCACTTCCTTCCTTGCCAGCCACGCGCACAGGCACGCATGCACACACACACACACTTCTGACCCAGATTTGCCAGGGAGGAGGAGGAGGAGGAGACAGAGGGGACAAAAGGAATTTTATCTTTTTTCTTTCCTGTCAGGTGCATTACCAAAAAAAAAAAAACAAAAAGGAAACTAAAAAAAAAAAAAAGAAAAAATTATGTCTCTTTAAACTGTAGCACAAAACAACAAAACACATTCACAAGCCACTTGTTGGCACTGTGTACCTGAGTGAGAATTTCTAGAACATTGTAGAACAAACAGCCATAAAGTTTATTTGAAAAAAAAAAATAATAATAATAAAAGGTCGACGGGTAAGACTTCAGTGCTTGGGTATAGCAGCTGAATTACTGGCATTATTTTACCCATAGCTTATATCATTCTGTTGTTGTTATCGTTGTCTTTGTTTCCTTTCTTTTGAGCCTTTTTCCTTTTGATGCAGGCTGATGTCTATTAGTCAGCTGATGTCCCAACTAGTTAAGACTAACAGTTAAAGTAACAGTCAGTGTATGAGAAAGTTAATGTGCTTGGCCACTGGCAAAGATAAACCAGGTGGGGCTTTATTTATTTTTTCTTTTTTCCTTGAAGTCCTGTAGGTCAAGAGATATTTGGACCCTGATCAGTTGGCTTGCCCCGCAATGTGATTTTCACTGTCACTGCCATAGTCCGCATCAGGGTCATCCTCTTCCTCATCGTATTCATCGTAGATTTCTCCATTGACATCATCGGTCTGCATCTCTTCCTTGATATGAGGCTCCTCACCTTTGATGCCGTAAGTGCTCTGGATGACGGGCATCCCAGGCTCCGGGCTGCTGGACACACTTGAGTGCTCGGAGGGCAGATGTGGGGAAGGCATTCCTGCCATGGCAATGGCTCCTGGGTAAACTACACCCGCAGTGGCAATGGGAATCTGTGCTTGTTGCCTGTCACAGAGAAAAAGTAAAAGGACATCTGAATACAGGAAAGAATAAAGGGAGTGCAAATACAACAGCAGTTTGCAAGACAATAGCATATGCTCTTAGGCAGGCAGAAGAAGCACCTAGCTGGCCCATGCATGGTAACATTTACAACAATATTTCAGACTCTCCAACTGATGCCCTTGAAATGAACATCAAGCCATCAAGCCCAAACCAATTTCACTGATAAGAAAACCCAATCTCTTCAAAAATCTCTAGCTGTACCCAAACTACACTGCTCCAGCTTGCCTGCTTGTGATGCATCCTTTTTACTGGGTAAACTGGGTGTCCCATCCGCTCCTAGACAAAAAATAAACATCCTTTCAACTGTGGTCCAACTTAAAAACCATGAATTTTGAAAATTTTGCTTTTAAATAACCCAAGCTGCTGGCAGGACTAGATATAAAAGTAACACATTGCCAGCAGTAGAGATGCAGTGAGTGCTGGTTAGTTTGCACAGCAATGGGGAGGTGCTGTACAGGTAGATGAGGATAAAGCAAGGTAGGTCTCTCCAAAGGGGCAATGTTTACTCCATATTCACCCAGAGACGTGGCCATTACTAGGGAGAGGAACAGTGGGCTTTCTGGGGCCAGGAAGGGCTTATAGGATGATCACTAAGGGCCTCCTACTGGAAGGTGATAGTTTCCACAGCAAGCGGCATTTGTGAAAAGCAGAACCTTTGAAGGAAGATGGATAAAACTGGAAAAAGGCAGACTTAAAACGGAAGCATGTATTATTTAAAAATAAATAAAAAGCAAGCAAGCAACATGAGCATTTGAGAAAATCCTCTACAGGATGCCTTTATACGGCTTCTAAGCCTTGGAAACCTGTCTGCAGTAATGAAAGAGGAATTATTCCAGGCCATAGAAATTCCCTTTGCATCAAGAACACTAGCTGTGTTATACTAGTGTTTGTTTCCCTGAGAAGCTTCAGGGTCCCAACAAGCCTAGAGGTTTAAAATTCATGCTCCTTTTGTTTCCTTGCTGCATGAAGTAATTCCATTGCAGTAATACTCTTCAGTACATGCTGCACATTGTAATGTCATCAGCGGTGTGTCCATCTGCACGGAAAAGCCTTGCCACAGGAGATGGGGCCGAGTCTCTTGAGATGAACATTCTTAATTAAGAATGAAACCCTTCCCTGTTCTCCTGCCTGCCTATGCCCTGGCTGTAGAGTAAGCCTTGCACAGTACAGTGATCCTGAAAGACTTTCCTCTGCCAAACAGCTTTACATTTGTTTGGAATTGCTTGCTGCATTTTCAGATACTTCCTGCCTGCCATTCGAGCGAGGCCTCCCTCTGCATACAGTCCTTACTTCCCTATTTCTGAAGCAAGCAGAAGTTGTCTCAGCTGAAGATATAGCTCTTAAAGTAGGGAGCGGATCTAATTTGCATTTTATTCTTAATTCAGTAGGAAGGCTTTTGTTTTCTGGAGTCAGCATTTCTGTAACAAGATTCAGCACACTTAAATTGCTTTTAATATTTAACAATAGGAACATTTTGCACTTAAATGGTGCTTTTCAGAGGGTTTTTCAAATATTAAATAATTTAAGAATAGTGTTCTTCCACTTCTATAGGATGTCCACTCCAGAGCATCTCAAAGAAATGAGCTCTCAGCAGCCCAGTGAGGTGAGCTTGCCACCCTACCATTAAAGATGAGGACACTGAGACAGGGAAACATTAAGTCCAGAAGTTGCAAAAGAAGCCAGATCCTTCCCATTGTGATGCCTTCAGACACACTTTCAGCATGTCCAAGAGCTGGCATAGCCACAGCTCTTGTAAACACCATCACATGTTTGGTGGTCAAGCAGGAGCTGGACTGGTGTTTAGAAATATAGCCTTAAATGACCTGTACCAAGTGATGCAGCAAATAGGGGACTAAAACCAGGAATGCAACTGCAGTGCTGTGGCTGCCAGCATCAAACACTGACCCCACCACAGTCATCAGCTGCACTGTCAGTAAATTCTACTGTGATTTCACCCCAGGTTCGGCGCTCTAATGCCCCACTGCAAATCATCTCTAGAAGTGTCTTGATTTCAATGTCAACCTTGTCTGGAAAGCTAAATAATATGCAGAATGTTACAAGGTTAATTTCTTTCCCCATGATGAGGCATGCATGTTAACCAGATAAGCAGTGTTTTGGGGGCTCTGTAGCCACCTATTCTTTTTCCAGAAGGCCCCCCTCCTCTTTTTTAATCTCTTGATGCCAAATGTTGGCTGACTTCCCTGTGTTTGTTTCAGTGCTTACCATAGGGATCACTGGACCTGCCAGCACCACAGGGTTAAGCAGCTCAAATTTCTCTGCTGAGCGGCTTATTATAACAATGCACACTATAGCTGTTTAAAACACAGTCTGATGACACTTAACAGTTGCTGGACAGATATTCTCTCCTTTATTACTCCTTCTAGCCATTAATTAGAGAGATGTGCAACTCAGTTAATATTAAAATGATTCCAAATTCAGATGAAACAGAAAAGAAATTCCATTGTTTCTGAGGGTTGTTCTTGCTGCTGGTTTTGTTTTTTTAAAGAGTACTGTGTAGCTTTCAATTTTCTGAAGTGAATACAGAAATATCACAGAATACTTGATTACTTCCAATTCTTCCGATCTGCTGTAACCAAAACCAAGGAGTCTTTGCAGAAGGAAAATACATGCAAGTTTTCTAGGCAGATTTTAATCTAATCGCATCAAGCTGATCTATTAGCCGTTTATCAGAACCAGTCTTCTTGAAATTTATGCTCAACACAAAGCATTAGCTTAATGTACTGGAAGACACTCCCTAGCATGACAAATGCTGTCACAATGAACAATGCAGACAACTTCATGCCTGATATGAATTAACTGAGCCGAGTTCATATTCCAGCTCAAGTTCAGTATGTTCAGCAGTCCCTTTGCAAACCATATGCCACACATCGTACTGAGTGCAAACTTGTATTTTTGGCTTCTAGATTAAGAGGCAGTTCTATAGATTCATTCAGATATATACTCTCTGAGACCTCATAATACTTACTAGTATCAAGGCTCTATCAGAATGACTGTGTTTCATTGGAAAATCTTAAGTTTGTTTTTTTGACCTGTGCATAATCAGAGTGGAAATGAGACAGTTGGCCAAACCTGTAAGATGAGTACATAGCAGAGACAACAAAAAAAATCCTTAACTGCCTAACTTCCTCCTGAACCACACTGTTTCAAAGTATAAGATTCATATTCTGTTAGCATATATATTATGCTTTTGCCAATAAAATATAACATTTACCACACTGAAATAAGAATTCTCCCTGAAAAGTTTGGTTGTTTTTTTTTTTTCTGATATGAGCAGTAGTTTTTAAAGGTCCCATACCCAACATTAAAATACTGCCTCATCTCCTGGCGTCTGTTGCGCATGATAGCCTTGTACTCGCCAATGCGCAATTTTTTGCCATCTACAAGGCAGGTGCGCTTCGGCCTTGGCTTGTATTTGTAGTCTGGGTATTTCTCCAGGTGCTGTTTGCTGAGTCGGGCCTGCTCCTCATAGTATGGCTGCTTCTCTAGGTTTGTCATAGCTTTCCAGCGAGATCCTGCCACAGAAAGAAAAAAAAAAACAAAAAAGAATGAGAAATGGGTTTCTACTCATCCACAAACACTGAAAGGCAGAGAAACAAGTAGGTCACCCAGAACAAGATACCTACGGTCACATCGCTTTGGGCTGGGAATCTGTCAGAGCTTCCAGACAGGGGTCAGGTCTTGTTTGTATTTGACTAGTAAACCTCTTGGGTATGGCCAAGAGGCAGAGAGAGATAATACTGGAAGTTCTGACTCAATATCTTACTGAAACTTATCTACATTATAATGTCTTTCAAGTGGGAAGTAAACCCATCATCCTGATAATGAGCAATCCCTGACATTTTGTTTCAGTGAACAAGGCAATGTATTTTAATGGAATGGCCAAAGACCCTTAGACACACAGAGTCTGCTTTGCTATGTCTCCCCGCTTTCTTTCAACCATGGACCTGTTTCCAAAGGAAACACCCATGCACTGTGATCTAGTCATTGTGCTTCACCGTTACTGGACCAAGGCATATGCTCTGGATAGGCATGTGACTACAGCTTAATCTTTCTAGCTTCCAAGTTTGTGAGAAGCAGAATATGAGCTGATTGTAAACGCTATGATGCTGGGTACAGGAGCCTGCAAAGACCCTGAAGCAATGCCTCTAAAAGCTATAAACTATCCCATATGTCTCCGTGGGGTTTTAACTTCAAGACCAAGTCCTGGTGAACAGTGCCAGCTCCATCTTAAAGAATTTAGTGTGTGTCATGAAGGGAAGAGTTCTGGGATACAGGCACACCTCTCCACGGAGTTGCACTGGGGCTTCATTGCCAGCAGCCTTGTTTCTAACACTCTCCCTTTGTTAGTGCAGATGTTTGAGCTAGGGCAATAATGAAGACTTTACAACTGTTTTCAAATGCCTCCTGAAATTTATATATTATTATTTCTTAAAGGACATAATATGGGAGCAGAAAGTAAAATTTCTTGAATCTGTTACCCTATTTTATTTTTCCATGAACTATGTAAGTGCTTCAGGGTAAGATACATTTCAAATAACAGGAATGGTCCAAGCTCTGAAACATGTGGCTTAGAAGGAAAACTTTATTGGAAAATAGTAAATTTTCCCATTGGAAAAAAAGTTCGAATAGTTTCTCAATTTAATGGCTTCATAATGTCATATGTCATTCTTGACTTCCTCTTGTTCTTCATTTTTTATGGTTACTCATACTGGACTTAGCTCATGCTATTACTCAGGCTGGTCTTAGCTCAAGACTTGCCCCTAAGACTTGCAATATAGAGAGTGCAGTTAAGGAAAGAAAAGTCCCCGGAAAGAAAACAGTCTGCTTCCTTCTAGAAAGGCCCCTTCTGATTATTGACACCATTTTACCCATTGCTCTTTGAATCTTTATTCCAAGCTGCAGTTCAGACTTCTGCAGTGAAGGGCTAACAGGCTGCTACAGGCTGACCTCACACCTAGAGATAATCCATTTGTAAACAATGGCGTCTTTGCTCTGAAGAGGAGCAACGGACATCCATTTTTAGAAACATTACTTTGGAGTCAAACCGATCATTTTTCATGACGTTTATAACACGTAACATGCAGAGATCCTCCAGATAGTTCTAGAATGGGAAACAGTTTAATGACATTGTTACTAGTGTAGGTGCAGCACCATATTGATGCAACTAGATGGTTTCTATGATCTCTACTAAGCTCTTGTGTGGCACTTTGTATGTCATCCAGAGGTAGCGTCTGTGCATGGGGATCTGTGGCAGATTCACTGTGTTACACAGAATCCTGGTCAGCAGCTTTGTCTCCTGCAGAGAAATTATTCAAGCTTTTATAGGCAAAGACAGTGGCTACTAAAACTGACACAAACTTTCCACACATACTGGCCTCCTGGATTTCGGGCTAAATGACACAGTGATAAACATGTGGAGACTGCCAAAACGCTCAACACCTATTAATGTTCCAATAAACGGAAATACAGATAGAGCCTGTGTTGAACAAGCTTAAGAATTCAGGGTATAAAGCATATGAGGAGCCCTACTGAAGATGCCCAGATGCAGGTTTACTTTCAAATTCTACTTCGTAGTCACAAGCACACTGGTATTTTAGCATATGAAGAAAATCTTAAAGTTAGTCTAAATCTATAGCTGTCTACAGACCTGCTGTAGCCCCAGTCCCACTTCTGGCTGATGAATCCAGTCTTATTTATGAATAATAAAGTTGAAAATCTCAGTCTTTAAACAAATCTTGACATTTGCTTTACATGCTGTAAGAGAACTTGCAATGTAGGAACTCGGATATACTTTGAGACAGATGGACAGACAGAAATGTAGAAATTAAAATCACTTGTTGCAGAATTGCCATGAAAATGCTCTATCCCAGCACAATTCCTCTTTCACTGTGTTAGCGTACTTGCTGCAACCCTACAGTCAGATGTGGGCAAGAATACTCCTACCCCCTCATGTGAAAAGATCTGTAAATAGTGGGGGAAGTTATGGAAATACATAAGTCTTTGCAGGATCAAGGCCACAAAACCTGAAATTTTGAGGCACAGTATTCATACATACAGATACACATACAATACCTATACATAAATGTAATTTGTTATGTTTTTCCTTCCTAAGCTGCAAACTCAGTACAATAAAAATCCTGGCAGTCTCACCTCTCTTCCTAGCAATTTTTTAATAGCTGCCTTCTGCAGTGATACCTCCTCTTACTCTGACTTTACCATTTTTACAAAATATACTAAATACAATTTACTAGTATGTTTTGAAGTATCATAAATAATGAAACAAGCAATGCTGTCAAACTAAATTTTAAAAAAGGGCACATTTTCTGATGATAAACCTTTGGTTTTTACAGTTCATAATTCTCACTTGTTTTCTTAGTAATATTCAAAATTCAAACAGCTCTCTGGTCTTAATTTGAAATTCTGAAAGTCTGAAGAATATAGAACTCTGATCTTTGGATGTGCACCCACAGGCAAGCTAATAAGCTATGAATGAGTATTGTCAATCAACATAATGAAACTCATTAAAAATACCTTTTGTTTGGACAAACGTAATACTTTATATGCCATTGTTTTTTGTGTCTATAAACACACACAGGCAGCAGTGCCAAGCCCAAGCCCAAACAAGGTGCGACTGAAGAATCTTGAAAAATCTTTCTTTTTAAGGCAAGATTTACACTCTTGGGTGAGCTTTCTGCTCACCATCTGTGTTAGAAAGATTTGAGTGGGTCAAGTACACAAGGCTTTTCTCCTTGACTATGAAAACAAGAACCCATTCCCCTCCCTAGATGCATACAAAATGACAAGCAGGATTCCTGCACAATTCTTCCTGATCTGGTGGCTGAAGTATTTAGAAAATAAAATAAATGAGAAAACTGTAAGATTTTGCAGCACTGCAGCACCTAACAGGGCTCCTGCCTTCAAACTGGGCTAGGGCAGTTAGAGCCATGCCTACACAATGACTGTGAACACAGCTAGCTGTAAGTACAAAGCAGAAAAGAGATGTCCCTATGTGTGCCCCAGCACTTGCATGCATTAGATGGGGCTAAGAGCTCTGCTCACAGATGATTTTAAGTCAAATTTCTCTGACAAGAGTTTTCAGCTGTTTGTAATACTGCCTAACTTTTAGTCCATTAGACTGACATTTTTCAATCTATGTACCTGAATCAAGTGGATTTTTAATTTAAAAAATACTCTCACATACACAAACACTTGTATAATACATAGGTATGTGAATAGGGTTTTACTGACACACTGACACATCCATGAGAGAATTTCTGAAAGCAGTATCTAAATTAATCTTTTCCTAATTTCTTTATGTAGATTCATCAGTGAAATGAATTAAAATATTTACAAAAATATCTAAACAATGCATTATTAAATTGATAGGGTCCAGCAGACCCATTTTAGCACTTTTTAACAATTTACTAAAAAAAAAAATCATTATCCACAAGTTGCAATGAACAGATGGATGCCAAACGTATGCACAGATGAATTTAGTGACAAATCCATGTATCTAATTTTTATGCTCAAAACATAATACCACAGTGTCAAACATAATCCCTAGAGAATTTTAGAGCTGGGAAGGGCACCTCCTCTCATTTTACTATGAAAATGTCCCTTGAGCAGTGACAACTCTATCTAAGCTACTCTCCATGACAAAGAGCTCCCTGACCTCAGTGTGTAGCACTGCTGCTAAAAAAATGATAAGGGAAAATTGCGGCTTTCAAATAAGGAGACCCTAATACCTGGGTAACAGTAAGCCTCCAGTTGCTCACCCTATGCCAGTTAACAGAAAGCTCCCTGCTGACTTCAAAGACTGGCCTTTTGCAATTGAGGGAAGACCTTTGTAACGTTCCTGTCAAGAAAGATGTCAGGACATCCCTCTCCATTGCATAGGTGGAATAAAAACTTAAATGTGATGCTACGAAGAAATAGAAACATCATCTCTTACTGCCTCGAACCTTGCTTTTCCCCGTATCTGGCAGCAAAACAGAAAGAGTTTGGAGTCAGCTATACTGTCTGTCACCTCAACAGGATCTGTAATGAATTTGCACATTTTACTCCAACTACTGTATATCTAATCAGAAAAAGATGTCCCCATATCTCCCTGATCTAGCGCCAAATAGTAAAAGGTGATTCCTTATGTTAACAATTTCAGCAGAATGGCTTATTAAAACCAGATTTTAGGGTATTATAAAATGCTTAGAAGCCCTTTAAAATGTCAACCAGGATCCCCAGAGACTGCGTAAAATGTCAGCCCAGCTCAAGCGCCTGTTTTAAGCAGAATGAATTAGCAGCGTGCTGTCGGAGGTTGTTATCCAAAACAATCAGTTAAGAAGGAAAACATCAAGCTCTCTTTGTACTTTCTATATGAAAAGGGCCATTCAGAATGATCTTGTAGATTTCTGAAGCTGATAATTTAAAAACAGGTTTAACCAGGTCTCCTCTCAATTTAGAAACAGACCAAAACTATTACCACCCTGTCCTCAGTCTAACCATATCACACGCTTCTGACCAGTATAATCTCTTTTAACCTGTATAAGGTTATTTTACCATCAACATAACCAATTTAACTTTCTAATCCTGTTCCCATAACTAATCTAATAATCTCATACCACCCTTTTAATCATGGGTTAATATTGTCACATCTGCCATCCACAGCCAATATATTCTGCCTCTTCCACCAATTTATCTCATTTCCACTTGCCCCCTGCTAACATTTCATGATACCAAGCTAAACCTCAAACTTCTGACCAGCTTAAACCCTGCACAATTTACCAGCCCCGCAGCTGGTTAATGCTGCCATTACAATTGCACTACATCTCTCGAGCTGTCAGCAAAACCAAGACCTGCAGCCCAAGTAAACATGTCCCCTATTTAAGCATTTACCCACTGGCCTGAGGGACACTTAGCTCCTATAATGCAGCCTTTATCAGTAAAAATGCAACATCTCCAATTTGGTAACAGATTATTTTTTTTTCTTTCCTGCAGAATAGTAATTCATTGGCCTCATAGATCCTCACTATTCACCTCTTGTATCATTCAGCATGTCACAGAGGAGTAACTTGGGACGGAATGTGGTCCTGAGAATTTGAGCAAGTAGGGAAAATTTGGAAGACTATGGCATGAAATTCAGTAGATTATGCTCATGACAAATACTCCTTGGGCTGTGAAGAGTAGAGGATATGAAAATGATGTTTCTTTTTCTGATTTCAAGATTCTTTTTAGAATATCGAACAATGAAGAACTGTCCACTGTTAGGAGAAGCTCAGTTTCAAGATCATCTAAGGAACCTGAAGGTGCACAAATCTATGGGACCTAATGAGATGCATCCACGGGTCCTGAGGGAACTGGCAGATGAAGTTGCTATGCCACTGTGCATATTTGAGAAGATGTGGCAGTCAGGTCAACTTTGTGATGACTGAAAAAGGGGAAACATACCCCCCTTTTTTGAAAATGGGAAAAAGGAAGACCCAGGGAACTACAGGCCAGTCAGTCTCACCTCAGTGCCTGGCAATATCAAGGAGCAGATCCTCCTGGAAACTATACTAAGGCACATGGAAAATAAGGAAGTGATTGCTGACAGCATGGCTTCAATAAGGGCAAACTGTGCCTGACAAATCTGATGGCCTTCTATGATGGGATTAAAGGCTGGTGGATAAGGGAAGAGCAACTGATATAATCTACTTGTACTTGTGCAAGGCATTTGACAACATCCTGCACAGCATCCTTGTCTCTAAACAGAACTGGCTGGATGATTGTACTCAAAAGAATTGCAGTCAATGGCTCAATATTCAAGAAGAGACCAGTGACAAGAGATGTTCCTCAAGGGCTGGTATTGGGACTGTCACTCTTTTAACATCTTTGTCGGCAACACAGACAGTGGAACTGATGCACCCTCAGCAAGTCTGCCAGTGATAACAAGCTGTGTGGTGCAGTCAACACACTGGAGGGAAGGGATGCCGTCCAGAGGGACCCTGACAGGGTGGAGAGGTAGGCCTTGTGTGAATCTCATGAGGTTCAAGAAGGCCAAGTGCAAGGTCCTGCACATTGGTCGGGGCAATCCCAAGCACAGCTACAGGCTGGGCAGAGACTGGATTGAGGGCAGATCTGAGAAAAAAGACTTGGGGTTGTTGGTTGATGAAAAGCTCAGTGTGAGCCAGCCATGTGCGCTTGCAGCTTAGAAAGCCAATAGTATTCTGGGCTGCATAAAAAGCAGCATGACCAGCAGATCAAAGGAGGTGATCGTCCCCCTCTACTCCGCTCTTGTGAGAACCCCACCTGAAGTACTGCATCCAGCTCTGGGGCCCCTAACACAAGAAAGACATGGACCTTCTTGGAAGGACATGGAGTGAGTCCAGAGGAGGCCACACAGATGCTTGGAGCTCTGGAGCACCTCTCCTAGCAGGACAGGCTGAGAGCTGGGGCTGTTCAGCCTGGGGAACAGAAGGCTCTAGGGAGACCTTAGAGCAGCCTCCCAGTACCTAAAAGGGCCTAGAAGAAATCTGGAGAGGGACTTCTTATAAGGGCATGTAGAAATAGGACAAGGAGTAATGGCTTTAAACTGAAAGAGTGTAGATTTAGATCACATATTAGGAATAAATTCTTTACTGTGAGGGTGGTGAGACACTGGCACAAGTTGCCCAGGAAAGTTGTGGATGCCCATCCCTGGAGGTGTTCAAGGCCAGGTTGGATATGGTTTTGGGCAACCTGGTCTAGAGGAAGATATCCCTTCCCACGGCAGGGCAGTTGGAGCTAGATGATCACTAAGGTCCCTTCCAACCCAAACCATTCTAAGAGTGGGATTTTAGGATCTTTTCTCTATGATCACTGATTTGAACAGAAACTGCTATGGCAGAAATCAAATACTGTGGTGTGCTACCCAACAGAATCTAGTTAGATGAAGCACATGCGCAAGTAAACAACAGCAGTCATTTTGTGCTTGTTCAACTGTCTAATGAAATGAACTGGTTTTGTCTATTCAGTTCATGTTTTCATACCAAAACTACCACCACAATCTCAGTAATTATAAAGACACAGGAACATTTCAGGTTATGGTTAATGTATACTGCTGGGCAGCACAGTGGAAGCTTGTATAACTGTTGTCCTCGGTGCAGCCATAAAGTAACAAAACGGATGTTTTAGAGACAGTAATTCTGCTGTGTCAGGTGCTCAGCCCTATTAAGTCGAAGTTTTTTTAGTTTAGCTACTGAAAGAAGCTTTATCATTCTTACCTAGTATCTTGCTGATATTGGAGTTGTGCATGTCAGGGAAGGCTTGAAGGATCTTCCTCCGTTCATCTTTAGCCCACACCATGAATGCATTCATTGGGCGCTTGATATGGGGCTCATTGCTACCACGCCCTCTTGATTCCCGGTAAATTCTAGACTCTGAAACTCCTGCACTTCCTACAAAGAAAGAGAAAAACATTCCCAGCTTGTGTTTCGTTATGCAGCTTCTTCTGCAGTCAGTAACCTATCTACGGTGCTGCACATTCAATCAGTCAGTGTTCACAATAGGTTAATGGTGCTTCTTTCTACTTGAAGCATTAGGAAATACCATCTATTGTACAGTCTAGTTTTTAGCAGTTCTGTTGAGTCAGTATCACATAGTGCAGTCTTGATAAAGTTTCAACTGTTTTTTTTTTCAACAAAAAGCTTTTATAAACCACCTTTCACCACTTAATAATGTAAACCCAACACTTATCAATGTAGATTTTTCTTTTACCTTCTTCCTTTCTTGCTTACAGAATTCTGGCCATATTATGTTACCTATCTTCTGCCTTCTTTGTGATGGGAAGGGGATGATAAACAGCAAGACCAGGCATTTCTTCTTAAGCAATTCTCTAACTAACAAGTGAACTTTACAAATCTGCCTGTTTTTGCGCTGTTTACAACAACAGCAATAACAGAGAAAGAAATGGATATTACGCTTGCTTCTTCAAACCAAGTAAGTTCCTACAGGTGCAGAGCGTGCAACACCTATGGACGATCAGGACTATAAATTATGGACTCACTCTGTGAACTCACACATCCCACATCTATTTGCCTCCTCTATTCCTTTCACCATCAGAAATACATTCTTGGTCCAGTCTTAAGAACTGCAGCATACAGAAAAGAAGGCTAAAAATCACCTTGAGACTTTAAAAACCACACAGTGAATCATTTTTTCCTGCCTTGTTTCATAGCCACTTATTGCTAATCGCTCTTACTCCTCACGGGCCTCCAAAGCACTCGGATTTTCCTCCACATCCCATTGATACGTTCACACAAACCTAGAAATAAGGATAAGCCATTTGTACTGACCGTCAGAATCTCCACTCATGTTGAAATCCATCATTGCATGGCTAAACTTCCCATCTTCACTCTGTTTTACTGCCAGTTGCTGAGTCAGGGTCTCCAGTGTTGTTTTGTCCTATATGGACAAGATGATAAGATTTGGATCAGGAAAATAATTAAACATTGTAACTGAAAAGTCCATAGGTAATTCAGAAGGTTGATAGTGAAGCTGGGTAACAATGCACTCAGAAGAGTTTACTAAGCCAGGTATTTAGGAATATATATACTACTTTTTCTGGAAGGGATATGGCTGCAGATGCTACCAAGTCTTTTTTGAAACATGCTTATTAGCTAGTGATGAGCAAAATTCATAACTGGTTTAGTTAAGAAGATAAAATTGGCTGCATATCTGAAGAATACTTCAACTCTTTATGTCCCTGTGACCACAAAACTGGACTGGAAGTTTAGATGATACATGCTCTTTTGCAATATATTTATTGGTTTACTCTACTTCCAGCCTGCAATCAAATTGCAGAGACATGGGTGACTGTCCTTTTTAAAAAGGCAGCATTTTAGAAAACAGCCCATAAGGAAAAAAAAAAATAATCAAACCCATGCCTGTACTTCAAACTTATTCAAGCCTTGGGAAAGGGTCAGCCTGAATTAAGCATGATATTTGGGCTGCAGTTTGTGTTCCTGTCCAGACTGTTTTGCCCAAACCAACTAACACCCCATCCGTCATTCACCTACTCAGAACTATCTGTGAACCCTGGATTGCAACAGGCTAGTGCGTGCTGCCAATTAATCTGTCAGGCTGCAGCGGTGTCTAAAGACACTGCCAGAACAACATGCCAGGGCCATTAATTCCAATGTTCTCTTCAAACCACCTCGCTTCCCCCTGAATTGTTTGACTTTACAAATACAAAGGTGTTCCATTTTCCAACTGTTTTTGTTTTCCTGATGACTTTTACCCATAAACATTCTATCTTCCTGACAATCATATGTTTAAAAATAAATCTTTCAGGAAAGCAATACTAACATTTCAAAATGTTAGGCACTGTGCCTTCTGCAAAGCTAAGAAAATGACATGATATGGCATGATAATAAAGTGGCTCCAGTTGAAACAATTCTTTTGAGCTTCTTCCTGAAAGAAAGACTGCTGTTTTGTTGCTCTATTCCACTCCTGATGACTGTAAAAGATCAATAAACTAAAAAAAAAAAAACTTTCAGATTTCACATGGCAACTGGAGACTTTACACTATTCTATGTAGCCCAATAATGTCACTGGGTTGTATTATAGAAGAAAACAGAAAAGAGAACAATGTGAATACAGAAACGCTTCCTGCAATGTGATGTGCCCACATCTGCAATTCAAAGAACAGTTCAAATTCATGTAAGCCATTTCACAAAGATCTTCTTGAGAGAGTTAGCAACAAAGCTAACCTGCTCAACTTCATATGCTCACACAGTTTAGGGAACATTAGGTTAACTTTCCTACTCCTCACATTCGTTTCCACTGTGGATCCCTTTTGTGCTCCTGGTGCGCTGTCTGTAACCAGACACATCACCACCAAAAGAATGCAGGATGAGTTATCCACTGATTTTTCAGGAAAAGCTGATGCAGCAGGGTCCGCCTATCACAAGCAAAAGGTTTTCTGCAACGTTACCAAGCACAGCAGATCCAGAAAGCTTGGAGAAGCTTTGAATAAGCACCTGAACTATTCAGGCATTTAGCTTTACCAAAGTCTTTGATCTACCAGTTTTAACTCGGCTTTCATTTCCAAAGCAGCCTGTCAGCAGACAGAAAGTCAGGAGTAAGTTCTTCTCGTCGTTCTGCAAAATGGATCTCAGATATATAGTGGAAATCAACAGTTTTTCCTCGGAAAAAGATTTATTGTCACCTTCATAATGATAAGAGTTCAAAACTTTTTATGCCAGAAATCAGTTAAAAATGCTGCCACCAACCTAAAAGATAACAGAACATCTCCTCTTGTTGGGTGTATTATGGGGGAGGGGAGTTATTCTGCTGCTGACTTTTCTTGAATCATGTATAAACCTCTTAGAGAAACAGAGCTGAGAGCACAAAGGGCACAGGCTTAACAGCTTCTTCTTTATGCCGTAAACGCAGCTCTTGAAGTTAGAGGCAGTTACATTCAGAACCACACTCTGCCAACATGATCTGATTGAGTCTTAAGGTCAGTGAATACTCCAGCATGCTGTCTGCGAGGTACACACCGGCCATGGCTCGTTTATCAGAGTTTGACTTAACAAGCCTACAGATGCTCTGCCGCTATCCCTCTTGGGCAAAGTTTTGCATTTTGAGGTAAAGCCACATTAGAAGTAGTGAGAATCTGTGAGGGAATGCCAGATGAGTGCTGAGCTCCTGGGCTGCCCTGCCACTTGGAGGTGGCTCTCTGGACAGCTGAAACATGGGTGAGTGGGGACACCACCCTTCCAACATAGCGACAATTTACTCCCTGCTACTTGAATGTAGAGAATCATAGAATCATAGAATCGTTAGGGTTGGAAAGGACCTTAAGATCATCTAGTTCCACCCCCCCTGCCATGGGCAGGGACACCTCACGCTAAATCGTATCACCCAAGGCCTCATCCAACCTGGCCTTGAACACTGCCAGGGATGGAGCATTCACAACCTCCCTGGGCAACCCATTCCAGTGCCTCACCACCCTTACAGTAAAGAATTTCCTCCTTATATCGAATCTAAACTTCCCCTGTTTAAGTTTTAACCTGTTACCCCTTGTCCTGTCACTACAGTCTCTAATGAAGAGTTCCTCCCCAGCATCCCTATAGGCCCCCTTCAGATACTGGAAGGCTGCTATGAGGTCTCCACAATGTAATGACAATGTAAATTGATCAGCAATGAGAAGGGGGCAGTTAGAAAGAACTTCTGCATGATGTTGCTTTTGAAACAAGATGTCAGAACTGCCAGCTGTACTCTTCTGTGTTAATGTTTAGAAACGTTTAATAAGTACTCAGGCAGAAGTAGGACTAAGGCCTGCTCATTCATAAGCTTCTGCAACAGTCTTAGGAGAGCAGAAAGAGATCCTGCAAAAGCCTGACTACACCTAAGTAGTGTTCCTATTTCCCATCCTACGCTCTTCCCATTAAACACACGACAGCAATCCTGGCCTACAGAAATGCTTTTACAATTACAAAATATTCAAAAGGGGCTATAGATTATTCCCATCTTGTTTTTCTTGAAAGCATTCATTTGATGACTTGCTGCTTTTGGTTTGATGGAAGCATCTTTATTTTTCCTACAATCTTTCAGTTTATGGAGAAAATATGTATGGAAGATCCAAAGAAACAAATGAAAAAAATCCTTTCTTATCTGACACCAAACAAACTGTCAACCTGCTAGCCCAGCCTTCTCTTACAGAACCTATTTAAGAACTTCAGACAAGAGGTCCACAATGGTTTCAAATTTCTACAAAAATAGCACCTATTTATCATCATAATCTTATTTCAACAGCAAACTACTCATTCTCAAAACTGCTACCACTCTGATGTGTTGGATTAGATGTGTTAATAGTAGCAAGATGTGGCACCATTCAGTCACAACAGGTGGAGCACATGCTTGCTGGGCTCAGCAGTACAATCTAATAAGGCAGTTGTGATACAGAGCTAGAATTCAGGAGGCAGTAGCATATTTCTGCACACTATGTTGGACTATGCCTTAATCTTATTTTATCATTTTATCAAGCTCTACATCCAATTGTCTTGCCAGGAAGAAAGTTCAGCTGATGAAATTATACATGCTTTCTGGTTTTTAAAGCTACAAGAAAAAGAACCAGAGTAATAAACCCTTAATTTAAAATGTGTCCCATATCCCAAAGTTATAAAATGCTATTCATCCTATAAGCAATCAACTGAGTGGCATCAACTGCAGACCAATACTGCCAAGAACAGGTGAGTCTGGTCCAAATCTGGGGAAGTGGTGCAAAGAACTGGTTGTGAGACCTGCTAAAAATTAAACTGCACAAAGCAGTGAAAACAAATGCAAGGAAAGATTCTGCTCTTGCAGTAGAAGAAACATAGGGACCTTGCTAAAGATGAAGTGATTATTTTTTTTCTAAATTTTTGAATTTTGGATGACGCCCAAGAAGACTGAAAGACATTTCATAAACATCTTTTTCCTCTGTGAAGAACTTCAGCAGAAGATTGAAAAGGTATCTTAATGGCAATTTCTACTGGACTGTAGGAGATACTCTCCTTGGGTACTAAGAGCTAAACTGTCTGGATTGTTTACAATTGTAATGGGCAAACAAGAGAAGATAATACTGTAGAGAGCAATCAATCCCACAATAGCCCACAACAGTTGTTCAAAGTATAAATAGAGAGGTTTCATCAATAGCCATAATGTGATGAGAAGTTTCTAAAACTTTATTAATCAAAGAAAGTAATCTGCTGGAGAAGATTAATTTTTACCACAGCTCTTAGCAATGCTCTAGTTATATTGAAAATAACAATGAAAAACACATACACACATGGAATGTGTCATGTAGAGAAAATATATATAAAAACTGACTAAGCACTGCAAATCAGACTCAGTTTTGCGGTCAGCTGCAAAAGTTACTTGGCTTTCTGTCATGGATAGCTGTCGTAGTTTAACAAAACATTGATCTAAAAATGACAAGAACTTGGTTGCAGGCTCTTTCATAGAAGAAACATAAAACAAGAAGAGTCAAAACATATGTAGAACAGCCTGATAATATTTGCCAGAACTCCTCCCACTACTGTACAAACGTGAAGCAAAATCTTGGAAGGTTTGAGAAATAAAGACATTCTGATATATTTGCCTACCCCCCTCGGACTTCACTTCCTGTCTTGTGTTAGATCATGGTACCAACACACAGTGTGTACCTGAGACCATGCACATGCTTCCACTCCTGAAGGCCTCCACAGTTCTTCCAGAACACTGTGAATGATGGGCATATGGCAACGAATCCCTCCTCCCCCTCTTTGAGACATCCTTTTGGCTGGGGCATTTGGCAAACACTGACAGTACTCTGAACTCCGTCAGAATTGTATTTTGGCAAGAGCTGTTTTTCCGATTGCATAATTCAAGGTTAGCAGTTTTACTGACGCAGTTCACTCTTCACTTTTCTATTCCCCTATCCCTACCCCCATTTCCTCCACTATGAGTATTTTTCCTCTCAGTTTGATGCCTGCAGAGATACAGCCAGTATAGAACACCAGAGGAGGAGCATTCAGGCATATCTCTTCGCGTTCCTGCTTTTCTTATTCCATGTGAATTGAAAGGCCAGGTGAAAATAATGCTTTTGTAGAGGAGCTGGAAAGAATCAAACATGGTTACCTATGGACTATGGACTGCAAGGAGAAACTCATCAGTTCTAGCACCTAAGAATTATAAATATACTGACAGACAGAGTGCCTGCTACCTTTGTTCCCTTCAGTGTCAGTATGTAAAAAGAAACAGATGGCTGCCTGTTATTGTCCTTTTTAATGTTCCCCCCTCCCTCTCCAAATGCAGTTTGTCCAGCTATCTATCATCCAGCTCTGCAGGAAAAATTCCCATATCTAAACTCTAAAGGTGGCATTTTCAAATAGATTGAGTTTTGATAAGCTAGTTTTTATCTTAGATTGTTGAGAAGGGCCTCAGATGTGACAGCATCTAATGCAGTTTTTGGTGATGAGACAGAAGTCTTCTCTCAGCAAACTCCAGCAAATATCAACCATTCTGACAAATACCTTGGTCAATATGCACCAAATCTTAAAGCACCGGGCAAATTAGCTGCTAGATTATGATCCCGCAATGAAAGTTAACTTCTGCTTATTACAGAAAAACATCTTTAATCATCAGACACAATGGTGGTGGCAGGTGTCATCCATTTAACATTATATTTTCCTTAGCTCTCCAAAAAATGAAGTCTTATCCTATATCTGACATGAATGACTTTGTAAAAGTAATCTTTCTGTGCAATTCCTCTGCCTCTTGCAATAATAAACATCAGAAAGCTTGTGTTACAAAATCTTAACCCACAGTCTTTCAAAATGTGGAAAACATGAGGCAGGTAGGCATTATGGATGACAGAGAGCTGGAAGAACTTGGAGGAACCACTGGCAGTCGTGAGAGGTGTGCCCAGAGGTTTGCACATGATGAATTATTTGCAGTCCAGGCTCTACTCCTGCATATTAATGCCATGGTACTTCAAAACAGGTACTGTGCATACTGTGTATGTAACCATGTTACAGTCCAGATCCTGTTACAACTATAACTGCTGCAAGGGAATTTCCATCTCTCTTCAGAGAGACCTTCTACTTAGACTTAGGTTTTTCTGTGTAACAGATCATATTGCCCAAGTGTTCTGCACTCATCAGTGAATTTAAACCACGAAATTTCACAAAGAAAGGCAGTATTGTTAACTGTTTACCAGAGTCACATATGATGCGACTTGCCAAAGGCTCCTTAGTAAGGCTGGTAGTTTTAGGAACAGAAACTAGTATTCCTGAATCTTACCTAAATATAATAACCTCAAGCTTGTAATTTCTTTGAGAGTGTGGAATTGTGGCTCTTGCTGATGGTACGTTACAAGAATAAAACAAAATAAAGCACAGTTAGAGATTCGCCATTACAATGGACCTCGCTTAAGTAATGCTTGCAGGGCTCGAAAACTCATAAAAAGCCCATGCATAAAATGATAAAATAGAGTGAGACTTTCAAATGTTGACTCAGTAATTGTTAAACCCCTTCTGGCTGCACAATTTTATAGTCTTCTACTGTACTAATGAAAAGGGAGGAAACAACAAAGAAGGGTTTTAGCCTTCCAATTATATAAACTCCGTGGACCACCAAAGAAGATGAAAGATTATTTATAATGTAACAGCAATTTATCATTTGGGAGAGTTTTTTTGTTGTTGTTGCATCAAAGTTGAGTATGAAGCAACAATGCATTCACCACCCCCTCAGCTCTTTCAGTCCTGCTTATCTGAGATCTCTCTTTTCCATGGAATAATCCACCCACAGAACCTAAAAGCAATGTTAGAAGCAAAAAAATGAAAGAACATTCTTTATTTGTGGTTCTTCCTGATTTTATGGTGTTTTTTTCAGAATTATTACATTCAGTCTTAGTTGGGGCTACATCACTTGGTAAAGGAACTGTATCTTCTGGATTACAGTATATACTGAAATCCAGATTGGTTTAATACTGCTTAGAAATCATTGCATTTGATTTGCAATCTATATGAAGTGCTATATGGAGTCAGCAAAGAGGTGCCTTGTGAGGTGTTACAGGATAAAATCAGATGGACCAAGTAAGACCAGACATTTAACTATTTTCCTCTTCACAACAGGCATCCAGTCACAGGGGGAATTTGCTGAAATTTGTATAGTCATTTTCTTTACTGTATATTGTGGACATAGGTCTTTGATTCCTAAGGGCTCTCAAGTCAGTATCTTTCAAAGCACTGAAGGCAAGCCAGAGTCCACAGAAGAATAACTCAGTAACTTGGCAGGGCTTAGGTCCCTAGGTTGTTGGGCTTTTTTAAAATTCTTTATTTGAGTAATAATGACTCCCTCAGTAAAATGTATTATTTTACTTGGAAACAAACTGATGGGAAGTACCAACTCTAGAGGAAAAGAGGACACTTGAGGTCCTCTCTTGTTAGGAGCTCTGAGAAATAATGCAACTCAGGATTTTGAAATTAAAATGTAGGTAGGACCAGCCCAGCCCATTACTTTAAAGAAGAAGTAAAAAGAAAATAAAAAGCAAAGCAGAATGATGAGACACTGCTTCCTTTCTAAAGTTTTTACAGTGTGGGCATAGGTATTGACCTAAACCAGGTCCAGCTGTAATCAATCCCCTGATTGCAGTAGGCTAAGAGTTACATGACACAGTTTCTCATCTGGACTTCTTTCTGGGCTGACATGGCCTGTATCTTTGTATTAATTGTTCAGTCACTGCATCTTAGTTTCCCCAACTAAGCAGGAAGGAGATCGTGACATTTTCCTATCATTGTGAAGTTTTGAGATCTCTGGTTGAAAACTGCCACATTAATGAAGGATTTCACAGTGAGAAACAGCTGCTTCAGCTGATCAGTGAGGAAAGGTTAACTGCAGAAGAGAGGTGGCACACCAAAAATGAAACATGAAAATCACAACCCACGCAGGATATCCTAGGAAAAAGCTTCTTCACACTCTTACAGAAAAGCAAGAACAGAGTCTCTGTTTCCCTGGTTATTAAACAACTGGTGACTCAACTGCACAGCAGCAGTGCAGATACACAGACTATCATCTTCCATTTTTCTCTAGAAGGTATTCAAATTATGAATGCTGTTGCACCTTTGAGAACATTTCTTCCAGCCCTAATGAGGAAGTTGACATTCTGTCTGGGCTATCTCCTAAGAAACAAACTATTACATTTTTCCAGTCATGAAGTAAGGCCTAGCTTGCCTACTCCCTACTCCCCATCGTCACCATCAACACAAATAAAGGTGAAGTTTAGCACCCTCAGAACACATTAGAGGCTGTTTTCACTCAGAAGTCAACACCTGCATAATAGGATGGGCAGAAAAAGATTGGCTGATCCCCCAGGAGACGAAATGGACACAATTCACAGAAGAATCAGGCTCAGGCTGTATAACTGAAGAGAAGTATAGCACTGATGATGGTGTCCATGAATGTGCTGCAAGCCCTACCTATTGGAGGCTTGTGATTATGTAAAAATAATAAAAAAAATCTCAGGAAGTAATTATCCACCATGGCTGTAGGGCACAGCTTAGAACTTCAACCTGAAGACTCAAAAAGCCATAACAAAAACTCCAAATCAACTTTCAGGAGGAAGCTGATCCATCTTTATTGGGCTTAATAAAATTTCCGCTAAGGTATAAACAGCTGCAGTCCTCTGTGATCCCCGCTAGCCTGTGAATGTTTCCAATCTCTGCCCTTTGGATTGAATGAAGACTTAAATTCCCATTCAGACTTTCAGCAGCTGCAGGAATCCAGGGTTCTTCCCTGCCTGTTGTTCAACTTGACTTCAATGGGAGTTTTATGCACACATCTGTGGGCAGAATTTGTTCCTCCCTCTGTATATTTCACTTCTATTAACTAACCCTGACCATGCATTCTATCCCTGCTATAATGATGCACTAAAACCACATACAAATATACACAATTTTTCTTTGAAAAATGTATTTGAGCATTTAATAGATGATGGCCAATCAGGGGGAAGCAAAGAGGGCATTTTAAAATAGCAAGCTAAAATCCTTGGAAGAACAGAAAAATACCCTCATTGCAGAATCTCTTCCTCCCATGCACAGGCACTTGCTAGCTGAGAGTAGTGGCATTGTGACAAAAGTAGCAAAACCAAAGGCAGACTTTACTAGAAGAAAAGGGGGAGGGGAAGTCTTCCACTGGCCATCTGTGAAAACAAGGCATGTGGCCATTAAATGCAGAGGCTGTAAATATAAATATACAGAAGCTCCACAAAGAAATGGTAAAAAAAAAAAAGGGGTGGGAGGGGAGAGAATAGAGATGAAAAAGGAATAAACTTTCAGCTGAAGCAAATCAAAACATTTAATGCTTTGTTACAAGTGCTGGGCAAAACCAATTCTGGTCTTTTCAGTGTGCAAACTTGACATGTGTGGTTAATTAAATTTGAGGAAAGTTTCAGGAGAAATGACAATGGATAGAATAGCCCTGTCAAACAGAGGACTCTCTGGATATGAATGATCCTGTTGAGTGTGCTGACTGGACTTACTGAAAGTCTGCCATACAGGGTGATGGGTGGGTGATGACATAATACCTGCTCACCTTCTTGTCATGCTTTTTGAAAACTGTCTGCTCTGTGTTGATAGCATTAACAAAGAGGACTGCAACCCTCATACAAGAACTCCTGCTGGCAAAGAACCTCAGAGAGACAAAATTAGGAAGAAGGTAAAAAAAAGGGTAATAAGAAGTGGTTATACAATTGTTAGGATGTAAACTTTTGTGTTGTGGGACTGTTATAGTCCATTGTCTGCAAGAAACTCCCTGGTCCTCAACACTGTACAATAATTATTCCAAAAGGATCTCTACTCACACTGTGCAGATAGAACAAAAAATGTTATACTGATCATCTTCCTTTGTGCTTTACAGGCTGGTGAGGAATAGAGGGGGCTACAAATTGCAGGACATATCTATTAGTGGTCTGCTAAACTTGAAGGGATAAATGCGAGTATATGGAACGTCTGTGGGTAAGGTAGCCTCTGCTAGTCACAAAAAATGCTAAATTATTTTTCCATTAAAATACTATGGAGATTATGAAAATGGGCAGGTTTCAACTCTTACAAACTGATGTGGTTTATGATGTTAGACTTATTTCCAGGGGATTTCTCCCATTTGGGCAGCCTGGCTTGCCCCAGGTCCTGTTCTTCCCAGTTTCAATCATTACAAGTTACAGAACCCAGTCTGACCCAGGAACTATCACTATCTGCAGGCAGCACAGGATCAGAATTTGTTTTACCACCCCTTCTCTTGCCCTTCTCTCCTCGTTTTTTGTTTTTTGTTTTTTTTTTTTTTTTCTTTGATTTTCTGGTTCAAATCTAACCATTAGGGGAAGAAAAAAATGTTACTGAAGGAAAATTCTCTACTGCAAGATAAATTTAAATCCCATGTGTTAAACCAGCTACTCCTTATGCCTTTAGTAAAGTGAGCTCCAGTGTTTTATTTCTCAAAGGCAGCAGGATCTGCAGGTTTGAGATTCTTAATATCCCCCTCCTCCCCTAGGGGAGAGCAGGGACAGAATTCATTTCAGCTCAGCAGATCACAGCAGTTTCTTAAGGGTTAACTCTGCTATCCCCATCCATCAGGCAGCCAGCGAGGCATCAGGAACGAATGATGGATGTAAAATTATTACAGGGCTGCCACCCGATACACTTACTGCCATTTGTAACTAACGCTGGAACTGACACACTTTTTTCATTATTAAACATTCACATTAAGTCAACATTGGTCACTGTCATTTCATGTTTGGCACTCTCTTAAGGGGAAGAGGGGGAGGTGGGAGGATGCTGGGAGGAGGGGTGGGTGGGAATGGGAGGAAAGACATCCTGAACCCAGTGTTCCATGAGCATGAGTAATAAATAGGCTCCTGCTTACAATGCTGGAATAAATATTGTTACAAATAGCTCTTTAGTTACAGCCCAGCAGACAAGTACATGTCAGGGTCTTTTAAAAGGACGCACTCCAAGCAATAACAGGGAGAACTTGCATCACAGGTTAAGAAACACTCAGCACAGGAGGTACACGTATTCGGATACGCTCATCTCAAGTGTGCTATGAGGAAGACTGAGACTGTGTCTGTACTCATCTGAAATGCTTGTGTGGCTATGTATACTTACACAAGTGTCCCAGCCACCAGCATCTTCAGCAGGTGCCAGCATCTGGAAACCAGTATTTGTGATTGCACCAGTGTGCGCAGACACATGATCAAATACCTGCTTGTATTCCTCCTTTTTTACAGCCACCAGGGTACATGCAGGAATGCTTGAGAGTCTGCCTATAGTCAGAAAATTACTGGCTAGCTCAGTTCGTGTTTGTGCTGTGCATCTCTGAAAGAGTGCTCTGTAGGTTTGTATGCATGCACACACATGCTGGCTCTTTGTGTTTGTGTACATCTCCTTTGCAGAGGAACAGGCAGTTTTGGGGCAGAACAACTAGAGCAGAGCCCACTTGCTGATGTTGCCCACTTGTTGCATTTGCACTAGGTGACAATCTGCGCTCTAAACTACATGTATAAAAGGGAACATTGTTTATGCATAGTACCTATCAAGCTATAATTAACTGTAGATGACAATTACAAATAAAACTATGCTCCCGGGTTTCCAAGAAACCAGAAAAACATACACACACTTTTCATTTATACACGGAAATGTTTCCAAGAAAAGTAATGTAAAAATATGTTTTATTGCATTTGCAATTAAAATAGGTTTTAGTAAAATCCATGGTCATCATGATGCTCACAGTTTTTACTGCAATCCTCTGAAAATCAAATCAGTCAAGATAGTCCAAGTTGGATGCCCATAAAGTGACTCACACAAATCATCCTAGCCATTTTCTAAAAAGCTCTTAGCTCTTTTCATTTATGACTCGCTTTATACAGTTTCTCTAAAATACCACAAAATTCCTGTCTGACTACTGCCTTACAGCTGGCAGGTCTGGCTGTCCTCAGAGATCAACCCATCTGGGAACACAAGCCAGATAACAGGTCACGCACATGCATGGAGGAAAGCCCCAAGAGCTTTAATAGAGACTCACAAAGATGATTTCCAGCCTTGAGCCTGCCCAGCTACTTCTGGCAGATGAATCCCTATCAGGGGTCTAACACATGTGTTCAGAACTGCACAGACACTACCTTTACTGGTAGGCTGCAGCAGAAATTAATGAAGAAAAAAACTCAGCATGTCTCAGAGAGTTGTAGGTCTCCATAACTATGCTAGCCACTGCAGGAAAGAGAGGAAAATTTGGGATAGCCCCAGTCGAGTGTCTGTTGCCCATACAGACTGAGATCACTCTACAGGAAGGAGAGCATTTCTTCTGTACATAATTATGGTCAAAATGTGCATTTCTAAGCATGGATATGCCCATGGACACATAGCTACATTAGGCTAACCCTCTTTTAATTCCTTCCTCTACCTCAAAATCTCCCTATCAGGAAGCAACCAGGGAGCAAAGGAAATATCCCAAATTTCAGAGAGCTGCCTCTAAGTCCCCTGATAGGACCCTGAGCTTCTGCAAAGAAACCCTCAGTGGTAACACTGCAGCAGTCTGTTCCACAAAACCCGCCTTCCCAACTATCTCTTTTTCTTTCCACTGAAAATAGGGAAAAACAGAATAAAATTTAACTCAAAAAGGCAACATTTGTCTTCCTATCAAACCTTGCTCTTAATACGAGAGAAAACTTTAAAGTCCTAGATCGAATGGACCCAAGCTTCACAGCTGCATAGTTGGTGGATGGCCTAGAGCACAGATGGGGAAGGAGAACAAGTATCTGAACTTTACAGCCTATGCCTTGTCCTCTGTTGGGTCAAAGGCAAGAGACAGCTCAAGAGACCCTACAAGTTAAAATGTGTAAGATCTTAACTACTGCTTAGTGGCTTAACTGGTCACCCTAGCAACCCAAATGCTATTATAGTCTAGAGAGCTCAGATTCGGTTCTGTCCTTTCCTGTCTCCCATTTAAAAATAAAATAAAATAATGGATAAATAAATGAAAATTGATGTGCCCTAATAAAGTTTTGGCATTTATTGTATCAAAAGCCCCAAACCCTACAACTGCTTAAGAAAAATTTCCCATTGATTTTTTCTTCCTGCTACCTTGTAAAAGAACTTCTCACTGCCCTCCATGAGCCCACCAGGCGGCATGAATTAGAGAGGAAAATAAACTTCAACTAGGGTTGAGGGTGAGAAGTGAAAACAGAAGGGGTAAGGAGAATCCCAACAATAGGAAAGTAATAGAATAAAGTGAATACAGATGGCTCCACTCCTGTTGCTTAATCAAAAGGCTGTGCAGAGTCACTAGAGCCAGCATAAAGTCATGTGTTAGAACAACAGCTGATCTGTATTAAAGAAGATTAACTCGCAATGCCATGGTGGAGGGCCTGGGATTATTTTATGTGCTTCCATTGCTGAACAAGCCGTCAGCACAATTACTGCCCTCCGATGTGAATGACTGATCTGTAACCACAGCTAAACAGCATGCTGCTTAGGGGCCTGGGTGCTTCATGAAGATGAATTTCCATACCATCAAAGTGCTTTTAACGGGCTTCCTGATCCAACCACAAGGCCTGCTTTGCAAGTATATAGAACTCAGGATGAAGGCTTCCTGTCCAAAAGGATTTGGTCGGTTGTCACTTGACAATTCCCAGCCAGCACAAGGGAGGAGAGGGGGGAGATAGGTAGAGTTGTCTCTGCTTTGGAGGATTAAAAAAAAAAAAAAAAAAAAGGAAAAAAAGAAGAAAAAGAAAAGGGTACAGATGCTTTCTGAATGCAACCAACTGCTGTATCCACAGCTGAATTCAATGCGCTTAACAAATAACAGCAATTTAGCTATGCTTGCGAGGAATAGCTTGAGTCACTTTGCATTAGCATCTGGCTGAGTGTTAAAGTCATTTCTACATGGGGAGCAGAGAAAAGAAATTTCTGCTCCGAGCATCCTTTCAAGAATGCTTAAATATTTGAATATAAATTCCTTTGTGCTTGTGATCACTTCTTCTTATATCTGACACTCTGCTCTTCCCTTTTCCCTTCTGGTACTCTTCTATGTGAAATGCCATAAACATGCTTCATCCCTCTCTTTCTCTCTCCCCATACCAGCGCTCTTACTCTTCTTAGAGAGGTTGTATGTACTGCCAGATACCTATTACACTGACCTCTTTTTCCTTCCCCTTCCTCTTAAGAAAGTGCATGAAATTGGAGTAATTTCTACATCACTTACACCCAGGATAGCCTGATGAAAAAAAGTACAGTAGTGAGAGACTCACACGTACATTTAACATTCATTACCCAGACTGCTGGCTTCTCACAGCTTATTGATCAAACTCCATCTAAAAATGGGGAAAATGGAAAGCTATCCAAATTAGCAATCTGCTCATTCTGGACAATATTGTTTGACTCACAAGCTTCCTAGGATGACTGACTTTCAAGTTTCTGCTAAATAGCTGATCATTTTTATTCATCTTATTTATCTACCTCTTTCAGTGATTCACACAAGGCCTTACAGTGAAAAGCCACTAGAAGCGGTTTCAATAAAATTCAGTTTATACCAAATGCAACTATGATCACCTTTGTTGTACTACATGACGAAGGCTGTTTCACCTCAGAAAATATTGCAGGGGAAGAGAAGAATGAGGAAAAAGTCTTGCTAAGCATATGATGTCGAGACGCACACAAGAGTTTGGATGTAATCTTAGGTGGCAGTATTATAAGAACAGCTCACTATAAATGTGTCAGCAAGGACTGGCAGGTCTATTTATCCTCCGTAAGCCAGGGCAGTGCATGGAAAGAGATCACGTATTTCCAGAGAAAAGCAGCAAATCTCAACCTCTTTGACATACATGACTGTTAACAGTACATACCAATTTTCCTAGAGAATATTCACTTTGTCAATATTTTGTTATAACAGAGCTTCATAGGCCAGTTCAAAAGTAGAATGTGGTAAGGCACATACGTTCCCGCTGCCTTGAAGTTCCACTCCAAATATTTGGTGCAGTTTGTGTTGTCAATTCTCCATACCTTCAATTTTGTTAAGTCATCTAATGTGACATGACAGTGCTACATTGCAATGGTCACAAAATATCACATATGACAACCTCACAAGGCTAAATACCCAGAAGCTGAGCCTGAGTATCAGCAAAGCTTATGTTCCTAAAGAAGCTTGATTATTTTCAAATCCAGCTCATCTCGCAAACACATGTAAGCATTTCCATAAAGCAAGATTTCCACTTAGACCCACAGATTTCCAAGATCACCTTCTCGTAATACACACTGACAGGCTGGAACAGAGAATTAGCGGTCTCCAAAGTTCTCATAAGGGCTTTAACTATCTCTGCCTCCATCCCACTCTCCCCCCAAGGGTCTCCGGGTCTCTGTCTCGTGTCATCTTTTGGTTGTGCTTTTCATTTTATCTTTCCCCTTTTTAAAAAAAACCTCTTCTGTTTAAAAATGTGGAAGAAGAAAACAAAGCAAGAAAAAGGAGGAAAAAAAGGAGGAAGGACCTATGTATCTGTAGGAAGAGCCTAATGCAACCTCAGAACCTTTGCAAAGGAAGTCTCAGAAACTCACCTTTTCTGTCCTGCAGTTATTGAGACCCAGGCTATTTACAACAGCCACCTTCCCGTCCAGCACCTGTTGTTCCCTCCGAAGTTGCTCCTTCATCTGTCGGGCCTCCTGGATTGCCTTGGTAACAGCATCATGGTCATTTAAATAACCTGACGACGTGATAGAAGAAAGGATATCTTAAAAAAAGAAAGTTACAAGAAAACACTTTAGCTTTCATTGATGAAATGCACCAATAGTTCATCATTATTAACGAGAAAGAGCTAGAAGATAATGCCCATAAACCCATCCGTGCTTTGGAATTCTGTTACTGTTATGATAGAGCCACCTGGACAGAAAACATGAAAAACCTCAGTGCCAAAATCCTTGTCCTGATATGTGATCCCATTAGTTTCAATATTTCCCTGACTCTGCAGAGGTTAGCCCTGTGGTTTGTAGGCAGCAGGATGTAACCGGATATGAGTTAGGGGAAGCTTTGATCATACCAGAAATCCCAAACTCTTAAAAATAGACCATTTCATTCTTCCTCTTCTTAAAACTTGTGAATATATTAAAATAAACCACAGGTGGCGGTGGTTTGCTATAGATATGAAATGCATAATGGCTGGGAAGAGAAACCTCATCCACTGAATGCTCCCCACCACCACCTGTCATTCAGAAATGTATAAGAAACCACAGCTACATGGACCTACATTCCCACTCCTATTCATGCTGCTAATAGTAGGTCAAATGTCCACTGTTTTGCTGCAAATTCACAGCCTAGGGCTTAGCCTTAGTAGTCACTGAATTATTTCCTTTTAAAATGTTACAAGCATCACCCGCACAGCTAATACTATTTAATTTTGAATGTGACACTTTGTCATTTTTTTCCTTTAGCGTACTGTAGATTATACTTATTATGATCTGCATGCGATTTGCAGGATAGAATACTGATGGGAGACTCCAAGCCCCAGTCTATTTTTCAAACATTAAAGGAGAGGCTAATATCTATCAATCTCCCTCCCCCTCTCCACATCCCCACACGCGTGCGCACACACACACACTCCTTTCTGTCTTTTAACTAGGGCATAAAAATGGCATAAAATGAATCTGTAATATGAAATTGCCCAGAAAAGGGACTTCTGTTTGTGACATGAGGCTAAATCTAACCAGATCCATTGGTGAATTGTGACAGATGGAGGGACTGTGAGACAGAAGGCAAGCACTAATCACACACAAAATGACCGGCTTGCCTCAACATGTTCCATGGATTCCAGCAAACTTTACACCCTAATCCATTTTTAGAACAAAAAACATCTGGGCCATAAATCCTCTAATCTGCCAAAACACGCTATTAAATCCCATGATTTGTTGAAAAACACTAAGATTAAAGAAAGGAAATATAAAATGGCTAACTGCCGTGTTAGGAAAGTGTTATTAATACTCTTTCTTTGTCTCAATTATGAATGTTCTGTTCCTAAAGAGCCTTGTCTAATCATGTCAGATTACACATCCTTGTTGTATTGCTAGACTCTTCTATCTGATCTGCTGATTGCCAAAAAACGTAGGATATTGTCTTGCTGCTTAAAACATTGCAGGGGAAGAAGCTGATGTCAGATTAGTTCAGTGCTGTGCTGCTGTCAGGATTTTAGTTTGGTTTGGGTTTTTCTTGTTGTTTTTTTTAGACTGCAGGCAGAATAGGACTGGTGTTCTCATCTTCCTCAGTGCACAAAAACTAGAAAGAAAAGTTCTGTGTGGTTTGACTGTTGTTAATTGTACTAACAGTTAGCTTTTGGCTACATACCCAGTAACCCTGAGATTTTTGCATGAAATAACTTGATCCACATTGCTTTTATCAAATGACCCAGTTCAGTAATTCCCAGCCAATGGAATTCCAGCAATTCCAGCCTTCCCATCATAAGGAAGGATATATTCTGCACCAGCACAGTGCTACCAGCTGATTATTTTAAATTTTTTACCTCCATTTTATCAACTTGCTTGGTTTCTTCTCCACTTTGCATCTGTTACTGATCAAGCTTGCATGTAGTCAGAATAAATTAAAAAGGAAGCAAATAAACAAACAGTAGTATTACTGCTGGTTCTGCTCTTGATTAGGCTAGGTACAGTACTTTCAACTGTAATACAGACAAATTTGCCTAGGAACTGGAATTCATGCCCTTCTCCAGACTATTTGGCTTTTCCTGAATACTGCTATCTTTGAGACAGTTTGGCACATGACAGTGAATAAAAGCAAGCACTCCTTATGTTTTTCAGTAGCTGCCAAGATGCTGGTGTGCAGGGAAATGATTAATATAGAAGCGAGTTGAATGTAAATTATTGTTGTTTAGGGTAGGTGGTGAATTATTGACAGAGAGGGGAACTGCATTACATAAAATGCACTTAGTTAAAAGGATTGCCAAACTAGCATAGAGATGTCGCAGATAATGGCAAAGGGCAGAGAGAAGTTGTTTCTGTTTTTAGTTCACGGACATATGCCTGTTCCCAAAAAGAAACGCTTGGATTTAAAGTCATGCATGAAGCCACGACATTTGTGACTGCTCAGTCTGTAGCATAATTTATACACTATAAGGATAGCTCTAAAAAAGCACTGATCTGTATGCCCGAATGCTGCTTTACTGTTAATCACAGGAGGCTGTAAGTTTGCATCCTCCAAAAATAACTGAACAATACATGAGCATTTCTCATGCCATGGGATCCAAGAAGCCTGAAGAACTGCTTTCAGAGAACAGTTTTAATTTGAAGCTAGAGGTGGTGCAAAGTGACAGCTCAACTGCACTCCAGCAAGATGGGCTGCGCACACCTACCACAGACAACCTGTGCCTTGCACTGACAGCTCCAATCATTCCAATGGTCAAAGCAACTGTATGGCAAATGACTGCATGTTTCCCAGTGACTTTTTGTAGAGGGATTAATCTCTTGAGATAAAGAAGCGATACAGTTTCTCTATCATTTTTAGGGCCTTAGTACCTTTGATAAAATGCTATCCTTTTTTATTTTTTTTATTTTTTATTTTTGTCATAGCTCCTACTAGAGGGTGACTTGAAAATTCATGCTCACTTTCTTAAGACCACCAAATGGTTTTAACATGGTAATGAGTTTCACTTGCTGTAACTTTGGTTGGATCTGACCTAGCAGTTAGCAGAAAATACTCCATAGAGCGTTCACCAGTCTTTCATTCTTCTAGAACTCTACTAAAGAATAAACCTTTGTTAGAAGTAGGCTAGTCTGCCCAGCCCTTGCACCAGTTAAAGACTGCTTATCTTATATATACAGTATGCACCATGGTATTGCTCAGCAACCTCAAAAAGTCACTTTCTGTATTTGTAGCTGAGAGATATGCAGCAGAGAAGTCTGTGTCATTAACAATAACTTAAGTATGTTATCTTTTGCTCCACAGTTTTCCATGGTTTATTAATGGTATAACACATTAATTCTTCTTACAAGAGTGACCTTTAAAGCTCCATTCATCCTCACAGCTTTTATCCAATTACATTATCACTCATTACAGGTACAGCATTTCAAAATCTGCATCTTGTTAAAAGAAGTAAATTGCAGGGGTCTCAAACCTACGAAAAATATCAGGTGTGTAAGGAAAGAAAATTGGAGAGGAGAGAATAAGAGATGTCCTGACACTGAGATGCAGGGCAGATGTTTAACTCCACATCTAAATGTGATGCTCGCTCTATCAAGGATAAAAAATTTAATATGAAAAAAATTGAAACTCGATGCATTGTACATGGAGAGCAGTAGGGCCAAGCAGATTAAAGATAAGAGTGTAGGGTTAATAATAATACATGTATTAACAATTAACAATGTGATATTTACAAAATATTTATATAATTGTGACATACCATACCAAATAAAGTTATTTTCTTTTCTAATAGTCATAGAAGCATATTCTCTGTCTGATATACATAACTTTCATCAACATTAACAATAATCATGTATGCAGAGTGAGATGGTAATTTGGTGGGAGCCAGACCTGTTCCAATCTTTGGACGTAACTATGGTTCTTCCTGGTGTCTATGTAGGTAGAATATGGACTACAATGAGCTTGGGAGAAACCCATGAAGACACAAAAAGCTTTTATGATGTAGCTATGATGT
The DNA here is from genome assembly GCF_034315485.1 of Pezoporus occidentalis. Lineage (NCBI taxonomy): Eukaryota > Metazoa > Chordata > Aves > Psittaciformes > Psittacidae > Pezoporus > Pezoporus occidentalis. The sequence goes on along the minus strand of NW_026913748.1, from coordinate 12,499,832 downwards.
AGCACTGAGATTTCACAGAAAAGGCTTCTGACAGGTTTGACATATGGCTTTTTTTTTGTTTTTGGGTCATCCCTGAAAGTGGCCAGCAGGAGATGCTTTAGGAGCAGTAAGGCAGAGTAGCAGAGTAGGTGCAACTACCTACCTCACTTAATTCCTTAAACAAAGCTTGATTTGCATGCTGAAATCTTAATTCAGGTTATATTCAATCGCACTTCATGGTATAAAATTTTTCTGTTACAAGGATGATGAATGAGGTGTGCATACATTTTACTTAATACACACAAAGATCAGTCCCTTTAACACATCAGACTTGCAAAATCACTTAGACCGTTATTATTTAGATGATCTTTAGGCAAAGGGGTGATTTTGCCAGGAGGAAGAATTAACACTATTTTCTGACAATGTTAAAAGCAGACCATCAAGAGTTTTTGCAAGATAAATCAATCACCAGATTTGATGTATTTATTAAAGAGAAATAATGCTCCATGCAGCTTTTCAGCAGACTCAGGATTAAACCTGTAATCTTGCAAAGATGCATTTGCATATGTAGACTTTTAACTTAAATGGATTTTTATTTTAATTTATCCATCACTTTTAGTGATAGTACAACATCACAGGTCTTTAATGCCCACCATTAGATAGGTCACTGTCTTTAATGTATGCCATGAAACAAACAGAATTTATTCACTTTTATTGATAAAGCAGTATCTGAACTAGAACAGGTCTTTGTTTTCTGAGTCTGTAAAAGTTAAGATACTCCTGAAACGGTAAATCTGTGGGAGTTTCTCTACTGACATCAACAAATGTAGTATTATGGTCAAACCTGTGACAGCTCATAGACCAGTGTCAGCCACTGGCTGATAAATGCCTACTTTCCATTAACATCTATTAATTGTTATAAAGAGGGACACGTGAAACTGAGCTTACCTATTGTGTTAGCTCTGGCTGAAGGACTAGCTAATGTTGCTGGCACGGAGGACTTTAGTGAACTGGCCCCACTATTTATTCTCAGAGTTGGCATATGAGGAGAGGTGGGTGATGTGGGAGACTTGCCATCAGATGTCTTGGGTTTGGCTGAAAGGTTCAGAGGCTGGGCCACTTCATCCTACAATGAGCAAAAGAGAAAAAAATGTTATGAAAAAACTGCTGTTGGCACAACACCATCCAAGCAAAGACAGTTGTTTTCAGCTCATATGAACTTCTAAACCTGAAAGGTTGTGTGATATATATTAAGATCAAATGTGATATCATCTTGTCATTCCAGTCTGGAACTGAAGTGACTGATAAACTGGGAAGTTAGCATGACATGATCAGAGAACATCCTCCATTTGCAGTTCATGTGTAAGAATTGTCTCTGCAGAAATTATTCACATCAACAAGATATATGCTTCTATGATGAAAATAAAGAGCAATTGTAAGGTTGTATTTTTGTTATTTTAAACTTGGTATGGATAAATTAAATAAGACCTGAAAAGCATTTTCACTTAAAATTCAACCACCACCAATCAAATTGGGCAAATGTGTTTGAGTGAATGGGTGCTTTCCTCTGAACTTCCCAGGCTTAGAATTCCAAGCACAAAAAATATCACAGGAAATAAATGCTTCTCTTCCACTACAACAAGAAAGCAGGGAGAACCTGCCTTTTCATTCCCCAAAATTTGAAACATCTGGATGATTGTGTGTAAGGCCCTAGATTTCTTCATATTCTGTGGAGCTGGACTTCCATATTTAGGTAATTATTATTATGCAAAAATAGAAAATGTGTGACATTTTTTTCAGGGTAACAGGAGTTATTTCTAAGCCTGGCTTGATTACACACAGTAACAGACAGGGCTATAAAGGACATAAAATTCTAACGGAAGTATTTTAATTTGAACAAAATAAAAAAGAGAAAAAAAATCAAACCAAAACAAAAAAAAACAGGGAAAGGAAAAAAAGGTTTTCAACAAGCAGCATATTTTAGAAGTGATCTTAACTGACTTTTAAATGGATATGGCATTAGATCCAACCATCGCATATTAGCTTAGCTCTGTTCTGATACTGTGACTTAGGAAAGCCGTCCTTTAGCTACAGGAAGTGTTGTATCATGCAACTGGGTTTCAGCTCTAGGCACCAAAGAAGCTGATTCTGATCTCCCCGAGTTGTAAGTACATTCAGTTTTATAGAATTATTCTTGACTTACAGCAATGCAAAGCTACTGGAATTAGACTCATAATGTTTGAGTGTTTTACTGTTACCACTAAGGTATCTGTAACTACTATCATATAATACTGATTCTTTTCCACAGAGGATGGTGTGCTGCAGTAAAGAAGGAATTTTATAGTTGCCCGCCACTTGTGGAAGTGTGATGTAGATGTACGTCTCCAAACACAGGACAATTCTGCAAAGCACTGTCATATAACTTTTCCATTACCTGGAAGAAGCAACCTCTGAGCAAAGCACTTTTGTTATAATGGATTATTTCTACATTTTTGTATTAGTCACAGTTAAAAATAAAATAAAGCTTAGCAGACAAATACAACAGAGACACCACAGACAAAGCTGTCATCCTTAAAGAGTTATTTAAACTGTCCTAGATGTAACTTGTGTATAAAATAACAGGGCAAAAAAATCGATGCTTAAAATTGTCTTAGGAGCCTAAATTCTGTATTCTCAGAAGCAACTTAGGCACCTAGAAGGCAGTTCTGTTATCTTCTAGGAAATTTAGGACTCAGGGTTTAAAATGCCATGCAGTTCAACCAGCATTTGACATTTTATGAAGGTATTTGTTACTTTATACAAATCATTTATAAATCCATTTGTATTAGAACAAAATAAATTAACCTACTATGGAAAAGGAATTGCTCTGTTGTTCTACCAATTTAAATTAAAAAAAAAATAAAATCTCACAACAGTGCAATGATAGTATTGTAAAATCAATACTGAGTTAGTGGCATAAAAATGTTAAGTACAAACTAGCCAACCAACCAACCACAGTGACCCTGTGCCAGACAAGGATCCCTGAAGAGCAAAGTCATCTGTTTGGAAGACAGCATCAGAAGCAAAGCAAACCTGCCCACAGACTTGTTTTGGCTCAATCCAAGAGGGGTTGGCTTCCATGTATATTCAATACTTGACCTCTGCTGTAAGTCTCAACAAAAGGGAATGATAGTAGTACCAGGTATGGTACTAAAAGCTGCAGTGTGCTATCTGGCCACTGGAAACTGACCAAGAGCAGCACTTCAGCGCATACAGAGCAGCAACCAGCCCCTGATGGTAATGGCTCTCACTCCCTGCAAAATCAGCCTTGATGACAACCTGCATCCTTGTGCTGAAAGGGTTTTTTCATTCTTGTCCTCTTGACTCAATCCTTTGGCTATCCTGCCCCTATCAAGTTTATTTCCTTCCCTTCTCTTGCTCATTCTCCCTTTTCTCAGTTCTTCAGTTCCCTTTTTTTTAAGTCTGGTGTAAGCAAGGTCGTGTGCAAGTCCACTATAGAACAGTGGTTTTGGTCTCATTTAATGCAAGTTAAAAATGAGGGAGGTGATTTTTTCCCATCGCAGGCATCCAGCAATGGAGCTGTCTCTGCTGTAACTATTCTTGATAGTAAGAATGCTCTTCTTCATTCAAGTCAGCACAGCCTTCTCTGGAGCCAAGGAGTATAAGGCCTTGTGGAAATAATAGAAGTCGACAGCTCCAGAGATGATAAATGTCATTCCAAATTGCCCCTTTATTCACTTTCATTGTGTGTTCAGGCTAATGGTAAATTAATCGGAGGTCACAGAAGCTTGTTTCTCATAAAGGAGGATAAGTAAACAATTTTCAGCTATTATATGTATTTACAAAATTACTTCACTGTTTGGACTTTGCAACATTTTTACTTATGGTATTTCAAAGAGCATTCTCAAATCCTTGCTGGAAGTGAAATACATTAAAAATTCAGTCAGAGAGTTTAGAAATCCTACTTTGGATCATGAGTTAATAATAATTTAAGTAATTTCCTTTACCACAGTGGAACTACACTGATTTATTCCATGGGAGTCTAAAAAATATCTGGGAGACAGGTAATAATATACAATTGTGTTAAGTGTGAAGATGACTGTTAGGATCTCCACTCCTATAGTCACTGAGCCATTTTACTCTTTTTTTCCTATCTGCAGACATAAATTCAAAATTCTCTGATCTTCCAGTTTAAATTAAGAGCTGTACTGTCTTCATTATTGATTTGTGGCTGCATAACCATGAGAAGAGTTAAATGCGGCCCTTACTTTATTTTTTAACTATACAATCTCCCAGCTGACATTCTGACACATTATAGATTAGCAGGCTTCACTCTCAATCATATCAAGGCTGTGTATAAGTGCAGCGTGACACCCAGTGAAAATAAAAGTAATAAAAAAAAAAAAAAATAGATGTAGCATGTTCACTCCAGGTAGATGGTTGCCTTTCAACAGCCAGGAGATTCGATTTTATACAATGGCATCACAGAATTTAGAACTGCTCCCTGCATTTAGTTTTTATTAGAGAGAGGTCAGTATTGATTGGTCTCTGTCTTTTTTTCTGACATGCAGTTATTCTAAGCCATTGATAAGGGTGATTTTTTTTCAAGTCAGTATTTTTCAAAGAGTTAAACAAAGTCAAACATTTATTTATATATCAGCCAAAACGATTACTGCTTGGACCAGAGGATGTAAAGACCCAAAAGGCTTGTAATAACATAAACACAGATGTGATGAAAGTAAAATATGATCTTGATTAAAGGTTATGAAATATTTCCTTTAAAGTAGCACATTTGTCTAGCAAAACGAAATACACACACACAAAAAAAATAAATGTAGAGAATAAAGCATAAGCGAAAACACATGACAAAGGGCTAATAAAATGAAGTACCCACTGCAAGAGCAAGGCATTGTAAAGAGTTTCCCCATCACCTGTATCAGAGTATTGTCAGAATAGACACTATTTTAGGGAGAGCTGGTGGTCTGCTTCCCAGCATTGGAAGACTGCCACTAACCAAAACTTTGGAGCTCGAGGAACCTGAAATCCCTGAATTGCTCTATTTTATTTTTTTTCCAGATGATCTTTAGACATACAAGGGAAGAAAGAAGAACGCTTCATCTACACTAGAATCTGGGGAGTAAACAAAATCCTCAAGAGCTGCATTTTGTAGCTTCACTTAATCTGGATTTGTGTAACTTTGAGCTTTTATATTTAGGTATCAGACATTGTAAATCTCCAAGTACAAGTGCCTGAGAAGCAACACTTAAACATGCTGATAAGTTGAGTGTGTATCACACTGCTTTTATAAGGCTTGTATGGCCCTTTGAAAAGGTAAAATGCTAGGTAAACACAAACTGCTTATTAATATGGGAGGAAAAAATGAAAGAGAGAGAAAAGGAAAGGATTTGGCCACAGTCACACAGTAACATAGCAGCAGAGTTTCAAACCCAGGAATTCTGACTCACAGCTGCCAACATTGCAAATAGTTGGCTGAAATGGTATATTTTCTAATTTTTCAATCACACTGTCTCTATTTACTTCCTAAGATAAAAGGTTAGTTTACCTCTAAGGAGAAGGTATATGGAAAAAGAAGAGAATAAAATCTGATTTTGATAATCTTTCTAAACTATTTATTAAAAATGGCACTATTTCAACATCAGAAGCTGAATAAAAGACTGATAGCCCAGATGAATGAACCAGTCTCAGAGAAAGAAAAAAATGGGGCATGGTAGGGAAGAACCCAGACAATTAATTCGGATTTCATAATCTCACTTCTTTTCACATTATTTTTAAGATTAGTACACTATTAAAATACAGTTACTGAATTACTGCACTGTCATTTAAATCCAAGCGCTGTATCCCACTGTGGCACACACTGACGGTCCAGGTTGCACAGTTTATTACAAAATCATGAACTGCTCTGTGTATCATCTGACTGGCAATAGAAATGTGCTTAAATGACCTGGCTAAGCACAGCCTAGCATGCTGTACTAAAGAGGCTTTTCAGGACCTCTGGGAACACATCCGCCACATCTTGCTGCCTATTTAAATGACCTTGACAGTAGAAATTACAGCCAAATGAGTTAGAAATGAGAAGCCAGAAAGGAGTTTTCTAAAACAATGCCTCTGCCACCTCACCAGAAACAAAACCTCCTTCCCCCACCCTGGTTCTGTTCCATGGAGATCTTAGTTTCAACAGAAATGCAAAATATGGAGCACTTACTGGCATGTCTGGGCAGAAGACAATGATGCTATTGTTGCCCACTGAACAATGCAGCCAGTCAGTGGCTTATCCATTCAGTCTCGTGCTTATCCAGAAATGCCTAACCAAAATATATCAGAAATCGAGGTGCAACAGCATATATGCAAAGAAAATCCTTTGGCATCACTCTCCCTCAAGACTACAGTTGTCCACGCAGACAAAGATACTGGTAGCTTCCTTCACATCCCCTCCCCTTCCTCTGAAGTCACTCATGGTGAAATTATCAGTAGTGATAAGAAGCTAAGAGGTAAAGGCAGTTGTGAAACATGTATAAATGAATCATGCTGCTGATATTATCCTCACTGATGAAATAATTGTATTAAATTAAGCAAGGATGTTCACATGACAGGATGGGTGAATTAGATAATGCTCATCTGCAGCTGTACCTCCTCCTGCCACATTCTCAAGTTTTGATTAAGAATAATGCATCCCTTCCTGAAAAGGTGGAAATTTCTCTAACTACATAGAAAAAGAGATGAAGACATAAAAACAGGCTTCTTGGTTAGGATATGATAATAAACACAACAGAATTATTCTTCAGGTTCAAAGAAATCAGTTTGTTCTACTTTTACCCATGAGTTTTTGCACCAAAAGGTACAAACTTATTTTGTTGCACAAGAAAGCATGATTACACTAGTTAGAAAGGAAAAGGCACCAAAGACAAGGCAGAGGGCAAATATTAGGAAGAAGTGCTTGCTTTCTTGATACTACAAAGGGCACAGATGTTTCCTTCTGTGATAGATGCAGAAACATCTCAATCTGGATTTCTATCCATACTCAGAGCAGATTATTTTATGGTGTTGCTTTGCTGAGTGTCTTCTTCTGAATGTGCTGCTCTCAGAAGACAGATACTTTCTGGACTCAGCACATGTAACCCAACCAAAGTTAGTACTTCCAGGCTTTAAGGATATTGGGCAAACACTCTTAATTCATGGGACTCAAAACAAAGGGGGGAAATGAGCTGCTTTATATTTGTGACAAATATTCTTTTTGTTCTCTCATCTGCTTCTTTCAGGGGAGTACTCATGGAATAAATTACTCCCAAATGCCGATTTACACAGCGGGAGTATGCTTGCATGTCGCCGTTACTGTTCATTTGGAAGACTAGTGCAGGAACACACCAACTTAAACTGTTTTTTAGTACCAAGGACAGACAGGATTTTTCCCCAACAATACTATTCCCCAATTTTTACAACACTAGGGGCTCTCAGTGCAGACATTCTCTGGAGACTGTATCCTTTCAGAAACATCCCTAACATCTCCCCCTTTCATTTTTCTTTACAGGAAGCCTAGCTGCCAGGAAAGAAGACTGCAGTTATAAGACTAATTTGCTGCCCTGGAAACCCCAAGCTTTGATTTTGCCTAGTCCACATATTGTCACAGTAAAATAAGAGAGCCACTGGGTGGTTTTCCATTGTATTTAGCGCTGTTGTTTCCTAAAATTGTACACAGGATTCACAAACACATACTCGAAGAACAAAAGAGGAGTGTGCACAACCTGTCTATAAACACGTAAGGCCCTAGGAGCTGGATGTCTTACCCTGCTCCCCATAACCTTTTTATCTGGTGCACAGCGCTTATTATGTAGTACTGCTCAATTCTATGAGCCACAGAATACTGAAATAGCAAAGGGACCAAATGTCAAACAAGTCAGAATCATTTTAGTCCTCCAGCTAGCACAGACATGGAAGGGTGTGGGCTGTTTCAGCTGCAGGACAGCCTAGAAGTGGTTGTCTGCGGAGAGAGCTATATAACACCTCTCCAAAGTCTACATCCAATGATGACCTGGGGCAAAAGCCTTAATTTTTTTTGTAGCAATTGAGCAGACCTCCACACACAGAGCCCTAAAAGCAACTCCTTAAAAGTCTTCAGGAAAGGCAAGTGCTGCACTGGGATCTAGCCCTTTGGGGTTTCATGGAGCACAAGGCAGGATGTTGGCCAACAGAATACACATGGGCATGCAGCTTAGCAAAATGAGCAGACTGGTATGTGTTTACCCAAAATTCATTCATTTAGTTTCACAAATCCTCAGAGAAGCATCCTCCAAACCATACTTGCAGCTTCTGGCTGGCTTTGGACTGCCAAAACGCCCACCATCCTTGTGAAGTCTCCTGGTAATCTCCACAGACAAACAGCACAGTGTGTTTTGAGGAAAGCGGCTGCTACGAGATTTCTAGGCTATTTTTGCTTGATCATGAGTTTTCAGTCACACCAGCCTCTAGGGAAACCTGACTACTTATTGATTCTTAACCCAACCCAGATCCAAATTTCAGACATTCATTTTCATCTATACCAAAGTAACTGACAAACTCCTATTGCCATTATTCTGCTGTTTGGGCATTTGCTCTTCTGTTAGGCTGAAACAAGAAGAAGTAAGAGTTGCTCACCACACTGCTGAGGACCCAGTATGTGAATTTTCAGTACAGCATGAAACAAAACTGCAGGAACAAAGTGCTTTTAGCATTTGCTTGCACCTCATAATGAAAAAGCTCCTTCTCATTCTGCATCTCTGAGTGAGTGAAAATTTAACTCAGTAGCCTCATTTACAAAAAAAAAAAACTTCAGTGAAGCTTGTTCTGAACAAATCCTGCCAAGTTTGGCTTGAAATGAGAAGGGTCCATGTTGAATAAAGATAAAATGTGAACCCGTGAAGAGAAACTAGCCACTTGGGATTCTGCTAGTCTACACTTCATGCAAAACTTAAGTCCTGTTGTTAGTTTTTGCTCTTAATTATTATTATCCAGTTGTATTTCTCACTTCACTCCTGTACCTATTTATTTGGTATAAGGCTATTAATGAAGTGCTTCTCTAGGAAGGTTCAAGTCAGCTGCCAAGCAGGAAGAGTGACTTAGGCCCGGCCATCAGGGACTGATGCAGATACTGTAAATCTCCAGGGGAAGACAACAACTGATTTTTCATGCTTTTAACCATGCAAATCACTTTACATGAGGTAAAAATCATTAGAGAAGATCACAAAATTGTGGGGGACAAGAGGGGAAAGGATTCTTCCTAGAAAGAATGCTTCTTCTAAACTGCCCCCACTGAAATATATGGCAAACAGTAAAGTGCAAGAGAAAAAAAATCACTTCTCCAGTGTACCACAGGAATATTAATTAATTAAAACTCAGAATTACTCTGACAGCTTTTGTCTTATTTTACAAATGGGAAGAATAAAGCACAAAGTGACTAAATGATTTGCCTAATCTCACACAGAGAGTAAACAGCTGAGTCATAAGGAAAACTAGAGCAATTGCCACTCTTAGTCAGACCAACAGTTTGGGCTTGTTTTGAACTGAGCCTCCTAAAATGCCCATCTGCTTTGAAAGAACTTGCAAGAAAAAGCAGATAGTTGTTTGATCTGTCTCATGTATTCCTGAATGTGTGCTCAGTAGAAACTGGAGCGGCCTGTGTGCTGAAGCATGATGCCTTGTAGCTTCGGTCTTGGTTAGATTATTTATTTCTTTTTTTTAAATCCTTGCTACATAATTCCGTTCAAATAAAACCCTGAAGTCTAAACATGAGGCAGCATGTTCTTAATAATGCACTCTCCCACCCATAACAAGACTGTTTAAAACATGGAAATAGCCATCAGACTGGATATTGTTTGCTGCCTAAATTGAACTTGGAGTTGCTACCTTCCAACAAATAATCCCCAGTAAATGTTTAGCAGAATGAACAGCAATGAAAACAACAAAACCTGAAAGGACGAGGAAGGACTTGGAAGGAAATAAAACAAGGACCTGCAAAGCCAAACAGCATTATAAACTGGTACATTTTAAATGAACAACAAGAAAACAGAAGCCACACTGATCAAAGCCTCCCACCTCCTCTCTGTGGTGGATGACACCTTCGCTGGGAGCACACCACCACCTCTAACCCCACACCTGCAAAAGGAATTAATTTCAAAAAGAATACAGACCAAAGCGTACCATATCAAAACAAATTAGCAACGGACCGCTCCTCCTGCTGCGGTCAGGCAGGAGAAGCAAAGATGCTGCATGGATTCTAAGATTCAGGGGGAACAAAAAAAACAAAACAAAACCAAACCAAAAAAACCCAGCTGTTGAAAACTTTAGAAGAAACAAGTCAGAAGAGCTTGAAAGAAAAGGGATTTCAAACAGCTTGGACAACTGGCAGTGGGCTAAGAAATTCCTTTTCAAAAAACACCTGTGCTTTCTCTGACTTTGGATATCTATGTAGTCTAGGTAAATTTTTCACTAAGAGAGGTAGAAATGCATGCAGCGCTACAAATACAAAGTGCAAAGATAACGTGTACTGGTTTTATTCATAGATACACACAACTGTAAGAAAAATGTCAAAATATATTTTGTAACTGTAGATATGACCTGCTTGACAATTTGTTTTTCCAATTAATAGCTTTCCAAAGGGAAACACAAAACTCATCTGTCTTTAATGCTTGCATGCTGTTAACAACACCCCAGATCACTAAAATGAAAATGATTTCACAACTCTTGTCTTGCTGGATATTTTTTTCGTTTCACCTCCTTTTAGCAGTAAGATGAAATCTAATCAGCAGTTCCATAAACTGGAGGGAGTTTAACGTACTGTAGGGAATGTTCAAAGCAGACACATGCTCCATCACTGAGTACTGCACTCATAGGAGAAGAATTTGTTACATATTTATCCATAATCACATACAGGGGGTTAACTGCTTGCAAGCACACCTGTTGGGAAGGGCTGTTCCTTTTCCTAAACCACAGTCATGCCTTTTTTTGTTGTGGATTCCTTGGGTCATGTCAAAGAGACTTCTGTTCAGTTCCCGACTTTTCAACAAACTTCCTCTGTGAACTTGAATGAGTCACTTATTCTCCAATCTTCTGCCCACGGTCACTGACATCTTCGCAAAGTTAACATGAAATATTATCAAATAGAAACTTTAGTTTTTTGCACAAATGCAAATGGTTGCAGAAAGTAAAGGGCCACCTCTTCTGTCTCAGTTCTCTACTTACAAAATTGGAGAAAATACATCCTTTCAGCTATGAAAAGGGTTTCTTCTAAGCACACTGGGCATACAACATATATATGTTTATCTAACTGCATGGGGACACCACCGTTTACAATCCTTTAAGTTAATAAGTACTACTGATATTATATAATTATCCCAATGAACATATTAATCAACCATAATAATCATAATTAAAATCAAAATATATTGTAGTTCCTTTTTTTTAAATTTGTTGCTGTCAGTACTGAATGCAGATTACAAGAAGAACAGCGTTGAAGATGTATTCAGCCCCCCTTGGTGAATAGACTTCAGATCTTATTCCTGATTCACACCAGCAAAAATGAAATCACCATCAGGACCGCTATCGGGGCCAAATTGCTGGCAGGCACAATGAACCACTAATTGCTGGATTCATTAGCAAGGCTCATAGTTTGTCCCCATGAGATGCTGAACACTTTCAGCTCCTTTTAAAACCTAGCATCTTAGAAATTAAAATTAACAACTGCAACTAGTATTTGTGTTATACTGTAGAAACTCAGCATGAATTTGAAGTCAGATCACAAGAATGCCAAAAATCTATTATGCAAAATTAGGCAGATTTTTATCTACCATTTTTCTGTTAATTCTGTAGAACATGCACACATCCACACACAATAGATATTCCATGGTGTTCCTCAAGCCTAAACAATTGGTTAAAACAGTTTTTGTAAAGCTGAAAGAAGACAACTGCCTTAAAAATACCTTTCAAATAGTCCCAGCATCACAGTGTTAAGATTGGCCTATTCTTTTCAGACATAAAACAAATGTCTATTTAAGAACACATCCAAATGCATTTCCATCACTCAGCCAGAACACATTCACTTCCCAGAAACTAACACTGTAAGAGATGGAAAGAGAGAAGGAGAGAGAGAGGAGACCTTTAGTCCACCTACTAGCTTCACTGAAGGCAATGAATCCAGCCCTAGCTCATTTCAAGTAGGTTCAATTGTGTCAGAGGTTACCCATAAGCTATTTCTTGATGATTTATAGCTGATGTCTACAGATCTCCTTTTATTTTAATGATGACTCCAATACAGATGTTAAGATATTCTTTGTCTTCACAGAAGTATAGGAGAGAGAAGTTGACATCTTAAAAAAAATTCCAAGAGGCTTATTCGCTATTTCTGAACAGGCCAGCTCTGGGCAGTTTTTATATCTCATCCAGAAGGAAAAATGGGAGGGGAAAAAAAGCTCCCTTCATCCTTTTCTCCCATACTAAACCTGCTATGTTTTTGTGACTTATTCTGGGCACAAATCCTAGAGCACTGAGTCAACATGTATGTCACCAGTTAATTATGATCAAGACAAGACACTGGGATACTTGGTAAGCACAAGATAATTTTATCACTTCTCCAGTAATAACATGTATTTATATATCATTATTTTGCTCTGTTTGAGCCCAGAGCAATTTACAAAGTGAGTCCCAAATGATACTATCATGGGAATCCTTCCACCCAGCACTGAACTGTAATCATTTGGGGGTGAAGAACAACAGAGCAGGAAAAGCAGCAGCAAGACATACTGCATCATTTGAAATTTAAAATGTCATGCCAGTAAAGCCCATGAGAGTTGTCCAAATGTGAGATTGTTTCAGCTTCAAAATTAGTCTCTGTATGTGCATGTATGTGAGTGTCCACGAGATCTATGTGGATGTATCTATGTATGTTTGGCAATCTTCATCTCTATGGACATTTTGAGGCACTGGCCAGCCTCCATCAAGTTTGATGAAGTCCTCAAATGTCCCATATCATTTGTGTAAAAGGACAACAGGGTGTGTGGGGGGTCACGCTCTAAGCCTTTCCCCTCAGGAAAGCACTCCAGTGCTTACCCACACTTTAATGGACACCAGGGGATCCCTTGGAAAGAGGTACTCTACATTTCCAAATATTGTGAGACTTCACAAATGAAACTTCTGGCACTCTTGGAGCACCTTGCTCATTTTAAAATGAACGCAGAAGAGAAAGTATCTATTCCGTTTGTTTTGCTCTTCAGGTCTTGGAATATCTGTTCTTTCTGCTCATCATTAGGCTAGCCAAAATGATGCGGCCGTTGTTTTCCTCACCCACTAGCCCCAATAAACTCTAGTTGTTTGGTACAGTAGTGATTTTCTCATCTGTTACACCACCACATCATTCTGCCTATAAACTGCAGATTACTGGAAGGACTCATTTAGTGTAAAGAAATTGGTATTTCTAAGGCTTTGAAATTACAAACTGTAAATCCAGATAGGAAATGTAATGGGCAAAAGTCATGTGACACCATTTTTACTTCCAATATCATGAATAAAATGCTACTTGACATGCATTTCCCAGCCAAATGTATGTGCTGAATTTCCCTGACCCCAAATTAGGTCTGTGCCTTTTATAGCAAATGTTGAACGCACAGGCTATTCACACAAATATGATGAATAATAAGCAAACAGAGATGAATGAATACTTCCTAGAGTTTTAATTGCAGATTCTATTTTCAGTGGGCATCAGAAACTAGGATAGGAGTATCCAGAAAGGGAAAGAAAATAACTTCAGAGAAGACTAAGAGTATTGGAAATGGGCACAAAAGGAGTCATTCTGATCTGCAAGCAAAGCAGAAAACCCAACAGAATTTAGACTAGAAGGACTCAAAATTTATTGAGGCAACCAATTGCTAAATTCAAAATATGTTAATTTACAGCTGTAACCTGAAGCCCATACAGTTCTTAGCATGGCTCAAGATAAAAATAATCATTGATCTGGAATGACTAAAGCCCTGAGACAGCTACCTTTGGAAAGAAATTCACAAGAACCCAACACAACAAAAACACTCTCCAGATTGTTATATATTTTCTTCCTAATTGTACACTGAATTAAAGTTGCTTTAGTAATTCTGTCACTACATTGCTCCCTTTTCCAGTACACTACTTTGTAGTTTTCTCTGAAGCATTCTGGAGACGAATAAATGTACCCCTGAAACCCAAATTTAAGAAGCTTTTTGTGCCAGTTTTCCCATGGATATGTCATGTTGGGTTGTGCTTGTCACTATATAACTCCTGTTGTGTTCTGTTAGCTTGAAATCACGTAACACGATGTGGCTGATTCATGACGTGACATGTCACTGCCTGGCATGTAAGCTGAAAGCCTGGACGAACCCATGTGCTACATCTCCATACACACATAGCTGTCTGAAATGACCACTTATTTTAAATCTACAAGCAGGTGCTGGCACATTCACTCAAAAAAGTTTAAGAAACACCAGTAACTCATGAAATACTCAAAGTTATATCCTTTCAGTAACATCATGATTGGAAATCGAAAAGCCTCCTCTCCAGTGTTCCCATTAGAGAATGGGAGTCTTCCCCTCCATGCACTCCACATGCCAAGATACTGAGCAATCTTTTTATCAAAGACTTTTTTCCTAATATTTCTCCCCCTCCCCCAGATACTAGTCATGGCATTAGCTTATCTTTCCTTTAAAAGCAGCAAGGAAAAATGTACGAACTGAAATGAAGCAAACAGAAACTAAAATCATTCATTAGCACTAAAAGTACACATTTTAATTAAGTCTGTCAGTATTAGTGGATAAAGGCACATGATCAAGATCAAAATTTTTAATTGGTTTCATATACTAAACCCTGTTGAATTACATGAAAAACCAAAATGGTTTGTTCTGTTAGTTTGCCTGCCTCTGCTGTTCTTGGGATGCTCTTGCCTGTTCTCTCTGGATACAACTGAAGTACTTTTACAGATACATTATAGTGAAAAGTCTAATTTTGCTGAGAAATATTTATGCTGTAGCAGAATTGCCAACACGAAGTCTTACTGTGACTTGAGACTAAAAATTAATCCCGCTTAATTAAAACAGTACCTCACAGGTTCATTTTGTTACCTGTTTTCTAAACCTTTGAGATACATTTATATCAATCTGCAAGCTCCAGCCATGACAGCCTGAAGCTTTTTGTTTGAATAAGATTCTCACATAGTCACATGACTCTAGGATCTGGGACTTTAAGGAAGCTATCCATTATAAAATCACAAGATGTAGTCACGCTGCTTTGAAAAAAGCGTGTGAAACGATGATTTCCACATAATTTCTCTGAAACCCTTTTTTGCACCAGTTCATTTTACACTAAACAATTTAAACTGCATTCTGCACAACATATGTGTAGTTCTGAGAATATTGACTTATTTGCCAAAGACTTCATATAACTCTGGAGTTAATACTAACCTACAAGAAACCGTCTCTTTGAATTTGAAAATAAAATAGATTTATTCTCCATTCTGCTGCTTACATGTTGCTTCTCTCCAGCTATCCACAGCTACCAGGGATTACAGAATAAAATGATTCAGATTAAAAAATTTGTAGAGCTCCCTTGTTAAATGATAATGATTCAGCTATGGGAACAGGAATACTTACTGCAAAATATATTTCTTTGATGCTTAGTTTGAACTGCATTCTGCCTGAATGTGTCAAGAGGAGCTAATTTCAAATCTAGCATGTAATGTAGAAGCAAACCACACTGCTGCAGACAAAGCAAGCAGTTTCTGGAAGCCGCTAGACTAATCGCATTAGAATTTGATTCAATCACCTCAGAAATTTACTTTCTATGTTGAAAAGAAGTTCTACATTTGGTAAAAGATGGCTCCGTTGCTGTCTAGTATACAGCCCTGCCAACGCAGCCTATGCACTTTACTTTTGATTATTAACACATGCCACAAAATGCCCAAACACTTAAGATGAAGCTGCAAAAGGGAACATTTAATACCTGAATTACCTGTCTCCTTTCTGGAAATACGCAATAGAATAGAGTCCTCTGCTCCATTTCAAGCTGACTCCTAATGCCTAGAATAGGTACGTCACTACAACACTATTATTTTGCACAAGCTCCTGGAATAAACACATTCCTTGATTTAGAGAGGCAAACAGCTCTGAGTCTAAAAACTATATCCCTAGAATAAAGGATGACCTTATTTTAGAGAAATTTTATATTATGAAGGAAACTAGAAATTAAACTTATACTGGTACAACTGGGTGGTTTGTTATCTTTATTTACCTTAGAGTTCGTATTAGTCCATCTTTGCAGTTCTGTGATACACGGAAGCCCTCAGTAAAGAATGTTATGTATTTCTCCTCATGGCTTTTTCCCCTTCCTCAGCAGAAAGACCCTCTCCTAAGTGTTTTCCAACTCCCCTCACAAACAAGCCCAACCAAAAGTGAGGAGGATCAAAGAAACCCCCAAAACAACAAAACCAAACCCTGCAACAAGGAACATCTAATTTTTCACTGTTTCATTATGCAGCTCCAGATTCCATGTTCTCCTAAAGTCCCTTTACTGCTCTTCTTATGACTGTGTGACCAATTTGCAACATCAGCTCAACAGCTATCTCAGTGTCACTAAAAAACCTTGACTTTGTGACACTTTTTTCTTGCTTGGGACTCTTCCATTTCCTTCTTCCAAAATGCCGCTCCTTCTCATTACAGCTTTTTGTTCCAAGTGACACTACATGGGCAGTTTTGTCAAAAATCTTCTGCAATGGTCAATGCATAGGCATTTCTAAGTAACAGAGTAAGATGTAGAGCAGAAACAAAATGTCAGGGGCCAGCATACCTGAATACTGAGGAATTCTGTAACTGGACCTGGCTTTAGTAGCTACCTCCTGAAATTAAGAGTGCCTGGTATAATAACTTGGTCTATCAGCCTAAAGCCAATGCTGTGGATCATTTACCTAGAAAGAATGAAAATTACTGCCTGCTGCCCATGCCACCAAGTTTGTCACTTAGGAAAACATGGTTATTCGATTTGGTCATACCACGTAAGGAAGGCACTAGCACTAAGGAACAGTAGAGAACCACTAAGAAGAATACACTATGTTTGTCATTACCACTTTGCTTTATGTCTCTGTTATTCCCTGATCTCTGAAGACCTCTCTTTCAGAAATGCAGTGGTCTTGCTTAAACATATCTCACTTTTGTTTTGTAATCACAGGTTTCCGAGAGTTTCCCCTCCTCCCTCTCTTTTTGTTATGTTTTCTTCTGAGTTTTCATTCTAAAACATGCCGACTGAGCCTGACAAGGACAGACTTCCTGGCAACTCTGCTTGAGAGGCAGGTTCCTGTCAGAGAGACATGGTATCAGGAAACAGAACTGTGGAGAGTTAATGTGAAAACACACCCTAGGAGCCCCTCCATGTATCTAATTCCTTTTTAGAAAAGAGGGAGGGGTGGGAGACAGGCAGAATGCTGTGCAAGTCCCTACTGCTGCTGCTTTTTAGATACTATTAACACTGTTTTTATTGTTTGAAAAATATTCTCTATTTCTAGTTCTACTGAGCTCTAGAAAATTGTTTAAAAAGTCACTGTTTATATGCCTGGATGTCATACATAGGAAGAAGAGTAAGAGATAGGAAAATAGTTTCAAAGGTTGTGTCACCAACTCCATATTTTACTGCTTGCGATTAAAAGCATGAGCAGCAAAGGAAAAACGCTTCCAAGTACAGTTATAATTAGCTACAGGGTCTCCATTAAGAATGGACAGGGATACTAAAGAAGTGGCTTAGCACCAAGTAGCATAGCAGAGATAAGGCAGATGAGGTCTCGATTTTTTTTATACTTCCTATACATAGACTCACAGAATGGTTCGGGTTGGAAAGTACCTTAAGATCATCTAGTTTCCAACCCCTCTGCCATGGGCAGGGAGGCCTCACACTAGACTATCCCTGCATCCATACAGGGATTTTATCCCTATATACATCTGTAAACTTTTCCTTAATTATCTTACAGCCATTTCTAACCTGTCTGATGCACTGACAAGGGGATTGGGAAATGCAAGCACTGAAAAATGTTTTGAATTTAATTATATTCTAGTGATAAGCATTACTATGATGCTGAAGAGTTTAATAGATTAATTTACAAGACTTTTTTTTGGCTTTTTTTTTTTTTTTATATCAGTGGCATATAAAGAATTGTGTCCAGCTTGGAAATTCTCCAACATAAAAGAGCCTTGCAAATCTTGGAGACAAACTTTCTGTAAACATTGCCTTGATGTTCTAACAGGGATTATGCATCTTACATTATCTTAATAAGAACTCTCGTTCTTCACTCTAAATACCAAAGTACTCTCCTTAATAAAAATAAGGATGCCTTAATTTTCTGCTGCTTGGATAGATGTTCAGCATCTGCTGACCTCTTCAACCAAAAGAGGACAGTAACTGCCATTAATATATGGGTCCTAACATGTGCAGTGGGTTGGTTTCAGATAGGTGCTGCTTCTCTATCCTTCAGGAAAAAAAAATGGTAAACACAACCAGTCCTGCCCTTTGATCACCTGTATACAGCCATGATCAGTCTTCTTTATCAGACAGCTGTCCTTTTTATAGCTGAAATACTTTCCAGTGCTGTGCAGAACAATTAGCTCATGTTTCAAAAAATATCTGGTATTACTGAATAAAAAGTGCTATGAAGCGGGATACACCAGTATCTTTCTGCATTTGCATAGCAATGCATCTAATCATCTTTACACCTGAAAATAAATACTTTCCCTTAACATGTTAAAAAAAATGGCAGCTCTGAGGTACAAGGAAACTATATCTCCACTTACCAGCTAGGCTTCTCTGATACTCATTGCTTGATGTGATAAGCAACCTGATGCAGCTATGTACACAGTGAAGATTAATGTTTTCCCCAAGACCCCACCAGCATAAATTTTTACATTCTGAGCTATCATACAACAGAGAAAACTGAGGGAAATGGAAACAAATATATGCAAGCTAACAGGGTGGCTTAGGGTAGTCACCTACAATGAAGTTCAAGTCAATAATTTGCCTGCAGTAGAATAAGAAATATCATCTAGGTGGATTTTCTTATTACCAGGCCATTTTAGAGCCTTTTTCTTTCTCCTTCCCTTCAGATGCTTTTCCGTATCTTTTTTTCTTTTTTTTTATCATGCAGGATAAAAATCATAGAATCATAGAATAGTTAGGGCTGGAAAGGACCTTAAGATCATCTAGTTCCAACCCCCCCTGCCATGGGCAGGGACACCTCACACTAAACCACATCACCCAAGGCCTTGTCCAACCTGGTCTTGAACACTGCCAGGGATGGAGCATTCACAACTTCCCTGGACAACCCATTCCAGTGCCTCAGCACCCTAACAGGAAAGAATTTCCTCCTTATATCGAATCTAAACTTCCCCTGTTTAAGTTTTAACCCGTTACCCCTTGTCCTGTCACTACAGTCTGTAATGAAGAGTCCCTCCCCAGCATCCCTATAGGCCCCCTTCAGATACTGGAAGGCTGCTATGAGGTCTCCACGCAGCCTTCTCTTCTCCAGGCTGAACAGCCCCAACAAGAGGGGGGTGTGTCTGAATTAAAGTTCCCATTTCCAAAGACCCTTTTTCTTTCTTTTGTCCCTGGTATCAGATGTACTTTGAAAGGAAGTTGACAGTGACTCAGTTGTAGTTTCATATCCAGGCTTGCCTTGCCTAGGTGAGAACAGAACAAGCACACTAGCACACTGTTGGTCCTCTTTCTACCCTTCGTATACTATAAACAGGATACAAGACACAGGTGGTGCATGTGGCAGCAACTGTAGCATTATCAGCAGATATTTCTCAAAAATGGAAGGATTTCCCCTGGAGAGTCTCTGGCCATTTTAAGGTCAGTCTGTCCTGGCCGAGAGGCAAGCTTTAAGTCGTTCAAGGGTGATTCTATTGCTGACTATAGGCAATATGAGAAACTTTCAATCCGATGTTTACTTTGGTGATCAGAGGATCAAATAACGTGAAATAAGGTACCATACTCGGTTAAGGTTTATCTAGATATTGCAGTTGAGGAGAATTTGATTGTGTATATCCAACTTCTTAGTGCTGTTTCTGGCCTGTCTGAAACACATTTTCTTTCCCTGTCACAACTCCCAGGTGCTACTGCTGAGCAAATAGTAGTATCACTGCCAGAAGTATTTGAAAAGAACAAAAAAAATTGATTTGGACAATCTGCGTGCTGTTGCCATTGATGGAAACACAACTGTGAGTAGGGTTAGGGCTGAGGTCATAAGAAGGTTAAAAGGAAAGTGCCCAGGAATCCTCTCCTGCCACATTTCACACTGAATTGCTCCTGTTTTTCAGCAGATGCTACAGACAATGCACTGTGCTCTATTAAATATGGGGAATCATTTAGGTACATTTACAAGCTACATTGAAAATTCACTCCAGAATTACTGTACTTGAAGGGTTACATAGAAAGGGCTAGAATATTGCACCAAGCTGGCACCAGATGCTATATTTATAAGTACTACACAAAAAGAACAAAGGCAGGATGAACAGGGCCCTGGCTGTTTACAAGTGAGGGCAATGTAGCCATCCTTATTCAAGAGTATAATGCACCTCATCTGAAGTCAGCGAAGACTGTCGCTATCAGGTGATAATCTTGGTAGCACAGTATAGGTCACAGTTCAGATAAAAGTATTCTCTGTAACACTGCTTTTTCAATCGCCTGCATGGCACTGCCCGAGCAAGAGGCTTGAATCACAAGATGGACTGGTAGGTTATTCTGCCTAGTTCTTATCTGCACCTGTGCCTGTTCTCTCCTACTTACTTGGGAGCATGTAACTACCTTGAACACCCAACAGAGCAGCATGCAAGCTTTTGCACGATCAAAGGTAAAATGTGCTTAAGACAAACTTTGGAAATCCAGCACAATTTGGCAAACTTCAAAGATAGTTGCCTTTCAAATGGGTTGTGGAGGAGGCCTTGGTAAATTTGAATGGTATGATTAGCATACCGGCTGTTTTTAAAACTGCTCAAGAAGAAGCTGTGTTAAAATCCATTTCCGCAAGACACACGCATTTTCTTTTGGACAGGCTCCACTAGCTCTGTTTCTTAAATCAATTTTTCTGGCACCGACTTCTTCTTGGAAGAATGTACGACACCAGCTCAGTTTCCTAACCAAAACTTGACAGAATGTGTGCAGCACAGCATAATGGCATCTCTACTTCATGGTTTCCTAAAAGTTACAGTACAGAAACCCAGGAAGTGAATTTGACTATTCCAGGTCACATCTGTTGAAAGTCGAGTAAGACAACAGAAGATGCCAGGGTAGTCTGCCCAGCACAGTGTTCAAACACTGGTGAGGGCCACTGATAAAAGGTTTGCCAAAACAGGAGTTGCCAAGGTCTTAGAGGAGTTTCAGGGATGTGTTCAAGTCTTACTAGATTTAAAGGATGATCCTTGGCAAACTCCCCCTGATGCTTCTCAGCATTTCTAGAGCCAACAGTTGTTCCATCTGCTGCTGAGGCCGACTTTGAAGAATCCTTGCAAAGAGCAGCACACTAACTTTAACACTATACAAGAAGGAAAAATACACAGCTTTTCAGAAGTGACCTAGATGTTTGCCAGTAGCTTGACACACTCTCAGGTAAGGCTGTCTCCTTGTCTCCAAACACTTGAGCGTATTACCAAAGCTGCGCTAGTGTAAACTGTGAGCTGAAAACAGAGATTTAGCAAACAGTATTTATTGAAAGATTGTCCAAGACATTAGCTGTTCATCTGTGGAAGTCTGACGTACAGCAGCAGTGAGAAAGACCACCATGCACTAACTTCAAAAACCAAGTTACTGCTGGGGGATTCAAAAAAGAGAAAACTAAAAAATGGTTGTGAAACTCAAGACAGACACTCCTTGACAACAGTTAAAAAAATTAAATTAAAATCAGCAAACACAGCAAACTTTTGGAGCTGCTGAACACAAACAAGCTTTGAAAAAGGAAAGGAAGGTCCACACAGACACGAAGGTGTTTCATTTCAACATTTAAGCTTCAGTTTCTGCCGCTGTGATAGATTTGCCAGCGTGTTTTCTGAGCGAGGCCACTGCACTATTGTATAAGCTTTATTCTAATTACTGTAGGCTTTATAAAGGTTTCTTTATCATTTAGTATTATAAATAATTGTGCTTCCAGGCTGGAGTTCAAAGCTCAGTACAGCATTCGCACAACAGCACAGGCAGGTCAGATGACCTTTCTCCAATTCTCCTCTCTGGTGCTGAGGACAGACAAAGTGGTATGTCTGTCATACGCCATTACCATTAGAACAGAATCTTGTTCTTTTATTACAACTGAACTCTGCCGGATTTCTCAGCAGGAATGCTAAGCGAAATCAATGTCTTGGATTTCCAGGCTGAGCTTGGAGGTCACAGCCACTCTATCATTTCTCAGCATTACCCCTTCTCTTTCTCTCACTCTCTCTCTGAGCCTCCAACTGGCACACAGCAGATTGAAAACAGCATGCATCACAGGGCTCACGCTGCACAATTTTACAGCCTTTTGGAGCCCCCTTCCTTTCCTTTTGGCCCATTTTTTTCCTTGTTTTTTTTTTTTGTTTTTTTTCAATTTGCAGATAAGTTTTGTTTGTGTCCTACAGATCTCCAAGCCAAAGGCATTGGAACACCTACAAATATGAAAAAGCAGTAACACACACAGGAGAATAGAGCTGATCCTGACAGTTGCCAGTAAGATGGTTATCCTTGATGTTACCAGTAGATATGGCAGACCTTCTAATTCCATGATCGCCACAAAATAAATACTGTATCCCCTTAGATCTCAGCAGACATTCTGCTTGCGCACAGAGATCCAAAAACACTGGGATTTTAAGTACAGTGGATCTTGCAAGCTGCCAGCCACACACAAAAAGACCCTTGTAAAATGCACAAAAATCTCTTATTAACCACAGACATGACTTTTTTCTGGGGGGAAAAAAACCCCGAACCATCAACAAAAAAGAAAACCAAAAAAACCAAACTATCATTCAGCACTGCATGGCTTTGTGATTCATTGCTCCATACTATATAAAAGAAGAGGCCAAGCCAAGAATAAACTTTGGGAAGTCAGGAAGTGAGAAGAAAGAAAATGTAGACCCAGAACTTGATGCTCTAGCACAACAGCTACCAGTTTCACACCACTTATTCTGTACTTTGAACATGTATCTCACTGAGCTGACAATGGTTTTATTTATTTGTCTGGTTATTTTTAATCTGTGCTGTTTTACTGTTAGGGTAAAAACAAGACACTGCTGTCAACTCCAGGAATCTTTTCTGATGTGATAAAGGACACGGACAGCATGCTAGAGGACGCTAACAAAAAGAAAGGACACATTTTTATCAAGCTCTGTCACCTAAATGGGACTGCCTTTTCCCTTCATCCCTTAGCTAAATTGTTCCCTCATGTTATTTAACACCTAAGATGTGCCATTCAGTCTTGACCCATTACTTTTGCTCAGCTGTGGCATAAGCTGAGCTCACCTTATTCTGGTGAGCTCAGCTTATGCCACAGCTGAGAAAAGTATGTGCTACCAGACATATTCTGTGTGGTTTTTTCTATGTATAACTTGTGTACTGGTTGCATTATACAGCTGAACTACAAGCTGTTAGCTTGATCTCTTAAATGAGTACAGACCTAATTGCCCAGCTATGACCAAAATTGCTAACCAGAGCCCATCACTTGATGGACAGAATCCAGCCTTGTTCTATCACACAACAGACATTCCTTTGGAGACTTGCTCCCCCACAGACTCCCACTGAACCCCAGGAGAGGACCTGGTCACAAATGAGATAGACGTCCTACTGCTTCCCATCTCTCACTGACACACTGCTAACCTGACTCCGGTCTAGAGTTCTGAGAGAAAAGGCCAGCTGCGTGCTAGAAAAGAAGATGATCACCTCAGCCTGCCACCCGTTACTGAAGATGGAAGAAGCAGCAGCGTGATAGCTAGGACACTGCAAAGGAACCATGGGTTCTCAGCTGAGGTGGTGTGTGCTACTGTCACTGTTTATAAATGATTGGTTGGTTTTTCTGTGCTGGGGTTCTCCCACTGGAAAAACTGCACTACAAGTATCCTCCCATTTCAGGAAACCATCCTGAGAACAAAGCTGCCTGTGTCTGACATGCACACAGACACCCTTGAGAAAAAAAACACACATGCAAGTACCCTCACTGTGAGGAACACAGTGCTGCAGGGCCCCGTACAGTACCTTGCTTTTGGGTGGAGGGCTGTTTGTGCTCTTGTCTGTGTGGATGCTGGTAGGGGATACAGCAGCACCAAGGTTACCCTGGGGTATGCCAGGTATCTTGCCTCCTGGAGACACTTGCATTGCAGCAAGTTGGGCAGCATACAACTGCTGTAAAAACAAACAACAAATGCGGGGGTGGGGGGGAGAAGAGAGGAGAGACATCATCAGTAAATAAATAATTTTCCCAGAAATTCTTCTGCTGCAGATAATATATTTTCCTTCTGATGGGTATTCTTTTAATTTAGCACGCTGGTATATTTCAAAACAAGAATGTCAACATGAGAAATGTCCCAGCTTCCCTGTGTGTCCAGGGATTCAAAACAAGGAACAAAACCTCATCTTCATGGTTTCTGTGAGCCACTGGGCAATCTTGCTCTTCCTGAGACTACTTAAGCATTAAGAGCATCTCCACTGATCATACGCATTGACCCCTGTGAAATTCACATAATGTTTGATACGATGATCTCTGTGCTACCACTTTATGTTTATTTTACTTGCTATATTTTTCTTGTTTGTACAGGCTGTAAGTTGTTCAGGACAGGAATGTCAAAATTTTGTTTAGCACTTACTGTGAGAGTCCACTTTCAGTTGGGTTCTGGGAACCACTACAGTCAATATAAATACATACAAATGGATGGTAATGTACTGTCCATTAGCAACTAGAAGCTCCAATTAGACTAAGAACCCTTTCTGTGGAACAGGTATTTCAGTATTAGCATGTGAATACTTATAATCACAGTCATCTGTTTAAAGTAAAGCACTACAGTAAGAGTATAATTGACAGAGGTCAAAAGCAGAGAGAAAACAGGCAAACTGGCAGTGCCTGGAAGCTCCCCTGACCTGCAAAAAAAAAGTGAAGAAAATAAATACGGTGGGCAGGACAAGCAGCAACTGCTGCTATTCTGCAAACAGAGGAATTTAGGTGAAGCCTAACAGAAGTCAGATGCCTGAGAAAGCAGGTAATGTAGTAAAAAAGGCTTTACCTCCCTGGTCACAATATCAGTTTCAAAGACCGATGCGACATATTATTTGTGCTGTACAGTACATGTGTAATGTGTAACACTGCATGATGGTGCTCTCTGCCTGCAGGTGCTAACAGAGCTTCTGAGACCGGATAACACGCAGGAACGTGGTACTGGATGTGAAAAAAACAAGGAGGCTTCAATATGACTAGTCGAAAGAATCTTGTTAGTGGTGCCTAGTTGCTTTGCTTCTGTTTGTTTAGTTAACTGCATATGCTGATAAAAGAACAAAGGTCAGGCACCAGACTGGAGGGCACGAAGAAATGCTAATACAAACCAACAAGTTTTAAAGAGGAGAATGGGGATTTGTATTCAACACGGAGCTGTGTAAAAGGTAGAGAGACACTGTTAATGTGAGTTCAGAGTACATAAACCCTGTAGCATACACTTAACTTGATCAAATGGGCAAGATCTACTGCTCTGATCTTGGACAACCCCAAACATTGTCCCGTGGTTCCCTGTACAAACTCTTCCCTTCACTGGTGCACAATCCTAGCCCTTTCACATAATTAGAAGTAACCTATTTCTGTTCTTTCAGGTGTAATCAGGCACCAAGTTCTTACTTATTTCTCTTTTACTCTATTCTTTTCAGTTTTGAATCCTTTTTATTTCTTTTCTCTACTTTGATCACTGCTTGTTCCTTATTTTTCTGTACTTCTTAATCGCCATTTATCTATCCCTTTCTGTTTAGTCTCCCTCTCTTTCCCCATCATCCATTCATTCACCTGTTTTGTCCTTGCCTCTCCCTCAAATTTATTTATTCATTTATTCTATGTGTTACCCCCAGCGAGTCTGAGCCAATAGATGCAAATCAACTACAGATAAAAGTCATCAAAAACAATCCAGCCACAAATCAGTCACAGATTCAAATGTATGTATTTATCAGTTGAAGTTCATATCCATTCATTCTTTCAAAAGACTAAATCCAGCAGGGAGAAAGGAACAAGGGTCTGTGTCAACCAGAGAAGAACTGCAGCAGGCAGTTCAAGGAAAACCAAGCCAGCTTCACGTATGAATTAATACATCAGAAGGGCAATAGTTGTTTAAGAAATAGGATCCATGTCTAGGGAACAGCTCAAACATAATCGGGCTTTGGTAATGACACAACAGATCTAGGAAACGCTTTTTCTTTTATTTTGCTCCCTAATAAAAAAAAAAAAAAATGGCAAAAGACATCCAGGCAATTATGGGAAAAAGACAAAAGAAAGTCAAATAACCACTGAGCAGAAAAGGTTCAAGCCTGCTGCTAAACTGTAGATTACCTATCAGAGAATATGCCTAGTCCACACATAAAGGTAAAAATAACATAGCCAGTTTGGACACGTAGCAGTCCTGAACCAACTGGAGATCACTGACAGGCCATACAGGAGGCCACCTGTGGAGGACTGAACCTCCCAGAAATTTCTGTGAGCCTTTGAGGAAGACTTTTCAAACAGAATCCTTGGGAATGGAAACAGAATGGGAAGAGAGAGAAATCTCCACCTCAAACATTGTTCTCAACCTTCTGTTGAGGTCCAAAGAGTAAAACAAAAGAACTAGACTATATGCAGAACATGGTGTCTAAGAATGTGTAGCATCTAACACCCATTTAGTGGTCACTGCGAAACGTGTTGGAAGTCATGGCTCTTCCTTACAGTATTGTTATCAATCATCTTTTTGGCACTGCATCCAAAGTAGATGATGACTAAATAAGCAAGGGGAATGAATTTCCCTATGCAACAGCTCTGGTGAAAGCCATTTTTAAGTAATAAATGGGATATATGGAATTTCAAATGTTTGCCTTACACTCAGTTCAGGGACAGATACACCTCAAGAGAGTGAAGCACAAAGTATAGTGTGCATTAAACTGTAAGGAGGGGTCTAAGGCTATAAAGCCTTCATTCATGCTTTGTAAAAACTTATGTTCTCCTGTTATCAGATTTAACATATCACCTCTTATTTAATTCATTTTGAGAGTTATAAACAAACATCAAATAAAATCTTATAAGAAGCCCCTTGTTAGAGTACCCTCTTAAAAAGTCCCTTCTTGCAACAGAAACCAACTATTCTATGAAAAGCAACATCAGGCACAGCTCTAAAATGAAAACCATGTAGCTTATGAACTTGCAAGAGTCTGAATCCTATTTAACAAGCAAGATTGTTCCTGCATTTCCCCTCTATTTCTAAAAATGGGCAGAAATATACAACATGCAGCACATTTCTCAGACTGTCAATATGTTTGTGCTTTGACATTACTGAACTTGTGTATTCTTATTTAGTTGTTTTAGGACATGACGACCTTTAGATTATACCCATGGAAAGGGCAATGGTGTGACCAAGTGCTGTGAAATCAAGACAGCTAAATGACAACAAATTATGTATTCATTTCACAGACAAACTCAACTCCAACAAAAGAACATTTCTACCCCTGCTTTCCCAACAGAGTTTCAAATTCTGGGACAGTGTATGAATTGACTCAGTTTAAACAGTAAACCATCACCTAAAATGCACCCTTATACTTTTCACAGTAATGAAACACAGACCTCAAAAAGTGCCATTTAAAATGTTACTCTGTATCACTGCTGTAATACACTGTTCTTGAGCCTTTTAATTTGTACCCCAAACACAGACTCCTGAATTCTTGCTATCTCTAACCTAAAGGCTCAACCTCAAATTCTAGTACTCAAGTTCATTTTGCTGCACTACAACTCATACAAGAATTTCAACCCATACGGTTTTGACTGGTTTATTGTGACCAAGGCACTCACTTGAAATCAATGAAGCACTACAGCTTTAGACAAGTTTATTTTTGCTATACATGATAAATAAGTGCAATATTCTAAATTTAGTAAGAAGGTAGAACAGGCTTCTGAAAAAAAACAAAAAGTAACATCTATTGTTTGGTTATAACTAAATGACTATTATAGTTTAAATGACTAAATAGTTTCAGCTACCCTGACCATGTGCAATATTGCATGCCTTTTTAATGTTTTGTCATTAACCTTTTATGAAAACCTCTATGGAAGCAAAATCCTCAGAACTAAAGCACAATATGATACACTTTTAAATGAGCAGGAGGTATAGTTATTTTTTTAATGTTGCTCCCCTGTTCTTAAGCTATTAAACAAAAATTCCCCTCCTCCCTAGGTCATCACCTAAACCACTTACAATTCTTCCGATATATTAAGCAGAAGTATTCAGCTGAACTCTCCAAATGGACTAGCTCTAACAGCTCATGACTTGATGACTCTGTACTACATCAATAGCAAAGCCTTAAGGTTAGACCAGCTTTGAAAACTTTCCCCTTGGGCATTGTTGTTACATGTTAACAATGCTCATTACTGCTTTGAGGGTACACTAAAAATGAATTCTTGTTCTATTAATATAGAAAATGAGAATGAGATTTAATAGCAATTTTAAAAAGGGTTGAACAAATTGTTAGCAATTACATAGGCAGAGATAGTTGATTCAAACATCTACAGGCATTTTGATTAAAGTATTATTTCTTTTTAAAATACTTTTATTAGTGAACAATAGAGACTAAGAGCTGTTATTAAAAAAAACAGAGAGAGATAGAGACAGGTGGGACTGGAGACTGAATTGGTTATTGCAATAAATTTGTTTCTGACATAAACTAGTTTTTCAGTGGAGTTACCACAGCAATGAATTTACAAACCACTGTGTCTAAATGTCTGAACTGTTGACTGATCCAACACTTCAATTTCTTTGTCATTTTGAGACCCATCATTAAAAATATACACATGAATGGCCCTGTTCTTTGATTTTTTGCATAATCTGGGGGGAGAAAACGGTATAAATTGAGATTCTCTCATTCAGAATACATTAATTGCATTTTCTTTACCTCAAAATTTATGCTTATATAAGGCATGCAAAGTGCTTGATTACAGCAGAAAGAATTAATTTTGGATCTGTTCATTTAAAAGCAGGACACAAGAGATTGGAAAGAAAAAGGAATTCACTTGAAACAAACATTTGACATGTATCTGTCATGGTTTAAGTCCAGCTGGTAACACAGAACCACGCAGCCGCTCGCTCACTCCCCCCATTTTTATTTCCCCCCTGTCCCTGGCGGGATGGGGAGAACTGAAAGAATGCAATTCCCACAGGTTGAGATAAGAACAGTCCAGTAATGAAGGTATAATACAAAACCACTACTGCTACCATCAATAATAATAATGATAAGGGGAATACCAAGGGGAGAGAATACAACCGCTCACCAGCTGCCGACTGATGCCCAGCCTGACCTGAGCAACAATTGGTCCTTTCCGGTAACTCCCCCCAATTTATATACTGGGCATGATGTGTTGGGGTATGGAATACCCCTTTGGCCAATTTGGGTCAGGTGTCCTGTCTCTGTTTCCTCCCGGCTTCTTGTGCCCCTCCTCATTGGCAGAGCATGACAGACTGGAGTCCTTGATAAGGGTAAACGTTACTTAGCAATAACTAAAAATATCAGTGTGTTACCAGCATTGTTCTCAGACTAAAGTTGAATACACAGCATTGCACCAGCTACTAGGAAAGAGAAAAAATGACTGTTACGGCTGAACCCAGGACAACATCCTACTGTAGGATTATTTTTTAAAGGTAGTGGCAACATAGATAAAAACTACAGAAATCAGAATTCATGCTGCCCTCCTTAGCGATTAATGACAATTCTTTCTAGATCTACCATCAAAAAAGTTCTTCATTTAACTCTTCATTACATATCTGAAAGGTTGAAATGCCAGATTTTAAATTTTTTTTAAGTTTCCTTCAAAGATAGTCAAACATTTCAAAGGGACTCACTAATTTGTACATTCAAAACTTCAGCAAAGCCTTTAAAGTTCCATTTGTTTGCACCAACTGGGGGATTTTCAGAAAACAAAGATAATATGTGAACAGAAATTCAAACAGCTCCTTTAAAACTGTGCCCAAAGGTAATTTTATTCAGCTGCAGTGCTGAAGTTTGCTAGCTTTCACTTTGGGCCAATTTCAGGTAAGGACACTATACTTTAAGATCCTGAGATGCACTTAAGAGTATTTTGGTTTATTTTGGGTTTATTTTATTTTAATTTTTTTGCTTAGAATTCTGAACAGAGTTGGATAATTATTACTGATCTACCTACCGTATGTCCTTATCACACCCAATTCCTAAAAGAAATTGACTTGACTCCCAGTGCTGAGGTACGCATATGTCCCACAGACACTCTTTCTGGAAGGGAACCTTGCCTGAATTAGCTTTTCCTTTATTCCCCAAGCAAAAAATAGCATGCTGGATGAATTCATCCCAAAATTGTGGACCACACAGAGACTAGAGAAGATACATTAAATGTTGAAAAGCTACGCTGTTCTTTCCCATGGCCACAGAAACCAGCTAACCTCCTTTGAAAACTCTCATCCTAGCTTTGCTCTGTATTTAGCCCAAGGGAGAAAACCAGGTAAGTGTATCATGAATTAAGGAACAATTATAAGTATTTGAAAGTTAAGACTGAGCAAATTAATAGATATGCAATATGCTGCTTTCAATCAGAGGACATTGGTAAATCAGAGAGCATTGGTAACACTCGGAGGAACTTCCCAGAGAAACTGTAGCTTTTGATTCATGGTGTTTCAGTCAAGATCAGATGTGTTTCTGGAATACGTGCTTTAAACAAAGAGTTTATTATGCCAAATAATTTATTTTACATCTTGTTTTGTCAGACTAGACAACCTAGTAGTCTCTCTAGCCTTTAAAACCCTAAGCCTTAGAAAGAAACATTAAGAAAAACAAGTTCTCAATTAGAAAAACTGTAAAGCATTCACGAACAAAATAAGGCTACATTTATATATTTCTTGCATGCAGGTTACAAGCACAGCCTTGTAATCACCATCTCTCTCGTATTAGAAAAACATCACTTTTAGAATCAGTAACCACAAGTCTCCATGAAATATGATTCTGGTAGCTGATCTTGAGGGTTCCAGGCTCGCAGGCCTTATTCCTGAGAATAATCTCACTGTAGTCAACAGGACAGCTTTGCCTGTGCCAGGCTGAATGCACTAGTTCTTTCCTCATTTGGAACTTGTATGCTATGACCGACTGGGGATCCTTGGCATCCAGAAACAAGGCTGGAGTCCAGATCACTGAAAACCTAAATGAGCTTTAAGTCTGCATTTGAAATAATAAAGACTTCTATCATCCACAGTACAGCCACATCAATGCTTGCTTTGCTTGTAGAACAGTGAATAAAGTAAAATCTGTAGGTACAATTTATGGTAGCTCTGAATTTTGTCAGAAACTAATGTAATTTCAATGGATAGGACAATGACTTTAGCTGGAGTACAACTATGTTTTAATTTATAGAGGTGTCTATAGGAAACACGCTAACCATAACACTCTACAATGTTAAGAAATTCAGTTTTCTCTGAAAAGCAGTTTTTAATTCTGTCAATGGATAAATGCTTTTCAAATATTAGCAAGGTGAGAATCAGCACCCCTGACATCAACTGACTGTTCCTGGTGAAACAGGAAGACTGTAAGAAACTCCTGATTAGAACCTAGACCTCACAGCTCCTTTGTCCCATGCCTTAACAAGAAGACAATCCTTCTACAGGATGCAACTGTGGGAACTTATCAATAGACACTTCCTATCAGAGGCTAATAAGATCTGTTAGTTTCTGTGATAAAATACCATTGTAAACTGTGTATTTAAGATTGCCTCCTCTTTACAAATGAAGAGTCTTTAACTGGAAAACTGCCCAACTGGCCTACATATCCATACATACCATATTCACACCATATGACAGTAATTGAAATAGAGCGACTATATGGAAAGCATATTGGAGGGGAAACTTGATAATGGCTTCTGGAAAAAGCTTGTTGGATGAAATGTTGCAGATGAACAGTGTCCCCTTCAAGGAAAGTAATTAATATTGTACATATTTAAAAAAAAATATAATTTGGCAACCTATAGTTGCCATTTATTCCTATAGTTTGTTGTGCAGCACCAGAATATAAAGTATTTTTGTCACCATTACTGTTATTTTTTTTTATGCCAATGGAACTTCTTTTGTTAGAAAAAAATATAGATTAAAATCTTTAAAGTAAGGACATACTTTTGACAGCATACTCTTTAAGAAGTATACAGTAAGACAAGCAGTCGTAATGCAGAAGACCACCAAAACCAGGGATGTGTAACTTAAGAGTGGGCATTTGTTTTGTAAGCTGCATTCGCTTTATCACTGACTATTCTGTAATAAAGAACAGAGCTGACTATTATGTAATGAAGTGTTTGTATGAAAGTTCCATGTGGAGACTTTTGCCGCAGTACAGCTTTTCCACATCAGAAGCCTGAAGTTAGTAAAGTGGCCCAGACATTATATTCTTGTAGGAAAAAGCTCACTACTGCCTATTTGTTTACTACAAGTATGTTTCCCAGGAGCTTGTTTTTTGACATATCCAGATTTTTGGCAACTAGCTCAGAGCACCTGACTCCAGTAAGTGTAATTTCCCATTTGAGAGAACAAAATTCTATGAGTGGCCATTTGACAAAACACTTATTTCGTATTACATTGCTTTACTTGACTGGTACTGTATATAATCATTCATTGTTATCCATTAAGTGACTAGAGTAGTTAATAAGCGAACCCTTGCAGCAGAATTACTGTAAATAAGGTTCTATATATTTCAGATTGCTGAGCTATAATTAAGGCATTTCACTATTTTATACACATTTCCTCAAGCGATTCTTTCTCCAGTTCTTATTTATAGATTTTCTGTTTGCATTTTAAGTTGTTTTATTCAACAGGAAATTAAGTCAGGGAAACTCTGTGTCTGCTTGAGGACTGATACTGAATTAATTATTTCAAATCTGAATACTCTGTTTCTCCTGGAGTGCAGAGCTCATAGTAGAAAGATTAAGGTCAACTGA
This sequence comes from Pezoporus occidentalis, assembly GCF_034315485.1. Taxonomy (NCBI): domain Eukaryota; kingdom Metazoa; phylum Chordata; class Aves; order Psittaciformes; family Psittacidae; genus Pezoporus; species Pezoporus occidentalis. Next base: position 12,466,654 of record NW_026913748.1, on the reverse strand, counting down.
ATTTCTTATTTTGAGAGCATGGATTTGTTCACTTGAATGACGATACTGGAGAGACATCAATTTGATGGATGCACCACTTGGCGGATAAAGAACCGGCTGGATGGCCGCACGCAAAGAGTTGTGGTCAATGGCTCAATGTCCGGCTGGAGACCAGTAACAAGTGGTGTCCCTCAGGGATTGGTGTTGGGACCGGTCTTGTTCAACATCTTTGTCGCTGACATGGACAGTGGGATTGAGTGCACCCTCAGCAAGTTTGCCGATGACACCAAGCTGTGGTGGGAAGGAATGCCATCCAGAGGGACCTTGACACGCTTGTGAGGTGGGCTGATGCCAACCTCATGAAGTTTAACCATGACAACTGCAAGGTCCTGCACCTGGGTTGGAGCAATCCCAGGCACGGCTACAGGTTGGGCAGAGAAGAGATTCAGAGCAGCCCTGTGGAGAAGGACTTGGGGGTGCTGGTAGATGAGAAAATGAACATGGGCCGGCAGTGTGCGCTTGCAGCCCAGAAAGCCAACCGTATCCTGGGCTGCATCAAAAGGAGCGTGACCAGCAGGTCGAAGGAGGTGATCCTGCCCCTTTACTCTGCTCTTGTGAGACCTCACTTGAAGTATTGTGTGCAGTTCTGGTGTCCTCAACATAAAAAGGACATGGAACTGTTAGAACAAGTCCAGAGAAGGGCCACAAGGATGATCAGGGGACTGGAGTACTCCCGTATGAAGACAGGTTGAGAAAGTTGTGGCTGTTCAGCCTGGAGAAGAGAAGGCTGTGTGGAGACCTCATAGCAGCCTTCCAGTACCTGAAGGGAGCCTATAGGAACGCTGGGGAGGGACTCTTCATTAGAGACTGTAGTGATAGGACAAAGGGTAACGGGTTAAAACTTAAACAGGGGAAGTTTAGATTGGATATAAGAAGGAAATTCTTTCCTGTTAGGGTGGTGAGGCACTGGAATGGGTTACCCAGGGAGGTTGTGAATGCTCCATCCCTGGCGGTGTTCAAGGCCAGGCTGGATAGAGCCTTGGGTGCCATGGTTTAGTGTGAGGTGTCCCTGCCCACGGCAGGGGGGTTGGAACTAGATGATCTTAAGGTCCTTTCCAACCCTAACTATTCTATGATTCTATGATACGGTATCAGGTTCTTGATGATGGTAAGATTCCTTGGTGACTTGTCCCTCCTCTTCTTCAGGAATATAGTGAAACAGGTACTCAGCAGTACATGTGGACCACAGCACCCAGCCTGCTCTAGAAACCCTGACGTGACAAGCTGCAATAACAACCGAGTTCTAAAATATTGAAGTTCCTCCTTAAAGATCGCAGGAGAAGGGTAACCACCTACCAGAAGCAAGTATCATATTACCAAATTATAGTGTGTGGGAGGGGACAAGAAATAAACTAAACAAGAAAATAAGTTGAAAAATTTCACTTGGATATTTTTCCCAGAGTATTTCCTAAAACTCCCAAATGTTTATATCTTCATTTCTTAATTATAATCTCAAACAGTGAAATGAGAAACATATTCTTTCTAGTCTGGTTCCCTCTTGACATTAGGAGTATTTCTGAAGCTGAAGTACCATGCAATTGTATCTGTTGTCCTTGGAACTACAAATTAACGTTGTTCCTTGGTTATCTGACATGTACAGGAGCTCAGTGACATCTACTCAGCTCATTCAAAAGCTTAATTTGCTCTTTGAACTGAGTTGTATTATGTGGTAAAGGGTCTGGATAAAGGCACAGGAGACAGAGTGACAAACTCTTAGTCCATCGTAAGCAACTTTCAACAGAGCTCACATTCACAGGCTGAGAGCCACTTAGGGCAGAGAGGAAAGAATGTGACATTGGTGCCTTAAAGGGGAACTAAGGACTGCATTTGAGCTGCTTCCCTTGTGCCAAGCCTCCCTGAAAAGAACACATAAAGGAGGAAATACAGGCAGAAGAGTACTGAAACGGAGAGACCAGTGATGGATAGACCATCAGAGCTGCAGAAGAAAACATTCTGAGAGCTAAACTAAACCAAATTGATTCCTAGAACAGTTCTGAAGAGGTTTTTTCCTGTTCCCTTTTTCCTTAGCTAGGAGTACTAATAAGATGTGACACATGGCATCTTTATTTAGCTGCAGCAGTTGTTTTATTTTATTTTTGGGGGTGGAGAAAGTAGAGCAAGCTTCGTGTTTTGAGGGAGAAGAATGTCAGTCATGCAGTGCTAGTTTTCCCGTTTAAGGGTTTCTATACTGCAGAAAACTTTCCAAGAAGTTCTATCAGAGTTCAACAGCAACTGGTTTACCTCTCATGTAATGGCTGTTCGTGATCATTGCCTTACATGGTCATTACTCAGGTCCTACAGAAAGCTAACAAGTCCTATCTTGTCCTATGGGATCCCACTGTGAAGTCATTATATCAATACAAGACATCGGTTCTCCTTCCCAGCAGCACACTGTGATCCCTTTCCATAAGAGCAAGAATACACAAGAACTGAGGAAAGCTCCATTTCACATGTACTCTTCCTTTGGCTTTTACTCACAAGGAATCCTTTCTTCTTCTAACACAGTGTTTGTGTTTTAGGTATTAGTAAGACAAAGCTTGTAGAAAAGGTTGAAGTCAACCAGACCTGGGGAAACTGTAATTCCAACCAAGGACACAGAAGTTGGCCCAACTTTGATCTAGAACATTTTGAGCCCCACTGAATCAGAGCAAATTTCATCTGTCTTCCAAACCAGCAGTCAGCTGAGTTTCACTCTGTTCAGACTCCTCCTAATGTTTTCAACATTCAGTCTTATCCCCTTTAAACTCAAAGAAGTCCCTCACTTTAAACTAGCCCCTATCCTATAAGCTAGATAACTTAGATGCTTAAAAAAAACAAATGCATCTTTCTTGAATTGTGATGCTTTGTAACAGGCTACAAAGAGGAGACGTTAGAGTACATGGAGGAGAGTGCCATTACTTGTTAACAAAATTGCTGAGGAGACTTGAGAAAGTAGAAAACTACTCAATTAATTTCATTATTTTGGAGTCTGCTTCATTATATAAAAGTCCCTCTTTAACAAAATGACAGCAGAAACAACTCAATAGCTGTTCAGTCTTTTTATTCTGTGATTTTACAATAAAAATGGGTGTGGTCTGTAAAACTCCCCCTCCAATTGACTCTATAAAGCTCCAGAGAGCCTGAAACCTCTGTGAAGCTTTGGCAAACTTCTCAGGAAATAATATAAGCTGCTTTCTGGTTCTTCTCATTATTTCCATGCTTACACTGATGTAATGGGAAGAGTGACACTTTGCATATTCCATTAGGACATACACAGAAGTTTAATTCTTAATTCTTAGAGACTTTGTTCCCCCAAAAGTGGTCCCTGAAAACATCTAAAATCCCTCAGGATTTAGTTTTTGACTCTTACTACAATGAAACCGCAAACACTAAGCTCCAATGGCACCACATGGTCAGACTTCAGCCCACGCATAAAAAGCCCCAAATCTACCCTGAAACTCATGCCAAAATGCCTCGCTTGGCACATGCTGTACTCGAGGCTTAAGAAGCTGTAGGCACAGTAACATGATTGAAGGTCACACGCTATGCATCACCCAAGCACAAGAAGAGCTTATACAGTGAACTTTGGAACTTTCCATTCAGCTAAGAGGAACATGATGGCTGCTTGTAGTTTTACCAGTCCAAACATATAACAGAGAGCTGAGCTTTCTACCTTTTAGTAGAAGGTAGTAGTAGTGACGAAGGAAAATGCAACCTCCTCCATTTTTGTCCACTGCCACCTTTCCATCTGCATTAAAGCTGTGATACCCCACACTCTTCCAGCTTGTCTGGCTATCCAATGGAAGTGTCCACCCGCTCCTTTAACTCTTCATCATTTTGCTCTTAGGTATAGATGGGGTGAATGCAGAAATACATCTCTCTGAACTTCTGTTTCTCAGGCAAAAAGGATGCCATTCACTGGCAACAGGGCTGCAACCTCTTAACTCATCTCTTAAAGGATTCTACATAGCCACATATTCTACAACCAGTGATGTGCACTATATTAAGACTATTTAAGCAGTAACAAGCTTTATAATCCATTACTACATCTGCTCTGTGACTATGTATTAAAGTTCATTTTCACAATTTTTTTTGAGGCCTTGAGTAAATGTTTTTAAAAAGACATTAAAAATGTAGACTACTGAGTGAAAAGAGTGCTTTTCAAAAAATGCCCCTTCCCACTGATTTTTAGTATGAATGTTTTTATAACATAAAGGTGGATCTGTTTGTCCAAAACCATGAAATACTGAAATTACTGTACATGCTTAGGAGACATTTTTCAATTATTCATAATGTGGCTGAGTTATAAAAAGAGCTAATCCGTATTTTCAATTGTTCATCTGGAAATTTGGATCAGGAGGGAAAAAACCATCAATTTTTATGTTTAGAAAGCAGTATCAAGACACAACTCTTTTCTGTCCAAAACAACAGCCAAAATTGATGTAAAATCAAATTTTAAACTGTTTCTGGCTGAGTAGTTGTCTGCAAGGCTGAAGGGGTGGAAGTACCAAAGAGTTTGCAGTGGAAGTATTGAGAAGTTCTTAACTGTAGTCACACTAACAAAAGCTGCTATCATGAAGTAACAGCGTTATCCAGAAATCTTTGTTCATTACCTCACTCCTAATGCCATCTCATTTTACTTGAGTTACTTCGGTCTGAGGATGGGGTTAACGAGCGAGGAGGTGTTTGAGTGGGTGTGAATTAGGGGCACTGCTAAAATAGAAACTATTTTAACAGTTCTGTGTTTAATATAATCTGAAACTCTGTAATTCTTTTTTTCAGGTAAATTACTCACACATTCCAAGGCTAACACTGACTTTGGCAGAGCACAGATAATACCTAGACATAGTCATATTACATGTAGTATTACAGAGGGACTTACGCATCTACTCCTTTTTGCCTCCATCATTTTACCCACAAGACTAATGTAGCGGGAATGTTAACCCTTTGATTTCCTGCCTTCAGAAGTTGTCCCCAAAATCTGGATACTTACAGTGACCATGACAGAAAACATTGCTGATAGCTTCCCTCCCCCATCCCTGTACTCCACAAGCCATCTTCACATACCACACAGCAATCCATTACAATATGTTCTAACATCTGCCTCCTCATATGATGTACGACCTATCTGACTGACCCTTTTTATGCTGCTCCAAGACTGCCTGTTCATTACAGTGGGAGGGTGAACAGCACTCACTGCTTCCTCAGCTAGCAACTGGTAAATAGATTTCCATTTCAGGAAAGAATGGGAATGTCAAGCAGGGATCCTCTTCACTTCCCTTCATAAAGCAACAATCCACTCCATACATTGCCTTCCTTTATTGCTAATTACTTGTCATATCTCAGTCCAAACAGGGAAGGTCTCTGGTGGGCACTCCCATCTATCGCTAATATATTAAACATTTCTGACGATTAGATTTTTCCATGACAAGTACTAACATTACCCAACGTTTGTGACTCCAGCGTGGGAAGCATGAATAATGCAAGAAACAGTACAGTCCTCCATTACGCAGGGACACATCTTGTTTTTGCCAAAGTCAGCAACTGTAAAATATCTCTCAACCTCTCCAGTTAATATCATAGCATAGCATAGGCTTCTGGTCAAAGTAATCATATTCACTACAATCAAAAGAGCATCTAAGCTAACATTCCAATATCACAGACATTAAATACAATCCTTATTCTCACCATCCATCTTTCCATCATGTATTTAACAACATTAACATATTTCAGGATCACTGTCTACTGTCCAAAGTTATCTGGCACGAAATAGCAAGAATACAGCTATGAAAACACAGAAAAGCAATGCACTGACCAACACAATGGGTACCTGGCCAGGATGGAAAACTCAATTGACCCAGGGAAGATACAACTGATGGTTAAAAAGCTGCTTACACTGACTCCAACTGTGTCTTTCACAAATTCCAGTCTCTACAGAAACACAAAGTCAGTGGTCTAGAGTCTCCATGTCCCATCAGCAACAGAAATATTCTGACTTTATTACCCACTTTTTACTTGCTTAGTCACTGGAACTGCCTGGGCAAATGAAAAAGGAAACTGGAGCACAGTAGGAAAGTGACATGAAGTGGAACTATGCACAGAATCCACCTGACTAGGTCTGAAGTAATCACCCTCAGTTCCTTTTATAAAAACTGGCATGGAACCTGCAAATTTAGGCCAGATGAATTATATATATGTTAGGCATCCATGGCTAAAGATGTTTATCATCCCACCATCCTGAGTACAAACCAGGAAAAAAAAAATAGGTAGTCTGTGCTCAGCATGTCTCTATAATTTTTTAAATTTTGTGTTAGCAGCTGAATCTTTTAAAGTGAAATATATCTGTCCTCTCTGAACTTCATGAAAAATACAAATTTCGTTTTTTCTTGTTACACAAGTAAGATGGAAAGTGACTTTGTCTTCCTCAAAGCTGCACAACTGGTTAAGGCATACAGCTACATTTTCAGCAGAGAACATGTGGGAAAGGGCATATAACTCTCCCAAAGTTGCCTTCAAATTACTTTGGATTTGTGTGGAGAACATATATGTTAACATAAAGTAGAGTGTGAACCCAAGGAAAATGAAGACAAACACTGACAGCTGGCCAATCTTGCCCTTCTTTACTGTGTTTGCCTCAAATATAGTATGTTTGTAAGAATGTGTGAAATACTTCTGAAAATAACAGTTATTCTCCATTTAGTTTTAACAAGCAAAGGAACACAGAATTTACAATCCTCTTCAGAAGGATCTGATTTACTAAAATTCACGGAGAGACATCAGCAAATTCCCAGGAGGAGTTAAACATCCAACTTATTCAATATCTTGTAAATTATGGCACACAGGTGTTATGTGATTTTTTTCTCATATGTCCAAAGTTATAATGATTTTATATAATCATTTCTTTAAAAAGATTATCTTCAATTTAATGTTCCAAAATTAACCAGACCAATGCTTATAGCATACTTCCTAACTTTCTTCCAACAGTGGGGTGTTGTCACAAGGACAACGACCACCAACTACAATTTATTTTTCCAACCAAGATATAATATAGAAGAAGGAATCTTTGCTGCCTGCATCCCAGTAGTGACTGGCAGACAGCCTCTCTCATCCTCTTTCTTAGGGAATTCTGAGAAGGAGATTCACACCATGAGGATATAATGGACATATGCTGCCGGGCTCATCCCCAATTAAGACAGACCAATTATAAGTTAGATCTTTGTCCTTCAAATATACTTCCATTATGCAACTCTGAGCCCTGTCCCAAATATTTAATATACTGCAAGAAAAGGAAGGATGCACTGGAGCTTCCCATTGCAAAACTAAGGACTATGACTGGAAGACAACAGTTATCCTGAAAGGCCTTTTGCTTCAATTTACTGCGTACAGGATTATACCAAATATAATGAGCTTAGGCTAATGTCCTGGAGGATGTACATCATAGATTTTCTCGTAAGATTGAAAATATCTTACCTTCCAGTATTATTTATAATTACTATCGTTGGCCAAATTCCCTTAGAATCATTGTTCTTATAGCTGTTATCACTGACAGCTTTTTAGTCTTTTGATTCTCCTTGGAAGTAAAGAGAAACTGCAAATTGTTTTTACTAATGAGACTTGGTAACATGTATGAAATGCTCATGGACGGTGTAATATGTACCAGCAGGATTACATGGTATTTGCAGACACGGGGGAAATCACTTGTTTTAGACTTCCACAGTTAACTGTAACCTCTTTAAACTGAATTGCCATTTCTGCAATAGCAGAAACAAGCAATCCCAAAGATAGTTATCTATTAGCACTGGCCTAGAGGAAATCTAAGAAGTTGGCAGTGGTATTATCCTTCTTCTTTCTCTTCCCTCTACCCACTGCTTGTCTTCCGTATTCTGATGGCTGTTTATGAGCTCAGCTGTCATTCTTTGCACCAGGGAAAGATAGATGGGACACACCAACCCCAACTTAAGTGACCTTTGGATGTGACAAGATTTTTAGGTCAGTCCCACTAAATGGAAGCCTTGGTGTATAGAGGCTTGCCTCAGGGTGAAATTTCCAGTGAATTTATTATCTCCCAATGCCCTTTGGACTGCTTCCCACCATCAAACACCATGGCAGCACTTGGAACAGGAAGAAATACATTAACTGGAATCTGATCGTTTTAAAAGGTTACAGCTGCCCAAATATAATTTAATTTCATACTTGCCCTTTGAGGGTTTGGTGTATATTTTCATTTTATGACTGCAAATGATAAAGCTCTTAAGATTCCAGGCAATAAAGAGGAAAAGGGGGGGAGAAAGTATTTTAAGGGTTAGAAGTCTATTCAGTTCACAGCCAATGAGCAAAATGACAAATCAGCTTTTTTTTAAATCGAATATTTCCCCATTTTTTTAGTATTGATTTCTTTCTATACTTGATGGTGAACAATACCTTTTAGTGAAATCAAACCTGTAATGCCACCCAGTGTGATATGGAAGAAACATATGACATGCAAGCACCTACCTATCCTACACCCTTTAAGAACCTGATTCAGAGCAGGAATGAATGTGAAGTGAAATGAAGTTATCTATCTGAATGAACTTAAAATCAATCAACTTAAAGTCAATCACACTTAAGAAAAGGCGCACTGCAAGTATACTCTGAGTTTTGACTGGGTAGGCCATGGCTTCTTTTAGAATATCATCTTAACTTCTGTCTAAGCTCAGGTCATGAATACCAAGTTCATCTACCCATGTCCACATAGTATGATAAAAATCAGTTACCCAATACTGCTTCTGGGGAAGTCCAACACTTGTACAATAATGAGATTCCAATGCATAAGTATATGGGATATGACATCCTAGTACAGAACACAAAATGCTGGGAAATTATGCTCATTCTCACTTTTTCCCCACTTCACTTCAAGTGAAAGCAAGCACTACACACTGAAACACAAGCTACCACACAAATGATAGCTTGGCCACCCTGGACTAGAGGTAGAAAATGTTGAGTACTCATGTATTTCATTGCACCCAACAAAAACTGAGTTCCCAAATGAAAGTCACCTCACCATCAAGCATTTTGATACAATTCTGATTATCTTCTTCCTTTCCACAAGAGAAATCATGGGAAAAAATAAAACAGCTGTGGAAAGGAGGAAGGATTAAGTGTGAATGTTGCATATCCTATTTTTAAAGCCACCACAAGAAAGTAATTATTGATGGGCTCCTAAATCCCTTCAGCCCTCTTTAAAAATCTTATCCAAACTTACATTGATATATACTGTCCAAATTGCTTTTGCCACAAGTACATCAGACCGGTGTGCAGCAAGAAGCAAGACTGCCATGATAATGGGAATGGGATAAGTAGTGTTGATTAGCCTAAAAGGAATTATATTCCAAGCAGCTATTGGTAACAAGCAGGACAGTGAGTTAAACATGAGCTATACATAGCATACTGCTTACCCCAAACATCAATAAACTCCGAGTTTGCAAAGTAAATATTGGAATATTGAACAAACACCGATAGTAACAGATACTTAAAATTCAACCTACTACAAAATGTAGCACACCTATTCATGTTTCTATTGTGAATTTTCTCATTTTCAAAAGTTCAGAGTTTAATGGCAAAATCAACATCAGAGATAAAATAGGACTTCAGCCATGTTATTTTGCCAAATTCAACTAGATCCATTTGGTTCCCTTAATGAAATAAATATGCTGCTGTATTCTACGGTAATGGCCCAAAACACTTTAATAACACTATCACAATCTGTAATGTTTTGGTGCATTAACAGAGAACACACTGTTGTAATTTGTAGAGTGTTTTGAGCCATGAAAGGGATAAGAAAAATTAGGAAAAGACAACACTTTGTTGCCAGATGTTATTTTCACACTCCCACATGGAGAGGAGTATAACCTGCAGAGTAGACACTCCAACTTCAGAAGGGCAGTGAGCTGCTGGCCCTGATGCTGAGGTGTGCTGGGGGACAGCTGGCCTTCCCCAAAACAGCACCCATGGGGAGGCATGCGGAGATGCTGCTTTTTGGGCCCCTGAGTGCATCAGGCAGGGAAACATATACAACCCCTAGTGGCACCTCACATCTCTGAGGGATTAACTTCATCCCCTTGCACACAAACTGGCAGTCCCAGATTCCTTTGGGAGAAACAGACACTGTACCTATAGGAAGGATCTGAAAAAAAAAAGAAGCCACTCCACAGCAGTCCCCAAAGACAATTTAACTCCTTCAATATGCCACAAACAGATTGGCCCTGTCAGGCGCCGCTGGTGCAGTATGTGGCACAGCTGTGGCTGCTAGACCGAAGTACAGTTCACAATACAGCTACAAGATTCTGCTGTAGTGCAGATTTTAAACAGAGAGAGCAATCACTTTAAACAGCAACACACAGAGGTGCAGATATAGCTGCAAAATGCTTTTCTAAATCTCAGTTTCTGCTACCACGGGAGCATCTGAAACTTCCTTACTGCTTTCCTGTTGTATTGATAATCATAGGATACTTAAAAACACACACTGACTTTTTTTTTCCTTGTATGCATGCTTCTGATTTTGGTATTTTGCTTTTTAGTTTGATTTGTATGTTTGTCCATTAGGGAAAGACAGTAGTTTGCTGACAGCCCTGCTCCCTGCAATTCTACAGTTTCTCAGTTTCTGAGATAGATGACTTTAAAAATAAGCAGTACACTTCTGGTTGAGTAACTCACCTGTGATGTGACCAGTCTCCATGGCTAAAGAGTCAAAGAATTTAAATCCTAAATCTAAAGTAGTCTGCAATAATCTTTCTCCTCAGCTATCTAATGAATGGACAGGAACAGAAGCAGGCCATTGGTAAAAATGGCAAACAAATAAGTTATGCAAAGTGAAAAGGAATACGTAGAAGCCAGCCTCAGGATTAAGACTCTAACTCAAGACACCAACAGACCTCACATAGGTTACAAACTTAAAAGCTAGTGTTGTAGTAGGAGCTACAGGTACTGTTGCCTCCAAATTTTCTTGTTTAGATTCGTTTGACAAAGCCCACTGTAGCAGAAAACATTAAGCATCTCTGAAAGGAGAAAAGGAATTTGAAGAAACTCAGCCTAGATACTGGGAAATCACTGCATTCTGACTTAAACCTCAGGAACAGGCTTATGCTATCCAGGCACAACAGAATAATTAAGTTTAACACTTAATGTAAATTAATGTAAAAAAGTTACATCTCCAGATACTATGGTATTTTCTATTGAGCTTGGTTCAACTGATGACTTTGGAAAGAAAACCAACAGAACAAGCATCCTGACCTCAGCAGTTTGTTGTCTAATGCTTAGATCTATAGTTTATAGTAACTAGGTATTTCATAGTTTCAAACTGTGCCTAATATTAGCCTCCATTCATAAAAGGTGCTTGAACATCCTGGCTGGTAACAGTTAACCATAACAAGGAATCGGACATAAGAACGATAGGATGAGAATAAGAGCACAAAAACTTTTAACGGCTTCCACTGTTTTTGCCACATGCAACCTATATCAACAGCCAGTGATACTGCCCCCATGTACAGATTTACTTGCTCTTTATTTCTGTCCTATTCTACCTTGTGAATTGGAAATAACCTAAACATTTGGAGAAAAAAGGATATAAACAAGACTGAAGTAAGAAATAAGACATAAATCAAAATTCTTAGACCAATCTGCATCTGAGAACAAACCATGTCATATGACCTAGGTACAACAAAGCAGCATGATTTCAAAGGAGATTCTCTTGTGCTAACTTTTGGGATGCATGCAATGATTTCTGGACCTACAGGAGTAAGTGTCAGTAAGCAGTTTTGTGCAAATCTGCTCTCCTCACCGTTATTTGTAGCATTGTTCTGCAAGCTCTGAAGAGTGTGCATGTTAGTGATTTGCAGTTTTCCTGTGTGTTTGTCACAACGTTCTGCTGAGGCACACTGTAAATACACACTATTGGCAGAGCTCAGCATGAAGACAATGAATTCCAAAAATATCTAGAAAAAAAATCACTAGTATGACTGCAGCTTTCATGTTTTATAGGAGGCCCATAAGCCCCCAGTTTATGGCTTCAGAGCAAGTCCCCCTGCAACCAGCCAAGCCCCACTCAGTGTGGTTTCCTGTCCCCGTCTGTCCCCATCCTCCATCCCCACCTCCCCAGACGGTTTGCTCAGGATTATACAATCTTATTTGCATGATTATATAATCTTCTTTTCAGCAACATCCCTCTAAAAGAGCAAACAACGTAATAGGAAAACCAGCAACATAAGCCAACTATTTCAAAACCCAGTGCCTGGAATGCACAAAGGGCACAAAATGTGTGTGTGGGGAAGTTGTTTTGGTTTGTTTTGTTATTTTTATACAGACCTTTACAGGGAGAATTAATTCCAAACAAATATAAGCCACCAAACACCTTGTTCTGTGAAACAGAAACACTTCACAGGTTTGCTCTGTTGCAGGTGGAGGGAGGAAGGCATTGTTCCGGTTATTGCAAAGTTTATGTACAAAGGTGGTTTTTTACTTCTTTCTCAATAGAAGCTACTTCAGGACAGCCTAAGTTAATTCTCAGATACTTTCCCCACCTGGTTTAAGACTCTGGCAGACAGGTGTTGCCATTGCTGCTACTTTGACGCTGACTTTGTCCTGCAGCTAGTCAAACTCGTAACATTGACACCACCATTCCAACTATCCAAAGGCCCGGTTATATCACACAGAAGAATAAACAAAATCTTAGCTGATATATATGCCTCTGGTCCTCGAGTTTTCTTTCATACACTTCAGGCTTTGACCTAGACAGGACGTTGTGTAAGTGAAGACTGTCATACTCCAATCTACAAACAGGCTCTTCTGCTGGCTGCTAAAACTACTTATGATGTCAGTTACCTCAGCAATATTCATCTAAAATTAATGCCTTATAAATAATCAAGGAGTAATCTGCTTCCGTCTGTCAGGCTAACCCCAGAAAAAAAGAAGTGTAACATTTTTGCAAGAGAAAAGAAATTAAGGATGACCTGACCTCTCAAGTATGCTTGCCAGACAGTTGCGCACTCTTTCTTGCATGACCTATTTTTCCCTCCTCACACCACAGAGACATTTCAAACAAAAGGCCAGTAAAGTAATTCAGACTACTAGAAACACAGAGGGTTGAACACAGAGGGTTGCCACCCAAACAAGACAGTTGGGCATCTTAATGGCTTTGTCAGGTTTCCAAAAGGTTTTAGTGACTTGTTATCTCTTCAAGTAGAAATAGAGCTCTGTTTACCTACTCCATGAAACACAGTGTCTAATGTCACGCTTTTCCAGAAATAAGTGCAGTGGGTATGGGCCATAGCCTAATATTCTGCTGTGTATCACACTGTGCGAATGGCTCACGTGAAGAAGTACACCGAGTACATATAACTAGTATACCTAGTTTTTAGTTGTAACTAACATAAGGAATAGCTTATAGCCAAAGAAACTGTTTATAACTTAAGTAAGCCTTCATATTGCCTTAGTTCCAATGCTGGAAATACTTTCAACATGCTTTTGAAAGACACTTAAAACTACTGCCTATTAAATTCCCACGAGATTTAGAGAACATCTGTTTCTACTACTAGAATTAGATTCTGTACCAGTTCGTATCTATAATATGAACCTATAGTATGAACTGTGATTTTCAACCTTTTCAGTCTGAAAACTCCACAACTTTCTTAACAGAGATGAAGACCAATGTATCACAATATAAAAGCCTACCTACAACAGGTTAGCTATTCTGAGTCACTGAATTATACTATTATCTGATATTTAAGGTCACTACAAGAAAAAGGCACAGAAATGTCCATCTTTTGCTAATCACAGAAGTTAAGAAGACAAAAAAATTACAGAATGTTTTTTTGTTGGAAGAGACCTTAAAGATCATGTAGTTCCACCCCTGCTGCCATGGGCAGGGACACCTTCCAGTAGACAAGGTTGCTCAAAGTCTCATCCAACCTGGCCTTGAAAAAGAGATTAAGAGAAAGGTTGAGATAAGAGAAAGACAACAGAAAATGGAAACAACACAAAAGATCAGATGAAAGAAAAATAAAATAAAATAAATGTGTGCATATGGAAGATGAGGTGAAGGACTAGGTTTCTCCACGCTGGGGCTTATATGTAAAGAGACAACAGTATGAAGCTGAAGGCTGACAAATACAAAATAACATGGAAAAGACACTACTTGCACTATTTCCATTGTCCAAATGTCAAACGCCCCCTGGGAACCCTGGGGGTGGAGGGAGGAGTAATAGCTGCATAAGCATTTTGTAACAGGTTCTTCTTACAGGGGATTTCTTGAAAACTGCTAGGCTCTGATGCTAGCCCATATGGGGTCAGGAAGGCTGGAGAAAATGCTGGCTGCACTTTTTCCAGGCTATTTGCATATGTTCTTTAGTATGCAGAATGTCTCTGTATGTAATTGAATTGTTGTTTTTTCCTCTATTAATACATATGCAAATGAGTCACTACTGCAGCTGTGCTGTATTAATCATATGTGTGCTTCTGTCTGTCTGCCCTGCAGGCTCAGGGTCGGAGGGAGGAGGAAGAGGGAATTCAGTCTCTTTAACCTACAAGGAAACTCACTCATACAGACAGAGGTCTGCTAGCAAACAGCAGGCCCAAGTTACAACTGGAAGGAAGATAGGCTGATCATTTTTCAGTCTTTTTCATCTTTCATAGATATGGATGGAATCTGAAAGTTATGCAGAAAGAACTGTTAATCTAGATAAAACAAATATGTTATCACTGCTAAATCTTTCCCCTGGAGGCTGAGGAGAGAGTTATAATCTGACAACCCACAGTGTAGCCATGATATTGTTTTACCATGTGTATTTAATGCCTGCAAATGTCCACTGTGCGTACGTTTAGACACTCACAGTACTCAATAAAATACAAAGCATTTATATATAGTCTGTCATAATGACCGTCTTTCGTAAATTGAACGGATTCCGATAAAATGACGTGATCAAGCTTTTCATTCAAATCTATTTTGATAGAATATATTGAGTTTACCCATAACATTGTATAAGATTATATCAAAGGCAAGTACGGGCTACTTAGATGCCAACTACAAATCATATTTACCCACCATGAACAAGATTTATTTGAGCTGATATGTTCAGTGGTTCATGCTTTTACACAATCTATCACAATCTCTAGCTCTCAGCAGGTAACCAGAAAGTGAGGACTAGTTGCATCGTGGTGTTGTGAAGCTTGCTTTTGAGGGAGGAGCTTTTTACATTTAAAAACATAGGGATTGCTCAAAAATGCTCTTGGCAACCTAGAGCCCCTCACCCCACACCTTACTTACCTACTTTGACAAATATTTTTAAATCATCATTAAGACTTTGTAATAAATAAGAAATCTTGAAAAGTTCAAGTGTTTGAAGACAACTTACCCCACACTCACACAGAGATCTTCACCCTGTTTAGATAGTTGTAGCTACACTAATATGAAGAGTACTATGCCCCTTTTTTTTAGATGAGGAACTGGACCTTGGTCTTCAGCGATCTCTTTTAAAACTCTCATCTTGGCTACTTATTTGCAGAACAGGTGGTGAATATCTAGTGGCCAACACATTCACTTACAAAGCCAGGAACAAGTGGTGGACAGAAGGAGGGAACACACAATCTGCATAACATAGCAATTTTAAAAGATATTTAAACGGGCATCCAACAAAAATGTATACATATTATGTTGTTTTATTACTCCTATTATTATCATTATTTGTGATGGCCATCAGAAACAGCATAGCAATACACTGAGCTAACAGCAGATGGACAACTGCCATCTTTTGGTTATGCTAATGAGAAATGTCACTTTTCGCATAGTTGGCTGTTTTATTCCCCAGATGTGTGTGCTCACAGTGAAAAACTAATTCTACTTTTTTATGCTTAAGTGGATTGCACAAGTATTATAATACCGTAATTAAACTATGCACTAATGATTTATTCCTTACAAATTAAGTCAGAGTCCTCTTAATGAGAACAGGTAAAGTAGAAATGCAAATAGTGAAAGGATGCCGACTCTCACTGCTGAAAAGCTATTTCATATGGTATTTAAACACTGCCCAGCAATAGAAGGAAGACCACTGCACTGCTAAGAAATGGTTTGCCTTCTTGTAGGCAAAGAATTGGTTACAGTAATATCTCAAAGAAGTCATGAATGTAGATTGCAGAGTAAATGAATAACGGATAAAGTATTGCCATCTCTTGGCCACATTCTGTAGAGGCAATACTGGGGCATCAGACTTTTTTTCCCAATCAGAAATACTTAATATGTCTTTACAGCTCTGGCAAATTGGCTCTCCAATACAAAGAAAGAATTAATCTTGCATTATTCAGATGTATCACTACCATATCCATAGAGTTTTCTCAGGGTGTTCTTTCACAGATTTGAGGCATTGTAACACTGGAATGCCAACTGTTTAATCTGGTCAAAACTGCTTATGTCTACACATTATAGCAAGAAATCAGAAAGAGATACTCCAAGGCAAAAGAAAAAGTGCTTGACAATTAAAGCACGAAAATACAGTGCCATTTATTCAAGAGGAAGAGAAAGTTCTGTCATCAGCAACATTTCAAATGAAACTTAAGGAGACACTTCAGAGAAAGAACCTGAACTGGCAAGTGGAGAGATGTAGCTCATTCCCACAGTGGCGCAGAAGCCAAAAGGATGCTAGTATGCAAGGGAAAAAAAAAAGTATCTGACTTGAGCAGGCAGTCCTCATGCTTTACTTTTATTTCATAGGCAACAGATGTTTTATGTAATAATAGTATGGCCATTGGAACAGTCTATCTTCCGATCAGTCACTGTATGCTTGTTAAATAGATCTACCCTTCCCATTTCCTTAAAGTAAAACAAACATGGAGACCACAGATGATTACGTGACCCTTAAGATATCTAGAAGCAAGGTTTTCCAAAGGAAAATTTGTAATGAGTCAGACGCCTAAACAATAGCAAGATGACAACTTTCAGAAGCGCTCAAAATCCAAGTGGGTTTAACTTTTCTCAAAATCTAGCCACTTATGTCAGTGCCTGCATGTGGCTCAAATTCTTCTAAAAATGTGGTCCAGACTATGTGTGCTGAATTCCACTGAAATTCAGTCCTTGGTATGCACTGAATTCCACTGAAATTCAGTCCTTCAGTACCACACCACTGAAAAGAGTAGGTTTGTGGTATGAAAAAAAAAAAATTACCTAAGTACTTAACAGAAAAAGTGCAGATTAAAAAACTTGACCAAATTATTTTTTCTGATATGTTTGAGGTCTAAATCTGCTCATCATCTTGATACAAATAGCCAAAGAGAATCAATCAGGATTCTTCAAATGTCTGGTCTTCAGAAGTGAGACCCAGTTAAAATGCTTTCATACTCGTATGCTGACATGAGGTTCTCTTGATCTGTATAGTGACAGGTTTGGTCACAGTGCTGTATGTAACCACCCCACCAATAGTCATAATGTCCTGTTTCATGCTGAGAAGGGAAGAAATTCTGAACGTGGGCACTCAAAACCTTCTGGGGTGTTTTTCCAAGAGCAGATGTTTGCAGGATGTCTGTATTACATCAGACTGCTGTACTGATTTGACAGTACACAAAATGTCCATATAGTAACACTACACGGGCAGCTGTCTTTATACATCCAGCATCATCTTTCAATACAGTTATGGTTATATACAGCATTTGTATTACTGCCAATTAATCAGTCATTGTCACTATCTGGTTATCAAACAAACAGTCTGGGAGATCTGAATCATTTGAACTCGCAATGGTGCGGATTCCTCTCAGATCAGGTGATAAAGTTCTTTGTTTCCTAGTGGTCACAAAGCACTCCGGAATTGTTTTTCTCAGAAAATAAATTACCAGATATCATTTTATAATGAATTTTCTCAGACTTCTGGAACCACCTACTTCATACTAGGTATGCCCAAGATGCCCAGTATCAGAATAATCACTTCAGTTTTACTTCATGTAAAGCTTGTTACATGATATCTATGCTTACAGCTTTGAATGCTGATCTTCAAGATGGAGGAGTTTAAATCCCTTATCTGCTGATAAATAAAACCTCAAACATCATCTTCATTCTCTGGAAGTGTTTCAGGTCAGGTCAGATGAGGCTTTGAGCAACCTGATCTAGTAGAAGTTGTCCCTGCCTGTGGCAGGGGGTTTGGAACTACATGACCTTTAAGGTCCCTTCCAAATCTAACCATTCTATATAAGGCAGGTAGCACCACTTTCAATTCATTAGCCTTATTCATAAACACAGTGGCTACGTTCGGTTTTGTTCTCCTTTACTTGAAATAGAATCACCATGTTGCATCACTACTGAAGAGTAAGACCATATGAAAGTTACACAAGTAAAATAACAATTTAGGAAACTCATGTGGTAACCATTAACAGAGGAAAGCTAAAACCTTTTTTTTTTCAGTTGGCATTTATGTCATTAAATGTGGGTATGTCTGAATATGCAGAATGGTGAATATGTATCAGACATGACCAAATATGCATCTTGTTAGTTCCAGCTTCTCCAATATGGCTCCATCCATCTACTCCTTCTGTGACATCTAAGAATGTCAGTTTTAGTTTCCATTCTTACTGAGTCCTCAGTCTCTCTGTAGATACTGGAAATAAAGGCAATTACGTATGGCTAATTGTGGCAGATATCAGATGACACAATCTGTATATCCCAGTGGGGATTCTAAGGCAGGGAGAGAAACAGAGGGCCTCAGATTATGAACCCGTCAGTTGAAATCACAGTGGATTTCTAACTGAGAGATTACATTTTCACTGACAGAGTATCTTTGCCACAGGAAAACAATCAGGTGTTAGTTGTTCCTCTATAAATACAGTGTGCAGTTCATTTACAAAATAAAAATTCAATTTTGACAACCAGGGATAAAAAAAGTACTTCCTGTTGATCTCCCAGTAAAAAGCCATGCCCCGACTTCAAATTCTCTAATGAAATAACAAAGACATGTTTATCGCTATGCAAACAAACAAGAAAAATTCCTTGGCTTTGTCTTTACTAAGATAATGCTGTGTACCAAATTCTGCTGGGAGCAACAAACTGAGCATTGTGTCAGATTCTTTGATCTCCCTTGAAAACTATTGCTTTTAGTATACAAAGCCTGAAAGATGAGTGACAGGAAGGACAGAAAAAGAAAAGAAAGAATGTTCTACTTTTCTGACCTTCTACTGCCTGATGACCAGATGATACAGGCTTTGTAGGGAACTCTATGTTTATCTGTAACTAAGTGGAATGTCTGAAGGAAGAAGAGGTCCTCCCTGAAAGAGACTGAAATGGCTGCACATTCACTCATGCCACTTGAAGGTGGTTTTGGACCAGTTCTTCACAACAATCATCCTGAATGTTTCTTCATAACAAAAAAAAAAATGTCATCACTGAGCTAAACTTCATTTGGAGCTAAACAGAGTTTGAAAGGCACAATTCTTCTAGGCTGGCAGCTATGCTAGATTCAGCTCCACTCATGGGAGCATGGGTGAGAGTCCATTCCGAGTACTGTATCACAAAACCTTTCTCAAAGGACATCTAGCCTATCTGACTCTTTCAAATTTCAATTTTTTCCAGCATATACACACCCTTAAAGACCAAGTCTGAAAGATTCGAAGGAGTTTACAGAGTTAGTAATTTGAACCAATCCCACTGACTGGCTGCCAAACACTCCCTTTAACTCCAGACTAAGTAACTTGTAGCAAAACAACATACGTGAATTTGGCCAATACTTCCTTTTTAATGTTCTACTTCACACAGAAACAAGAGGCCTTTGAGGTTTTCAAATTTTCCACAATCTAAGCTCATCTTAAGACATTTATGAAGTCAGTCACATTTGCACAAAGCGCATCTTTATATAAGAAAACTGTCACTGTGATAACACCTATTTTAATCAGAATGCTTCAGCCCACCACATGCAGAGATACAGCCCAAAGCTGGTCCTGAAATGAAAGTAAACCATCCTTCCATATTTCTGGAGCACTGATGCATTATTTTAGGACCAGCTTGAATGACCATAAACATAAGGAGAATTAGAGTCATGCCTCTATTTTCTCATTGCTAGCTAGCTCCAGTTTTTTTTTTGTTTACCCCCCTTCTTCCGTATGTGTGTTCATGTGTGTTTGGCTATTATAAGCACTTTATCAATACCACTATTGACTCAAAATTCATTTCAGAGGGATGATTTTTATGGCTTCCATGATTCTTAAGCTGCCTGTGGTATTTGTAACTCACGGAATCAGAAACTAACACACAGACAGTGTAGCTTTTCATACAAAGGCACAATAGAAATGAATGTATTAACCTCTGTGGTACATGGAATGTGTCAGCTTACACACTGGCTGCTATTTCTGCGAAACTCAGTTAACTTCCTCTGCTGTGTTAAAATAAAAAAATTAGAAAACTGTTCCCCAGAACTATGTCCCACGCTCTCGTATGCTGGCCAAACAACTGAAATATCTGATGCTGCAGAGAGTCTACTTCCTACTGATGCTGGCCAAACTGAATTTCAAAATGCACTTTACATGTACTGTTTATAAATGCCAAGCTTTTCTAAGCAGGTATAAAGCTCTGCTGTTCCATGTGACTTGGCAAATATTAATGAGCAGGGAGACGAATTAGCAATGGAGAGTATGGGATTTTTTTGCTTGTTTCTACAAAAGAGTGTCAATCCAGGTTTTGCAGAACCAGAGATGATTTGGATCTTCGTCCCAGATTTTAGCCAGCTTCATCCTACCAGCAAAGCATATACGGCAGGTAACAAAATTCAAACTCTGGAGATGAACATCACGTTTTCTTAATTCCAGTGATTTAACAAGGGTTCTGGGGCTGATCAGGAGTACCTGAGGAACAGTTACAACTCTATCATTAAGACACATGAACACCGTAATACCTCCAAAACTTAGTGATATTGGAAGCTTTGAATCAGATACATCTGGCAACCAGGCGCCAATGCTTTTTAACATAGCCCAAAAAAGATTCTTTATTATCTTTCCACCTGTTTTCTAATTGCCTATGTTAAATTAGTATAATTGCTAATTATCTGCACTACAGCAGTGCCTAAGATGTGCCGGGTACCATAAAACACTGTAGGAGGGGGTGGTCATTGCTCTGAAGAGCTTACAGCCTAAAAGGACATAATCATGTTAAGGATTTTTAAGTAGTTTAAAAGTGCTTGTCAGGACAGAGCTTGTCTGCCCAGCAACATGTTTCCTTTTGCTGGTTTACACCTAGACAGCCTTTACAGCCTGATTCAGAGCTAGCTAATAGGAAAGACAAGCAAACACACTGCTCTGAGGAAATGTGAAGTAAAATTGACAATAAAGGCACAAAATGTAACAAAAAGTTCCCGCAAGGAGAAAAGAAAATGCGTATGATTTGATGATTGTTTTGCTTCAGATGCAAATTGTAAGCGAACAGACTGCATTGTGTTCAAATGGAAGAGAAAACTGGTTTTCATATTTACTTAACCTTTGCCTCTTCTACATTGTTTTCCGACTTACCTGCAGTTGGAGCGGGCCTAAGCCTGGTGTTGCTGCGGCAGCAGCTGCCATGGTAGTTGGGATCAGCTGAACGGGGTAAGGGTCACCTAAGTAAGAGAATAATAGAGGCGTCAGCACCTTTTATCTACTCTCCACCTGCAAATTAAAGTCCTGCATTCACTCTTTCCAAAAGCCTTCTTTTGTGTGCCTTGTTGAGGCCTAATGAAAAGCTCTATTGTGCAGCCTTTTACTAACACTCTTTTCACAATTCTGGCTGAGAGAGGAATGTGAATAAAAGGCACAAGCAATTAAGGCGGAAACCTCATCCTTTTTCATGATGTATTTAGGGAAATGGAAAAAAAAAAGTGCACATTGATCAGAAGGCTGCACTTCAATTAAAAAAAAAAAAAAAAGAAAAAGGAAAGAAAGAAGATGGGGGTGGAGGAGAAGAAAAGGAAAAAGGAAAACAGTACAACCTTGATAAGATCACAGCATCAGAAGGGGACAAATTTACAAGCTTGTCCAGAATATGAAGTTAACCAAACTCTGCTCACTGTTAGTAAACTGAGCCTCACACAGATCAGAAATGGCACTCCCCTGACTACTGTGTTTTCTTTTAGGTGAGAAAAAAATATCTTGCTTTAGTTTCAGGGTTTGATCCTACAACAGCAAAAAGCATGTGAAGTTAAGTAGATCAGATATAAGCCTCCAAAATCTCTGTGCCAACTCCACTTCATAACTTGTGATTCAATTTTGCTGCTGAGGGAAAACTACTTCACTTCTAGTAAGAACTGCATTGTGCTGAATGAGATAAAGGGACCTGGTAAAGGTTTAAGAAAAAGTCGCAGGCAAAAAACGTCTATCTAAATGCTCCTGTACATTTCATTAGAGAGGCAGATTAGAAGTTTTCCTCCTTTATTGTGCTTTTTTTTTGGGAAAAAAGACAAATTAAGAAGGCAATGCAGGCTGTTCTGACAATTATTGTTAATTACTATTGGATTTAAATCTTTAATGCTATCAAGCCTAAGTTACAGGAAACAGAAAACAAAGAAGGTTCTCTCGTGTTTTTGAAATGTTACAAATAAGCTATGTTGGTGTATACATGTTCAGGAAACCTGGTAACATTTATTTTTCCCATTTATAATGCAACCTTGTTTACAGAGATCTCTTCATTCATGAATTTTGATCTCCTGTTAAGTACTGTAACTTCTAGAAATGTTATGGCCAGAAAAAAACTGGGCTGGCAAAGCATCTTAACAGATATTTTAACTTCAAGGAATGTGCCTGCTTATTTTTGAGAACATCTTAAATAATGCTTTGCCGACTGAAGTCTTACAGTCTTTCAAGGCTGGCCAGCCAAGCAATGGGACTCCAAAGATCTACCCAGGCATTCCCCATTCTTTGCACCAGCACAAGGTTACAACTTCTCTATTTATTTCTTTCTTGTCAGTGGGCAACACATTTCCTGACTTGCTTGGTTGTTGTTTTTTTTTTATCCCAAAGGATGTGATTGTTTCACTTTTTCCAATGTTACTTTGCCCACTTTTTCTATTTCATATCATCGACTGAACTAGAAATTTTTGGACAGTTATCTTGTGACCCAAGCAGTGGGCCTTAAACATGTGAAGGCACAGAGAAGAAAGACAGTGGTTCAAAGACTCAGGGTCAATGGTATTTAACTGCTTCCATGCCACTAGCAGCTCAAAAACTAATCCCAGTATCATTATGAAAGACTCCTATCTAGAAGAAGATATTTTGTTCAAGAACCAGCCATGAAATGAATAATTTCTAAATGCAAAGAAAAGAACAGGGTTTCATTAAAAGAAAGGCTTTCACTAGAGTGTTGATTCTACAGCCCCTTAAAGCTTTTAGTTATGAATTACCTGTATTAAAACGAAGATATTGAAAGTTTAAGTTCCACACACTGTCCTACATTCCTCTTCTCTCCACATGGATGTATAAATCTCAGCCCATCTTCTCACAACCTCATGCCAATTCATAAATCCCACTATTCTGAACTTCCTAACCACCCAGGCAGATTCTCATACTCTCATCTGTTGTGGTAATTCCCACCCTGTAATGTTGTTTTGGTAGATGTATCAAGGAGACACTTGTGAGAGAACATGCTGAAATCCATGGCCACCTGCGTATCCCATGGCCATGTGCATGGTCACAACCACTGGCTGTCGTGGTGTTAGGTAATGCCTCTGGGGCTGTTTAGGAGACCATATTAGAAAGCAACTACTACAGCAATATGTGCTAATGTTTTTCAGAATTCTAAGGAAAGAACTCTGTTTCATCCTAAAAACAGATTCTAGTTGTGCAGAGCTAAGCTGTCCTGTTTACCGGGCTGGTTTTTCGTTAGTTCATTCTTTAATGGGTTTTACATTTTTCTAGTGCTCCAACATACTTTTAATGAAAAAAAATAAACAAAACTGAAAGGCATCTGTAACCCATCATGAATCTTTGCTTTGTGATGCTTTGGTAATACCCTCTGTTATCTTCTGCTTATCTTAGGGGTTTAGCAAAGTTCACCCTGCCTCTGCTGCTACTCTTTCACAAGGGCTACTCATAGACAGCATACCCACATTACTACTCCTATAGTACAGACAAAGCAGCAGCCTTGTTGTAGTTGTTGAAAAAGTTAGAGGAAGGTACAACAACAAGCAGAGACACCATCAGGGTTAGCAGTATGCTGTGTTTGCCCTGGAACAAATGTGTAACTAAAGATCACCTCTGTCTGGATGTGCTTACTGTCCACAGGAGACAATACACAAGAAAGCAAGGAATACACTCAAACTCCATGCCATGCCCCAGGTCACTCAACAGGACAGTGGAAGAGCCAAGATTACAGCCCACAGACAGCTCCTTGGGCAGTGCCCTTCCCAGGCCCTGTACCGGAGAGGAGGTCAAGCACGTATGTACTCACATCATATGGTGCAGGAACAACTGCCACCCCTCAAAATACTAAGAAAGGTCAGAAGTCTCCTTCAATAAAAATATACCTGCTCATTCTTTGTTGTTAAATCTAGAACATGAAGCGTTTTCCTACTCTCCTTCAATTTATTCCTGTATCAGACTGAAGGTTTAGTTAGTTCTGAAGTCTAGGAAATGCAGGTCTTAACTATTTTATTACTTCTTCAGTAAATATCTTATTTTCAGACATAAAAAGTCGCTACATTTTCTTCCCAAACTCTAGGAACATCTCAGAAATGTAAGGCAAGATATACAGTTATTAGAAATAGATATTTCCCAAGCCATTAAAAGTTTGTATCACTGAAAACACCAATATATTCTCAAACAACTATATTACATTCCAATTTACAGAATTCACTATTAATCTTCTAATCCATGCAGGCAGGATTGTAGCTCCCTGCATTTTTCAGCTACCAAAAGAAACATTTTGTGCTGTCCTTTCATGTTACAAACTGTCTCTGGTTATGTCTGGGCTTTTCTTATAAACAAAGCGTTAGAAAGGTTTTGTTGTTGCTGCGTTTCTTTAGTACACTATATAGTAAAATCTGGAGCAGGTCAAAGGTTGGGATTTTTATTGTGAGAACAAGGTAGAAATTATTTCCTTAGCTGACATATTCTTCTCTAAAATATAATTATTCCCAGAGACTTGGTGACATCATTCTGAAGAACAGAAGTACTTAAGACTGACTACAGAAGGACGTGCTACAGCACCTAAAGAAGTGAAAGGGACATGTCAGCCTGGCGGAGCTGATGAGGTATATTAGAGGTGTCAGTGCACGGTGTGAGCAAAGGAGAGCACCAGTGACTCAGGAAAGAAGGAAGGCAAGGCTAAGCCCTCAATATGCCAACTCAATAAAAAATGCCAATTCTTTATTTCTCTACCCTTCTTTTGGTCCGTCTTTCACAGACATACCCAGAACCTCTTTCTTGATAATTTATGCGCTGCAACTTCTTTCAATTTCAAATCACACCTTCATCTTTGCCCAAAATAATCTTCCAAGATCTTGCTTACAAGAGGATTTTTCATGAAGTACATTCACTTTTAAACCACTCTTTCTATGAACTCTCCCTATCAGCCTCCACTGAAAACACTTTTCTGTGAAAGTAAGTCATGGTACAGAGCCAAGTGGACATCCTGTCCCAAAACACAAAATAACAACCCTGTGTTTAGGAACCTGGTTTTCAACTGACTAGCTACCAGGCTCGTGTATATTAAATGATTGTATGCTTGTGGAAATACAACAGTGGCTCTTAAACCATTTATATGTTTTGCAAAATTTTATCAAAGGACTTCAGTAAGTTAAAAAACATTAAAACTTCTTTTTAAAAGAGAAAAGGAAACATAGGAACTAACATTATGTGTGTTACAACATTCCTCTAAACTCACAAGATGTTTTTTGTATTCCTTTTTCTGTCACTCATCTCATTTATTTCCCTTCATGGTGTAATCCCCCCTAGCGTCTTGTCTTGTCTCCTGACAGGCTGCAAGCTCTTCAGAGCAGGCACAATTGTCTTACTTGCTATATAAATCAAGTTACATGCTAATGTTAAATTATAATGTTTTGACAGGAATTTTAAGATGAACCTGATTATATGAAACAATAGAACACGCTGATATTTTTCCTGAAATTTTCTTCTTTTAAACAAAAAAGATAACAGAAGAGGCAAAGTAAGGGGTTTATTTCCTATGATTTTTTTAAACTTATTGTATCCTCAAACCTGTCTTTCAAGGACAGCAAATGAAAAAAGTTTGAGGTCATGAAAGAAGAAGAAAAAAACAGTGCACAGACTATAAAGAGTAGGAAACAAAAACAAATTCTTAAATTATAATTTCTAAAACCAGTATGCTAAACTAAATTCCATGAAAAATACAGGAATAAACATTTCCTTACAGTAGATTCTGCTGAATGAAAAGGAATTCTACATTATTTTCCCCCCATTTTTGACAAGCTCTAGAAAAAGCCACAATAATTTTACACTCAATTTATCACTTAAGTGTATTTAAAATGAATAATCACAGCTGATGGCTGACAGGTAAGCCACTGCATCTCTTCACTCATTCATTCTCATGCTCATTACCCCTTCCCTTTCGTTTTCTTTGGTGTGATGGTGGATATGTAATATGAGTAACGGGAGACTGTGAAAGACATAATAAGTGTTTCCTGACATCTGGCTCTAGGCTTTAGAGATTTAGATAAAGTATGAAAAAGATAACCACCACTGGCTTCCAAAACTAAATCTAAACTGGTTCCCCGATTATCTCTGAGGATAGTTCTGGACAGCATCGACCTAGAAGGTATTAGCCTATTTAGTATTTTAGAGAAACAATTCAGTCTACAGAAGGGATGGCTTTGGAGGGACCTAATAGCAATGTTCCAATTCCTATAAGGATGTGAGCAAGACAGGGCCATACTGCTCAGTGTTAAGTTGGAGGACAAAAGCCAGTGGACAAGAAGTGAATCAGGACAGTATCAGATTTTCCCCATCTGGACAGACAGATGTTGAAACACAGTCATACTGTCTTTGTCCTCAGAGGTTTTCAAGCCCTGACTGAATAAAGCCCTGAGTAACGTAGTCTTCTTTCCTAGATGATCCTGCTCAGAGGATCAGGTTGGACTACAAACCTTCTGAAATCCCTTCCAACCAGAATAACTGTATTATTTCCAGGGTGCCTTTTATACATAGATGGATAGATAGATAGATAGACAGACAGACAGAGAGACAGACACACGCACACCCTTATACACACCTGCTGAATCACAGACTCATAGAATAGCCAGGGTTGGAAAGGACTTTAAGATCATCTAAAGGACTTTAAGACCATCTGAATAGATTACAGTTATTCAAAAGCTCTGAGTACCAAGGAAAGACAATGTATTTCCAGAGAGGTTTGTACATGCTCATGAATTTAAAAATTGGGAATTTTATTTAGTTGCCCAGCTGTGCATAACAGTGCCATAACACTAGACATCTTTTATAGCCTAGAAACGGAATTGAAATGATCAGCCTGTTTTCACAAGAACCCATTATTTTGCTTATCTATTTTGGTTTTATTAGCATTATTGTGAGAAGTCACACATAGATCAGGGGCTATGAGATTTTTTCAGTTAAAAACAGTCCTTAGTTGTGTTGCTATTTTTTTGCAGTCTTGATGCCTTCCGTTGCATTTGCAGCATTACAGAAGTGACATTCTCAAGTATGCTAAAAAGCAAAGTTGTTACCAAAAATTCCTCTTTCTTGCTGTTTCTATCCACAATGCTATTACTCTTTTCTTATCCTGGGGGGAACATGAGCGTTTAGTCATATGCTCATTCTTTATCAAGGCATAAACAGTAGCCCTGAAAGATGACTAGCATCTTTATAAAGAAGCTACAGTATGTGGTCCTCACAACACATGGTTCCTATTTTTGTCATTCTGATAAAAGCATAGCAATGTCAATATTTTTTTCTTGTGATTTGGTGATTGTCAATGACCTGTATGTCAGCTGATACAGCTGACACAGTTAAATCACAAATTAGAGCTCAGTTTCTTTAGAAGCCAGACACATGAACACCAAGCACAAGAAAAATTATAAGACAGTCCACATGATACTCCATTAAACAATGAAACATGTGACTGACTGAAAAACAGAGATACATCAGCAACTTTCCCTGAGGAAGTTTATGGTATTTAATTCCTAAACATTAATTTTATTGTACTGTATGAGGAACCAATTAACTGAGAGTTTCATTTTTATCAGGCATCAGAATTACTGTTCAGAATATAGACGAATAGTAAGTTCAGCATATTTTAATTTTACAAGGCTTGGCTTGTTCATGTCACACATTTTTGCCAATTTTAAAAGGTAATTAGATATTTCATCAATAACTCTGTGTGCATTATTTTATTTAGAAGACTTCCAGCAGTAATGAGCTGATATGTAAGACACGTACAATGTACCTATTGTATTTTCAGATTCCCCCCCCCAATTGGATATGGTTGAAATAGCGATTAAAGCGCTTTCAAAAAACCTTGTGTTGA
The DNA here is from genome assembly GCF_034315485.1 of Pezoporus occidentalis. NCBI lineage: Eukaryota > Metazoa > Chordata > Aves > Psittaciformes > Psittacidae > Pezoporus > Pezoporus occidentalis. Next base: position 12,438,162 of record NW_026913748.1, on the reverse strand, counting down.
TGACATCTGACTGGGAACACAATATCATTTGTTACTACAGATTATCCACATGGGAGAGGAGAAATGGGCAAAGAAAAGCAATTCTTGTTCCCAAATTTTGGCATAAATCCACAAAAATAACACAGGTATCAGCAAATAAAGGACTATGTAGAAGCTTTCCAGAGAATATGTGAATAACCTGGAAAATATATTTGGGCTAAATCTCACTTCCAGAAACACAGACTTGGTAACTACTGTTATCTGAGTAAAGTAAGCAAATTCAATCTCTTGCACACCTCTGTTTAGAAAACAAAGTATGTTGCTCTTCATAGAATTACAGAATAGTTATGGTTGAAAAGGATCTTAAGTTCATCTAGTTCCACCGCCCCTGCCATGGGCAGGGACACCACACGCTAAACCATGTCACCAAATTCAACAGCTTCAATCATACTGAAAAACCTCAGGACCAAGACATCATACTACTGTAAAGTGGCTAATCAACATTTCATTTCCTTTTTAATACGATCATTAAATGGTTAAAGAAGAGATGGAATGCAGTTTCCAAAACGAATCTTAGCACTGTTAATTGGGGAGGACCCATCTTCTTTATGAAGTTTGGGCTATTCAGTGTCTTTTAATGGAAAACTAACTGTAAAACAGTGTTGCAATTGTAGAATAGAAGCAGCATGAGGAAGCATTCTGTGCTGGTGCATTCTGATACTTACAGTGTAGAAGAATACCACTGCTCTCAGCCTAACTCCTTCTGCCTTTTCCATAGAAAGAACCCCAGAAACAGCCCTTTTTGCTTTCACAAATCTTTCTTTCATTCCCTTTATTAACTCTTACACAGGAGAGACAACCATGCCTTAATATTCCACATACAAATCTGTACATATGTGCATTAATAAAAGGATCACACTACCTACAACTGAAGAGCAGCCTCCTCTGAGGTGGAACTATGCAGTTTTTTAAGGGCACAATAGAAAATTTCTTCTCTTCTTCACTTACACTGTTTTTTATACTTTCAAAGCACTTCACAAATATTAATTAGTTCTAAATAAATTCTAATTATTTCTAAGAGTGGCCCTAGCGATCTGTATCATCTGGTGTGAAATCTTACTTCAGTGAAGTCAACAGCAACAGCTCCTCAGACCTCAACAGAACTGACATTTCACTTGCTATTGCTAAAATGCTGAGAGTCATGTATATTATCTTGCAAGTACCACAAGAGGAGCTGAACTAGTAATAGTAGTAGCAAATGACAGGATTAAGGAATGCTGCTGAGAATAAAAGAAGGAGGGTTAAATGACCTGAGCCAATTTGCATAGGCTAAATGTGGGACAAGCTTTGCCACAGTTTGGGAAATGCAGTATCAGGCTCTGGTTGGTTTCAACGTCAGCTGAAACAGAAGGCACTCACCTGCTGCTAAAACCAATTCATATACCTGGGATATTGGGCTCAACTCCTAGCACCTACTCACGCCAGAGGTCACCAACTTAATTAACACTCCATTCCAAAACATCAACTCCTTATAAAGAGATTTGCATTATACATCTATAAAAATATTACATATTATATATATAATAAAACACATATAAAGAGACTTGCACAAAAATCAAAATACTTAAATCCCAAATAGCACTTAGTGAATGGATAATGAGGTATGTAGCAAATAAGTAGGTAATCAGTATTTTTCTTGCTAATTGTGGACAATATAGTCCATGACATATTGCCAACTTACTTTTCTCATGTGAAAAATACACTCTGGTTGCAAATAACCGTATTAAATATTTTACACACCATGCAATTATATCTAGGTGTGGGGTTAAAAATCAATCACAGATTATGAATCTTTTTCTCAAATAGATATGTAATCCTAATAGAAGTTCCTCCCTCTTTCTCTGCCAACTTTACCACCACACAATATGCCATAGAGAAAAGAGGGGAAGTGTCAACTTGTGTAAATTGTCCCTTATGTAATGCAAACCATCTGTTTTAAAAAAACAAAACAAAATGAAAAAACAAGCCACTCCCAAGCATGATCCGCTATGAAGAAAAAGAAAGAAAAAGAAATTTACTTCATCAAATTGGAAGCCAGAGACCATGACCTGGCATGTTAACTATGGAGAAAATATTTACCCCTGCCCTCCCTGTATTTACCTGATTTTGAAAATTTTTTGAGAAGTGTCAGTGGATAATTTCCTCTGCACATATTAGAAACTGATACCGCTGTATTCTTTTGAGCATTTCAGGTGCTTAGAATGTTTCCAATCAAGTAGGAATCCAAACAGAGAAACCTCTTTGTTTTTAGTAACAGACAGAATAGCTCTCACCACAGTGATGCCATCAATGGGACAGAAGGTCCCTGAGTCCCCAGCCACTCGAACCTGGCAAAGTGAGGGGAGATAAAGTATCCGTATACTCTTTCCCTGTTCCTCTACTCTTCTTTAGGTGTCTGTCATGACAGGAATCTAAATGGACCCCTGCTATGAACTGTTATGATTATTTTTGTGTTATCTTCATTCAAATCCTCATAAAAGGAAGTATGTGTAGAGAAAACAGTACTCTTCCGTTCCACAGTCTCTCTCTGGATAAGTCATTAGTCCACTAGAAGCATTGGCTGAGGAATCCTAGCACATACACTCTCTGAAACCACTAGGAGACATACATTTGATCCTCTGTTGCTCTAACGCAGACAGGTGAATCAGAAAGCACTGAATAAGACTGGTTTCATTATCTAAGCTGAATGAAAGAAAAACAGCAGTATAACCAGGTACTCATCATTTAACTCATCATTTTTTCTCTTTCACTGACCTCATGACTTGATCACTGACTTGATCACACATTCCCTTCCAGCTGCAGCTGTGCTGGCTGAAGAGGCCACCATCTCCAACCACAGCCTGTTGCCAAAAGTTACCACTGTGACCAAGCTGCTTATTTAATCACTTCCCAACATGTTTCCATTAAAATGAGCCAGTTCAGTTTAAGCAATTTTAACAGAAAGTCTTTTCTATCCCAGCCTGGGCAGAAGCAAGTTAGGGAGAGCTTAATCAAGAATCTCGGCCACCATGTCAGAAGCTAGAGGCAAAGTCATGAGCAACTGAACAGTTCTCTCTACAGCTACTTGGCGTGCAGACAGAAGGTGGCAAGTAACCCAGTCATCAGGTGTGACCAACAGCACAAATGACGAGAGATCTAGTTACCTATTGCAGTGCTATGCTGGTAGCCATTTAAGCTCAATTCAAGCAAGCATATAAAGTTTACCATACAAACATTTGCTAAATATCCCTGAGGCTTAGATCCTAGTGCTTTTGTCACTCTTCAGTGAAGCCTTAGTCTCCTAAATCACTCAGGTGCTTTAGAAAATTTTATCCAAAGCTCTAGTTTACAGTCTACCACATCTTTGCCAAGCGGACTGATACACAGAAGCGCAAGCAGAAAACTGGGAGAAATATGTTTTAATGGCCTGTCAAAAACATTACTTGATGTTATAGATTTAGGGCAGCTATGTCTTTCATTGCTACAAGCTTTCTAGGTGTAGCTAAATCTGTATATGCTTTTTTGTTTATACTAAACTGTGAGTGAAAAGAAAAAATCCTTTGGACTACTTATCACTTTTCCTCAGCTTCTCAGTTAAATTCAGTCAAACATGCCAGGGAATCACCAAACACAGAGCTGTCTTTTTCCCCCGGCTTCTGCTCAGCCCTAGACCTTTTCATGCTGTTGATTCCAAGCCTTACTGCCAGGAGCAGCGGCAACTTTACTCTCTTTCATTTTCAAGGTTACACAAACACGCAAGGTCATATATACTTCATGGATGCGAGGAACTACAGGACTGTCTTACAGTTAATGTACAAGCAGCAAAAAGAAGGGAAAAAAACAACCTCAACTCTTTCTATACAAACCAGACTTCAGTAACATGGAACTAATTTCATCTGCCAGATATATCAAACAGGGTGCTTTCCTGACCTTTTCCAGGCCTACAGTTATGGTAGCATTCATATTCAGTGTGGCTTTCAGTTAAACATTCTGTAATGTGAATCATTACTTCTCCCATTTGAAGGAGACTGAGTGTGAAATCACTGGAAGAACTGAATGAGCCTGTGCTTTGGCACTGCAGCTGCTGAGGGATGTTAGGTGTTTTGAAGACTAATTTTCAGCAGTGGTGCCAGCCTATAAAATATTAGGAAAAGGGATCAGTGGCCAAAGAAACTCAAGTTTGCATTCAAGTACTGTATCTACAACATTGCAGAAACTGAAGAAATCTGAAATCGTGGGTTAAGCCAGTTTAACTAAAGGAATCTTCCTGTTCTAATTTTATGAAACTGCTGCAGCACCAAGTGCTCAGTACCTCAAGAAACCTGATGAATTCATGAGTTAGTCAACAGTACAGATGGATACACTGACATGGACATAATAAAGCTAAACATCCACGCTAGAGACAGAGAAGAGTAGAATAAGTGACTCCTAAATAACTCAGTTCAAAACTGATGTCAGAAGACTTATACAAGCACAAATGCAAGAAAACAAGGCTATGGAATTCATGCTCTAGTGAAATCTATTCATGGAAATAGAGTTCCCTGTTTATTCCTTAACTTGTATTTATTATCATCCTGATGACAGCAACATTAAATCCTATATAAGGCTTAAATAAAATTAAAAAAAATCTGGGCAAGGTGGAGAACAATACAAATCTTTCAAAGATTAAAAAAGTAGATGCTATATTTTTTAGTGTTAGGCTCTCATAAATATAGTTTGCGTTAGTCCATCATACTGAAAGGCATATGCTATCTTTGATCTCTGTGCAGAACCCCCGTTGAGATTAATGTGAGTTTTGTGTGAAGAGACAAGAATAGGCCCTCAGTTCACAAATAGTAAGCAGGCTGCTTCAGGAAAAAACATGCTTTTTCTTACAACAGTGTTGAAATTTATTGGGAAGTTTCAAATAGCTTCTTTTCTGATGAATGTATGCATGTGTGGTCATGAGCATGTTCACTTGTCAAAAAGATCTGTCAGAAAGAAGGTGCACAAATCTACTTGTTGTGTGAGATGTTCTGATGTTACTTTGAAACACATACTTTATCTCTGACAACCTTTTCTCATACAATAATGACTAATCCTCTATTTTACAGTTATCTGTGCAAGTTCATTGGGCTAGAGGTTATATCTTTAAACAGATGGGCATGAAATTGTACCCTATACCCACTTCCAGCTAAAAAATCTACAGGACTTACTGCATCCCGCTTTGTAGCTGAAACCAGGAGGAAGAAGAAATCCTTGCTGTGCAGCTGCTGCTAGGGTTCGTTGGTCTGGAGGGAATACGGGAATCATTAATGGAGGCAGCTGACCCTGGACCTGCTGAACAGGAGAGGGAAAATCAAACACAGAATTTTTTTCTGGGGGAAAATATCTGCTTAAATGCTTTCTCTTACTTCCGGGCTGAGAGGTTAGGTTTGAATATGCTCCTCCATAATGGGGTGTTCCAGTAGCATCAACTTTTCAAACTCATTCTAAATACCAAAGCACTTCATATGAATTACATTAGCCCAAAATAGATCAAAATATGCCACTAATGCATATCCCAATTAATGATTTCCCCTGTGATTCCATAATGCCTCACTTCTTTTTGACTGCAGGGTGGCTTTTTTCTTGCACTGTGTAACAGTATCTCTGTCTCAGACAGTACCTTTCACCCTGACTGAGCCCGAACACAAAGATCCACACACTCAGAAGTACAAATAAGTATGTGCATAAGTACATTTGGTACTATTTTTCTGCCCATATGCATGCATGCACTTGTACATGTGAAAAGAGAAGTCTCTGAGATGGTAAGAAAAATGCTGAGACACTTTATTCACAAGTAAAACACAGCTATGTCTGAAGTGTTAGCTGTTCAACTCTGCACAGCAACTGTACACAACCATGCAAGTCAGGAAATGGAAAATATTATATTGTAAGTGGATACTACAGGGGACTTAAGACATGCAGAAATTAGTCATCAAAACTGGAAGTTGGCCATGGCAAAATGTCTAATACTGTTGCTTTTACCCAGTTCTGTCGGCGTTTTAATTACTAGCAATGGACATCGACTTTGCATTTCACGCAGATGAGAAAAAAAAAGTTGGCAAGATTAAAATGTTAAATGGGTAGTTTTAATTAAAAAAAAAACCACTGTACTGACCATATCAATCAGTGAAGGGAGACTGACTCAGTTTCTAAGAGAGGTCATCTAGATTTTTAATGGCACTGTAACACTGAGGCATCCGGGGTAGTGTTATCAAAGACTAAAATTCAGTTTTGTGCTCTGTAGCTTTTAAGGAACGTGAAGAATTAGGGTATTGATAGACAACCTTTTTTTTTGCCAGAGGTGTAAGAAGGTATTGCTCCCTTTATTATTGCCTGCATTGCAGAATTGGCAAAGGAGAACCTGTGCCACCTCCTTGGCTGCCACAGTTCAGAACACAGCATCTTTAATCTCCTGAAGATCCAGCAGATGTCTTGATTCACCCAATGCTGTTACAGAGCAGAAGGGTGATAAAAAATTTGTGCTGGTAACCTCTTAACTTATGCCAGGACCTGTCAACACCTGTGTGAATGCTGACTGCAGCCCTGTTGCTGGAAATTCTTACAGTGGAAAATTAAGACTGGGACTGAAGCTAGAGTAGATGTAGCTCCATTCACTGAAATAAGTTGATCCATTTGTTTTTACTTCAGTATTCTCCTTTCTATTCTGATCCTGTTAACAAGAAGACATACGTACTTTTAATTGACTCGCTGGAGAAATAAGAACATGTAAAATGTGATCTGTTCTCTACCCCTACTCTTTCACCCTAGAACTGCCCAATGCTTGCTTTTTCTTCATGTGTGTGTTGTGGGGCTTTTTTTTGGTTGGGTTTTTTTGTTTGTTTGTTTGTTGGGCTTTTTTTTTTTTTAGGTTTTTTTTTTTTTTTTTAAAGACAAAGACAAAGTAACTGTATTCTTTTAGAACAAAAATGAACAGCCGTGTGGAATTTTTGCATAGTACTCTTCTTCGGCAAAAAGCCACAGAACTTTTTTTTTTAAATGGTTTCCAAGGATGAAAGTGACTTTGCCAAGCAAAGAAGCTTCAAAACAGGACTCAAAAACACTAATAGAAAGACAGATGGTTCTACTAAGAGCTTTGCTGCCAAAAAAAATGTTAAAAAAAAAAAAGTGAAAAAAATGGAGTGATGTTATTGAAGCTGACTGCAAAGTTCTCTGATGACTGCAAATACTCTTGTCCCACTGCAAGTGTTAACTCTGCCTCCAGGGCTAATATAACTAAAGCACCACACACACACAAATTGTCATTGCCAAGCCCACAATGTAGCACAAGTCTGCACTTGATTCCAAGTGACTGCCAAATACATGAGCAAAACACCACACTGAAAAATTCCCATTTAGGAAAACATTTACCAGGAAAATGCCCTTTCTTCTTAACTCTGACTGCTGCATTTCATTTTTTCAAATCATTGCCTCTCTTTATTGCTCCAAGGGGCCTTATACCCACTAATTTCAAATGACACAACCCCGGTCACGTTAAAGAGGAAAGAACTATAGAGTGATGAGGATGGTTTGCATGGATACAGAAATAACGCAGTCAAAACAATGCGATTTTCATTCCAGGATGGAATGTATGTAGCACCAGTCAAACAGCTACACTTCATTTTCTCCCAAATACAAATAAGTGCAAACATTAGTTTATTTTAATCCGATAACCTGACACAATACGATACAAATTATGGACTCTTCATTTTTATGGCTCATTTAACTACTGTATCTTAACTCTCATTATGTTTATTATTATTACCTAGAATTGCTAGGATACAACTGTTTCAAGTGGCACAGAATGCAGGCCCTCTTTCTGAGTTTTACACAAAGGGTTTTTTCCTCTTTTTTTTCCTTTATTTTTTAATCTATTACTATGTAAGTTACACCTCTCACAAATGTTTTATGCTATATAATTTGCATACCTTCCAATGTTTTCTTGACAGTAACTTCTTGATACTGAATTCCTAATTTGATCATAATGGACTGCAATTCAGAGCTACTTTTTCAGATCCTTCAATTTGTTGTGCTAATGGACATAGATGTGTCCATAGAAAGAAATGCACCTTTAACAGTCTAAAAATGTATATAGCTGTCAAGATTCTCCACTTGCCAGTCTCTCTGCATGAGTACCCCCTTTTAGTTGTAATTTCCTAAAGGTGAAAATTGTAGCTTAAATCCTCACAGAATTCCCAATGGAATTAATGAGCTACAGTTTCACCTTGTAACTTCTTACCCACTTTATAATGTTAGTCTGGATGATACAGATACAATCTTCCAAGGGCCTGTTTTTTCACTACACATACTATTGCCACGATGTCAACAGACCACACGGTTCCTTCAACTTTCTTTTAATTTGAATGTTGGCACCACATACAGGTTAACCAGAAGTATTCTTGCACTGTATGACAAACTGCAGCAGCATGGTATGCAAAAAAAGGCATACAACATACATAAACCAGCAAAGAAACAAAGTGAATGTCATGAGAGCCATAATATTCTATGCAATCAATTCACTAGGTAAGGAATTCATACTTCCATTCACAGATCTCTGAAAAGTAATTTGGGGCAAGAGGGAAGCCTTTGCTGCAATCAAAGACATAAACCCTTAGCATTTAGTTTATGAGAAACAACTCCCCTTAAGGAAGCAGATACACAAGAGTTCAAACAGTCCAAGAAAGTAAAGGTTCCCTAATACATAATGAGGACAGTAAGTCGCCTTCTGTAATGGAAGAAATTGCAACAAAATTTAACCTAGAGTCCAAACCAAAATCTGGGACCCTTTATACTTGGCACTGAAAATCCATAAAGGAGATTAGCCTTAAAGAACTTATCAAGATAAAAAAACAATATGAGTACATGACAAACAACTAATCTACTGTCCAAGTGGGAAACTGAGGCATCCAGAGTTGCCCATAAAGATTTTCAATTTTGGGAAGTGCCTCACTGTATCTTTACTTTTTTCAGTGCCTTTGAAAAATCTGCCCCTAGAGGACTTATCAAAAGAAAATTTGTTAGTAAATTTGGAACTGATTCAAGTTGTTAAAGCCTGGGCCAGCATCTTCACAAATCTGTGCATGTCCTTTACGACTTAACCATAACAAATCCAACTGCACAAAGATGTGCATTCAGTGTAGTCACAGCTAGATTCCCAGCTTCATTATAATTGTAGTACATCCGCCTAAATTCTGGTCTCCTACCTACTTTTAGGAACATACTATGGTTTCCACAGCTACCTAAGCACTAGCAGTATGTTTTTTTGCAGTTACCCCTACTGTTTGCTACTAGCTCCTGCTATGACATATAAATTTAGATTGCAAACACTTCACAACTACAGTTCTACTCTTATTTTCTGTGAAATGTCACGTGAGCTTTTGGTCACTACATTAACAAAGACAAAATAGTTTAAGGCTGCAGAGTTAGGAACTGCCAGAATCAGGGTAACATATGTGACCTTATTTTGGTCCTTTATGCCCATGCATCCTGACAGAGTCTTCAATTAAAAGTTCACAATTCTTGCTTAAGCTAGCAGGCTTATAGTATTTCTCAAGTAACATAAACCCATGCTTTCAACAAATCTAAGCCCCTAATATAGCAGCTGCTACCAGTTTTATTTATTTTCTCTTTATACCCTTCCACCAATTTAATTTCTGTAGTTGCTCATTACATGTTTACTAGCATAAACTTTTACGTAAGTTTTCCTCTCTCCAAGGTAAGTATCTAAATGCATTTCCCAGTATCCATATATATACCACTTTCCACTGAGGGGTGAATACTGCTCTTCCACCCACCTCTAGTTCTTCAGAAGCAATTCTATCCCTTTCAGTGAGACTGGTGACAGAGTAACAAATTACTCAGTGTGAATAAGAACGGCTGCTAAAAGCAACACTCTCTTCTCTACAAACTGACAAAACCCTGAGCAGTACTTTACTCTTGAACTCTTTAGAAGATGCCCTTCAAGAGCTGTATGCGCATCCTTGCTGAAATGATCTCTTACATGGCTTCTTCACGTAGAAGTGTGGCTAATTTTTATTTTCATTTGAGTTATTCTCAGCTGCCTCAAAGTAGTTCAGATTTCACAATCCGAGAACAGTGGATGCACACAAATGATTCGATCAACTTCAAACTGTTGTATGAATATCTTCTTGCCTGCAACTTGTTTATAAGTTAAGCATCTCTTCTACTGCATATGAAAGACTGTAATGTACATTTAACATGCAATAACATAAATCTGTCCCTCAAAAATGACATGTTTAATTGCATCAGACCCCCTTCCTCCAGAAACATTTGGCTCATGGTGGCACACACAATGCTGAAGGACTGGATTCTTTAATTAGAATATGTGTTGGCCATCTCTTTCTCTCTCCCTCATTCCCCCCCCCATCTATCTTAAGGGAAATAAAAATATATGTCCTCATATAACTACAATCTGCTATTTTCCCTTACAGTGATGTTTAAAATAAGAAAATGTTGTTCTCATTTTCTTCCCTACATCAGTTCCCTAAACTGACATAAGTGTGTCCTAAATCTATATGCAAGGGAGCCCCGCCCATCTCAGTAATGCAATGATCACTCTCCTCCTGAATTTGAGGTAGTTTTTAATGGGGTGCTGAGTGAGTGCTTAAGACACAAAAGAGAAGGTGGATGCCAAGAAGCAGAGAGGAAGACACGGACGAGACAGACAGCAGACCCATTCCACCCTATGCTCTGACCAAACTTTGCTTTTATTACTGAGAAATGCACTCCCTTGCCAGACATACAGGTATATGGGATCCTGGCAAAGTATTTTGTGAATGCATTTTTTCCTCATCTCTACCTGAAGATTCTTCTGCAGTGGATGATTTTGGCCCCAAATATTATTTTTCCCTTTGCTGCACTGGAGGCTTATACAATTCATACCAGTACTTACCAAAATTTATCCTCTCTGAACACTTCAGCTCATGCAATAGTAGTGTTTATAAACAGGACACCAATTGTAGAAAACATGCTCTATAGCGGCAATCTTTTAAGAAAATAAAAAAGGCTGTTTAGGGAGACACCCTCATCCCCTACCCTCCCCATTACAATTCCACTAGCGTCAGAGAGCTCAACTCGGAGTGACAATCTGAAAAAAAAAAATGATGGAATATGGAGATAACCCTTAACAGGTAATAGCTGGCATGTATGCCACTTGGCTTATGGAAAACACAAGAAAAAAACTTTCAGGGAAATTGAAATGCACCTCAGGGAATTACATAAACATTTTTCATAAAAAAAAAAAAAAGCAAGGCTTTTCAGGCTGGAAATTTTCTTTCTTTGCTCAGTCCTTCAAGAGTATCCAGGAGTCATACCAGCACTGATCTCAAATTCATCTCATCATGAAGTTTGGAACCAAACACAACACATAGAATAGAATGGAACTGAATGGAATAGAATAGAATAATTAGGGTTGGAAAGGACCTCAAGATCATCTAGTTCCAACACCCCTGCCATGGGCAGGGACACCTTACGCTAAATCTTATCACCCAAGGCCTCATCCAACCTGGTCTTGAACACTGCCAGGGATGGAGCATTCACAACCTCCCTGGGCAACCTATTCCAGTGCCTCACCACCCTAACAGGAAAGAATTTCCTCCTTATATCCAATCTAAACTTCCCCTGTTTAAGTTTTAACCTGTTACCCCTTGTCCTGTCACTACAGTCTCTAATGAAGAGTCCCTCTCCAGCATGCTTAGCCTTTTTAACTAAAGTGCAGAGAAGTGCCTTGAGCTGCCAAATAATACAGACACTAGCTGTTTCCAGGTTGACAACTTGCTTACAAAGGCTCCCCTCCTCCATTTTATGCTACAGAAGATAATGCACTGGTGAGAGACAAACACCTCCAGCAGCACTTTGAAGGAACGACATAACCCAAAAGGACCTTCTGCATTAAGGAACACCTCTCCAGTACTTCTAAAGGTAAAAAAAAAACCAAAACAGTATTACTTATCCATTTATGAACTAAAATAAAGAACTTTAAAACACTTATATTTTATATGACATGGAAAAAGCATACAGAGGAGGGAAAAGCAGTAAGATTACTTTTTCCTATTTGGGATGATGTGTAACAAGACACATTCAGGCTTGTGCCACTTAGCATTTAAGTTACCTACAGGGCAATTTTGCCACAAAGGCATTTGAACAAATAGCCAAACTGGAAAGCAAGAGACTGCCTGAAATAAAAAGCACATAAACTGGAATTCATTCCAATATGCAGCTGGTTTAAGTCAAAAGCATTAGACCTCATGCAGGAATGGCAGTTCCAGACTACACAACACCCCAGTGTGTGGAGTCCTCTGGCAAAACCAGGACTTTCAAAGCAAGCTACTGTAATTCAGGTAAGAGCTACACTGGAATGTTGAAGTGCACTCTCAAAAGAGCCTTTTCTAATCCAAGCCTAAGAGCAACACTCAAAATAATTTGTCCTTTCCTTTTTATACAAGAAAAAGATCTGCTGTTTCGTTGATTGAGCCATTTGTTTTATGAAGAGGATAAAGCTAGCAGAGGCCACAAAATTGACATCTGAGGTATGCTGACCAATGTTGGGCCAAACTGACTTATTTCACCTTACTTAATATTCACACAAATACTATGATTCTATATACTAAGTTGTCTCTGAAAATTTTATTATTAATCAATGGGTAGACTATAAGAACAAGCAGGAACGGGAAGCAAGGCTCAACACTAGTGTGAGATGTAGGAAGGCAGGGAATCATCCTAAAAAAGTGACTTCAAGAACTGTGAATGCTCCAAGTCAACAGGTTGATGTAAGGAAATAAATTGTAGCATTACATGTCACCACAGGCAGCAAGTCTGGCTCTTTTTTGACTGATGAATTCTGTGATCTGGGAGAAAGGCTCCACCTTCCTCTCTTCAGCCCCTTTGAGGTGCCTTTGGGGTCACCCCGGCACTTACATACTTTTGTGCATGTTTTCATGCAAGGATGCAAACAGGATTATCAAATGCTTGGCTACAAACCTGCCCAAGATGGTTTTCAGGTTGAGAATGCAGCTTAGGTGAAGAAACATACTTATTTTGATTGTGGTTCCTCTGCCTATGTAGACTCAATTGATGCAGCTTTTGGGATACGAATCTACTCAGTAAGGATTTCTTTGGTTCATTTGCCCCAAAAGATCAAGAAATGGGTGGCAAAAGCAAGGCTGACACCGTTATACTTAAGCAAGGCTGACTGGTATTTTTTGTCATATACAGAGGTATCTGTGTTAAGGCAAGCAGCTACAACTCCCCCTTTACTCACTGTTGATTTTTCTATAACTTATTCAAACACTAGTAACTATAATCACTCTGATATATAAATTGCGATAAAATTTATCCTCTCTACTGTTACAAAAAGAGAAGTTTTTAACCTCTGAAACGGGGAGAAACAGTTCCAATATGGAAACAATTGCATTTAAGATGGTATATAAAGAAAGTGGCATGAGCTCATTTTAGACACAATGGTAAAGTCTAAATTCATTAATAGATCAATACCTAAGGCCTAAACTACTAATATGGACTGTCTTCTTTAAGAGACCTTTCATTTTACTAAGGACTCCAAGGCACTCCTGGAGAAAAACTCTGCATCAAGTGTAGTACACCTTCATTGTTCAAATCCTGCTTGATGAAATGAGGGACCATAAAGTAAGAGAAGACGAAATATGAAGGAAGAGGGTATACTGTGGTAATTCAGTGGAAAGTAAAACGATTGCAAAGCAAGCCCATCTCTCATCCTGGTCTTCCTTCATCCCCACCATGGTAGGCATAGTAGGTACCAGTAAGGGGAAGTGACAGCTCCCTAAAGCTTTCCTCCATCCTTGAAGCGATACCACCCACTCTAACACTGTTGCACTGCAGTATCATCGCAATCTGGCCTTCTATTTCAACTCTTCCACCGCCACTCACTATGAGCCACCCATGACACGTTGCTTGTAACGATTCTGTACATAATTACAGTAAAATATTTAAGTCTCATCAACTAATATGAAACCATTCTTTCATAACCCTTGACATGGAAATCTTGTTTACTAAAATTAGTTGACACAGAAGTCAAGGAGATCTTCAGAATTTTGCCTTATAATAACTATTTCTTGGTTTGGTTTGGGTTTTTTTTTGGTGCAAATTCCTTTAATGCGATTTAAGGTAATATTACTATATGCAGAGGAAGGGGTATTCTTTCGAACAAAACCCTAAGGTTTCTAGATGGATTTTTCACTCTGTATCTCTTTGACAAATGGAGTATCATTAATTAAAACAAACACAACAATTTTAATGTGTAGGCGGTGGGCAAGAAACAGAGGTTATTTAATATCATGTAGTGGGAAGAAATTAAAAACCCATTCAGCTGTTGAACAGTGCAATGCTATAAAAAAATGAAAGTCTTATCAAAGTAATCCACTTAAAAATATACTATGTATAGGAATCTCTCTCATAAGAGAGAGAAAAGATAGACATACAGGAGTCAGAAAAATATCACAGTAAAAGACTGTACCTCCTCTTGCTTTCTTTAAATTGAAATTTGGAGGGATACAATTAATAAAACTATAAACAATCTAATATAGAGAAAGAAACATTTTTCACAGTGTGATCAGTGTAGACTTTGGCAGAATTGGGTCTGCTCAGAAAATCTTAGACTTAAATCCACCAATCAGACTCTCTGAATGCCTTCTCTTTCTCCCAATTTTACTATTATCACACCAGATACATGTTCAGCATAAGTCTTGTCTCCAGTGACATCAGTTTCAGAGCACTAGTTGTTACAACAATTCAACGCAATTCTTTCCTGAAGACAGTATTATTATTATTATTTTCTACTGAGTTTTATTGCTTTCTACATTATCTTAAAAACCCCTGCACTTAAACATGACAGACAAATGTCCAGGAAAACTAAGACCAAATGCTAGTAGAAACCTCTGTGGAAAACACATTTCTAATACTGGATAGCCTCTAATTACTGCCCAGGGAAATGCACAATAAAGACCTCTTTTCAATCTTTCAGCTGTTCAGACTTGTTTCTGACTGTCCCTTTTCCAGTGGAATTGTTCCTCAATGGAGTTCAGTTTTACCATCACAAGTTCAGTTTTAAAAGTGAAATGGATTCAAGTTGCAGAAAAAAGACTATTTAAATAGATACACAGCTACTCTTCCATTCATGTCCTGATGCTTTTTTTTTTCTCTTTGCTACCAAAATCCTCATACAAAAATGTTTTTCACAAGTTTTGTCTGGGAACATTTTTTTAATAGGACTGAAGACAGTCTCTCATTTTGTGCCTACAATTTGGTGACAGCAATACAGTTGAAGCACAATTAACTGTTGATACAGGGAAAAAGTTTAGACATCTCATCATCTGATTTCTGTGTACAGCCAGGTAGCAGCTATCCAAATCCTGCACTTTGTTACTGCATTGAATTGCAGGCACAAAACTTTTGATCACCTTAAACATTTTGTCTTTATTTTTTAATTTACTGCCTCCTTCAGTTCTTGCCTCCTCCTCCTTTATTGTTTAAAATATGAGAATAAACAACAAAAGAGAAAAAAAAAATGCAGACTAAATGTAATTGTTCCTTTAACACTTCCAGATATGGACCATGCAATGCAGCAGAAAATGGTCTACTTCACAAGAAAACACCATAGATCAGTTTTTAATTTTACTGGTGGATTACAGCAATCAGCTAAATATTTGATATGTGCCTTGCCTGTATATTGCTCTTTGAATCGGTTTGGCACAAGATTTAGTTAGGTGTAGGAGTCCTATGTACCTTATACCTCCCAGTATGGAGGTATGCAGTCAGGCAAAATATAACAGCATTCACAAAGCAGAATACACACATAATATATGAAGTGCAGGGATCTCACAAGAGGGCGAAAAGCACAACATAATGAAAATGAATAATTTTGGGGTATTTTCTTCCTAGTCTGAAGTAGTTCTTAAATGTACAATCTTATTTTTTTCTGGCTTGACTGCCTTTAAATATACACATACCATACTCCCAATTCAGTTTTTTAGCCACTATAGGTATAGGTATTAGAGGACTACTTACATGTGATTTGCATTTTTTTTTCTGTGCCTGTGGTTTTGGTAAGTCTTCCAAACCTAATGACTGTTCTTTTGGCCAGCAACATAAATGCTGTAATCACACAATTATTGTGCTGGGAACAGTTTAATTCAGCATTTTGTTCTCAACCACAGAACAATTACTCAACAATTTTGGTTAACCATACTAGCTCACTGCCTGGAAAGGAAGCAGAATATTCACAAGATCTATTGTCTTACATAAAGGCAGTCAGTAGATTCTTATCTATTACAACTTTCCAGCATCACTTTCCTCTTTCGGGTACCTCCACATACTCCCAGTTAATGAAAATAAATGACTAGCAGCACACTGGATTAGCTTATTCATCTCTATCTGTTGAATGCTTTTAATTGTGCATTTGCATACTAAATAGCAAGGTAGATGTGATGTGTCTGAGAGAGAGGGATATAACAGAGCACTGTAAAAAGCTCTGACAATAGCACGGTGATGGTATCCATCTACTCTATGCTAAGCATAACCCATGGTCACTTAGGATTTATTCTTAAGTTCTGCTCTTCACCCACTCATTTCTCTTTAGCAATAGAAGCAATCTTCTGATAAATTGATTTATTTCTATTTATACAGAATTTATTCCTGTTTATACAGAAACACTTGTGGGCATACAGTACTCCTGATATTTCTTTAAGCACCATTTAAGACAGAGAACAAAGTTTAAATCCAGAACATGGTCTCTGGGGTTGGATGCTTGGTGCAACTGAAAATCAGAGCCTTACTAATGAAAAACAGCAATTTTATTTTATGCTAGTATGGGACAGGCCCAGCCCCAGTGTAATGGTGGGAACTGGTGAGGTTCATGGCTCTCACCATGTCAATGAGTTTGGTTGAAGGGAGAGCTAGAAAGGGCCTTATTTGAAACCCCTGATATTTCTGCCAGATAAACAATTTTGCAAATGTTCATTGGAAGTGGGTGCCTCATTTTGTTTTGTTTTGGTTTTTTTTTTTTCTGTTTTTTTTTTTTCTTTTTTTATTTAGGCACTAACACTTAGCATGCTTTGTCTTGTAGACCAAATAAGTGAATGAAAGTTCTGACTGCAGAAATCTATTTGCTAAGAATAGATTTAAGCTAGTTGACTAAGTATCAGGATCCTTACATATTTTCTGCTCCAAAATTCAGTTCTGGAAGCATTTTACCTAAGCAAATACAAACATTTTAGTAATTCCTTTTCCACTTTTGTTTTTCTTTCATCTTGCCAGTCACAAGAAATATTTTCATTCAGAGCTGTGAATCTGAAAAGTACAACTCTGGCAATGCTGCTGAACAAGTGAAATTAATTAAACAAAGCTGACTCAGTAAACAGGTTGATAGTAAGAGAGATCACAAAGGAAACCACCAGGAAACATGATGAAAACATAAAGTAATATTTGGGGAGTTTTAAATGCCTTTAGCTTTTAAGCAGTATTTAGCTCAGAAAAGGGACTTAGTATTAATCAGTATTTTCCTGAGGGCAAAATTTGACCTGTAGGAACTTTATGTTGAGTCCATGCTCTGATGAAGTCAATACAAATTGACCTCAGTGGTACTTGGCAGAAATTGCTTAATTAAAAAAAAAAAATAAATAGCTGTAATTAAAAAAACAAACCACAAGGCATCAGTGGAGCAGAACACAAGCTCAAATGTCATCGTCAGGACAGTGAGTAATGACACTTCGTTTGCTCCATTTATGAAATGAACAGTATCTCTTGTTGCTTGAAGCCCAGTTTCAGCAGATGTGGAGACACACCTTGTCCCTCCTGAGATGTAGGAGACACAATGTGGATTGCATTAAGGAAACAAGTCCCAATACAGTTCTTTCCATTTCTTAGGCAACTGTTAAGCTGCCACCAGGTTACTACACATAAAAGAAAAAGGAAGGACTATCCCTTCTTTAACTGCTGCATATTGAAAGGTAAGCAGCTATATTTTACAATCCTCACTGTGCTTTGCTCACCACGGCTGATGGTTGCCTTTTAGGTGATGCCAATGCTGCTCAGCCTTGTTTCTGAATTGTGATGACCCTTAGGCAGAGGCTAAGCATTTAGGTGTTCAGAGCAGTTTCAGGGCATGCACAGAAGGAGAAATACAGAAACTCTCAGACCACATCAGCAGGTGCTATGGATGCTTAGATACTCCCAAAGCTTCAGATCTCATATTTGAAGTAAGACTCTTAAGGGGGGCTGTCTAAATGATGGCAGGACAGGATGTGCGTATTATCTTGTAAGCGCTCTTGGCTACCTCAATTTAGGTGTTTCCAAAGGCTATCTAAGTCCTGTTATCAGAGAGTAAATCCCCCCCCCCTTTTTTTTTATGTGACCCTAAGCCATCCAGTTAAGAATTCTACAGAAAATGACTTTACCAAACAATGTTGCAACTACAGTAGAGGTCCTAATACTGTTCTCATATTCTTTGCAGACAAGGAAATAAAGACAGCAGTGCTATACAAAAACACGTTGCTTGTATAAGTGCATGGACATCATTAATGAAAAACAGCTGCATTCCTGAAGCCAAATGGTTTTGAATAAAACAATCATGGGGCTCCTTGGCACCTAAAGGAATGATTTAGGACATAAATTGCTGGGTTATGGAGTGGCCTTGAGACCTGTTATGTTTATACAAGCACATTAGTAACACTTTAACATCCCGTAACAAATCAGTAACTACAAATACGTCTAACATGTGGTAAGGCAAATGAAAACCCATCTAAAGTCTTTGGGTACAACACCTTTTTCCAAAAAGAAAAGGATTATACTAACAGTTCAAACCCAAAATATTTTGCCAGCACGTTTGTTCATTAAAATGGGATCCATTCTGAACACATCAGGTTCCTTTAAGACTAAAAGTCAGAGCTGTGTGCTCCAAGCCTTTTCATCAAGATGATTCATTCATTCATGGGAAGCATGGATTGTATGGCTGGCTTACGGTAGCGCTCTAAATTAGTACTCACACAATGGAGAGCTTATACAATTGCAGTAGTCCATATCCAGTAAAACTGCCTTAGTGCCTTGAATAATGGGCCTTGCTAAGTCTCTAACAGTTCTGTAAGAGCCTCTAAACAGCTGCACACAACACATGACCTGTGCCATCTTTACAATGCCTGCTAACCATGAAAGCAAGCTTTGGGAACTATTTCCTCTGCACCCTTACCATTGGACAGCATCAATTCTTTTGCTTTTTAGAGAACAAGGGGGTTTTATTTTTTTCCTCCTGTTTCTTTCTTCTTTTTTTTTTCTTTTCCTTTCCAATCAGCTCTCCACTGATCATCCTTCACACTTTAGCCTCTGCCCCAGAATACTCTGGACAATAGTACTGATTCCATCTGTGCTCTCCATTAAAGCCCTCATAATCCTTCTCCAAACAGCTGGACGCTCAGACTCCACACACAGACACTCCTTCTGTGGAACCGTTTGGCTACAATTATGCTGAGGCTGTGCTTATTTCAAGTTTCTGACTGCAAATGCCTTTCTTAGGGTCCCCTGGGGCTGCACTGCAGAATGTCCTGACGCAACAAATTTAACAATACTTTGAGCCAGACCCAGGCTCAGGCGATAAGACGATGCTCAGCCACCTCAGTGCCAAGCAGCACTTAGAAGGTATTTTTTAGACAAATGACAATATTAATGACAAGCTTCAAATTCCATGTCATTAAGCAATCATAAAGATGCATCTTCAGTTAATCAAATAGTTTTCATACCTTTATTTTAATACCAGAAGCGCTTCAATGTCTGTGTTTTGCTTAGAAGCCTTTTTCAAGAGCTGCAGCGATATGGCTCTCTTCAGCAACAGCACATTCACAGAATGATCTGACAGTGTCCACCATGGCTTGACGCAATTGACTATCAGGAAGCGACCAACAGAGTACACCCACAGGCCAGTCTAGTTGGGTACCTTGATTTTTCCAGGGACTTAACTTTCCTCAGACTCAACCAGTGTTCATTACATCTCACTTCAGACACGAAATACATCAAACATGTATTCAAAAAAATGCAAGAGTAACTCTCAATTAACTGTTTTTACAAGGAGTCTTTGCTGATACTCTAAAGTCAACGGTAAGTCCTACAGATCTAAGTGCATCTAATGTATTACAATGTGAATGTATGTCTGCGTCTGTATATACACACACGCATCATCTGTGCCCATACAGAACTACAAACACACATTTTTTCCAGTAGATGTGTGTGCACACGTCTCACACAGCACACAAGCAAATGAGGAAAGCTATCTATAAATCTCATTTCTGGTATTTATTTTAAAATGTAAATGTGTGTGTATGTGCACATGTACTGATATTTACACATATATTTATACACACAGTACCCACGAAACAGATGCCCCACACACAGGAGTCCACACGCATATGCAAGCATATAGGCATGCACCATACAAGAGATAGTGATACCCAAGGGAAAATTTAAAACAGAATGCAAACAGTATTTATCACACACCTCTGACAGTTTCACTTGCATAGCACACACTCTCCTGTCTGAACAGGGACAGAATTATATAACCCTCAATCTCTCAGAAGTATATTTTCTCTGCAGTCAATTGTCAGACACATGCCTTTTCCTCCCCAACTCTTCACATGGTATTACTGAGCTGCCATGTTACCCATACTCAGTCCTAGGCCTGAGGGACTTCTGAACTTCTCTATTTTGGAACTGATGAGGACTAAAATAAAAGGGGTTTTATTAATAGAAGTGGAGGACTCACAGTTTCCTAATAGGTCCCACAACACCTGTGTGTAGCCTTGAATCAGCTCACCATATTAGACTCAAATTTATGGAATTTTTATTGAAAAGAAACTTCAGGTGAGTTTTATGTGCTTATTTGACCTACAGAATGAAGCAGTTTTACAGGTTGAGTGGCTCAAAAATGTTCCAGAAAGTATTTAAACAGATTTTTAAAAATATGTTGCTTTCATAAAATGTTACAGTCTAAGGTATCATAAAGGTTGCGCTGCTATTAGTTGAAGGTATCAAGCATAATGCACAAGTGGTAAGTAGCATACCTCTCCTAAACAAGTCAATAAACACTGCCTACTGCATCAGTCCAGTACTTATTTACTGCTCTCCCACATGCATTATGTCCATAGTTAAAACTAAGATTGGCTTTTTGTTGTAAACCCAAGAATTCAAAGTACATGGTTCAAAGCACAGATAAATACCTAGATTAGATACTTTTTGATTAGTTCCCCCCATCTCAAGCGAGGTCATTTATTCTCCAAAGTCTTTACAGGTGGTCAACTATCAAAAGAACATACTTTCAGCTGAATTACAGGTGATTTGGCCAAGATCCTTTTGTGATATGGATTTAGAAATAGGTGCTAATTGTATTTTAAAAGTTCTTCTAGGGCTCCTTCATGCCACATTGCTGTGTCCTAGAAACTTATGAGGTTTATCCAAAAGATCTTGGCAAGATCTAGCATAAGGAAAGGCATGTTTGGGAAGTAACTCTCAGGTGTATTAAGAACGTCAGAATAGTCCGTCAGGCTCCAGCAGATTTTAAGGAGTGCCAAGTATCTGAGGAGGAACCAAGCTTTTATTAAAAAAGAAAAAAAAAAGAAAAAAGTGCTCTCTCACAGTTTTCCTTAAGGAAACAGCATTAAAGATATAAACAAGTTCTTAAAGGTTTTGTTACAGCATTTTTGCTGGATATCTTTTCTTAGTTGCTTTTTTTTTTTTTTCTCGTCTGTCGTAATCACCTCTGCCAGACAGTCCCCATTTCACCAGACATAAAAAAACCCTGATAAAATAACCTGCAACCTTCCTCTTTTTGATCACACTCACTGATCAGATGGACACCAATACTTACATTACCTCCAGAAATCCCCATTTACTCTCACTTCCACTATATTCAATAACTAGTTGTCAAACTTCATAACAAGTAGTTATGGGAAGGGTGTGGAAATGTAAATTTCAATTTAGTCACATAGAAGGAGCAGTTAGGAAGCAAAAGGCAGAACGATTGGCTTTCTTCTATCTTCATTTACCTGCTCCGAAATACCATTCCAAATCCTGGAAAACTCACTTGAAGATCAATGTAACCACCTACAAAGCCTCTCCAGGTTGACCTTTCCATTGCTCTTAAAAACAATGGAAAGCCTGAATGAAATGAAATGCTCTGTAATACTAAAAGGGCTTCTCAGAACAGGTTCTTCAGTCATGACCCGCTCTAGTTCCTTGGCTAAAAAATATTTTGTTGCTAGGTGGTACAGCTATTTTAGTAATGTTTTAAGTCTACCCAGAAAGTAGAAGGCCACCAAGGTAGAAACTGAATAGTGTCTGAGCAGTGATACCAAGCTCTCTTAATACAGGTCTAAATCATAAAGTTCAAGTCTCAATCCAATCTCTACAATGAATTCAGATCTGGTATTATGCTTAGCCTTTCATAAAAACAGGCGAAGGTCAGCTCCCAAGAATGTTGCACCACAGTCTTAAGGTTTTGGTTCAAACCTTTTCTAAACATAACAACAGTGTCTTTCATTTCAGTATGATCTGTTTAGTAACTACATCCCACACTCCCCCTCATTTTAAGTGAGCTGGAATTTCACTGGACGGTGCACCAAACAGTCAGCTCCAAGGCTGCTGCTGAAAATAAGCTTTTAGACATCATACAGAGTTTCTTTCCAACTGAAAACCAACCTTTGACCTAGTAAACCACGGTCAGATTTACTCTACATGCTCTACTCATGTAATGCAGCCACTGACTGCATGAACTGTGTGCCAGGAGCAGAATTTGGATTTTTTTCTCTTCCACCTTTTGTGTATCATTTATCTCCATGGCTCTAAATCACTTCAGGATAGGATAAATTCCTCCCTGACTCCCCCAAGCCCTGACCTCTGTATAATGTCGACTGGACATCATAACATACAGTCACAATTACAGTATTTTTACTAAACAATACTCTGATTTTTTTAGCCCAAGAAATACCAGAAGTCAAAAAATCTGTAACGATCATGTATTATGGCTCAACTAAAGGTCTGTTTACATTGGGTTTACTAAGAACTGTATTCAAACTGTTTATTGAAATCACTGGAGTTGCACTGAATTAGAACTGAAGCAACACAGGAAGCTATCCAGTCTAATGCTCTGACACAGTAAAACGGGATGCCAAAGGAAACAATACTTTTATTTCAAGTAAATCTTTTCTTTCAGTTTCAGGTGTCCTGCTTTTTCTCCCCTACGTTATGACCAAACTCTGGACTGCGGTATACAAAACCAGCTCACACTGACACCGGAAGAAGTACACATGCACAGGAGAAGAAAGATTTAGTCTTTCCCAATTATGAAATAACCTTAATTAACTCATCCACGTTCTCTTCAATACAACTAGAATGGAGATAAATCCTAATGTATGTAATATGCACGGCAAGATGATGATATGGCCAAATAGCAGTTTTCTGCATGTATTTTTTCTAATAAAGTTAGCTAGATGACAACTTAAAATAAAACTTGCATTTGTAATGTCAGGGTAGCTCAAAATTTCATGGAATTCAAAGCTTTTAGCTCATGAGGAGACAGAAATAGATTTTTTTTTTTTTCGCTATGGACTGAATTCCTGGAAGATTTCAGTCTTCTCTTTCTACTGATAAAAATGAATGGGATTTCACATATGTTCACCTTATCTTGAATAAAAATTGTTTCTTTAAGAACTCCACAAAATGTCAGACCAGTTTACCAGATAGTGGAAAAGCACTTATGCTGATATACACTAGACAATGATCTGCCACAGGACTCTTAAGAGTCACGGTTGAAACAGTCAGCTCTGCAACATCCCATACTGCATATACAGCATTAATGAGGATCAGACATCATTTGCCTTTGATTCCCATGTAGATCTTCAGTTGTTAGTCATAAAATTCTTCATGCAAATCAGGGAAAGAATTTTATCTTTAGAAGACACCACATTTCTCTGGGTTTTATGAGAATATGCACTATTCTAGAGTGTGAAAAAGGATCACTAAGAATTCTGGAAAGATGTAATAGACCAAATCCCATGAAATATGTGTTTCAGGCTGCAAATCTAAATGATCTGATTTGCTGTACTTCTGTTGAGCCCAGGACAAATCAATCCATCCACACAAAGCTCATTGAAGGTTTAGGCCCTTTAGACATTGAAAGCATAGAGAAACAAAACCAACAGCGAGCATCCCCGATCAGGCACTGAAAAGGCCTTGGGACTCTCAGTAGGAAAGTAAGAGTGATGAAATAAGCAAGGCGCTAGAACGGGGTGGGGGAAGGAGAACTATTAAAATCCCTTTTGGTAAATGGCCTTATAGTTCAAATTACAAATGAATTTAGGATCCATTTATCAGAAAAGATCTCACTGAAGCTCTGAGAAATATTTTAAGAAAACCAGGAACTACTTGTAAAATTGCAGTTGTCCATGAGTAACCAAGTATGCATCTGAATTCCTGAAAGAGTGAATCTTGTAAAGAGAACAAGATAGGTCCATATTAAAACTTTTAATGACTTTAGTTAAAAAAAAAAAAAAGAAAGGGAAAAAAAAAAAGGTAAAAAAAAAAAAGGTGGAACTTTGCAGCCAGCTGGCTCCATACCGAAAGCCAGGCTGCACAGCTTGAACTTAAAGCTATCTTAACATAATGAATAAGTGCCAATAATTAGCATATGTAGTGTGAACAGGTTTGCTGGCACAAGCAAGTGAAAAACTCCAAGGTAAAGTTATTATTAGGGAGTAATTAGCTCTGTGAAGTAAATGAGTGAAACAATAGCTGCCAGCACTGACAATATGGCTAACATCTGACTATGTGGAAGATAACATTGTAAAGTATTGCTCCCTGAGCTAGAATCTGTTAATAACCATATGTTAGTGTAATTAATGCAGAGTCTTTCTGACCTGTTGTCACATAAGAACAATACTTTCTTGGAAACATTCAAACAGGCAGCCCTACACTCATGGATGGCAAAAAATAATTTGGGAAGTTGCTTACAAACACCTTTTATTCTGCATTTCTTTAAAAAGAACTAAAAAACAGCAAAGGGGGTGTGGGGGGAGATAAGAAAAAAACCCAACACTTATGAACTGACTGCTTTCAAGGTTGACGGCAAAGATTTCAAACCCTGGACCAGGGCTTTCCAGACCAACTAAATCAAGCCCTAAAGGATACTCCTGGATTTTAGGGTGCTTGTAATCCAAGCCCAGACCAAAGTCTGTAATTTGATTATTTACACGGAATGGCTTAAACCCTTTATCCAAAATTTCCTTGAACTCCAGAGTGTTCAAATCCGAGTCTGGGTTCTGAATTTTTTGGCTTCAGCCCATTTCTAAATTGAATAGATCCCTCCAGGTGTCTGACATCCATCAGACATTCTGCCAAGGTCTTAATATATTGCTAGATACGGAGGGTCTCCACTTGTCCCCCACACAGGACATTTTCACCTCCAAATTAAAGGATTCTGTGTCTACAATGTGCAAGGCCAAAGATAATTTCTCTTGAGAAGGTACTAAAAATCATGCCCAGAACTTCTGAATTCTCATAATAAATGGCACTGATGCAGTATTTTCCTCCCTTCATATCAACAACTCAGAATGTTTCAATGAGGTCTAGTAAACGGAGCTTGCTCAACAAGCCTTACATAATTACTGTATTTTCAAGTCATCATACTGACGTAGTGTATTCTACAGAGTACGCATATCTCAAAAAGCATCCTGTCTCTGAAGCTCTCTGATACAAAGACCTTTGTAATTTAATTTGAACATATCTCTGTTCCAATTGAGCATCTCATATGCACCTCGTTAGAGCATGTACACTCACTGGCTCACAGCAACAGTTTTATAGAGAGGGCAAATTGTGGTCATGCATCCCAAAAGAATAGCCTTCATTTCCTGAAGAAAAAGTTTAACAACTTTAAGGACCTGGCCATATTTAATTTCAATTAAAAACCAACCAAACAAAAAATCCAAAATTTCATGCAAGCTTGTTAGTAGTTTCCTTTTTCACTTTTTAGAGGGGCATATACAAAAAAAAAACCCAACACCACCAAATGAAAAAAAAAAAAAAAAAAAAAGGGGGGGGGGTGTTAATGCTTCACAGCCTATTATGGCCAGGCAAAGGAGCCCTGCATGTTTGAGATCTCACACATTCATCTTCTCACTAAACATCTGTTTAAGGCTTGTGTGATCTACCTGTCAGCACCAGTGATCCATGAAGTGTTTGAACCTCCTGTCACAAACCTCAATGCTGGTTTGATCAGAGGCTTTGTGCACACTAATCACCCCCTTTATCTTTTCTAATGTTAGGAGAAAAAAAAAACACAGCAAGGCTGTCTTCCAACCTGACTGTAATTAATCTTTCCATGGGGGAACCTGCCTGGTTTGAAAAAGCAAGATCTGATGGGCTGCTGCTCTTTTTCTGCAAGGGCCTAATTTTTCCTACCAGGCATCTTTACACTTGAGTGGTACCCTTTACAAAATACTTTAACTATATCCCAGTGACAGTGAAACAACCTTCAAGATCATCTTGTGAATGAAACCACTGGTAACTTTGCTGAGAAAAAGAGACCAATGAAAGGAGTTTGACAGAAGCATGTTTAAACTATTTTCTCTTTTTAACTGCATGGGAAAAAAGGGAATCAGAATAAGAACTGGTCTCCTTTTCATGTCTCTCCTAAACTGCTCTCTTCACTAATAATCCCACTGCTACCTTTCTTCTACTCAGCTGCACAGAAACGTACTGAAAGCTGCAGGAGTTCCCAAGAGGGAACAGATAACATCAGGTGCTTTTTCATTTTATTACAGCTTGCCTTTTGCCACTATTTGCTTTCTGTGACATAAGGGGAATGAATGCTGTGCATGATACAGACTGCAATTCAAAGTGCATTTTCGATGAGGCCCATACTGAATGGAAATGAGACAAATAAGCGTAAATTTACTTACATCTTTTCTGATAAAGGAAGCTTACTTTGCTCTTCAGCATCCTGAGTCCAGGCATTAGCAGCAACTTACAAGTCTAGTGAGCAGACAGTAGGAAGCAGAAAAACTGCTGCTGCAAAACCAAATTTGAGTATGTATTTCATGGTAATCCCCAACCTAAATGTCAAAAGCCTTGACATGGACAGAACGATCTATACGTAGGTAGAGTTCATTTGGACCATTATCGACTCAGAAGGAAAAACCTTAGGGCTTCATGCAGTAAAGCAGCAAGTAATTGGTGGGAGGTGACTACTGCAATCACACTGATGCCCCATATCAGCCAAGGCTCTTCAACACAAGGCTGTGTCACACAAAATCAGTAACTCTCAGAATCCAGGTGAATTCAGACAGGGAAGTAAGTAAAGTTAGGTGAATCTTTCTATTACTGTCATCATTTCTTAGTTATATTGTGAGAAAGTTCAAAGGACTCCAGAGGTCCAACATCTGACTGTGCATGATCAAAGAGAGTCCTGCATATTCTTGTATCTTTTTTTGAGACAAGATACCACAAGCATGAAACACTATGAGGTAGAAAGGAGTAAATGTCTACCAACATTACATAGGCTGCTGTGCTTAGCTCCAGCCTAGATTTCATGGATTTGCTAATTGCTTGCAGGTAACAGCAGCATTAAAATATGAGGAATAATTTGGGCAATACGAAGACTTGAACCATTCTGGAGAGGTTGGTTCAGACCCTCTGAACTCTACATATTTGGGGCACTTTGGAATAATGCGTAAGACAGGATAGGAAAAGTGAACAAATAATACAATGAGAAGACTGTCATCAACAGAACAGATCAGGATCAGAATAAACTATAGGAGAAAAAACACAAGTGACAGATCTCTGAATAACCTTGGAAAAAAGACACCAAACTTTAGTTTCATGTTATGGAAAACAAGGAGCTAATGCCTAGGCTGAAAGAAGGACTTGGGTCCAATAGTATCAACAGAAGTGAAGGGATGACGGTAAATCCTGCCAGGGAATCAGGAAAGCAATGGAAATGTAACGACAATAGAAGACTCGGCAATCAAATCGTGAGATTGATAAAGACATGGTTAAGTTTTAGGCAGAAGAAAAGAAAAAGTTGGATTTGAAATGTGATACTAAAATAATCAAGAAGATTTGGGACAAGAGACAATGGAAGAGTCAGAATGGTTTCTTGAAATATGAATCCGCTTGATAGGGAGGAAGATGATGTTGCTGCCAATAATAAAGAAAAGAGAAAGGAAAGAAGCTTCGAGAAGACAGCTGATAAGTTCATCTGATGTTACAGTTTCTGTCCAAGACTGATGTCTCCTCTAGCTGGAGATTAAGGCACTTGAACCACAACTTATTTACCACCTTTCTTATTTCCTGGCTAGGAAGAAACACCTGGTATTCCAGACTGGTGCCCTATATTGAAGCTTGACAGCAAATTGTGTATACAGTCCATTTAAATTTGATAAAGCACACAGGTCAACATCCAGATAAACTCTGTACCATACATACTTTGATTATAGAGTGAGGACAGGACTAAACCAGTATCTTATCCAGTACACAATCATATTGGTTTAAATCAAAATCTCTTTGAGTAACTAATCGTTCAGAAGAGCTGAGATTCTATAAAGGATATAATGTGATGTAAACAGTATCTTAGGCATGGATAGGATTACAACAACATTAAAGAACAACTGAACCATCCTGTATAAGGAAGAAAGGGAAGATATATCAATTTTTTACAATGTCATTAAAAAGCAGTGATGTAACTAACAGAAGGATTTTTCTTTGCTTTTGGTGCTTAGCCTTCTAATACTTATACCCCATAGCATCATGGTATGATCATATTGCTTGACAAAAAGGAAAGACATGGTCTTCTCTTACTTAGCTGTAAGAATTAGATTTCTACATTTTAACTTAAAACATGATGACTAACTACTCCAAACTTCACCTTCCCATATGTATAATGAGAATAACGCTTATGGCCAGTGATGTCCTGGGATGTTAAAAATAGTTTTTAAAAGTTAAAAATAAACTTTGCAGGTTGTGTGCATGTGCGCACACACCACTTGAAGACTACAGGGTTCTCTTGCCGATTCTCCTGAGGTTTATTGGCTTTGGAGGTGTACCTGTAAGCACTTATCCAAAACTCACATCCAAGTTTGTATTCATTAACTTAAAGCCTGCTCTCCCATATTTCTAAGAACTGCTTGGGAGAGCTGGCTTGAAACCTTGTCTTCAGCAGTACAAATAACCAGCTGAACTGTATCATATAGCAGCAGTAGCAGCAGTACAAAAAGAAGACACCTTCCCTGCAGAGTTCAGTGGATAAAGAAGTTACAGCACTGGTCCTTCCACTGGATTTGCCTTCTTCAGATCATTCACACCTCTTCCAGTCCTCTGCAGCGGAAATACTGCAAGAAGGCATTCAGCAGCACTATCATATCCAAGAAAGATGTGAACAAAACCAACTATAGTTTTATTACGCTACAATCTAAAGAAAAAATACAAACAAAACCACACTTGAAAATTATTACAATTAAAACCACTTCTCTCCTAGTGGTTTGTTGAATTGTCAGTGCTGACTTACACATGCACACAAACAAAATGTTTAGTGTAGAGATGTCAGACCAGCTGAAAAAAACCCCAACACATTATGCTGGTGACATTTACTTTTTCCAGTGGCAGCTATGAATAAAGCACTCATGAGTGAATCTCGAAAGGCTGGAAACTTCAGTAAACATCTAAGCCTCCTCTAAAATCAAACAGGAGGCAGTCTAAGAAGATCCCAACTTCTTTCATATGCCTAGCTGCTTCTGACACCAACTGAACAAGAAATTAATTCTCATCCTGTTTTTCCTCTGAAGCCCAAGAGCACTTTCATCCCTCTCATAGCATATGAGGATGCTAAGTAAAATCAGTGTACGTTGTAAAGTAACTTAAGTGAACTCCAGAAAGGCAGAGAAATATGTTTGTGAGTATATGTATATTGAGGAGAAGGCAAAGGGCATTCAAAGGATATTAAAGAAAGTAATAACCTTTAAGGAACACCCAAAGGATTGTCTTGACCACTTGTCTTACTGAAATTTACCCTCTGAAAACAATGCCTGCTAAAGACAAAGGATTTTATTACTGCTTTTAATGGGTGCTCTAATAATTCCCTGCTTTCTAAGACTTCATGTATAAGATGCTTATGAGAAAAGATCCTGGTCTTTCACTAAATAAAAAGAAAAAAAGTTTAAACAAAAATTTTATCAGTTCCGTAAGTTTCACTGCTTTAGTCTATTTATTGCCCCATTTTAAAACAGATACTGAACCCTTCATTTCCTGCACAAATTCAGTGAAATTTATTTTTCCCTATAACTCGATACTTCCAAAAGTAGCAAGAAAGGAATAGCTGTCTTGTGGAAAGATCTGCCTACCCTATGAACATCTATTTCCCATGGATGCAGGAGATTAGAAAAACTGTGGAAAATGGAAACAAATGGGGAAGAAAGGCAGAGTCCATTATATTCTTTCATTCCAGAGGGTTAACAGTTACACTTAACAGCTTTACCTGCATCTTTGGCTGCCTTTTCTGATTAGTGTTTTTTGCTGTATTTGGTAGAGATACAATTACTCAGTTCTCTTAAAAAAAAGGGTATCTTTCTTTCACTTTCATACTTTAGAACTTTAACAAGGGCTGTCAACACTGTTTCTGCGTATGCATCTTCTGAAATACTAGCTAGCATCCTCTACTAAAGGTAGTTTCTTGTTTGTCAAATTCTGTGTCCCTTTCTAGAAAAGCAGCATATGGAGCAGGTAGAGAGGTTGAAAAGTAAAAAAGGACAAAGCAGAAAGTACTGTGTCAACCTCAATAACCATCCCACAAGGCTGGAACAACTATTTTATTTTATTTGCCATTGAACAGCCCAACTCCAAATAGGTGCTTAATTAACTCAGAGTGCCAGTCTAAACGTTTAGCCTGAAGCAGCCTGACAAAGAAAAAAGTATCTCCATACTGCATTTGCAGATGTAGAGCATCAGGCACCAGAAGAAACTGTTAAAAACAAAATGCAGGGAATTTGTATGATACACACATCCAAGCGTAAAGATAGAACTCCCAATACAGCAAAGTTTCTGCTATGACAAAACTTTATGCAAGGGTAAAGAGCCTTAAGGACAGAAAATGAGGGCATTTATGGCTGAATCCTATTTCCACAAAATAAAATTCTACCAGATATGAGGCAACTGATTTATTAAAAAAAAAAAAAGAAGAAGACAAATCTAGGAAAACACTTTTTAAAAAATGTAAGCACAATATGCTCAGAGGAGGATAAACAAGATTAAGGATTTATAAAACTCAATGCAAAACACCTCAATATTGGTTTAAGAAAGGATAAAGGCTCACAGTCGCATAACAGACGACAGAAGAAACAAGAAGGGCAACATACGTCTTGCCCCCAGTACTTGACATCCTATTCAGTGGCAGAAGCACAGATTTAGACAGTCTCCCCTCTTGTTTCTTGGGGACTTGACAAGGGACTACACCAAATTAGAAGGAAAGGAATGCTCTGGCAGCTGACTTTTGTGTATTTGACTTCTTGCCCACCACCCTATAAAACAGGTATATTTCTGGCATGCAGCAATACATGGTGACCCTTAAAATTAGATGGTCCTCAAATATTTTCTGTTAAGGTATACTCAAAGCCTTGGCAATGCAATAATCTTCCTCCCTCTTTATTATATGAAAAGGTGCCATGCTGTGACTGTTTTAATCACTGAATAAACAAAGTGCCCAGCACCTGTCCTACCTTTTATTATCATAAAAATCCTGTTTTGTTTTGTAATTCTAAAACATCAGCAACTCACCCTTAGGTGAGCATGTGTTTATGCTGCCCCTACTGTTGCCTTTGTGGTTTCATTATTAGCAAGCCATTAAATGAAAAACAGAAGAAGGGGAGAGGAGAGAAAAGCAGGCCTGAGGCACAGCCATTTGTGCCTACTAAATAGGACAAGTCGGCCTTAGGTAACCAGGGCCCTGAGACTGGCATGAAAGCCAGTTAAGTATCCCGAAACGGAAAAGAAAGCAAGTTAGTGAATGAACCACTCTGAGCGGGAGCAGATAAATCCAGGACAAAAAAAACATGGACAGACATCCCACTGACATTTAGCACAGCTTAGCACAGCCGGAATGGAATAAAAACCCAGCAGTGGCCAAGGTGAGGAGAGGGTTCATGCATAATGACTGGTAAGTGCCTTACACTCTGGTTTGTTTAGGCAGTTTTCATGGAATCAAGGGATGCTTGAAAAAGAAATGTATGTACTGACAGTCTTGGCTTTGTTACGATGAATGGATCTAGAAAAATTTAAGCACAGAAAATGTTAAAAATGCAAAGAAAAAGGTGTCCTCACCTTGAAGAGGGAAGAAATTTACCCTCACAAACTTTTTACCACTTATTCACTAACATTTTACTGATGGATTGGAGCAGACTTTCGGCGTTAAACTCTACTAATATGATTCAGTGTAATGGCACCAACACAGATCTGACTTTAAAACTAAAAAGGATTGTTTTCTGCATGTTTCCCCGCCTCATTCTCCTCTCACAACCACTACTAAATTCTGTAGAAAAACAGTAAAAATAGAGGCAGAAGATAAAAACCTAGAAGGCCTGAATCTCTGATCACTCTGCACTTCAGTTCACATTTTATATCGTGGCCCAATGGGAAAAGACTGACAATCTGGGTTCTGTTCCTGGTGCTGGCAATGAGCTACAGTCTAACAATGTGCAAGCTGCTTCCCCTCTGTCCTCAATTCCCCTGGTCTGAAAAACAGGATGCTTAAAAAATAAATAAAATAAAACAAATTTAAAAAAAAAAAAGAGAAAGAAAGGGTAAAAAAAAAAGATTCCAAGATCCTGCTATGCCAGTGCTGCATAAGATCTGGATCATACAGTAATATCCATGCAAACAGACGGTGAAATGGAAGTAAAATTTAGAAAACTTAGTGATTGAATGCTATTTTGTAGAGCTGCAAGTAACCACAAGGGCTGAAAAGGCCAAGAAGAATCACACATGGCAGTAATGAAATGCAGGATGATGCTTCTAGATCAAAGTTTCCATGCACATAGAGTAACATCTGAATTTTAAGTCACAAGAGTATTCTGACATCTCTTTCTACTACTTAATAGGCAGTAACAACGATTTACCACAGTTTCTCTAAGATATGTAAAACAAAAATAGCCAAGCATTGTGGGAAATCTATATTGCCAAAGCTTTCTGAAATAACCTGAGTAAAGACAAATCATGAGTTCAAGAAAGTGTCCTTCATGTAAGTATTTCAGTTTCCTTCTGAAGCAGTAAGAACCTTACAGATAAGGACCAAACTTCCTACCCTAATCTTTATTTCTAAAAAAAGGGATTGGGCAAATAGGCTCAACATCTTAAGGCCCACTTTTCCCAGGGACTGGATAGAATTAGATCTGAGTAGGTTTATCTCAATCGAACTAGGATAGTTTTTTATTGAAAAAATAAAAATCCGTATTTTAACCAGCAAAGTTTAATCCCTTCTTTTCCTGTGAAAACTCAGATAAGTTTGATTTTGTGCCTCTCGCTGTCTCCATATTCCAGGTATTATGTCATTGCACATTAGACTGTGTCAACACACCGTGACTTCGTCCCTGCTAATGCAAAACCTCAGAAAACATGGAGCCAGGAGATAATTTCAGAGAGCTTTTTTTTCTCTTTTTAATGTAACTCGGTATTTATCCTCCCATATTTCTGACATTTCCATTGAGTGATAGTCCCAAAACGAAGAAAATCAGTCTTTTGCATGCAAAGCCGTCTTAAAGCAGACTGTTGAGTAGCAATCTTTCTGGGCAGGTGAGTTTCACATATGTCTTCAGGAAGCATCACTGCCTTGCAAAATCCAAGAACACCAATGACAGGCTTCCAAGGAAGCCTCCTCAAGTCCGCTTCTGGTGGAAAGAAGGCTTAACCTCCTATAAAAGCACACCTCCTGAAGGAATGGGGATATGATGCCTGAAGGAAAAATGGGTGCAAGGCTCTTAGAAAATGCACCCATATTCTTAGAAGAGCCACCCGTGAGTGAAGTTTGCATGCCAGAACATAAGAAAGAGCTGCTTTCAGAATAGTCTGCTTGTTTAAAACAGTCTATTTTTAAAAAAAAAATTGAAGCATTAAAACAGTGGCTTAACATAAAGAAAATTAATACAGAGAAGGAGCTGTGTGGAACCTGATGAAATTGTTACATCATGTTAGTTTCTTCTGCATTTTGTCCATAAATTTCAGCACAAAGTGTCTCTAAATGCTCATGTTCTGATTTTATTATGTTTTACACTTGCACAGGAAAAGGGAATTCCAGGCCCCTGCCAGTGATGTATTAAGAAAAAATAAAATAAAACTTCATGGGTTTTGAGTCAAATAATGAAATGAACTATTTTTGTTGCACTAGGTAACTAAACACTAACAAATGCAGACAACACATTTCAACAGAAAGAACTGATTTAGGAAACTACATTATATAGCCTTATTAAAGTCCCATCTTCCACTGTTAACTACTGCATTCTAAAGCAAACGTCAGCTTGGGGGGGGGGGGGGGGGGGGTAACGTTTCTAAATTAAACACCCTTCAAACACACTTTCTGACAGCTATCTTCATATTTTCCACAGATGCTGCCACTGCCACAAAGTTAGGCACTAAAATAGATGCAATGCTAGTGTCACGTCTAAGCTGTGCTGATACCCCTGCCTCTGTAACTGCCGGTTGGTCTGCACCAGGAGGAAAAACACACTTTATATAGAGAGGATCTCAAAGGCACTGCAGATGACATTTTGGAAGGTCTAACTGATCAAAGCAACAGAAAATCATCAGAAGGAGGAATGCCTCAGACTGAAAACAAGAGTCCATCCATATTCATTCCCTAGATATGCATTATCTCTGTTAGGTTGAAATGATGTAAGTTATTCGACTTCTGGAGATTCACAGGGTAGCCTGTACATATGTAGCATTCTCTGAGGTTTTGCTTACCCTGTAAATCATTATGCCTATATTCTTAATTGTTTGGCACAGCTCCCAGGACATCCATTACATCTCTTCTAACTAATGCATATTTGTATCTGTTCACCCCCACGGCTTCTAACCAATAAATCTCCTGGCATAAAGAGAAGAGCATGAAAATAACGCATTATGGGTGAGTAATATTCCATCAGGATACTTAAACAGTGTGGGCCAACTAACCACTCAAAACCATGGTCCAGCCTCTTACCCCTCTTTGGTTTGCATTGCTTCTCTGGCTGTATTAACCTATAGAGAGTCAAGAATATAATACTAGAGCCCTATTCTAAACAAAAAATAGAAAGACTATTAAATGTAAGTTGATAGCATGGGGTACTGATTTACACATACCTTTTTTCATCTACAACACACCTAAGCTCTTGCCACAACCGGCGAGAGCTCCCTGAAATACTCCCATACCTAAGCCAGGAAACCCAGCTTAATAGCACTGGGTCCTCATTAACAGCAGGTATGACTGTGTGAAAGAAAAATGTAAGACAGGTAGGAAAATACCTGCGCTACCTATAACCCAATAGACTGAGATGCGCTCCAGTAGATGCAGAAAAAGGGCCTAGTTTCTAACCCTTGGTTCCCCCTTGAGAAACTCTGAGGAAGGCTCTCCCAACCAACAGACAATGGTATTTGTGGAGGCAGCAACAGGAAACACAGGGAAAAGGGAGCTCTTTTTGCAGAAACAGTTTGCTCTTTTTGAAGCATTCCCATGGCTGCATCCAGGCTCTGAGGGGAGTACAGTATCACAAAGGTAAAAATGAATCAGCTCTGGGGTGAAAGACAGGAGAAAAGGCAAACACATCCATACTAGAAGAGAGACAGACTTCAGCAATGAGAGCAGAGGGATGGAGGGCATTTGTGCAAATACAGATTACATGTGCAATTCATTTAGAGGCAGTGGCATTTTTATCACAAAGAAGAGTTTAATCAAAGTCTCAAGAGATCTGCCATAAAGGAAGCCCTTGCCTTGCTGCCTTGGCTGCTTGAAAGAAACACCTGTTATGTGCAACAAAAAAAAAAAAAGACAAAACAAACAATAGGTATAGAAAGGAGGCCATGGTTCAAACAATGTGGAACGGAGAAGCACAGTTTTCTCTAAACGAAGGGCTAGAATCCTATCAAATGAACAGCTGGGAAAAGCGTAATTCTTTATATTTGCAGGGAAGTTGCACAGATTACATGATGGCAACAAATACAATATACGTATCTGAGCTCTGCTTCCTAGGTACCAGAAAGGACAGGAACCTCCTAAGATATCCCTGAGTGGAAGAATAAATTTGCTTGAGTCCAGCTCCAGGAAAAAAAGATAGCCAGCTTTCAAATGAACACAATGGACAATTTTCCTCCCATGGGGCCTTTTTGTAAGAGTTTCTGCTAAAAGGATACAGAGCTCAAACAACCCTCTCAAAAGATGCAGAAAGCAAACTTGTGATTTCAACAAATCCAGAGGGGATGTGAATAACACCTGTAATAACTTAGGATATTATTAACACAGAAATCAGAATTCTGTGTCAGTAAGTTGATTACAGTTTTAATTTCTTTTTTCTGGTTGTACCAAAAAGACAGGAATTCTTAACTGTGCTATAATAAGTAATACAAGGGAAGCAGACATAAGTAACACCCTGAACTTGTAACACAGAAAGATGAAAATCTTGAAAAATAGTACTTCAAATCTGCCTTTCAGGTCAAGTAAAGAAGAGATGCACGATATAGAGCATAAACTAGAATGTATCAGCTGTCCACAGTTTTGCTTCCTGTCACAACGGCAAAGAAACTCATGGATCCATCATGTATCTGGGAGCTATCCTACACCAGGAAACATCCTGCTGCCAGAACTGGGCTCTGTGGAAGAACAGGGGCAATCTTTATAAGGAAGGGGTGTTTATAGCTATAAAGCTACCCAAAGAATTACAGAAAGGGAAAAGAAGTAAGCTTGAAAGTTTTATTTCCTTAAAGTTGTCTAATTTCAAACAATTTGAGTCTATTTCCGCTTACTGTGCAACTCCCAGTGCATGCATTAGGCTGTCTGTATCACTGGGAAATACTGCAATCTAAAGTAAGGGCTCTCCCTATTTGACACGATTTCAGCTGAAGAGGAACTGTCAGCAGCGCTGAAGAACTCATAGTGCCTTGAACAATCCACATCTAAGATCAGCTATAATTTGGTAAGCATTCACAACTCGTGGTCAAGAATGGAAAACAATCCTATTCCTTCCCACTAAAATCCTTCAGTAACATTAAAGAATTATGTCCAGAAAAATAATAACGTTTGTAATTGATACCTGAATTGGGGCACTCCCAATTTCAAAATGTGTGCCTATGTGCATGTAAGGCGGCTTACTTCTGTGTGTAAAATAAGAACATAATCAATCAGCAGTTTAATATATGCTTACTTATTCCTGGACTACAGATTCAGACTCCAGGGTTAAAAAAAATGGAAATGATGCTTAATTTAGCCACACATGATTCTTAAGGATTTTAAGAACTTAAAACTCATTACACATGGTATATAAAACAGCCCCTCTTGCTGACACACTGGAGCTCAGTAAAGCTTAAACAGCAGACAAGATTCTACACGCAGCATGCAAGATGAGAAAGCATATTCATGTCACACACAGATTTAAAGGGCCAAATGCTTAAACAGGCTTCCATCAAATGCTCAAAGCCAAGACACTCCTTAACTAAAAGACCTGTGGCTTTGCAGTTTGTACCTTCAGCCTTGGTTTTCTTGCTAAAGCATAGAGAGTGTGGCAAATTAGGAAGGAAGAATCGATTAGTATCAACTTGTGATTACAGCCAATCTGGTCCCAACCCCAGTGAGGGAGAAAAGAAGGAGCACATGGAAGGTGTTGAAAAGAAAGACTCAAGCTCAATTTTCAACACAGCCAACCCGAATTCAACAAAGACACTCAAGTGATCTATCTCCCTTTCCAAGGGCAGCAACAGCAAAAAAAGTCTTCTCTATCCCGATGGAGAAAAAGAAAATGAGAAAGCAAGAAAATAGGATACAGAAAGAAAGGGGCTTCATGGTACAGGCTCCTATCCACCGCAGCCAGAAAACTCCCGCTAGCCCAGGAGAACAGAGCACTTCTCCTGTAACTCCGGGGACGCTTGGCACCTCTCCCATGCTGACATTTCAGGGTTGAAGCTGTGTTCACAACACACTATAGGTGGTTGGTATATCAGTATTATGTGCTTTTATAGTCATCAAAACCACATAAAAACACAGTTAAAATAATGCTCTTTGGATGAAAAGTCAAGGGCATTAGGGAATACCAGAATTAAGACTGTCAACATCATTTTAATTTTCCCTCTTGTGAATACAGTCTACAATTACATTATCACATAATTCTGCTCCCCCAGGGTATCATTTTTTATTCAATATGTATGACAGAGATACCTGGGAATAAAATAAAGAATCCTATTTAACTTAATTCTGTCACTTGTAACTTTCAAATGTCTCACTTCATTACCTAACTAATGTATCACTATGTATACAAAAGTGTACAAAAAAAAAGTGTACAGGTGTACAAAAGTATAGAAATCTCATGATTATTTCTGTCCAAATCCATTTAAAATTGAGATTTATGAACAATTTTGTTGAAACTACCCAAGTTTCACCTTTAATTTGCTGAATACAATCAACTATCATCTTTCAAACCGGATAAAAACTATTTTGTGATACGAACATTTTAAAAGTAGTTTCCTCGCTGTGTCAAATGATTATAAACTCCAAGTACTGTGAATTAAATTTGTCCAATTTTACTGTTACTATTACCTTTCATATAAGTCTTCATTTTAGTTTCTATAATTCTACTATGCTTATCTTGAAAGTTAAACTCTTTCATTTACCTTCTAGATACAAGAAACTGATGTATATTTCTTAGGCTTTTCAAAGCATACTTCAACCAATTTGAACAAAAATCTGAACTGTTTCCTTGCAATTATTTTCCTATTACACATTTTATTCAACTTTCGCATGTGGAAGTTGAACTTAAATGCATACTACATGCAGTATGCAAAATAAAGGCAGCTGGCCTGAAACCTGTAACTCTTCAGTTCATCTTTGCTCAACAGAAACTTCCAAGACACAGCTCTACCTTTCCCTGTCTTTCTCCAGACTTCTAAGTCAGGCTTGACCCACATTGCCCCTTCAATCACTACCCTTCAAGGGATTAAACTATTTCATTTACTCTTCTTACAAGTATCAAGCACAATTAATTGACCTCCACTTTAATTTACACAATGTAATTCAGTAAGAGATAAGCAACAGAACAAAAATGAAACTGTTTCACTTGGCCTCTTGCATGATATTACCATCAATGGTGAGCTCATCTTGCCTCCTAAACTATGCAGGGTAAGGCATCATCAGCTTTCGGATGCCAGATGTCTGAGGAAAATCCAAGGTGGTGAAGACAGCGGTGTTGATTCAGTAGGTGGAACCATACTTTTCCCTCTGAATCATTTTTAGCCATTATTCCAGCAGGGTTTGACGTAGTCTATTTTGAATGAGCCATCAAAATGAAGTCGTGACCACTTATGATGGCAAGAGATGAATCAGAAAAGAAAGTCATTGCCAGTAGAAATTAAATGATCCCCGAAATTCTCTCTCTTGATACAGGTATGGGTGCTGGTGGCAATTCTGGAATGCCAATGCCAAATATAACCTGTACTTCAAATATAGATGTTTTGGTTAGAAAAATAACCATTTTAGAACAAGATGGACAGAATTTAATGCCCAGATGCAGTGCTCAGGATCCTAGCAAAAGATAATGGTCCCTATACAGTAACACTCCCAATGATGCTAGGATAAGAGGTACAAACCTGACAGCAGTTTTTTGAAGTACTACTAGTGGACACAGATTAACATTATGCATCTCATGTCCAAATTCCAGTTTGAGAAATTATACACTACTTGCTTCTGTCTCCTTGTTCTCCCATTTTAGGTGAAGACCCACACCCCGTCTCAGCTCTGAGTATGTGTGCTTGTATTTCTACACAATGTCTGCAGGGAGAACTCTACCAGGTTAACTCCCACGATGCTTGCTAAGGCAGCTTGAAATATTACCACTGACAGTGGAACAACCCAACCTGCACTGGCTGTTACTGGTATCATTACAGCGTCAGTACACAAAAATGCACCCTCACACCTCAGATCCTGCAGGTCAGAATCTCCTAATGTAAGTATCACTAAATAGTATCACCAACAAACACGTACCAAAAAAAAAAGTTCCATCTTCTATTCATGCTACATTTCACTACAAAGCACAACTCCTACATAACCTTAAAAAGCATTTTGTGAGTTTAGTTAAAGCCAGGCAATCCCACACATATTCCATAATACTGAAAAAGAAATAAATGATATCCAAATTTGGCTTACGAGTTTCATTCTCTTTGGAATCCTTCAGGATGTCACATGCTACATAACCCAAGTATTACCTGGTCAACAGAGATGAAAACCCCCAAATTCAGAGAAATCACCAGAATGATACAGTTATGAATTTTTGATTCATTTATTTTTCTGGAAGGTAAGACCCCACAATAAATGCTCTCAAATTATGCAGCTATCTGAGTCATTTTGCAACTGGTGACCCTTATAATGATGTTCTCATTTTCAGAGCCAATGCGATGCCACACAGTGATTTGTCTGTTAAATTGAATCTTTGCCTCTAGATAGATAGATAGATATAAAGTTTATTTTGAAATGTCTCCTAGTGCCTCTGAGTCTGACTGATGTGAGATGTTATTTTGAACATGCCAAAGCATCTGAACGGCTCCAGTCCTTTCTTTTCAGCGTGCATTCCTTGATAAGTGGCAAAGCTTCCCACTTATCAGTCACTCAAAGTGACTGTGGCTGTCAGTTGTGTACAAAGCGCAATCAGTTTGGAAGCAGAGACACCAGCATTTTTCTTCTCAGCTTGAAGCAAACACGTTTTGACTGCTAGTCATTCAATTTTAAAGCATCTTCAATTAGGGGTGGATGAAGATATAAAGAAAACACATCCTAAACACCTCCACCAGCCAGCAGTAAAAAATTTATTGTTATCTCCTGCTTTACCTTACTGCAGAGGCAGCAGTAGCAGGTTTTTTTTGGCTGCACAACAAAAGTACTCATGACTACACACGCTCCATACAGACAAGAACACAGCCATAAAGAGTTCATATACAGCTTCTCAAGCCATTTACACAACCTACCGTGGTAGCTTCTGCTCCTGTACCTCTGCTGCCTGCTGTGTAAACACCTGCACAGGTACACAAAACGTGTACAGCTCACATGCACACAGGTACACCACCCCACATATTTTGAACAAACACATTCACAAAATGACATATGCACAGTCTATAGCAAATAAAATGCTGAGCAGAACCATTAAAAAGACCATGGAAATAATGACAAGGAGGGAAAAGAAAAGAGAGGGCTGGCAGAAAGGAGGAGTTGATGTGGGAAAGGGTGGGCATCTGTGTAAGGAAGATTGCTTGGTACCGCAGTGTCACAGAGCTGGAAGTAGCCAAAGTTGTGGGGTGCCTCAGAGAGATGCACAAATTGGAGAGGGGATCTGAAGACAAAAGTCAAGACAGGGCCCTGGAATGCAAGTTCTCTGAGAGGGCGCTTGTGGAGGGCAGAGAGACCCAGGTGAGGCCTTGGAGTACTATGTTGCCAGCTGCGATGACTCTATTTAACTGCTGGCGTTTTTCTTGCAGTCCTTGTTGCTGGATTATTATGTGTGTTTCAGCATTCTGTTT
Source organism: Pezoporus occidentalis (assembly GCF_034315485.1). NCBI lineage: Eukaryota > Metazoa > Chordata > Aves > Psittaciformes > Psittacidae > Pezoporus > Pezoporus occidentalis. The sequence goes on along the minus strand of NW_026913748.1, from coordinate 12,396,312 downwards.
TGTTTTTTTTAATAAAAATATGTTTCCTGCCCTCCCTTGTGATTGTGTGAGAGAACTGGAAAATGGGAACACTGAAAGCTCTGTAACAAAAAGGAAATTAAGAAAAGATGCTAAAATTGTGAGAAAAGAGTCATGAAGTTCAAAACAATCTCATAATTTTAGAACATTTGGACTGGTAACACTGGAGAAAGCTTCATTATCAGTAAGTGCTGTTGGAAACATGCAGCTCAGCATAGTCAAAAAAAAACTGATTTATCTCATGAAAACATGCCCTTACTATCTCAATAAATTCAAGTCATACAAGTCTCAAGCAGATTCTCCTTGTTTGCATTGGTGCAACTACACCAGTCAGCACATTTGGATTGTGTAAGAGTGCAAGAAAGGCTTGAGATCGTATTACCTGCTCTTTGGAAGTAAAATCATGGCACACTGGTGCAAAGTGTTGCTTTGCACAGAAATAAGTTCAGATAAACACCTCACCAATCTGCAATCTTTTACATAACTTCACTTCTATGGAAGTGTTCAAGGCTAGGCTGGATGTGGAAGGGGGCTTGGAACTAGACAATCTCTAAGGTCCCTTCAACCTAAACCATTCTGTGATTCCACAAGAAAAGGAAGCAAAGACCCACAGATTACCCTAAAGAACATATGTCAGACCCTTCAGCCAAATACACGTTATTTACTGAACTTGAGAGGACAGAAAGCAATTAGCTCATCCTGACTGCCAGCCTAGATTTTTCTTTCACTCCTCCCTTTCCCTATTTCCTCCCCCAACCTTGCCTTTTTTTCTTTTTTTGTGTGCAGTTTTTTTTTTGTTTTTTTTTTTTTTTCTGGTTGTTTTCTTGAATAATTAATTTCCCAGGGGCTTTTCCCTACTCAAGGGACAGGCGAGTTATTCTGATAACTGATACGACATCAGCTGCAGAGCTTTTGTGAGAAACAATTGTTTTGCCTCTTTGCCGGCAACCTCAGTTGTTTGGGAAGAGGTTGCAAAGTCATGGGAAAGGCTGCAGTGTGACTCCTTATTGGGCCTGTCTCACTGAATCCAGTATGCCCATGTTTATAACTTACAGGAAAACAGCTGCTCCTGACACATGATGAATTTGGACAAAATGTCCCCAGTCTACGAGCCTGTTCAGTTTGACTGTGCAGTCGCAGCTTGTCATATCCACACAGGCAAAAACAAAACAAAAAACAAACCATCTCAGTGGATGGAGCCTGTTCTGAAAACATTTTGCAGAGTGAGAAGGAAGATAGTTTCTCAGAATTTTCTACAGAAGAAAGGTCTCATTAAACTCCCACTAATATGAATAAGAGCCTTTTCACTACGTTCAGTGGGAGCTGGATCAGGCCCTCACTTCAACGGCTTTATTGTCTACCAAGGAAACCTTTTGTCCTCACCTCTCTCTGATATGCAAAGAGAACTCTAATTACAGAAGAACTAATACTGTTCTGTTGTGCAATGGCTTGCAAAGGGGTCACAGCACCATGAAGCACTGCTCTCCTGTCACTGAATTCTTAGAAAATCAGAACTCCCAGGGAAAACGGCAATAGAGAAGCAACAGAAATCATCTAAATCTGTAACCAAGCACTTGTGTGGTGGTTGCTCATTTCTACATCTCAAGTGAAGGATTCATCCTCTACAGCCATTTAAAGCCTCCTAGAGAACTCTGGGTTACAGGCATGCAAGAAGCTGTGGACCAGGAAAGAAATGCCACAAGTCCTTGTGCTTGTACTGAGGAGATACCACCAGGGCAAGGATTAAGGGTAAGGACCTCTACCCTCCTTATTATTCACAGAGAGTATCCCAAGTACTTAGCTTACATAGTGGCATGCTGGAGTTCGCTTTCCAGCAGGAGACAGAAAACGAAAGGATGAGCTGTGTTGGAAGTATTAGAGCGCAAACGTGCAGGGGCAGGGAACAAATCTTCATATTTCTTTATGTACAGTCAAATGGTCAGTGACTTCTCGCAACAAGAAACTGGCACTTTTTACAACTAAGCTTCATCTGAAATAGGTCAATCAAAATCTCAATGTTTTCTCAAAGAGAACACGAACAGGCCCGAACATCATTCAGCCAGTTACAGGTAACAGATGATTGCTCATCTGAGGAGTTCAAAAGCAACAACAAATCTAAATAACAACAACAAAAATTATCACCATAGATGACTATGCTGGTAAATTATGATACCTAAAGCACTGTGGGAGCAGGTCTCTTTACCAGTGTTTTGGAAGACTGGAATCAACCCAGAGCTTCTTGGTGCTTGGAAAGTTTTAACAATAACAACTGTATCATTTCAAAACTTTACACGCTAAGCTTAAGAAATATTTTTCTGAACTTCTGCGTAACTCAGAAACCAAATCCCTCTTTCCTCCCTAAAAATACAGCTAGATTTTGAAAAAAAACAGATCTGGCTACAAAAAGGACCAACCGTCCTGCAGGAAATTCCAAGTGTTCAAGATTTTATTACATTCCAAATTGGAACAACACCTTAAACCTCAGAACTTAATGAGAATGGGAATATTCTGATTTGGGAACATAGTCGTAGAGCCAGGCCTCTCCATCTACCAACACAACTCGGGGAAAGGGACACAGCCAGCTGACAGCGGGTGGGGAGGATGGTAATCTGGATCCAGGCTCACAAAGGAAAGTCTGATTTGGAGCCAGGAGGACACCTAGAGCAGCTGAGGGATTTAGGAAAGCCAGGAAGCCTGTATCCCAAAGGGGCATGGAGTCTGGAGAGCCATGATGCCCACACTGCCTACCAGACAAAAGGGTCTGCAAAACTTGAAGCCAGAGGCCACCATAAGCTTTTCACCTGGAAGCAGGACCTGCTAAGGTCCCACCAGGCTCTGAAGCTGCCTCTACCATCAAGCCAGGCACCAGGCAGAAGTCAGATCCCATCTGGCAGGTGGAGGAGTTGAGAGGCATGACTCTTTCGCTTTGCATGAGAACTTAGTCAGGATCCTCTTGTTCTTCAGAGGTCCAAACTTTCTTACAGAAAAGGTGTCCTGTTAGAACATGTGCTGACAAGTCTCTAGCTCTGAAGAAGAAAGAAACCCCTCTATTAAAACACACAGAATCATCAAATGGCTGCTGCCTGGCAGGAACTGCTCTTAATTCCAGTATTTGTGCTAAGTACATCACTCAGAAATGAATACAAATTAGTAACCAAGTACAGGCAGTATTAAACTAGAAAGTCAAAAGAAACTAAGACCCAAATGTTAGAGACATTGTAAAGCAGTGCTGTTGCTTCTTGCTGCTTTGAGATCTTAGTTTTACATTACTGGCAACCTGAAGTGTTCCAAGATCTTGAGCTGGGCTCTCCAAAAAAAATTTTGACTAAAAATCAGAACAGTTTAAAAAACAACATTTGGCCTCTGTTTTGTTTGCCTTCTAATTTTGGAACTTGTAGTGCTCATGGTTTCAGATTTTCCTGGAAATATGAGAGCTGGAAGTTTACATTTTGAAGAAATGAAAGCTGGCATTTTTGTCATCACATGACTCCAAGAGCTGGGGCTTGAGAGAAAAACATAAAACATTGTCAGGCTTTCTACAAAATTGTGAGATTAGCAGCATTGGTTTTATCACAATTTAGGCTGCAAGGTTGACCTATTTTATCAACAGTGCCCTGCTGAATATGAATTGCTTTATGAATTTTAACAACCATATTTCATTTTAAATATAGTTCCATTAAAGTGACATTTGTCACTGAGCTTCAAAGCGAACTATTCAATCATCAACCTGGGCTAAACTTTTTGTCTGAGCAAGTGGAAGTTGTAAACTACACCAACTTTGCATCCCAGAGACACTCCTCAAGGCAGAACACCTCGTATGCTCATTGCCTGTCCTGGGGACTATCTCAGCATCAAGAAAAAGGAGCATCTAGCCTTCAAGTTTCTTTTGCTCTCTGTCCAACCAACGTGACAGCTACAGAGCCCCAGACTTCACCATGTTATAGAGCAAAGACACTAGGAAGTAGTGTATGGCCTCACAAAAGATGAGGAGGTCACCACGAGATCTCCCTTGAGGCCCTGAAGGGCAGAACTAGATTTAGCCCAAGAACTTGCTGAGCTGCACTTGGTGTCTGCATGCTCTTTCCTCAGCCTGTTTCACAGCTGCAGATCACTACAGAGCTGTTCTGAAACACAACCTGAGATCTTCAAGGCTGTTGATGCACTAGAGTTGACAGAACACGCATTTGTTTCATTTCTGGTAAAATAGCAAGTCTGAGGTTTGCAAAGGAGAAGAGCCCAAATACTCAGCAGGCAGAAATGGTTAAAGTGAAAACCTTTTCAGTAACATACATACAAAGATTAAGCAGAACAGAAAGCATGTGCATGGGAGGGTGCATTCCAAAGTGGCATAAAATAACATGGAGGGAGGCTTAGTTAATTATTCAAAGAAACTCAAACCTCTTCACAAATTAGGTCTAGAATATCCTGAAAAGCAGAAAAATAAAATTATAAACATTTCCCAAAACACAAAATCCTATCTAGATCACATTTTAGCATTTTGAGGTCATACAGATTCTTTAATCTAATCTGCAACTCTTCTCCAGTTTAGTATTATCTCCTTGCTTAACTCTCGATATGAAGCCAAGCTGTTTGTCTTCTGCATTAGTGACACCTCCTTCCTGTTAATTCAGAAAAGATGGACTTGAAATGCCTATTAGAGATTCAAGTGCCAGGTACATTTTTCTAAGCTCAAGTAGCTAACACATCTTTCTTCAGCATCACAGAAGTGGCTAGTTTAATTGAGCTGTAGTTATACTCTGCATTTGCAGTCCTCCAAGGGGGAGAAACATGTCACAGCCTCTCCCTGCTTATGCATTGTGTGTCTATCAGTGACTGTATACTGGGGTAAGGAGAGAAGGAACTGTTTCCAAGTTAGCACACTTAGAAAAAGGAGTCATAAATCATGGGGTCAGTCAGGTTGTGCTTTTTTTTAACCTTAGGGTATTATGTTTTCAATACAATATTTCAATAGCTTTTTTCTGTGTAATAATTTATCTGGAATTACGGCAACTCTTGCAAGCTTAGAAAAAATTGGCTCAAGTAAAATGAATCCTTTGCCATAAATAGGTTGTGTTCATAACTGCAGCCTAATCATTCAGTTGCACGTAAGTCAAATAGCTATCCAGACTTTGTAGGAATATTTCCCTGTCAATAAATCTAATGCTATTTAAAAACTCTGAGCCAATGTGACAGAAGCCTGTTAGATTAATTAGGGCAAGGTCATAAAAGCTGAACTCACATCTACATTCATGTCAGTTTTGTTCCACCTACCATAACCTGACTGTAAACTCACAGACTGTTTTAAACATGGGCATGTTAAGGTGACTTCATTGTCTTCATTTGTACACAAAGGAAGATTTCTTCAGGAATTGTTTCTTCTAACAGTCAACTAAGCATGCGATTGCTTACTTGAAGAAACGTTTTGCTTTGTATTCACTGTCAATAAGGATTTTCTTAGTTTTAAACCTTTTTTCCTGTCAGTGACTTCACAGTGATTGGACTACATTCAGGGTTTGTGAAACTTCAGGACCATGCAGACCACAGAACTGTCAAGAGGCAGGCAGTAAAATCAAAATCTCCCCACAAACTGATCATCTCTGTGGGAGTGAGAGGACGGTATTGTCTCTCTGCCTGTTCAATTCTTGACCTTTACCATGTGACTATCCAAAAGAAGGGTGTCCCAAATCTGATGGGTTTTGTGTGAAGTGGACCCTGTAGGTGAAATTCTGACCTTAGCAGGGTCAGTATTTCATTCAAAATCCCTTGAGACAGATCTCCAAATCATTTCTTAGGTTTGCAGCTTGTATCAGATGGTAGCTAGCTGACTTTCATTTACTACTGACTCAGGTCAAACTTGGACCAGGGATCAAGAGATGAAAGGCTTTATGTCTCATTATCAATAATCAGTGTTCTCTACTACCCTAAAAACGACATACTTCATTCTTATCTACAAGGCCTTAAAACTTAAAAGGGTTGGGGTCAAATTATGTTACTTCCATTTATTTTCATTCACTACTTATGAAAAAACTTCCTCTCTCACTGCCACAGCTAAATGCTAAAAATGTAAATACTTTCCTTGATATTGCAGAGGTTCTATTATCGTTTTTCTTTTAAGGTCTTATTACACATACAGCAAGAAAAAAATCCTTGCCATATACAAATTTAAAGAATAAAATCCTACAAAAAACAACCCCCCAAAAAACACCCAGAGGCCAAGACTAAGCCAGGCTTTATCCATCTCAAAATTATTTTCAGTAAAGCACATCTTGTATAGAAGTTGCCTTATAACAGAAGGGTGGAGCTTCCCCAGAAGTTTTCCATAGTTACGCAAGTCCTGATACTGACAGAATATCCTCCGAAACTATAGAGGAGGTTTTTCTTCTAGCGTGAAGCCATACAACTCCTCTGATTTTGCTGGAATTAAGTTTTTCTTAGATGAGTTATAGGTATTTAGGCGATTAATTCTGAAACACTAAAGAGCTGGTCTGGAAAGAAAATCTGCTGTTACTGAACTAACAGAACATAACATCCACTTCCACAGCAACTTGCACTGCTCTACACATAACTGCATACTTAAACAGCCAGAGATTTTACTGTGATTCTAGATACCTGTGAAATGTCAAATCCCTCCTTTGTTATCCTGTGAAACCTTCACGGGCAAACTAATCTGCATTATTCCCCAAGCAGGGGCATGCATATATACACATGGAAGAAAAGTGATGAAAACAGTCAATGGCATGAAAGAAACTTCTGAATAATTTAAGGCAAAAAGAGGTTAAATCAAGTTTACTAGTTATGCTGGGTTAACAACTTTTTTTCTACGACTAGGAATAAACCTGCAGATATCTAGGACCTACACAGTTGTTCTCCTAAACCTAAGCAACATTTTGACCAGTTTCTCATTTAGACAATACTTCACCCAAAGAACTGAAAACTTCCAGACTTTCAACACCTGGGGCAGCAGGAAGGAGGTGCACTTGATTACAGATCACTGAAGAGAACTGCTTCCACAAAACTTCAAAGAACAGTCGTAGGAGACCCATTCCAATCCAACTCTTTCTGGCAACACTTTTGCCACTCCTAAGTCTATAGCTGAAAGAGGATTTGGTCCTGCAAACTCTTGCTCACATGGCCAGTTCCCCTCACATCTGGGTCCTGATCCTACAGGAGCTGTGTTATCATGAAATGCCTTCCAAGAAACTGACCTTTTTTGCTTAATGACAGATAACATCTTCGTGTGTTTCCACAAGTAAGATGTGAGCCATCTGCAGAGATTCTTAAAGAAACTATGACAATAATGGCTGAGGGAAAGCGTGGGGAAATGAAAGGAGAAAAAGAGATATAAGAGGGGCATGGGTGGAAACGCGGTCTCTGACCTGGATCTGTTGCTGAAGAAGGTTAATTTTGTGTTGCTGCTGCAGGAGCTGCTGCTGTTGTCTTGCGATCTGTGAAGAAATTGCACAGAAGATATGTGAGATATGTATCATCATTCCTGGAGTCGGTACATAGGAAACTTCCACTCTGGCTCTTTAAAATGCTCTGTTAAGCTAAGAAACCTTTGACTGTGGGTAACAGCAGCCTGGACAGCTGTTGAAGCAAGGGGCTTATGTTCAGGAACAATTCATAGCTAATACTAGTGTGAAAGGAAATCTTACGGAAAATGTTGTGCTGGATAGCAAGAGAGGGACTGATGCAAAAATGTCCTCTCTCACTATCTGAAATGGTACTGCTAAAATCCCCCAAAAGTGAGCACTGATTTGCTCCAACTTGCTGGAGAAAGAACAATGATGGCAGAGAAAATGGAAAATAGTAGGAAAAGACAGGAAAGGCAAAGTAAGTAGGATGGACAGCAATATCCTTTTTATGTTTGGCATTACTTATTCAAAAAATAAAAAAAGTAAAGAAAAAAAGGAAATCTGACATTCAGGAGGAAAGTGTTAGTGTGTGTATTTCCTTCACACAGAAACACACAAAGAGACTGGGTTTGGGACACAAGGAACTGTGTTTTGGGAAAATCGCTAAAAGGGAATAAGGAGGCAGTGCAAGGCTACACAGCTCAACACTCAAACTGATTTGCAGAAGCTGATGGAGTCATCATTATGTCTCCTCTCAAAGTCATGTGTGTTTCCCATAAGGACTTCCATCCTTCCACTCCATTGACTAAAAGATTGGGAACCTTACTGTAGATACATTTTATATACAGTAATGGAACCAAATTAAGAGTTCTTAGAGAACTGATGGAGATAAGCCATTATATACCTCAAACTTGAAAAGCAAACTTGAAAAACTTTTGTTTAAGCCGTAACAAAGGCTCTGCTCTCAGGAACAGCTAGCACAGCAGTACAAACATTAAACTGAGTATTGCTCTTCCCCTGTGGTATGTGTACACATCGCAGGGTCAGATGGGAACTTACACATACTTACTGGGAGGAATTTTGTGCATTCTTCCCCTTAGGTATTTTCTTTCACTGCTATTATTAAACTATTAGCATAACACTCACTCACAGTTAGTCTCACATCCAAAAGATTAAATAAGGGTTTTCTTTCTACAGCCTCTCTTTAAGCAAGCAAACATTTTTTTCAATACTTTTTTTTTTAAAGTTTGGTTATTATAATTTCTATATAACACAGAATTTCTTGAATTAAAAGAAATCCTTCAGGATTTCTAACTGCCTTTTTCCATTCTCTCCATTTTCTTTTTCACTTTCAGATCATCCAGCCATCCTATAGCAATAGCGACTTTAAAAGGTAGGGCAAGGGAAATAGCTCCTGCAGGATGTCTCTTGTGCAAGAATCTCAGCAGTTCCACCTTCACACCTTCATCTACCTTCTCCATGCAAACAGAAGTGTGATACAAATTCTCTAGTTTAATAGATAAGCCACTTCTCCTGTTCTCCCTATGTGCTATTTCAGGTGTGAAGCCAAAATACACAGTATTTAAGATCAGGTTTTTAAATAATCCAAACCAGGGAAAACCAAGGCTAAAATGTCTGAGTGGATTAAAAACTTCAGACTTGCTTGGTACAACATAACCACTGAAGTATAACAATTACAACAGATTTCAAAGAATTCTGTGAGCTTAATAAAATTCACATAACTGCAATTCTATGGTATAAACTCAAATTTCATTACAAGCTGAAATTAAGGGTCAGGCAGACCAAAATGCTTTCAGATAAGAAGTACCAGGATGGACTTTTCACAAAATTTTAAACCAGATGTCTATTCTCTGCTCATGTTGAGGCACAAAAACGGACATTCATTTCTGTTAAAACTTGCATGGCATAGACTTATAAGAAAAGTTATGTTCTTGTATAAAATGTTATGTATCCATGTGTGCACACTGGAACTGTTCACATGTAAAAACATTTGCATTTTCAGTGGAAGGCATATCTGCAAGAGCTGAAAATCAAGCCTCTTGCATGTAGAAGAAAAAAGTCACACTTGTTCACTGACTTTATATTCTTCCCCCCCACTTTTTTTCCAGAGTTGGCAAAACCGGCATTTCATTTCTCACATTACAATCCAAGTGCTGCATTTTGTTCCTTTTATACCTGTTCAGCATCACTGAATTCAAGCAACACTGAAAGGTTATTCAGGAGGGATAAATTTGCATGCTCATTTGCGCTTATTAAAAAAAAAAAAAAAAATTGGAAGAGAAGAGCTCCAAAATGGAAGGTCTATCTTTATAAAACAAAGAGCATAATTTTATATATTGCAAACTAAAGCATTCTTCCAATCAGTTTTTGTTCAAACTTCTTCACCTAAAAAAATAAATGGGAAAAAAAATTTGGGTGGAGAGCAAACTTGATAGTATCAGCCCTAAAAGATAAACTACTGGGAAGAAAATTATTTAAGCTGAAAGCCACTCTAATAATCACTCACCTGTTCTTGCTGCTGCTTAGCCAGCTCCATTTGTTGGCGTTGTTTCTCAATCTGTGATGCAGCCAGTTTCTTCTGTTCATCATGAGCTGCTAGCAGCTGTTCTCGCAAACTGGTCAGCTGATTGATCATACCCATGAGCTGCCTTTCTTTCTCAGCGAGGCTTTCTGGAGTCCCTGGGCATCATATGGTGAAAAGAGAAAAAAAAAAAAATGGTAAAGAGAGGAAATTTAGAGGTAGCCAGGTTTTTATTCTGCAGCTTCACCATAAGCAAAGTTTTATTAGAACCAAAATACAGCAGCATACTGCAAGACACTGTGCATTAAGACCTGTCCCTCTACAGGAAACTGAGCCATGGAGGATAATTCTGTACACAGGCTCTGATCTGGTGCTGCCCTTCAATGCTGCTTTGACCCTTCATCTATTTTTTTTTGCCTTTTTATCAGATTAATGGGGGGGGGGGGGGGGGGAGGGAATCCTGCCTCTTTTGTAAGAGTTTCAAATTTTAAACATTGTTTACCTTTCATGGGGATCAAAATCAACACTTCCTGCTTTGAAAAGCAATTACACTTTTGTCAGAAACTGATGACAAAGACTCATCAATGCTTTTGATGCCTACAGAAACTGTAAGGTGTGTATTAACATCAATCAAGGGGAAGAAGAGAAGTCTCCCGAGTACAGAATAACTCTCCCGCTCCCTACGCCCAGCCTTCTCACTGTTACCAGCACAGCACACAACAGCTGTCAGGACGCTCACTACCTGCTATATCATCTACAGCTGCCCTGATTAGGATAAAATTATATAGTATTTGAATTGCCAATAACTACTATGGCTGTTGCTGCCACTGCTGAGTATTTTTAAAGGAAAAAGCCTGGCATAAACATACCAGAAAAACTGAGTTAAACACAACTCATCTCCTCTCTCATTTGTACAATCATTAGATGGTTTTTACAGGAGAGTTCAGCAGACAGAGTAACTGACTACCTCGCTCTCATAATCACGCTGTAAAAAATTCTCCTTCTACCCAGAAGGACAGTGGTTGCAAGGGAAGGGAAGAAAAAATTCCAGGAAAAATCAATGAGCTATGAATCATACACTAGAACAAAAAATGGCACTGTTAGTATATCCAGGATCATTTGATTTTGAATTTATAAAACCAGAAAGTATGTCTAGCAGCTAATCCACAGATACCTCCAATACCACCACACCCTCTCACATGAGTCAGATCCTATGAAACCCTTTCTAAAAAAGCTTTAGGGAAGGATTCAGGCTGTCAGTGTCTATTCCTCCTCTGAAAATAGCCTGCTTTTGGGACAACCCTGCCACACAAACCTTTCTCTAACACAGGAAGCATTCTTCTGCCAATGTCACCAGTGCTCTCCAAGTGAAAAAAAAAGGAAAAAAAAGAGAAAAATTGGCGACCACACTAAACATCTTCCTAGCCAACTATCAGTCAGACATGAAAAAGAGCTACTGGTAATAGCTCATTTAGTCTACCCCCCTGCCAGTGCAGGAATGTTCCCTACAATATATTTACTACAGCTTTCTAGATTGGATTGAAATGTCTGAAATGGTGAATCATCTACTGCTTTCTTTGGAAGACTGTACCATAGCCTTAGAGGTGGCAATGTTAGGGCTCTCTGCTTGATACTTTAATTTACATTCAATTAATTTCAACCTTGCACTCCCAAGCAACATCCCATTTGCTATTTTAGCCAAGCCGAAGCCCTTAAGTCCATTTATAGACAGCCATATACAAGTAGGAAAACACAAAGAATCAGTATTTTCACATAAAGGAAATGCAACTCAATTAACTTTATATTAAGATGCTAGAGATTTATGTGAAAACGTTCTCACCATATAACAAAGAACTACAACAGAATATTCTCAGATACAGTATCAAAAATAAAACCTGAGGTACAAGCTGGAAACTTGAGAAACACACTGAAACAGAACTTTAAACCTGTTCTGTTAAAAGCTGTGAGAAAGAATGGAAGATAGTGCTAAAATATTAACACTGCTGAAGAAAACACTTTTAACTTAGATTTTTATTTCAGACATTGGAGACACAGAACTGCTACAAGTAGTGCATTTGCCACCTGGCCATACAATTAACCAAAAATATCTATGCCACTCTTCCACGCTTCCTTTGTTTTTCCCTAGGAAGAAGGGTGAGGTGTTTCCAAGTGGCATAGAAGAATTACTGTAGAAGGCAGTCTCTTCCTTGTCCTGTCTGTGGTTAGCATGGTGGTTCACTGTAATGTTCCCCTAATGAAGACTATCAGTATACTGATACTGGCAGTGTAACATGCAGAGCACACTGAAACATCTGAAAATTAAATATTTACTCAGCAGATATTTTATTCCAAACTTTTAAGAGAAGGAGGGGAGTAAGACTTAGAGAAGGTACACACAGGGCTTAGTCCTAAAGTTAGGGTAAGCAAAAAGAAATCACTGTCAAATGAACTGTTCGACAAATACACTGACACACATCAAAGATCTTCAGCCAGTAATGGTTCATCAGTGTCTTTTGAGCTCCTACAGTAGCTTTCAGTTGGGAATCAAAAAGCACTTTGTAAAGTTAAATTAATCCCTACCACACCTTTGAAAGGCGGAAAAATGTTTCCATATGTGTAAACTGACAGACAAAGGGGTCACAGAGTTACCGACAGCACCAAAAAAAAGAGATGTTGATATCCAGCCCTGCACTGCAAAGCTCAGGCTGTGCCTCTAAAGAGAGCACAGAATATGCCACCGCCCTGACCGCGACACGGATCACCTGCACGCCCGCGGGGCCACCCGCCTAATGCGGCTCCTTAGCCAGTACCATTTACCGAGAGAGGAGCAAAAACCTTCTTCCCCAGGAAAACAACAGCTTTGTTTGAATTGCAGGAATGAGAGCGAAGGCTGGGTGAACTAAAAGCAAGTGGTCAGGGCAATGAAGCACTGCTGCAGGTGCTGGAGGTCAAGGCACACCACAACTGTGCTACTTGGGACAAATCTATCAGACTCAGTTTTTAAAGAAAATTTGAGAGGTCCAAAGGGGATGTGCTTTAAATACTAATTTAGTAAGTAGAATCCATAATTCCCTTAGCTTAAAAAAACTGAGTGGAAAGAGTCTGACAAAAGGCAGCCACCTTGCATTATATTTTGTAAGTAATTTCAGTTTGCTAATAACCCAAAAGGGAGAATTTATCAATGTCAACTTGAAAAAAATATCTGGTGTTGGAGAATAATTTCTGGAAAACATGGCTTAGTAGCTACATTATTTTCATGCGATTAGCCCATCCTTCCAATATTTCAATTCTTTAAGATATCAAGACATCCTTCCAATGATTTCAATTCTTTAAGATATCATTCCTTGCTAACTAAGTACTCAAACAGCCATAATCTCAAGTGGCCTGCACAAAACCAGAGGCAAGAGAGATCAGATGCATAGGTCTACTGGGAGACAGTGAGTTTTGGGGTAGATTTCCCCTTGCTTTACCCACACAGTTGTATAAGCCCCACTGACAATGAACTACAAATAGATTTGAGGTTTCTTGCAGACAACTGGTGGCTTATAAAAGCATGAAGACTAAAAACAAGTACTTGCATGAGACTATCTTGATCATAATGCAAAGCGTGTGCATTTAGGGTAAGTTTGGTATTTTTTATGTTACCCCTATTACCTAGCACACCTTTTGTTTCATGAAAAAGGCCAACAAAACTGCCATTTCACAGCTGCCATTCATAAGTTACTTAGTTTACATAACAAATGAAGGCCAAATGGTACTCGATGCTATTTATTTAATGGTCAGCTGAGGGCAAGAGCTTGGTCGCCACACAAGTACACTCAGTGACAGGAATTTTTTCCGGTGTACTAAAACAAGCTGCAGTTAGAGCACCAGTTGACATTTTTGTATTCCTTTCTAGGTGCTGTAGATTGTGGGCAGGCAAGGATGGTGGACTTCTGTGCTATTAGCATTATTTTCTCTCTGTTAATCCTCATGAGATCTAAACCTTTATTACCATGTGAAGTGTCTTGGCAGCTAAGAGATTTCCATTTTAAGAATCCTGCAGCTTATAGGGCAAAAAGCATCAGTTATTTTAAATAGCTACACCATCAACCTCATAAAGACCGTAGTTTAAATTATACTACTCAGGAATTAATGAACTATCCATATGACTGCTAAGACTGCTAGAATTTGGGATGGGGTGTAAATCTCAGTGAGTAAAAGCCACCAGCCCCAGCAGCTACCTTCAGCCACTTCACTATTAAACTCACTTAGAGCTTCTTTGAGTAGTACAGAGTTGGGAATGGTTCTGAAGGTGGTCTGTACTCTACATGCACTGTCCGTACAGTTGCAGCATGGCTGGGAGAAAGAACAAGTGCCCATTATTGCAGTGTACAACTTGACAGCAACCTAGACTGCTTCACACTGGTATTGAGTGAGGAGCAAAAGGAGAGTGGCTTACATTAATGGCTGCCTCAAAAATTACTCTTAATTATCATGAGATCCACAACAAACAGATATTGCACATTTTATGTTTAACAAATCCTTTAACCACCAAGCCACCTGCCTTTCAGAAGACTGCTGTAGGTGCTCATGCTGTTTTTTCTATATTCCATCACTGCATCAAAGTATACACTACAGGCTGACACAGTGAATGGCCCAAGAAAAAATGCTTTCCAGATGCATCAGTTTATTCTCCATCACCACAAAAAGAGATTCAGAAAGAAAAAAAAAAACCAACATGTTTGTGGATGCAACACCCACAGCAGATGGCAATAAAAGAAGACTCAAATTAGTGGCATTCTGTATCGCCAAACCTAAACTTCATCTCAGATCAACACTATCCATAATAGTGTTTAAGTAGTAAAAGAAATTTACTCAAATGTGAAATAAACTATTACACATTCTTAGTTCTGATTCACAGTCTCAGACTGGCAGTGACAGTAACATTTTAATAAACATTAGAATGAAGACACCAATATGACCAAATGACACACTTAAAGTGAGAAAACGAACAGGAGAAACCTTGGCATATCCACCCAAAACAGAACCAAAGCAAAAAAAAAGGCAGAGAAACCGCTTTTGCGATCAAAACAGTAAATACTTTATTATAATTTATTAGACAGAATGAGAATGTAAATGAGAAATTAGGAAAGCCAATATTTTCTTTAACAGGCATTTTAAGCTTTTGCTGCAAATGCTCAAGCAATGAGAGTGTCTGCTTGCAGCCAGCCTACAGATCCACTCGCAGCTGCACGGCACCCAGCGTATTCTGCAAGAGGCAGAGACGTGGTGAGGCTCTGTTCAATCCCTCTGACAGGTCTCAATTAAACTGCTAGGAATGCTACCAACTGGGGTGCTCACGTGCACACTCACGCACACCCAAAAAGGGAAATTTATCCCCCAAGTCAGTTTACTATCAGAGTAATTGCATAAATAACTTTTGAACTGTCAGCATCTGTCTTTCAAAGAAAAAGCAAAGAAAACAATGTGCGAGTACAAAGCCTGGAAGAGACAATAATATTGTTTTACGTCTGTATCATTAACTATGGTTACAAAAGAAGAAAAATCCTCCTGTATCTACAAAGCTTCTAGGGGAAAAAAATGGAAATAAGAGTTCTGAAGTTCTCTGTATTCAAATAACATCAAGATATATAATAGCAACTAGAGCATGCAATATAGAGCATTTTTAATTTCAAAGCATTAGCTAGTTGATCTTCTCAAAGACTGTGAGCAGGCAGAAAGGCAGGGGTCTCTGTTACTTTTTTAAAGAGAAAAGAGAGGTGTGAAGTTTTTCGACACTTGCCTAAAGCCATTAACTTTACTCACTGTAAGCTGTTGCTCAAATCACCAGCAGAACTACTTCAGCAAGGCCAAGAATTTCCCCACTGACTTTAGCAGGACACATGTTAAATACATAATTAAAAGTCTGCTTGACCTAGTTTGGTAACAGGTAAGGTTCTAGACAAAAGAGACCCTATGAATAAAGCAATTATTGATGCCATCTACCTCAGCAAGCAACAGAACTATGCCACAATACAGTTTCTGTGCAACTTTGGTGTAACAGTGTGATGAGGTCATAGCTACAACCTATACATCAGCTAAAAAACTGAGCCACCTCCAAGCATTTCATGCAGAGGTGTGGTTTTTTTCAGTGTGCTTTTTAAGCTAGGGACTTAACAGCTTTGATACAAAACTGAAAAAGAGCTGAGAAGGAGGCTTTTCAAACTGAACAGCCTATTCACTAAACTGACCTCAGCAGAACTAAACTGCTACCAGCATTAACATTACCCTACCCAAAGAATAAATAAAAATATCAGCAGTTAAAAAAGAAAAAAAAAAACAAACAAGTATCTTTTCTTGAGGGTTTTATTCTAGTACCTTTTCTTGAAAGCTTCATTCTCATCCCCTTATCAACTATTTTTCTTTCTCCACTCCCCACCCCGGTTTTAACTTTGCCACATCACAAATCCAAACGCAACATTACTCTGCTCAGTAAGTGAATCAGGAAAGTAAAACAGACAGGTCACCTAGTCATCTACTTAAAACTAATCTTTGTCATGCTCCCCCTAAAATATATATATGTATTTATAACATGATACTTTTAAAGAGGAGTATTCTCCCCTTGCCACACAGCCAGCTGTGCTGCTGACGTCGCCCGAAATCGTACACGTGAGGCAATGGGGAGCTGATGTTACATGCCTTCAGGAAACATAGTCTGATAAACAGATCTAACTGGCTGAGGTAAGTTCAGAATTTAAACTCTTATTTCCTCTGTCTTTGAAAAGAAATATCAAATGTTTATGACCAAGTAATGAGTTTATACTTTAAATTATGTACTTGCTGCTATGTATTGGCGGGTGGATTTGGTATGGGCTTGTGCACGTGTGCAAACTCACTTGATGCTTCCCTAATCAATACTTCAGAAAGTGTTTTATTATGGACTGGCACATAGCTTTTCAGGTCAGTAAATCTTAGAGCTGTCAGGACATAAACATCTAAAACCTGGCATTTTTCATTACGTATTTAAGCCAACTTTACTACACAATGACTGCCATCACTTACAACTACCTACCTTACTAAATTAAATTACTTCATCTGATTGATACGAGAAGTCAGCATAATAAAAGAAGACTTTCTGACTGCTTTTTACTCAGCAAGCCAGAGCCACCAGAAAAAGAAACAAGTAAAGAAAAAGCCCAGAATTCAAACTGATTTATGCAATGAATCTTCTCTGACAAATAAAAATCCTTTTTAGAACAGCAAGTGAGCAGGAAATTCCTTATTTCAGTATACGGACAGTCTTAATCATTTAGGTTTCAGCGGAAGGCTTTGCAGAATGAATAAAAACAAATGATGAACAATTACCATCTTTTGCCATTACTACCCTCAAAAACTAATATTCTGTGGGGACAACAACTTAGTGGTCTGCCTATAACAGACCAGCACATTACTATTTCGCAACACTGGAAAGAAGTTGTCACCGAGCATTTATTTGCTGTCAGTAGACTGCAAATAAAGCTTGGTATTCAACCTGGTTAGTAACTTATTGTCAAGGTTACAAAAGGAATAGACAGTATTTTTATTGAGACTAGTTCTCAGAGGTTATTCATTGTTTTACTGTCTAGACAACAAGCTAGAACTGGGCTAGAGAAACAGCACTGCTGCTGGAATTTCATGCAGCAGCAGGAAAAACAGTAACAAATATGTTTGTGTAAGTATATTTGTTTTGTTTTGACAAACTGGTAGTTGTAGCTCAGCAACATTCATCTCTATCAGCACATCTTTCAAGTACTTTTAGTACAAAGAGTAACTCCTTTAGGTCCCTTTTGTAATCCAATCCAATGGTCAATTTTAAAATATAGTCGTTTCACCTCCTATGTTCAAACAAAATAAAGCCACTGGTATTTGCTACTTTGATTAGTTCAATTTTATTCCATTTTTCCTATTAATAATCATTTCCTAAAAATAAAAGTTGCTAATATTGAACCTGTGTTTTTTCTCTGATTAAGTACCTTTGTGTAAAAAAAAAAAATAAATCCAAAACAGCCCAAATTTCCTGCTTTGCCATAAATTCATATATTTTTTTTTTGCATTTTTGATGCTTTAAAAAAGATTCCTCCAACCTCCCTTCCATTACCTTCAACTAGCCTCCCGTTCTAGGGTCAAATGGAAGCAGCTCCATCCAGCCAAAATCTCCATTTCAGGCTTTCATTTGGCCTGAAGGAAGTTCTGTGTTGATGTGGCTCAACTGGCACTGTCTACTTCTCCGCAGACTGAGAGTATCACATTGCATTATGATCAACCTCCACTATTTATTTGGCAGCTGCCAAATTTCCTCTCAAAACTTAGGTTTCCCTGTGTGCCACTGGGAAGGCTCCCCTCCCCCCACTTTTGAAATATTAACAAAGGACTAAAGCTCACTGTCAGCAATTTGCTACTATTAAACACCCCCAAAAATAAACAGAGAAGATGATACTAAGTAGATTGAAATAAATATTGAATTTATCACAGTCAGAAGCTGACAACCAGACGTATCTTACCTCCTTCACTTATGACTCTCACCCTCCTCTCCGCACTCCAAATACAATACTACCCACAAAAAATAATGCAAAACATCCACATCTGACACAAGTTTGCAAACATTTTTCAACCATTAATTTGCAAATGCAAAATTCACACAGCTTGTAGGAAAGTGTGCAGCTTTCACACATCTCCTGGGGATCTGTGCTGTATTAGTCAAAGGTTTAAACCCAGTGTATTCCCCATGAATAATCTCTCTCCCTTTCCCCCGCCTTCCTCCTGTCCACATCTAAATGCAGAATCCCCAGCTTTCTTCTCTTCAGTTTACAGATTATGTGATCCAAAGTGTCACTCACTGGATTACTGCACATAACCTGAGCACTACCCGAAGCTTACTTGTCTTCAACTTGTCCAGCATTACTTAAATGGAATTATCCGTCACAATCCATATACCGAATCTGCATAGCCCACTTATCTCAAGATTCTGTGTGTCACCTACCAGATTATCCGTTTTAATCCATACATTGAATCAACACAACATATGTCTTTAATTCATGGGCTCTGATGAGCTATAGTATCGCTGAATGGATTATTGCTCTTTATCCATTATTGGCAGTTGTAAGACTGTTCACTGCCTACTCTCTCATGCCCCATCTTCTGAGCATAGAAGCAAAATCAGTTTTCAGCAAACACAGCTTTATCGCACATCAAACACAGCTTGATATAATACCTGCAGTGATACTTCGCATAACTTGGAACCCAGTTTCTTCCACACAACAAATGTGTGTGTTACCATGCATTAAAGATTAGAATTGGTAGGCTAATCTTGCTTTCAATTACATTCATAAATCACTGGTTACTCCAGAACAGTCTTTGGAGTCACCTAGATTTAAGTGGATACAACACAGAGCTGATTTTACCCTAATGAGGATCCCTTTCACGGTAAGTGCAGAAAACTGTTCACCTCAGTTGTTTATGAACTAACCTGTACAATAGGAAAGGATTTTCAAACAACAACAACAACAAAAAAAATCAGGTTCAGGCTTGCCTGGTCTTTCTTGACAGACTCAGGCACAATCGCTATTAACAATGCTTTCACTTCAACAGAAAACCACCCCAGACAGATTGGAAACAAAAGTCAGTTTAGCCTTTTGTTTCACACACCTATTCAAAATTAGCTGAGTGGAGAACATATAAAATACGTGTTATTGTTTCCTGACAACTCCTGATAAGCAAGAGATGGACAAGATTAGTAGAAAGGCTTTGTGTACACAGGGCAGGTTTTAAAAAGCATTCTCATAATGGTTAAAGCTGCCTTACTCACATCGGCGCTAGCTAGACTGTGCACCTCATAGTGCACCTGGGGGGCCAGAACCATTCTGTGAAGTCTGCTCAGAGGAGGCCCAACCCCAGTGTAAGAGAAGTTTCGTGTTAATTTTCCAAGTATAGGGATGGACACAGTCACTGAAGAGTATGGAAACAGGCTTCTTACACCTTTTCCTATCCATGGCCTGCCCTACACGCTGCATCTGCTGCAGTCGGTAACATTGCTTTGGAGGAAAGCAACCACTTTCACCCTGTGATGCATACGTATCAGGCAGCTATGCTGAAAGCAGAAAGGGGGTTCTCTCTGCTCCACTGAATCCCATAAACTGCATTATCCATGAATAATCCAGAGGCCTTTTGAGCCCTGTTCTTGAATATGACGGATATAAGGAAGTTTGAACAGGCTTTAACCAATTCAATACACAGTTTTACAGCTTTATTTTAAAATATTTCTATTTGAAGGCATGTTTTGGGGGGTTTATTATAGACTGACTTGTTCTGAACTGAGTAAAAATTCCATAGATTTAAAACCAAAATTTATTAAGAAATCTCCAGTGCCAAACTTGTTTTATTTATTTAGCCCCAGGCTACATCTCTAAATAAAACAGAGGCCTTTGACCTAAACTTTCTACAGTTATGAAAGGATTTAGAATTTGTCCAATTTTAAATATAAGAGTATTCCTTTGCAGTACCTTTCAGTCAAGCCCTGGAATGAAATATAGATCCTTGTAACTGTGATTCTGAAGCTTGCACCTAGGCCTCTGCAGATACTCAGTAATGGTTCTCCCATTTTACAGACATGCAAATGAAGAATGGGAGGCTTAAAGTAGCTGCCCAAAGTAACAAAGCCACTAAAAGGAACAACTGAATACAAACCATAGGAGTCTGGTTACTTCCAGCCATTCACTAACTCACCTCTTTAATAAAATATTACTGCTCTCTAATTTAAAGGAAACAACACTAATAGAAAATAAGGTCTTCCACTCCACCTCCCTTTCTTTTAATCTCTCCCCTAGAATAAACTCAGTAACACAAACCTGGGCACTAACAATACGTAGCCTAGTGCAGAGACTTTAGCACATGATGGACTAAAACTCCCCCAGATCTAATGAAAAACACAATGAAGTTTTGAACGGTTAAATGGAAAAAACGATTCAGTGCATAAGACAGTTGGGCAGCACAGCTTCTGGTGCTGTCCACATTCCGGGGATATTAATAAGACACTACTTGTGCGGGGTTTCCAAATATCACTAACAGAGAAATGGGAGAGGAAGGGGTAAATGCAGCTGCCAGGCCAAATATAGAGGCAAGTTAATTAAAAAATCACAACTGGAAAACTTAATAAATCCACATTCCTATAGAAGAACAAAAACCATTTTCTAGCATAATATATGTGTGTTTGTACACGCATTTGAGAGTATAAAGCAGCTCAACTTGCACACCTTTCATGCTGCCTCACTAAATACAGCTGCAATACAGCTGAGCCATTGTTTGTTGGCTGCTCATGGCTGGCGGTGCCATGAAAACCGCATTCCTGGGCACTAAATAATCAGCCTGCCTGACCCCCCAAGAACCTGTAAGTCAAATTCATTTACCCCCAGAGGGCAATGCTCTATTGTATCCTCCCTCCTTTCTAGCCACCTAGGAACAATGGACAATAATTGCAACTGTCACGGCAGTCAGTAGGAAAAATAAACCAGTGCCTGTTTTCACAGCTTACTGCCAAACCTGATCCAAACACCTAATAACCATGCCCCCGACCACAGAACCACAGTTGCACTAAAAAGCCTCAGATGTGAGGCTTTTCAACAGAGCTGCAGAACAATAACTCGACTTGTGTTGAAAATATGAAGCTAAAAACCAAAAAATTAAAGCAAAGAAAACTCTTCTTTGAGGCTGTACTGTTGCTCCCCATCCTCCCCCCGGGCAAGACTGAAAGGACTGTTGAATTTCTTTCGTTCTAGCTTATAGCTGCTGCTTTCAAGTTTAGCTTGTGAAAGGGAAAGAGAGGGAGGGAGAAAAAAAGATTGCCCTCCAACAGAACAAGATCATAGGGACTGGGAACAGACTGCCTCCTCAGAGCAGCTTTACCGAGTCCAAAGGCAGAGGAGAATCATTGGAGTCTTTCTACAGGCTCTGGCATATCAAGAGTTAAAGAGGCTCCAGACAACACACAAGAACTGTTGAACTACGCACCCAAAAGTGGGTATGAAAGCTGCCTGTATACTTTTGGCCTGAAACATCTTAAAGATTCATCAGTTCATGGCAGACAATGATGGTATTTTAAAACAATAAGCTTGTCAAAACCAGAACTCAGAGATAAGCCCAGTGGCTACCCTACCTCCTTATGGCCTGTTCCTTTATGTGCTTGGAGCAAGCGTGCTCAGTGGGAAGAAAGAACCCAAGGTTTTGCCCTCTGTTATGTAATAATAGTAATAATAGTATTTCAGCCTATTTGGGGCCAAAGCACTACATTCTGTTATAAAGTTATTCTACATATGTAATGAATATATATTTTTGAATTACAGCCTCTTAGGGAGAAGCAAGAGGAAGCAAGTGACATACCTTCCTACTTGTGTAAGTCTGGACTAGTGCAAGCTAATGCTAGTGGCTTATCGGTGATAAGTGGGAAGGCATGTCTAATCAAAATGATACTATCTTTGCACATGTAGCAATACACTAACCTCTGAGAGCATGTCATGTATACTTTACTGAATAATGCCTACCTTTTGTACAGAAGAGCCTTAAATCTTGTCAGGCACAAGGCTTGGGAGCCTCACTAAATGAGGATCTAGCAATCAAGGACAACATCAGTAAGCAAACAAACCAAAAATAATGGATAGAAATGAAATCTAGTAAAAGAAGGGTTTAATTTTAATCTCATTCTACTTTCACATTTTCAGAACAACACTGGCTTCAATTTTGCTACTCCAGATGTACACTGATATAAATGGGAGAAGATTCAGAGTCACTGTTTCCTTTCAGAGTGATAATGGCTGCCCTGAAAACTAAAATTTTTGACACACATGTATTTTGAGTCAGTTCCTCATCACGAGCACTGAGAAAGAATTATAAAGATATTAAATTGCATGAAAACAAACACTACAGGTTCCCTAAAATAACCTCACATATATAAAATGGGGAAATATCTTGGCAAAGCAAAAGCTACTGCTGCTGGAGAGTGGTCAAATTTTGTCATTTTCCTTCTGGAGTACGGCTTTAAAAGAACATGCTTTAGTGCACAGCTGTTGTACGCTGTGTTTTAAAATCTGCACTGACTAATTTTGGTACCTAGAGGTATCACTACACAAACTTTGCTCTTTTTATTTTTTTTTTCCTCTTACGTGCAAAGAAGTAAAAAAAAATTAAAAAGTACATCACCAAAATCTGTCCAGAAATTAAAAAAAAGGACTTATGATCAGCCTCAGATTTCAGAAGCTGAGCTCTGCTATACTCTGATAGTGTTTGATTTGTGAATTGACTTCTTTTTTTTTCCCCAATCTTGCAATAGGACATGTCCTCTTATAACACAGAACGATATATGCAACAAAAGCTTTAAGTAAGTTCATTCACTTAGGGTAATATACCATTTCATTTATTTGTATTAGCACAGATGGAGAGCATACATTTCATTTAAGGCCCAAATGACGATGTTCCAAGGGGAGGGGAAGAGGAGCAAACAAAGTTCCATTAAAGCCAGTGATATCTGTATATTCATTCTCAAATTGCTTTAGCACGGAAACAGCATTACCTTTTATTTCTCCAAAGTTCCCTGATCCCATGGCAAGAAGCTTGTCTTTCCAGTCCTTTGATAGTAGCTTTTCAATACTGGGTGTTTCTGAGTGAAGGGGGGGGAAGAAATGGAAGCAAATCAACATGAGTGTCTTCACAATAGAACTCATTAAAAGTCTATCTGCTAAAAATAAGGCCAACCCTATTCTGGGCCCCAGTTCATAATGACTTCATCAACAAACTGATAAGAAGGGAGGGGAAAAAAAAAAAAAAAAAAAGAAGTGTTTTGTCACCTGCTGTTTCAAAACCATTAGCTTTTTCCTCTTATGGAACAAAGCCCCGGTAATTCTGTATGACAATGGGCACATATAAACCTGCAGTTCATTGTTTTTCAATTTGGTGAACAAGTTGCTGCCTATAATGGATGCCTGTCAATGTCTTGGTGTTAGTCTGCAGTCAAAAAATAATTATGTTGATAAAATGCAGAGTAAAGAGAGAGGGAGAGAGAAAGAGAGAGAGAAGCAAAGAATTAGCTCCTAAATCTGCTACATGTAATTATATCCCTCTGAGCCTTTACAATCACATCCACTTTATAATGTGTGTTTAAACATCGTGTGGTGGTAAGCATACTGTGGAAAGATTTTCCGGTAACACGCACATTATAAATAATAATAAAAAGTTGGGAATGAAAAAAGCTTTAAAAGATTGCAAAATCCAGAGGGAGAAAAGGCACTGCTTAGAATGGAAACCCATTATTTGCTCATTTCAGATTCTATCGCTCCCTTTAAAAATAAAATAAAATAAAATAAATTTGTTCAGCATTTTCAGGCAAAATGAAGCGAGGGTGTGGATAGGTCTGATATTTATAACTCTTGTATTTTGACCCCTCTTTGTATGGAATTTTAATGCATAAGTAAATATAAACGCTAATAAAATTCAGAGAACATTAAACTCAATTCCAAACAATGTAATTGTATATTCTTGTCAGCATTTAGATGGGTACACAATTACAATAGCTTTCAATCCCACGATTAGCACTGCATTCAGTTCGAAAATGGAGTGTACTAAAAGATAAGTGTCCCAGTATGCGCCATCTAAATAACAATACCCACACTTATTATCTGGATCTAAGACATATACTGCTATTCTCCACATTGGTGTTTATGTGTATTTGTATTTGTTCCGGCATTTGTTTACCCCCTACCAGGAGCATAAAGGGAGTACATGTTAACTTATCAAAGGGAGCGTCTGGCCTAGAGACCATACAATTATTAGCAACTGGTTAATCTTCCCCACACTAAAAACCATTACGAGCAACCTTCATTATCTTGTTTGGCTAATTCCGCCTCCCTTTTCTGAAGCCACACCTTGAAGCTCCGCCGAGGCTTTCCGAGGGGGGGGGGTACATGTTTGAGAGGTTCGCCGGGTCCCGCCCGCACTCACGGCCTTTCTCTCGCTCTGCAAAGCATCTCTCACACCCGAAGGAGCCCAAACTCCCGTTAAACCAGCCTCACGCAGTGTTATAGTAACACGTAACTAACTACAGCCGCGGGGGCACGCTTTCCAACCCCCCCCCCCACACACACACACCCCGCTCATTTGCCGGCGTTGCAATAGCGGGTCCCATTGGCAGCAGGGGAGATTGCCCCCTCCCCTAACATTGTTATACACGTTGCAACCCTCCAATTTCCTCCTATACAAGCGTGTGCTCCTGCTCTGCGAGCGGCAGGCTCTCGCAGGACTGGTTGCTCCGTGAGCTCACCGCGCACCCGATCACTGGGATTGACTACCTGAGCGCAAGTTTTCTGTTAGAACCTCTATACTGCCATTGAAGCCGAAGGAATGGGATGGGAGAACAGCGGTGCAATGAACATCTCCGTGCCGGGGCTGGACATGCGGAGATGCTCCCGTGCTCTCGGCACTTGCACAACTCAAGTTTGTACGTCCCCGGCGAGCTTTTATGAAGGGAGCCGTTCTTCCAAACCTATATGACTACGTCAAATAAACGCCGCCACTTGCCCCCTTTTTTATTATTCTTTCCTTATATTTTCTTCTTGCGCTTTTCTACAAAATTCTCGATTAGCCTGTAAACAGGCCAGAGCAAATGCGGTATTTGCGGCTGAGGACTGTCAGTCAGGAAAAGCTAACAAACCTTTGCAAAGCAGGAATGCGGCCATAGAAATCCACTGGGGGCTGACAATAGGCTCCAGAGCCTCCGGGCACCAAAACCAGCCCGCCTTACTTTTAAGTCTATTGTCAGCAAAGCCCGCGACAAAGCTTTTCCCCTGCAGCTAGACAAAATATTCGCCGTGGTGCGCTCGTAAAGAACAGAAGTCTTCTGTCCAACTTGCCCCGTTAAAGCAACAGTAGCCGCTCGCCGGGGCTGCCAGGGCCCTGCTGCGCCGGGGCTGATTCCCTGCCTGCTTCCCTGCTTCCTTGCCTGCCCCCGCCCCGCCGCGGCCGGACCGCGCCGAGCCACCGCTGCTGCCACTCGGGGAGCGGCGCCGGGCCGGGGCTCGGGGTTACTTTAGCGAGGTGTAGAGGGGAAAAGGGGGGTGACAGTAGCTTTGTCAGTGGCAAGTCGCCGCCTTAGCGGCAGAGTTCCCAGCCGCGGGACTCGAGTTACAAATGAGTGTCCCTGCAACCTGAGTCCGCCGGTGATGGTGCCGGGAAAGCTGCTGCGGCAAACGAGCGGAGAGTAATGAACGCGGCGGACGACCGTGTATCAATGCCTTGAATTTCTGCGAGAACGGTAAAGATCTCAGTAGGAAATCATGATTAGAGATGTGAAAGGCCAAATGGCAAAATCCCAATAGTAACAATGCATCTGTTCATTAATGTGTGAATATGAGTAATATGAAAATTTAACACAATTATAAGCCCCTCAGCAATCCTGGTGGCAGAAAATAGATTGTAGTGATCTAATCAGAGCTTCCCCTGTTGAAATACTGTATGTTAACTATTTTAAATAATATTATAGAGATTTTTGTCTTTAGAAAAGGCCATGTAATCATATTTAATTGATGTCCTAACTTAGTTTCAAACCTCCCCTGAGTTGGACTGCAATTTTTACATAAAGCACTTCAACAGAATTTTGATACAGAATGAACAGTAATTGTCCTTCTGCTAATACTTAAAAATGACTTTAATTCTGTAAGACAATAGCTTCCCCACCCCTATAGCTTTACAGAGCTAAAGAGCTGTATTAAATTACAGCTTGTTTAATTCTATTACATACTGTGTTAGCATATTATACTTACATAAAATATGCTATTCGTATACCCCACCTATCACATTGCAGTAACTGCTTGTGAAGTACATTATGCACACTATCGTGGAAACAGACATTTATTATGTCATTTATGCACACCATTAAAAAAAAGATTTGAAATTTACACATCTTAAATAACTGTTTATAAGGTTACAACTGCAGAGCTTTCATGAATTATACAGAAACAAAGTCATCTTTTGTTCAGGTTTTCTTTTAGACTTCATTGGGAAGATAATGCTCCCAAATTAAGAAAAGAAATAAACACTGTATCTTGTTTGCAAAGCACTTGTTCTCCGGATGCATTAGGAAGTCAGTAAAACTTTTAATGCTTGCACATATAATGTGCAGCTTGAAATTGGGAAAAGTGGCCTGCACACAGGAACTGCTATTTCTGATCCCTTCTCCAACAACTTACTCTCCTCTTGGATTCACCATAACAGCATTCTTGCGTCCAAACTGAGCTATACTGTGACAGATTTTGGATATGCATCAGGACAGCTATGTATTATGATAATCTGTATTTGTATGTCAAAAAAAGCTATACATGAGAGTGCTCTGCCATTCTGAGTATCACAATTATTCAGAATGTCTCCTAATTCAGTCTGTGAGAGGAGCCCAAGATTAGCCCCGTTTCTTCTTCTGAGCCCCACTTGAGCTAAGAATACCCCCCATTACTTATTGGCAACACAGGTCCTAAGGCACACAGTAAAACAGTTCCAAGTCTATCCACAGCACAGTATGAATACATCTACAAAAGAGTTGTTCAGGGTTTGTTTGTGAACAGTAATTCATTAATGTTTGGGAAACATTTTTGTTCCAGCCACACTATGAAAAGTGTGAAGTGTTGTTACAGAAGAGGATTACGGGTAGGATACCAAGGAGAAAAAGAATGAGATGGAAAGAGTAACAGGAATCATTAAGTAAATGCTGAAGAGGAGAATGACTGAATTAATAGATACAAATTAATCGACAAAAATTGTTTCTGCCATCTCTATTCAACCTATTTATCAGTCATTAGCTCTTTCCAAAGATATTTAGGATGCGTTTTGTTTTCCTTGTATCACCCTTGCTTCTGTTGCTTGCATGTGCTGCTTTGCACTACTATGTATGGCAGCAGCAGCACCCACTGGCGAACAGCCCCCCAAGTGTACCAGCAGCATGCTGGCACCTTGGGGCCCACCGGCCCTGTCACTCTTCCTCTCTCCCCACTCCTTTCCCTCCTTCCATACCTCCCATGCCAAGCACCACGGAGGCTGACTCCCTCATCTACAACAATGAGGCCTGGAGACTGATGCCAGCAGCCAGTAATTCTCATGCAGGCCTTCAGCGCATGGAATTAAACCACCTTCTCGGTGGTGTCATAGTCCCATGTTAGCTGCTCTGATCTGCACATGTGCATCAATCTGTGCGTGGCTGGGCATGCATCTACATATACTGAATTGCTCTGAGTACTGGAAAGCAAATCATCTATGTAAATGAAAATAAAATCGCTTTTGAATCTAAGTTTTTGTATGCTAACAAGCATGCCACTGTCCCTCTACTTACGCATTTGATGTTTAAATACAGCTTCATTGACTTATTTCCTTCAAAGATGGAAAGTTTTCACACTGAGAAAGAAGCAGTTTGTTTCCAGGAAGGCTACAAAGCCGTGGTAAGAGGCACCATTTTTAGCACTGTCTGCTAGACTTCTATTTAATTTAGTCTACTTCCAGAAGTTGTGTTAATTTTTCAGGCATTGTAACTCCCCTTTGGGAGTGACCTAATCCTACTTTCAATTCAGTGGCAGTCCAGATGCACATGTACCTGAACCTGCCTCGGCAGCCTTCCAAAAACCGCAGTCCCACAGCACAGTGTTCCCTGCAGGCCTAACCTCTCTGGTAGCTCTTTTCAATCCATGCTCCAGGGTCACAGTCCTAGAAATCCACTTATAAAAGCTTAGAATGGTCTTCACTGCCAAATCTCTTCCTATTACCTCTTTCTGCTCCTGCTGATTATTTACTGACAGCAAACCCCAGCCTCATGCAGCTGCCTGCTTCCAGAGAAAGGCATGTAACGCCATCGTGCTGTAACAAGGTGCGGGATGGGGGCTCTTCACATGCGGCATTTCCAGAAGAGACATATTTGAAAAGGAAAGGGAAAAGAGAAGCTCTGACATTACAAAGAAGAGAAAACTATGATAAAAGGGAAGGAGGCTGACATAAGTCAGCCACAAGTTAGAGGAACAATGAGTCCCAGAGCCTCCCACTTGCATGGTGTCCGGATGTCTGAGCATGGGTGCTCTCTCAAGGAGATGCCTGAAGTGCTCCCTTCCCTGTGACTACGGTGAATAGCTTTGTCCTGGGATGAAAGACTTCTTAGAACAAAGTAAAAGAAAGATGTTTGGCCTCAGCAAGGATGATGACATGAAGTGTAGCAGAGTGGAGAGAAGCCAGGAGTTGCTTAATACACAGCCAGACCACCAGACATTCCCTGCCAACACATGTCATTCCTAGAGGAAGGAGTATTTGGTCGGCAGAAACAATCATGAATAAACTTTAGCACTGGCTGATATACCTTCCACTTCTAGCAAGCACCTTCCCTTATATTATGAAAGAGCTGGCAAATACTGAGCTGGCATCCAATATTCACCCTTTTCTTCTGCCACGGTCGTAAGTACGTTACACCTGTTGGCCACAACTACACTCACTGTTTCTACAACCCTCACCCATCAACATGCCACCCCACTGGCACTCTATTCTGTGCTCATGCACCACAATAAACCCTTTCTGGTTTAAATCGGGAAACAAGATTAAGGGCAGATTTCCACTCTTCCTTTAAAAGAGCAGACAAGCACATACACAAACACAAGAAATTTCTCTTTTTATGCATCCACTTTTTATTACAAAGGTCTTATCTATACAAAATCAGAAACAATTTTCATAGCAAAGAAAATAAAGCAACTATTATGAAGAAATGGTTGGTATCAGCAGGTTACATAGACACACAGCATCTGCATACGCATATGGTTCTCCATCAACAGAATCATGCTTTTAGGGAACTACTTGCAGCTAGGCAAGACACTATGAATCATGAGCAGGCACAACACAGAATGTATTTAAATTTGGAAATCAAAGACCACACAACATACATTTTTCTCTTGCCTTCCAGGAAGTACTGCAATTTTTCACCAGTCTAAAAGCATTCTAAACTTTCAGAGAAGACACAAGAAAACACCTCTGTAAAATGTAAATATCGTTCAAATGTAGGACATAGTTGCTTGGGTGTGATATACAAAAATGTGGTGCTAAGTGCAGACCTACAGGGGCTTCTCTGACTGGGCAGGAAGCAGAGCTGCTGGGTTTTTAGGTTTTGTTGTTTGGTTTTTTTTTAATACTTGGTCTTTGGGCACAAACTCACGAAGCCAAATGAAATAGTCAAGTTTCAATGAAACATTAGGATGCTGTGCTGCTCTGGCTAGCACATCATAGTATGACTCTTACTACACCGCTCCATCACAACCACTGTGCAGAAAACAGCTGGGCTACATATGTCCATGCGTGGCTTCTAAACCTACTAAAAAGCTCCTTTCTCTGGCAGGGATAACCAGCCTTCCTGCTCTTTGAATCTCCAGTTCTACCCCAGCCACGTGTTAGCTCCCATAGCATTTTATTTCAGAGGACAAAATCAACTTCTGTATCCACAGATGACCATTAGTTATACCTGTGGTGCACAATGACATCAGGTTACTATAGTATTCTTGTTGCACATACTTGCATAGTTTTGTGTATGCTTAATAATACAACAGTTGTTTTCAAGTTTGCTGGCTCTCTTTTGCAATACCCATCATGCTGCATTAATGAAGTATACACTGTATGAATGATAAGACATTTTTATTGTGATTTCTGGCACAAGCATACTGCTTCTTGTGCTAAAAAAAATAATTCACATAGCCAGAAAAGATTGCATAGCACGATAAATAAATTATCCAAGATTTTAAAATCAAAATCAGCAATCTGTGAATGCCACTGAAAACATTTTACTCTATCTACAAATATACAAGCAGTTATTTTTACAACTGCTTACCAATGCATACTGCCAGTCTTACAAGAAAGTTACCTAACAAGGGTGTTTATTAGGAAGAAAAGGTTTGAGTAGTCTTCAGATACACTATACTACCAGTTGTTGAACTAATTATCCCTTAGAATGTAAGCGAGGAGCCAGCAAACCACAGCACAAGGCAGGACCACATGGCTAAGCAGGACAGGAGGAGGGCATGGGGACTTCTTAAGCTAGGTTTGTGGCCAAAACCAGCATCTCATTCAACTGCACCCTCAGGAACAGTCAGGCTATTGTCTGAAATTTTTATAGTTTCCATCACCTGAATGCACTGGCACTGGCACCGTTAGCTGTGTACTTTTCAGTCTGTCTTGTTTCCACAAATGGTCACCTACTCCAGAAGCAGTCAGTCTCACATTCCAGATATGACATGTACAATGCAAAGAAATCAAGCCTGTCATGTAATACTTTCTGCCAGTCCTTCAGTCCCCCAGCAGCAGAGTCTGTGTTCATTCTGGGTTTACACAGGCAACAGTCAAGGTTTTTTCTGCCTCCATTCCCTTTATTTCAGCTTCGGTACAGAATCTGCCTTCAGAAAATGAAAAGTTCTGGTATTTCTGAAAGTCTGTCTGTCATACACTCTTCTGGACTGACGTCTACATCAATAAAATGTCCACAAAGCCCTTCTGAGGCCTGCATACCCAACAAAACCACTTCTTTTACAAACATAGTGTTGAGTAAGGGAACGAGACTGCATCCCTGCTCTCACCTCAGAAACAACAGGGAATTCCAGTTCAATTTCTGTTATTTCCAGCACGCTAACTTGTAGAGTACATACTCCATTGCCTTACATACCCTAGTGACAACAGACTCCATGAAGGCTACTAAGCGTACACTGATTACCCTCTAAACAATAATAATCTTGATTTGCAAGCTCATATATGGCAGTTGCCTCCTGTTCCACTCTTCGGGGGGTGGCATTCATATTTGTGTGCCAGGGCAGCTGGACAGTGGTGTCCTCCACTCACATCTCCATGAATGTGGCCTTCCACATCAAGTCTGGAGCCACTGCTGATTGCTGCAGGTTTGTATGGAGATGGGGCTGCCTTAATTGCAGCCCCCTTAATTATTCTAAAGAAACACCAGAACAGCGTAGTTTGTAGCCACTGCTCAGCTACCCTCCATCTAAATCCTTGTCCTTGCAAACAGATAGTAGTGTATGGCCAGTTCGAGAATTGACTCAATACCTGCCCTTCCCGTTTCTGCAGCGGAGTTGCTATGTGTGTCTCCCAGAGAAGGGCACGCTGAGGCACTATGAATGGCACTGGATGCCATGCCCAGGACAATATATTTTTTGTCACTGAAATTTGTTGGGACTCAGTGCTCTGGATTCCCAAAGGCATTTAGGAGCATAAATCTCATTCTGGAAAGGAATTGGGCTCTGACTGCCTTTGGAGATCCAGGCCAGTGAGTTGGCTGAAAGAGAAGATGATGAACTCATTCTGCCAAATGCAGCATTTCACTGGCACAACTGTTGCTGGAACATCTTTTCCAGCATACACGATCACTAGAATGATCCCAAGTTTCCGCTACCACTGTCTTCTTCACCCCTAATTAAATTAACAAGAACAACCCAAGTTATTTAACCTTACCAAGCTTAAAAAAAGGTATGTTAAATTTCAAAAATGTCCCCAGGCTTTCCTGATACTAAAAAAAAAAAATAATAAAATAAATAAATAAAATTAACACATAAAATGGAGTAACTCACTTTCAAACGCCTGAGCAGCAATCTTTTCCTTTTACATTGATACTATACCAGTAGGAATCCTTATGAAAAGAAGGGTAACAGTAAAATAAATAACCCTTCTCTTACGCCTGAAAAAATGAATTTTGTCAATCTCTGTTCTGCAACTTCCTAATGCCTCTTTAATTCCAGGCAACTCTAAATGAAAGAAGGAATTGATTTTCTCAGGAGTGGTCCATCCAGAAAAAAAAAACCTGTGTCAGTTGACAGAAGGAGGCACTATACCAAGCCTGAGCTTCACTGAAATTCTGAAACCACAAAGATGTTTTAATATTTCCAGAGACTATTTCAAGAGTAACAACATAAAAACAGAGACATCTGGAATTAAATACCATTACATTTCACTTCAGTTTTATTTTTCTGTCTCAGTTGGACAGAGATACTCCTCTAGAACATACTCCCTTGAAATACATTTTTGTATTAGTGCTGCCAGCAGTGCCAGTTTCTAATTAAAGGGCAATAATATCTTGTTAATATTAACAGAGGGCAATGTTTTTGGTTTGCTAATTTTCATAGAATCATAGAATAGTTAGGGTTGGAAAGGACCTTAAGATCATCTAGTTCCAACCCCCCTGCCATGGGCAGGGACACCTCACACTAAACCATGTCACCCAAGGCTCTGTCCAACCTGGCCTTGAACACCGCCAGGGATGGAGCATTCACAACTTCCCTGGGCAGCCCATTCCAGTACCTCACCACCCTTACAGTAAAGAGCTTCTTCCTTATATCCAATCTTCAGCACATCCTTAATAAGCAAGAGGGCTTAAAAAAAGCATTAAATGAGACGACTATACAATAACTTTTTATGGGCATTGACACATCATTAAAGATACGTTCTAGAGAGAGTCCATGGTTTATCCTTTGACAGAAAAGATCTTTTGTGCTGACCTGTCTCTTTTTTAAGTAATTAAATGCTTTCTCAAGAACAACCTAAAGCAAAACCCAAGAGAGCAAAGAAGTCTATAATCTAAATAACCATAAAACATAAACTGAGCACTACAGTGTTTGGCTAGAATTTCAAGGAAATCCTTCTGACTCTCAACCACTCCACTTCTTAAATCCTAAATTCAACAGCAACAATGTAACCCTTCACATGCAATTACTACAGCATTCTTACCCAAAAATCTCAAAGCAACTTTTTTTTTTTAAATGGAAAAAAAAATGAGTCCTGAAGTGATCATCATTTTCCTGAAAATGACAAAAGCAAGCACTGTATGTGATGAAGCTGAGGAGACAATCTTCTAAATAGCCTATCTTTCAGCCCTTGCCACAGTCATTATTTCCCAGCACCAGAAAGTACACAGCTCTGGCCTTCAGATGATCAGCTGCAAAGGGAGCTGTTGATAACCTAGGGCTCCTTACTTCTTGGCTCTCCTTACACGTGGCCTTTACCTTGACAAAGAGGGAAGAGAAGACTTATTTATTAACACAAGATAGCAATAAAAAGAGAAACAAAGCAGCAAGTGAAACAAGCACTTGTGGCACAAAGCCACAACTTCCACTACTGAAGCCTGGTTTAGGGTTTGGGGTTTTCTTGGGTAACTATCACTGCCCTCAGAACAGGCACCCATGGGCCAGCACTGGGGCTCTTCCGGTGCCTGGGTGAGCTGGCTGGGGGTGGAAGACACTTCCAAATGGAAATCATGACATGTCCTGCTGCAGCTGCACCGAAGTGCATGTTACTTAACTAACCATCAGTTTCCACCCTTCTCCCCCACCCTGGGTTTGGTTTTTTTTCCTGTTTTTTTTTTTTTTGTTGTTTTCTTTTTTTTCTTCTTTTTTTTTTTTTGACAGCTGTCTTCCTATCTTCCCAACAGGTGCTATTAGGCCCTGAACAATGGCAAAGGCTTTTAAGCCACTGCTGTTGACAAGTGAAAGGGAACAACAAATGGCTTGGTAGTGCTCTTCTCCCCGGGTCACTCAACCAATGGTAATAGTTATTATTTTTATTTATTAGCTCTGTGGCACTGTCCTCCATTGTACCTCTTCCAACCTCCCCTTTCCGTGACAGCAAGGAGCTTTTTAACTGTTAATAAAAATGGGCGAGTGCTTAGCTCCTGAGCTGGCTCTTTCTGTAAAGTGCACAGCTAATGAATGTTGTCCATTTAGATCTGGATAATTTATGATGTCAGCAAGAGTGGAGGTGGGGAGGGCTGGCTCCAGATATGGCCATTAGTTACACTGCCAGGAGTGACAGAGAGAGTAAGGGGAAGTGGAAGTTGGGCAGAAAGAAGAGGTTCGCTCCTCCCGCCCCTCGTATTTGTTTTTGCAGGATAATTACAAGGTTAAGCCGTAAATAAGACATTCCCTCCTTTGAGGTTAACATAATTTTTCTTTAACCTTCTTAGCATTTCATTGACCATATTACAATCCTCTTCAGAGAACAATGGCAGATGGAAGAAAAGTTAATTTTCCCTTAAATGAAAATGACTGCACCCATTTAAATGATGTGTTCAGACCTGTTAGTGCTAGGAGAAAAAAAATTGTGCCAAAATCTTTTCTGATCCTAATAATGAATACACATATATCTACTAGTTGAGGTTACTCAATTAATAAACCACATATAACAAACAAACTCAATCAAATGCAAACCCCGTATTTCAACTGTCCTGGCAAACTAGGTAAATATGAAGGCAAATCAGGAATTCCACATCCAAACAAAATCAGTAAACCAGCCAGTAAGTCACCTGGAAGTGCAAATACACTTGAAAGTTGAAAATATAATACTAAAGACCATAAAAATATTGACATATCATGGAACTGGTTGGTTCAGAGTCATATGTTATCAATCAAATTGAGGTAAGACCATGTATGTCTTTCAATCATCTGAAGCTATTTATTTAAATTATAAGTTGACATAATTTTGTAGTGAAAGGGCTGCAGTCATCAGCTTGTCTGTGTACTTCCTAGAGTACATGTGTCCTATTATAATTTGAACCTAATGATAACATTGAAAGAACCATAAAAATACTCATCTGGGATGTTAATAAAACCATTAAAAGGGTTTAAAAAATCGAAGTAGAAAACTGAAAAGGATATCCCCCTGAAACAAACACGAAACACACAGTAGGCTCTGATTTCTATTCTCTTTAAAAATATGACAGACTGTTTTACCACTGGAAGTGAGAATTAAAGCACATACGCCTGATGCTAAACAACTACACATCCTGAACTCCTCTTGCGCAACATATGTGAAAACAAAATCTCAATCATCGATTGCCAGATGCCAGAAAGATATGAAAAATAATAATATCAAAAAAAACAAGATGTACACTATAAATCAAAGCTTCTGAAGTGCAGGTAGTTTCACAGTAAATCAATCTGCTAGTTCTGATGTAAATGATATTTGCATGGAATCATTATGTCAAATTAAGTAGAAATTATTAAAGCTAATGTCATCTTTGGACTTGCTTAAAATAATAATCTTCCAGGATTTGCACACAGGCTTCTCCACCGAAGTACGGCATTCCATCTGCCTTGACAACTTGTTCTGTTTGTTCTCACTTGTCTCCATTCATGGATTTTTTGGACTCTGTTATGTTCAGCGTAAATAGGGAGAGAAAATACACTGGGTTTCCTTTTGATCGAGCATTTTTCTTCCTGAGTTAGGGACTAACATCAAGATAGACGTGTGGTTCAGCCATGTAACAGCTCTGACAGGTAATCTCCAAACAAGCAAAATCAGAGAAAGTCTATTATGCATAGCTTTTTAACATGATAGTTCTAGACAAGGGGAAAGAAAAGTCAGAAAGTAAAAGCAGTAAAGTCAAAGAGGGGGAAAGAGACAAAGAAAACAATACTGAGAACAAGGAAAGAACAAGACCAAGAAAGGGGACTCATATGCCAAAATCTGAAATGTACTTATATTGCACAATGCACTGAAGGGGTACAAGAGCTGAGGCAACTGTGCAGCCACTCCCTGACTACTGAAAATGGTCACAAACACTGAGCTCCCCTATGCCGCAGATATCCAATAGGTAACTGCAGCAGCCTGGACAAACTTGAAAGAGAGGAGATATAGAGCTGTAACATGAACTTCTGCTACCAGAAAAGACAACAGGATTTAGATTCAAGCATAAACTATGCCTTCAAATCATTGCCAGAACTCTAAAGGGACAAATTTTTTCTTTTTTTATCAGAGAGGGATCTTGCTCATACCCTGCAGCAGAACTTTTTCAGACTATTTGAGAAAACTTATGACTTCTCCATTCACTTCAGGACGGTAAAACCTCCTCTGCAAATAGCTGTCCAGATCCACAAGAAAGATCATCTGCATTCAGGATGGCTTCATGAATCACCAAGGACCAGCAAGGTGAATGCAGAGCAGGAACAGAACACCTTCACCAAGAATTAAGGTCATAAACTGAGCAGCTCTTTACACTGAGCACTTTTTACACAATGACAATCAAGAGACACTACATTCTCCCTGGTAAAAAGAACACAGACCCCAGAAATACAGGTAATGTCAACATTTCCTATGATGAAGGGAAGTTACTTTAAAACAAGAAACAGTACCCTCACCTCTGTGCTACCAATCTCATCAACTCTCTCCTTAGAGCTAGCTTTCTCCTACTTGGTCTGACGAACTCGTCCTTGTTGCTCTAAGACCTAGTTTATTCTATTGAAAAACAAGGGAGGAGTGTTCATCCTCACAGATTTCTTAAACCATGTATTTGAGAAGGCCTGGCTCTAGCGCTTGGGGGTGACTGAAATGAGGGCTTTCCCATAAACAAAGATCAGTGCTTTTTTGCAATTCCAAAGTATTCACCTGGACAGACTTACAAAATCAGTGAAGAGAAGGCTTAATCTGAACTGAAGCAGGAAAAAAGTTCAGATGAAGAACCACCTGGAAGGGACCACCTCCTCTGCAACATCTTTAGTTCAGGACCTTATTAAGTCTTCACTTCTTAAGTGCGGTGGTAAGAGACATCTGGCTTTGCAAATGGGCAGAAGCTGCACTTCATTTTATCACACACATATGGCACTAGTGAGCATCACATCTGTGTTCTCATCTTGAGTATCTCTACCTCCCATGGTTACAAAAGAAGCAAGGCATCTTCCAAAAAGCTCAGACTGGTACAGAAAGCAGCAAATCACCAAGGTGAACAACATGGGTCTTCATGAATCTGAAGTTCTAATCGCTGCTTTGTCTCTCCTAAGACTCTGCCCTCATATTCAAAACTCTCAGTGGGACCACATTTACCTTTCGAAAGAAAAAACCAAACCCAAACTTCCCTCTGTGACTACAATCTCAAGCACTGACTGGTTATAACTGACTAAAGGAACGGGACACAGGGATCATAACACATGATCTGAGAATCATTATAAGGATCTGGACCTATACTCAGGAGTGCAATCTTGCAAGACTCAAAAATGATCCTCCTGACAGTAAAAGTCACTGACACATCTAAAATATGTTAATGAACTCTGTCTGAATAATACCATTATCAAACTGTTCTATGGAATAATATCTTTCATGATCTAATTTTGTGACGAACACTAACCTCTCATGTATGATACCTACTTGTCTTTGCAGACACAGTGCTCAGCAATATGCATTTAACGCACAGATTTTTTTTGTATCTAAAAAGAGATGTTTGGAAAAAGAACCGCATGCAGTTCAGATTTTGTTTGTCAACACTGAGATAAAACTGAGGCTGAGAATGAAATCCTTTCCTTGAAATCTACCTTTCTCTGAATAAAGTAGAGAGGTCTTGAATAAACATACATTAAATGCTTCTCTGGTATTCAGGTATGAAGGAGAGTCATACCAAACATGTGCGAGTACACCAAGCACAGAAAGGACTCAGATTCAGTATCAAAAGTGGCATGGGGAAACAGAGGGATGTGGGTCTCCTGTGGAGTGAGGCAAA
The DNA here is from genome assembly GCF_034315485.1 of Pezoporus occidentalis. Classification (NCBI taxonomy): domain Eukaryota; kingdom Metazoa; phylum Chordata; class Aves; order Psittaciformes; family Psittacidae; genus Pezoporus; species Pezoporus occidentalis. The sequence continues at coordinate 12,357,854 of NW_026913748.1, read as the reverse complement.
TGACAAGTACAAATTCCCAGATTGCTTGAGAACAGGGGGTCTGGGAAGGTGGGGTGTGGAGTAATTGCAGAATGGTGTAACAGGGAATTTAATAGATCAGAAAAGGCTGAATAGGATAACAGGCCCATTGTTCAGAAAGTTCTCTTTTGTGACCAGGCTTTAAGAGAATGCCAGAGCAACAAATGACTTAATCCTGGGGGGATGCTATGGCACAAATGAAAGCAGTCTATACCTTGAAAGCCAATGGAATAAATTTCTGTATCACATAACCACACTGACGACTGCAGCTTTCAGCAAACTCTTAAGAGTTGCAATTGGCAAAAACCACACAATCATGCCCTCCTATGCTCCTCTTTCCTTCTTCAACGGCATTTTTCAATGTACTCGGGGGGAATAAGCCACGTGAATGACAAACAGACATGGTCAAATGCCACCTAAAATACAATGGTTACAGGGAAGAAGAGAAGAGAAAGAAAGAGTTATTCTGTGCTGGCTTCCCTTCTCTCCTAACCACTAAACTAAACTTGGAGCCTCCTGGTTATATGAACACAGCCATTAAGCATTATACCACTGATTTACAGAGCTTCCCGATCCCTTGCTAAAGAAATAGAAGTGCCTTAACAGACACGCAGTGTAAAATGGAGGCTAACCTTCCAAGTCTGCCACATGGCATCATAAATCTTTGGAAAACCTTCCCATTTGCTCACGCATTTCTTGAGCCCTGTTATAGCAGATGATGGAGCTGGAGGGTCCCATCTAATTTCCGATACATCAAAGACAGCATCTTTCCAATTGTTTCAACACGAATCAGGAATACAGAAAAGGCAGCCTGATTAAAAAAGTAAAGGTCACACTCTAGGGCATAATATAGAATATGTTATGTCTATCCTCACAAGGATGGCAGGGTAGGTAGTGGAAAATGGAAGTGCTAAAAATGGCACCATCAGATTTTGCTTTATATGTAACAGAAGAGCTAGGATATTATTTATTATATCACCAGGGGATTAAGGAAAATATGGAATTACTGTTTTTTCAGAAAAAAGGTGGAAATATGCGTTTTTCAAACTACTGTGATTTCTTCATGGAAGCAATAGATTCTTATTTTAAAACCATAATTCTGATCTCATTTTAACTCAGAGAAGTGAAATGCAGAGCCATAACACAGCAATCCAAAAATCAAACTTCTCCCAGATCTTTATGAAACTTGGCCTCTAAATTTTCAAATTCCTACTATAACTAGATGGAACCTATTAGTGGGTTCTACATTTATCAACATAAATTCTTCAGTTCTCAGGGAATCTGTGAATGATATTCAATTTTAAAACAACTGGTTGAGGAAAATTACTTTGCTTTCCATGAATTCAGAGTTGAAGTGTAGCTCAGCTCTGATTAGTAGCTTACTTGGTAGCAGTGTGTTGTACTTCCCATCCTTCTTCCCCCTCCCATTTAATTTTTGCTAGAGAAAAAAAAAATAGAAGTACCATAGGTGTGCATTGCTAGAGCATTCTGCACAAAAGCCAGGCTTCTGCAAAGCCCTGATAGGAGTTTAACTTGTTTCCATATGTACTTCAGATACTTTCTGTAAGTTTAAAACACATAACAGTAGCTATCACCACTTGGAATATTTCTAAGTCAGGAAAAATAAAGGAATAGAAAGTTTCCTACATTCTGTTTAAATTACATTTGGTAGTTCTCTCTGGGTTACTACAAAATCCTTTCAGCCCACTAGTCTCTTAGATACATTAAATTAATAAGGCACCTCGAACATTCAGTCTTCTACAGAAGAGCATGGACTCTCAGTCAGACACCTAAAATTCACTAAATTGGAAACACTGACCTAAGGGAGACATCAGTGCATTATCCTTGCAGACTATATGGCATTGAAATGTAAAACACAGATAATATTTGGGGGAATTAAGAAGGTGAGGTGTATGCTGAGTGGATTTTTCATCAGTAGGAATAGGCTTCAATGGACTCAGTGCAATTCTGATGGCTAAACCATTCTGGTTTCACCAGCATGCAGTTCTATGTCCTTCTTTGTATAAACATCCCAAGCACCCAAATTCCAAGAGTCCCTACTACAGTATGTTCCTGCTACTCCAGACAATACTTCAATTAAGGCTGAGCTACATTAACTATGATTATCAAAAAACATGTATTTCCATAATGCCATTCCTTCTCCCCTGTTGTAACTCTTCACTCCCAAAGCTATGTTTATAATGAGATGGTGTGGTGTATTTTCCATTAAAAGCCTTGGCAGGAATTTCTGTAGTTTTCCCATGTATCTCAAGTTCAATACTCTTTCTGCAATTGCTTCACAATAACCAGTCCATTTCCAAGTGATTAATTTTCTATTCTAAAACAATGCATTCCTTTCCCCTCTCATTTTGCTGGTGTTTTTTTTTTGTTTTTTTTTTTTTTTTTTTGTTTTTTTTTTTTTTTTTTTTTTTTGTTTTTTTTTCTTTTCTTACCAAAGGGAAAAAAAAATTCTTTTCCAGTGACATCATGGTATAAACTTTTCAATGCAGGTTTTAGCAGGCGATATGCAGATTGCTTTGAAAAGTTACCCTCATAAATAACAACAAAGTACTGAATTATCAAGGCTGTAACTCAGTCAAGAGGTGCTGTAACCATTTATATTATATGACCTCAGCAGAACCTCCTGATTGAATTGCAGCCTTTCATTAAATCAGGCACTCTGTATTATTTTCTCTGAACTGGAGTAAATCAGAATGGCAAAGAGATTAGCCCCCAAGCCCATCTCTTTGTGATCTAGAGGCATATAATTATTAACCATTACCTCGATTTTATTTTGTAACTTAAAAAGGTTGTGCACAATCTACTGTGTCAATAATTCTCTTCTTTCTCAGGTGCTATATTTTGATGACATGACAAAAATATTACTGAGTAACCTAGGTACATCAAGAAACTGTCCTGCTTGTAAAGGAGCAAGATCCCACTACTAAAAGCTAAAGAAAAGTGGGGGAAAAAAAAGAGGAAAAAGAGAAACTGCAGATTCATAGCACTGCAGATTCATTCACAAAAAGCTGGAAACCAGAAGGGACCATTAGCTCATCTAGGCTCATCTTCTATATATATTACTGAATATTCATTATTTCATCAACCAAAATCAAACCTTCTTCTGATTTATTTCTAACTACCATTTTACTAGAAGAGAAACAGCTGGCCTCTGAGTCAGGACATTCCATAAATATCTTCCTGCTTTTACTGGAAAGTTGTGTGTGTAGGGATGAGGGTGGAGGGAACCAGGATACTTGTATCACACTCTCTGTTCATCTCCAGCTGGCTTATACAATGCTGCCTCCATAATGGAGAGACAACCGCCATACCAGCGGTTCTCAAACAAACCCACGACAACAATATCAACACTTTTTAACTTTGTATGGAGTAGGCTCATGCAGAAGCTCTTGGGCTCGCACAAATGGCCACCACAGCAGGCCCGCAGGAACTGCTTCTCCAGAGAGTGCTTCCCAGGCTGCTCGGCACAGGCTGGGAGACAACTGCACATGCAGGGGTGAGTATTTCAAAAGGGAGCGGAACACTGCTCTGGATGCACAGTTTGTGTCTCACACGGTTTAAGAGAATTCAGTTTTCCCCAGGGTACGTATCATAGATTGGAAGAACATGGCGCTTTCCTTATCTGGCCATAACATTTCACAACATGCTTCAGTTTTCCTTATTGCTTGGACTTTGCCTCCTTTTCAAAGCCCCTACATTTAACTCAGAAAGAGAAAAGCTACAGTAAGTCCCTTTTCCTATTTTCTTATATTTGTGTAGCTGTTAGACATTTTGCAAAGGAGGGGAGTACCAGCCAGCCTTTCACAACAAAAGGGCTACTGTCACCACGCCAGTCCCAGACATGGTGGAAACCAGCCCACAGGAAAAGGCCTGGCTCCAGTGTTAGGCCCCGGCCGAGTACAGTCACTGCATTCACTCAAATTGGCAACAGGTCTCAGTGTTCCTGGCTTTGAGCTGTGAACAAGGGTCGGGATTGAATAACCAATTATACAACCGCTGACTGAGTTTATCCAAGGTTTGCAAACTGCTATAATAGCCCAGTATTCACTGACTGTTTTATCCTTTTCCAGATATAGTGTCATATCTCCCCTTGTGCTCCATTTACATGTCACTTTATTACATACATCCATTAAAAAGGTTAATACAATGTCACAGTCAATGCCTAAATGTTGCCATTCAGTATCCTCGCCTTGCTCCCCAGTACATTTCACATAGGCACATTTCTTTCTCTCCCCCTCTCCTGCACTCTCCCGCGTGCTCCCTTGCTTGCTCACGCGCTCACACACACATGCATACACACTCATTCCTGCTCCAAGTTAAATCAATTTGCTGTCAGGAATACAGAGCAGCACATGAACAAAACAGTAGCCAAGAGTCAATAGAGCAAAAACTCCCTGAAGTTGCCAGTCACGGTGAACGTATTGTGCTGCTAGTGACGGGAATAACCTTTAAAATTTTGAAAGTTCAGATAATTACTCAAAATTGTGGACATTGTTGAGACTCCCCGAACCACCTGGGTCTCTCAAACTATCAGGAAAGTTCACTCACTAAAAGTCTTTTGAATGGCTTTTCTTACTTTCAGATAAACGTTAAACATACCAAAAATTGTTCTTCTCTGATTTTTAACACTTCCCAACTTCACCCCACCTATAACCTAGGCATGTAGAAAGCTTGAAAAGACTAGAAAAGAATAGAACCAATATCTCCTATACTGTCTTGTGAATGAATGATGCAGGTCTCGCTTAAAGTTTTTTTGTTTGTTCTGTTTTTCTGTAGAAGACTATTTTCTCTGATCAAATTGATCATCTCTGTATAGCCTGTTTCTGAAAAGAGCAAGAAAACTCCTCAAAATCTTCTACAGCTTCACTTTTTGAGATAAAGAGAATCCTGTTGATTTTTTTGTATCTGTTTCCTACTGCCCTATGAACACAAAAAGGTATGAGAAACCAAGGTGAAAATTTTGCTTTTTGATTTCAGACCATAGAGCCTACAAAAGCTGTTTGGTTCAGAGTGAAGGCATTTTATGAGTGCTCAGCCTGTACCTCCAGGCACACACTCTTGCAAAGGGCTGTGCAACAGCAACATGAATCACTGCTGTCTGCCTATACAATGTCACTGGGAGAAAGGTACAACTTTTGAGTTGAGCAGTGTGACAGGAGATCTCCAATGGTACCACAGTGAAGCTACATTTATTTGACAAATTGCCATTTGATTTCTGATCACAAAAGCAGATTTTTATTACTTTTTAAAAAGCCACATTGTGGCTTCTTACAAATAGGAATAGGGCAGTTCAGATAAAAGACTTAGAGCCTGACAAGTAAAAAACTTGAGTATGTGTTTTTTCTCCCTCACTTTCCTGGGGTTTCAGACTTCCATTTGTTCTGGTCCAGACCAATGTACTAAAGCACAACAAAACCACACCTATTTCTCTGGCATTTCTGACCATGCCAGTCAAAGGACACAGACAAAATATTTTTAAAGAGACTATTTTTGTGGAATCTACTTGTTTATTTATAGATTAACACAGTCAAGAAAAAGTGCAGAAATACTTGGATATCATCTAAACTGAGGGTTATACCAACTCGTCATCATTATGTGAAGCAGCAGTGAAAAACAGGAATTTTTTTTCAATATGCCCCGCTTCAAAAGAACGTGAAATGTATTCTTCATGCAAATTGTACACTAGTCCTAGAGGGAACGAACACATTCAGTCAAGAGAAATTATTCATTGGGGTAAGACTTAAAAAAAAATGTTTCAGTTAGCTTTTTTGGGAAAAAAAAAAAAATTAGAAAAAAGAACGACACAAACTTTGGATAATCTGTATTTCCCTTCCAATGAGTGCTAATGCTTCTAAAACCAACCTCTGATATTTACACATGTGATGGTACCAAACTGTGAGGCAGGGAGATTAAATGATCCTATTGTCTCATTCCCTGGTTTGGGAAAAATTAGGGGTATGTAAAGCACTGAGATGAAACATTAGATGCGCACAGCAGCCCTGATTTACTGAATGGAGAGACACCCCAACTTCACGTAATTTCTTTGTCAATAAAAACTGAAAATCTTCATGAAGCTCTGTTACTCATTCTAACTTAGGATTCTAACCAAGAAAATTATAACCAAAATCTATTTCCAGTGAATCACTTTCCTATCTAAATCCCTGTATGTAAAGTTCTTTCTTTCTTTTGAAACAAATACAATGCAACTGCCCACTTTTGCATCATAAAAGATCTGTAGGCACCACGTTGTTTGGCTATCTGTAATAGACTCTTGATTGAGCTGGACTCTGAATGACACATAGTAGCAGCAAATGATAAAAAGAGTGACTGGAGAAAAACCCTCCCCTCAATTTACTCCTAAACCAATTACCTGCAAGCTATCTGCACCATGAAATTCTATTAGAAACAAATTATATTAGCACTGCTTATGAAAGCTATGTGAAGTTGTTACCCAGAAATGTGAATTACCTCTGAACAGAAGAGAGGAATGGGACAATTCTTTTGGCAAGTGCAGACTGGCATTTTTCCTTCTGTTTCCTTTTCTTGTATAATTGTTCTAAATTGTCTAATTGTTCTAAATAAAAAATAAATAAATAAATTGAGGCTGGATTTTTATACCAATTTCTTATAGCTTCTTACATCTTCAAAACCTGACTAAGGCTGAAGCAAGGAACTTCAGAATTATTAAAGAAAGAGCAACTCAGCTGAGCGCCTTTGGAAAAGGGCATTCTCCAGACTCGACTTCTTTTTCCTGCTCATTCAAGCACAAAAAGCAGAAAATGGGGCTGGAATTTCTATGCCCAAAACCAAAACAACAGAACAGGACATGACACACTTTGGCAGGTTTACAGGCTTTCAGACAGAAAAGGATGCAAAACTGCATCATATTTGGATAAACGCTTGCAACAAAGAAAGGCCTAACTTGAAAATACTGTTACAAAAATGTTCTTTTCTCTGCCAGGAAATTTTGAAAGTGAAACTTCCTACCTATCACCTGTTTTTATTCACAAATTAGCATCTTGCAAGTCTCCACAGCTCTGGTCACCACACAAGATACTCGCAGACACACTATTCTGTAGGATGATTTACTACCTCTGTGACATCTTAGTGTTACTTTAGCAGTATTAGGATCTCATGCAGCAGAAGGTGACAGTCTACAGCTCTGTAATGTACCTATAGCAGTCTGTGCTTCCCTATTTGGAGGAATCTGGCATTTCCTGAAAGATGATGAGCCTCTCAAGTAAAACCATCATAATACTGATTTGTGGAGCGATGTTTTCCTTCCACTGCTAAGCGGCTTCTTGAAAACACTTCAGTTATGTATAACTGCAGAAAGAAGACCCAGCAATACTTACTTATTGCTGACTAATATTTTTATCTCAAACCTCAAAGGAGCTCTCTCAAATGATGAATATGAACAATTCGGATTTCATGAATTTGAACACTAATCTACACATATCACTAACCCAGCATGTCCCACAGTACACAGATCCTGAAGGAGTGGTGAAGACTAGTGAGTAATCATCGAAGTACTTTGTTATGATATTTAAAAAAAATAATCTTAAAAATAAGTTTCACTTCCTTCTAAGTTTGAAGAGTAAATCTGACTGGATAGTTTCTATATTTCTCATTGCTCTTCCTTCAAAGATGTCCTTATTGTGATCACACAAATAATTTTCATTAATATTCCAAGTGAGATAATAATTAATATCTAGCTATTCAATCCTTGGCAGAAGAGAAGTAAAAATCAGAGTTCAATTTACTGACTCCTTGGAACAGATTCTTAGGGGAACTAAAGAAATTCAGAGACTAGAATAAATTGTATCTTATGGAACTCATGGTCACTCTGGAGTTCTTCCATTTATAATCGTACCTTTTGGTATTCCTGCTACTTCCCTGCTCCCATCAAAAGAGAAATACAAAGAAGCAAGTGTGAGGGCAAATTTTTTCTTCCATCAGTTCTGATAGCTAGATGCCCTAATACAGCACACTTTTATTTCTACTGCAGTTCACATCTTACCCTAGCATTAGCAATAGCCACTTTTAAGGCAGGTTCAGTAATTCTAGCCTGCTAATTGGTTATTTCAGAATCGTATTATTATTACACTCAAGAATCAGAATGCTACTGCTTTCATCAATCTTTGTTTAAAAAACCCAAAGATATGAATTTCCACCTCTTCAATTTTGAGACTGCAGCGAAGTGCTGAGTTGCCAGTGGTTGGTAGATAGCTTCTATTTCAAACACATATTTATCTGTGTTAGCTGCAAAATGATAGGGCTATACAGAAGTGAAGATTCACTTGTTTCATGTACTTAATCTTCTGCTGAACATCCCTTCATAACTTGACTATAAAGGGATTATAAATATTATATATAATAATATTATATATATTATATATATATTAATATATTATATATATTATATATATTAATATATTAATATATATTAATATATTATATATTATATTAATATATTAATATAATATTATATAAATATTTATTATAAATATATTTATTATAAATATTTATTTGAATTTTATTTGTGATGTCATGCAGATTTAAGAGCATTCCTAAATATATAAAATACAAGAAAACCTTTGAAAACTTTTCTCTCTGAACATGCAGTAGGTATAATGAAACTGCCAGGAACAGTGAAACTTAAGAGAAATGTAACTTAAAATCTATCAGACTATTAACGTTTTAACCACCCTCAGTCATATTCATGTTGTTACATTTTCAAGTTATTTTCCCTTTACAAGAAACATAAACATAAGTTTCTTTGATATTTTAAACCACAACTTAGAAACTGTTTTAAGCTCCCTCCGTCCAAGTGTTAACTGACTAATAGCTCTGCAGCTGTGGAAGAAAACATCTCTCATCTCCCCCACGGTCCAGCACCTTCCATTTATGGCTAGAATGATTTCATTATGTTTTACCACTGCTGGCTGCCATATTTTTCCCCTAGCTCTCTCCCCAGCTCAGTGCTAACTGTTATAAACCTTAGAAAGGATTTGGGAAGCTATCACTCAGAGCACCACTGAGCAAGAGCCAATCCCCAAGGCAAGGGAAGCCTTCTTACCTAAACAAACCATTATCGGCTCATCTCATGTCTTTGTACTCTTTTTTTGCTATTACCTCACGGGATTAATTTTTATCTCTAATCTCTGCTCTGGCCAACTGTCAGGGAGCCTAAAAGCTGCCTGTCTTTTAATCTGTGTGTAATAATACTGCTGTTACTAACAGATAACTGTGAAACAACATGGAGGGAAGGAAAACACACAAACACACAAGGGCTGATTGTTAAAAACTGCTGCGCTAGCTCCTACCTGAAAGAAGTGCAAGAACACGCATGATGCCCATATTGCATTCCCTTCATTTTCTCTTTCAAGTTTTCCTTTTCAATCCAAACCTCATTGAAGTGCTTTAATTTGGGGGATCTGTTCTGATTAACCAGTTTATCTGCTGTTCAAGTTGACATGACCAGGTTTTTAGGACTCTGAGAAAATCCTCACCTACTTGTAACATGCCATTAAGCAAGCAAAAAAAATCAGGATGGTGAACATGACAGAAAATAAATAAATAAAACAAAAATTAATGATCCTACAGTAAAGGAAGATATCCAAAGCTTCAAAACAGTCAACATTTTAAAACTTGCCTTGAAATAAGTAAGTCTCTTACTGGGTGGCATGTTTACCAGGCAGTCAGACTTTACTTTACTTGAAGTTAATTCTTTTATAAGCTACCCCTAATACTATATTACACCATGTTTGGTAAAACAAGGCTAAGACTGAAAGAAAAACAAAGACTACTCTAATTATGGCCAGGTGCATAAGGAAGCAGTACTCACAGAATATGGGGTCTTGTGGGGTTAGAGCAGGGAGGCAAATCCTCATAAAAACTGCTCGTGTTGGGGTGTTGGTGGCTTTTTCTTTCTTTTTTTTTTTTTAGATTTTATTAAAAGCTTATTAAAGTCAAAGGCTCTTTGATTTAAATCTAGTCCTTGAAAGAGTCTGAAAATCAACAGGAGAGAGGAATAAAAAAGGCATACCAAAAAATCTCAGCAGGAGAGTTATGGATACAGTATTTTAAGGAAATGGTTGTAAGGACAGAAAGGATGCAAGTCTTATACACAGTAACAACTAGACCAAGAGTGTTAGTGATAAACGTATTCTAACTATTGCACCATGTAAGTCCTAGGATTCCAGCTTATTATCTTACTATACTTCTACAAACCTAAAAACCAAACCAGTACACTCCAATCACTCTCCTGATATGACAACTTAAGAATTAGGCCTTGCACCATACCTTTAATAATCAGCAAACTCAGGGAAGCTGGGAGATGTAAACCGGCACATGTCAAAATTTCCTCCTGGCAGGTCCAAGACAATTCCTTTGAGGGCTGTTACTCTGAGGATCCCAATTAGAATTTATCAGGCAGTTTATATTGTGCTTTGCATCATTAGATCTCAGTGCTTTACAAAATAGGTCATTATCATTACAGTAGTAGCCTCATAGCTGCCTGGTCTATGATTATATGGCTGATAAAAGATTTGTGGGGAAAAACAGAGAACTTCATTAGATCAGCTTGATATTGACAATGTTTGCTTGCCTGTGTCAAATCTGATGAAGACTTTGTATGTCCTAACAGTTGTGTCATTTTCAGATCTGAGCTGAGGAATATTGTTATTTAGTTGGAAAGACATCATTATTCCCCAAATGGGGAAAATAAGGCAGAAAAAGAAATGGCTTGCCCAGGTCACCCAAGAAGGTCCAAAGGTCTTCTATTCTAAAGCTGAGCCAGGTGCCAAATTAATCAGGCTGTCACTCTCCAGCACCTGGTTGAGCTGCACCTGGGAATGAACAAGAAGCCAGTGAAGGTGTCAAAAAGCAGGTCCAGTGTGTCCCCTGTGGATAATGTCATCCATAAGAAATCAGAAAGGTATTGTGCAGGAGTGATTATCTTCTGTGTAGTGTCTAAATATCAGCCCTCTGCACAGTGTGTTATAATAATCACAGTTACAAGCCACAGTGAGAAAGATTACAGTGGTAAGGCCAAGATATGAAAGGCAAGGCTGCAATCTTCCAGCCAATCACTAACAAGGCAAAGGGATTTTTTAGCTACTAAAGCCACCTAAAACTCCAAGAACAGACAACAGATTAGGGAATGTCCCAGATATTCACTTATCGGGAAAGGACAGAAAAAGACCATTGTGAATGGGAGTGGAGGGACTGGAATCACCCTTCATCACACCTGAATCTTTTCCTAATATTTGGCGCTACTCTCTCATCTGAACTGGTTTTGGGGGCTTTGTTCTTAATTCCATATGCTTCCTGACCAAAAACGGAGATGTCCCAGCAGCCAGATCAAGCTGTCCTTTTATTGGAATTCAAGCTCACTCAAGTAATCGTTCCAGACAGTATTCTGAATTCCAGGGAAGAAAAGCAGGAAAAATACAATGAATGACCTCATTCACTAATATGTTGATGACCTCTGTCTGCATATTGTGTGCATATCATATACTACCTATCTCCAAATGGTTTCCCAGGAACTGTGAATAGATAACAAGGAGGAAACTCATGGCCTCTTTTGCCAAATGAACAACTGACCACAACTGTCTGGGATTGTTTAGAAAAGAAAATAGAGGAGCACCCCAGAGTGATATCATACACCTTGGGAAGGGATCACAGATGATATAACAATGTTTGCTGCTTGAGTATCAAAAGCTGCTGCTAGATCTAAACATAGACTATGCTGGTAAAAGAAATCCCCAAAAAGCAAGGCAAGGAACATTCCCTTTCATTCTACATCTTGATACTAAAGAGGGACAAGAAAATCTCAGGAAGCCAAGTTGTTCAAAACCCTGTTCCTCCCACCTGTTTCACCTGACAACATGAATTCTGAAGACTTGCCCATCTCATCCTGATAGGTTTATACCCAGCCCCAAAATACAGGATCTTTACAAGTATTACAATATTTATTCCTCAGCTCAGATCTGAAAACGAAAACAAAACACTATATCCTCTCACTGCCACCTTTGAAATTCTTCATACCACTGTCAGTGCTGGTCCTCCATTTCATTTCATCAGAGTAAAGATCTACATCTGTTCTACATTTAAGAGACAACATTCACAGTTTTTCAGACTGCCAGCAGCAAAACTTAACCAAATTCTAATCAGTGACAGAGATGCACCTACACTTGCTGCCCACTCCCACTAAAATAAGGAATCGGGGACACGAACACTAGCTTTGACCCAAGTGCCCAGATTAGCAACCTCCCACTTGCCTCCCCCCCCTCCCCAGCAATCAATATATTGCTGCATTTAAAAAATGGTTTGCTGAAAACTTCTCAGAAGCAGCCTGGTGAGGGTGACTATCTGAGGATCTTAAGTGAGGCTTTAATAAGGTTCTACTGTATACAGTACATCTAAAAAAAAGCCCACTAAAAATAACAATGAGGAGATGATTGTAGAGGATCTCACTCTCTCAGCATCATTTCTAGCTTGTACCCACATGACTACAGTAAAGATATCTTGTCAGGCCATGAGGGCTTGACAGGCCTAATCAATAGCTGTTATTTTTTCACAAGTGCCAACAAAAGAAAAACATAATTTATGCCACACAAGATGCTGAAAATAATTCATACTAATTGGACTGCCTAAAATTCCCCTTCTGTCCTCCTGTTTTCGATTGCTTTTAACTTTGCAAACTTCAACTGTCCACACTAAAATGCTTAGCCTCCGAGCTAGGGAAAAAATGAAAACACAGGATTAACAAGGGCATTATTACTTTCTTGCTATCTGACAGTTTAAGCTGCCATTTCTAAGCAAAATTTGCACTGCATTTTAGTGTCTAACTTCCTTCAACTGTTTTGTAAAAGACAGCCATACTGCACGAGAACACAGAATTTTGTCAAGTGAAAACTGAGTGCAGACATCTTTCAGTATTGTTTTCAGAGAAAGTTACAAGAATGCAGACAGCTGTGACACACTTTAATATTTGTAATACATATTTTAATATTTTATATTCTTGTTAATCCCTGGGACTTGTAATAGCCCTTGGAAGAACACATAGTACATCTCATGGCTTGTTGAGTTTTTACTCTTCATCACTACATACAAATATTACATAGCACTACAGCACTGCAAGAGGCTTTCCAGGTTACCAGGTTTGTCCCTCCAATACTACATGCAGCACATCATGTGATGCTTTTCATTAACTTCCAGAGCTCTTCTGTAAAAATAGTTTGGTTTCTTTTTTTTTTTTTTCTCCAACATGCTTCTCCAGAACCCCACTGTTCTAATGATTAAAAACCTTCTATTTTCCAGATCACTTTTATTCACAGCCATTCTTTCTTGTTTTAGGGCCACTGCTATGTCCAATAAAAACTGATGCTTCCCTATGTCTCCTGAAAACAGGCAGAATTTGGGATAGCATTTCTTAACTTCTAAGTTACTCCAAAGATGAATTTGGCTTACTAGAAGACCAACAGTTGAGTCTCAGGCAGAATCTGTCCTATGTTTGCTTTGGAGCACACTTCCTGTAGCTGACAAACACCACTTCCTGAAACTAAGCTCACCGGACACATCATTATCCCTTACTCAGGGAACATTTGGAAAAAAGCTAACATAGCAATTAAAAGCCATTAATAGCAATTAAAAGTCATTAATAAAGACTCCGCTACATAACAGAATATTTCAGAAAAGAAATCCTCCAGTACTCTTTGTCTACTAAACTATAAAATGTACTTTCATGAACTGTATATTTCAATTAAACACCAAACAAAATAACTACCAATAACTATTATTGTTATCATAGTAAAAGATTAGTTTCCATTCTCTGGAGAATTTTGGATCAGTGCATAGCTGTCCAGTAAGGGCAGCAATGTTGAGTGTTCAGTTTTACCCAGCATTTTACTAGGTATTTACAATAGCTATTGTTACCACAGGTAGCTGTGGTAACACAAAGAAAAGGTTGGATGATCTCCCAAAACAAATGAAGATGCATTCCAAATCCAAAACTACAAGGTACAGGCTACAGATGAAACATACAGTGCTGTCAGGCCAAAGCTATTACTGCAGGAGCAGACAGGTACTAGGGTATTGGCTGGGGGAAGGTGGATCAATTAGTAAATGTTCTGCATACCAGGACAAAGCACAAGCAAACCTAAGGTGCAGTAAGCTGAGGATGGAAGAAAGGTGGTCACTGGATTTTTATGAAAGGTCCCTATTTCTGTAGCATTTTTACATAATTCTACTATAACCAAGCAGAAACATGGCCGGTAAATACTACAGGATCTTAGGCTGCTTCTTTCTTTTCTGTAATGCTCAAAACTGGGCTCAGATCTTGCAGGCTTAGCAGCAACAAAACCAATGCGCAGTCTAATGCAGACGCTTTTCACCATTCACTCCTAAGTTTATTTATTTTCAAGAGGGTTCAGGGTTTGTGATGTTCTTCTGTCTAAAATTTGCATGCACACTTCAAACAGATTATTGATATTTACTAAAATGAGTAAGGAAAATGTAAGTTTGATAAATAATGCTAACCTGTACTTTGCTTTCAATATGGAGAGCTTTCTAAATATGCTGACCAACCCGTGCAGCCAACCCCTGAAGTGCAGGGATCATCCAATGTGTATGTGGGGACTGGTGGGCTGGGTTTTATTGTTTGGTTGGTTTTGTTTTTTCGGTTTGGTTTTTTTTTTTAAAGAAACATTTTCTTTTTGTAGTTTTTTTTCAAACACTGTGATTTTAAAAAAGCATCACTAACTATGTGTATGTATATGGAAAAAACCTTTCTACTACAATGACCTGAAAATTCACACAGGGCAAATAGATCATACTACTTTGAACAAGGAAGAATTTTAGAAAAAAAAATTATGACTGAAAATATTCTTTTGTGGCTTCATGGAATTATTCTACCTGACTTTGTGATGGAATAAAAAACTCCTAGAGATAGACAGGCAGGTGATCAGTTAAACTCACACAGCAGGAATGGGTTGACTATTAGTTCAGTTCCCACCCAAACACTGAACTGCCTTCTACAATGGGACAACTGGCTGGATACATATGGGGAGACCAGTGGATGTTGTCTGTCTGGACTTCAGCAAGGCTTGTGACACTGTCTCCCACAGCTTCCTCACAGGCAAGCTCAAGAAGTGCAGGCTGGACAAGTGGATGGTGAGATGGATTGAGATCTGCCTGATTGGCAGGTCTCAGAGAGTTATGATCCATGGCACAGAGTCTAATTGTAGACCTGTAACTAGCAGCGCGTCCCAGGGGTCAATACTGGGTCCAGCAGTGTTTAACTCACTCATCAATGACTTGGATGAAGGGATAGAGTACCTCCTTAGCAAGTTCACTGATGATATAGGACTGGGAGAAGTAGCTGATAGCCCCAAATGCTGTGCTGTCATTCAGAAGGATCTAGACAGGCTGGAGAGATGGGCAGAGAGGAACCTTTTGAAATCCAACTATAGCAAGTGCAGGGTCCTGCACCTGGGGAGGAATAACCCCATGTTCCAGTACAGGCTGGACACTGACCTGCTGGAAAGGATTTCTGCGGAGAAGGCTCTGGGTGTCCTGGTGGCTAACAATTCATCCGTGAGTCAGCAATGTGCCTTCGTGGCCAAGAAGGCCAATGGTATCCTGGGCTGCATTAGGAAAAGCATTGCCAGCAGGTCGAGGGAGGTAATTCTTCCTCTCTGCTCAGCCCTGGTGAAGCCTCACCTAGAGTACTGTGTCCAGTTCTGGGCTCCATGGTATGAGAGAGACATGCAGATCCTGAAGCAAGCCCAACGAAGGGCTACTAGAATGATTAAGGGTCTGAAGTTATCTCTCATATAAGGAAAGACTGAGGAAGCTGGACCTGTTCAGCCAAGAGAAGAGAAGGCTTGGGGCATCTGATCAATGTATGCAAGTATTTGAAAGGAGGGTGTCAAGAGGATGGGGCCAGACTTTTCTTGGTGGTACCAGGTGACAGGATGAGAGGCAAGAGGCATAAACTAAAATGCAGGAAGTCCAACCTGAAGAGGAAGAACTTTACTGTGAGGGTGGCTGAGCATTGGAATAGGTTGCCCAGGGAGGTTGTGGAGTCTCTTTTTCTGAAGGTATTCAAAAGCCACCTGGACACAATCCTGAGTTATGTGTAGGTGACCCTACTTGAGCAGGGAAGTTGGACTTAGATGACCTCCAGTGGTCCCTTCCAGCCTCAACCATTCTGTGATTCCGTGAATGCTGTGTCACAATTTCTGCTTTGTCAGTTCCATTAAATACCTTTAGGTAAGTGATAGATTTGTGTACATGAAGAGAGTGTCATTATTAATGCAGGATCACAGAACTCTTTAAGAATCCTTGTACCTATACTGTGTTGATTTTGCCAGTCACTGTTAGAATCACAGGTTGATTTACCTAAGGAGAAAATCAACTGTCCAAAGATTCAAGAAAGAAAATTGTATTTACAAATGTGCCAGCTCCAATTTCAAGGTCTACAAGACTGCAGAAAAATATAATAAAAACAGAGGATCATTTTTTCTGTTCTTTCAACAGACACAGCAAATCAAATCTTCCAGATCTAGACAGAGCTATAGATATGTATGAGAATGAAAATAAGAAAGATAACCACATACGTTGAAGAACAGATAAGAATCATCAAATGCACTACCATAGTTTTGAACAATGACAAAAATTGCACTTGAGTGAGATATTACCCTCCGGCTTCATCACACTCAATGACACATTTAATGTCAGAGTAAAATTTATAGGATATTAAAGCCAACAAAACAATTTAAGCAATGCTAATGTTACTTTGGTGTTTACACACAAACCACCAGAAGTTTGCAAATTTCAACTTGACACATAGGCCTTAATCTGTTTTATAAACACAAACAGCAAAATTGTTGTACAGAGTGTATGCATCTTGGGTGCAGCTTTTAATTTTGTGCATGGATTTAAACACATCTTTTCAGTTCCTTGTCTAGATTGTTAGGCACTACAACCTTATTTCTACTGACAAGATACTACAAAGTAAAATACTGCAGCTGTGAGGCTACCCAGGAGATCTAGAAACCTTTATGGCCAAGAATAATATTCAGGGGTATGTGTCCTAACTTAAAAGTGATCAAGTCATACGTTTTCAACATAAAGCAATTCCTTTCAAGGAACAGGCTGGATTTCCTCCCACTAACACAAAACAGAGCATGTATGTCTATGTAGGAGCATCAAGCATTTATTTCATTTTCTTCTCTTCCCCTCCATTTTTCTTTTTGGAATATCTCCCTTTGGGTTATCTCCCTGCTGATCGCCTCTTACCAGGTATTACCACAGGCAAAAGACACGTGTAAAGGATAACCAATTTCAATACGGTAAATCTATTATTTCCAAAACTAAAGTAAGTCCAACAAAGTTGTCTTTTGAATATAACACCTGAAGCAGGGGCATTGTATATTTCAAAGTTAACAGCTTGGGTTTTAATTCTTCAGCATCATCTACACCATATGAAAATACCTACCACCAATCTATCTTATTATTGCCCCAAGTATATGTAGCCCTAATTCAGAAAGTCATTTAGTACGTGTTGAATTTAATATAGTTGCTTGAATTCAGCTTTGTAAAAGATTTACTGAGTGCCTCCAGTTTAGTGAATTTCATGCTAAGCTAATACTGTCAAAAAAGGGGGTTTTTTAGAACAAAAATACTGATAAATCTGGTTATTACAAAAGTGGTGTGAAAAGCACTATTCTAGTATTTTAAGAAGTGCCTCCTCTAAAAGTGTTGTATGTTTGTGAAAAAGAATTTGGGGAATTTAAATAAACACTCTTAAAAAAGCTAAGCCTTATTTACAGAAATAAAAAAAAAAACAGAAATTATATGAATGGGTTTTCCAGTCCATCCTATCAAGAAGTCAGGCAAATGCTGCTTTTTTTTTCTTTTTGTTAAATACTTCTTTCTGTTGACTCTAAATGGGACTACTGGAGTAAACAAGAATTGATATGTGCCATTTTATACCCATAATTCCACAGTCCAACCCTTGTTTCATTACCTAAATACCACAGACAAAAGGATTTTATAAGAAAAATGGGATCTACAACTAAGTCTGGCATTAAATTATTCAATGTGCATTGCTCTCTTACTCGTCTTAGATTCCAACCACATCAAAGACATGAATGAGAGTTGTTTTTGTCACTTCTCACAAAAACTTGGTTAATTAGCATAGCATGGAGTGATGCCCCTGGTACACACGTGACAATATACACCCCCACACTAATTCATCTTGCCACATTCAAACTTAATTAGGTGTCGGCCCAAGCCAAGAGGTTCAAATCTGTACCTGGAAATGCACTCTGTTGGCTAGAGTATGGGAGTGAGCTTGAGGAGATTCAAATTCAGGTGCCCACTCTTTTCTGTCCCTTGGCTCATATTTACTGTCAGACTAGTCTGTGGTCCCTGAGGCAAGAAATGCTTTTACAGTTTGCTGATATAAACCCTAGCACATGGGATCCCAGCCTGAGTTTGCACCTCACAGGGTTACTGCACCTGGTATTAAATAAAAATACTGACAATCCTGGGCTCAGGTGACAGTTGTTTCTTCCACAAGAAGGAACACTGTAGACCTGAAACACAGCAGTAGTCCAGAATATATGCTATTACTGGCTAATTAGCAAAGTGATAGAACCACTTTTCTAGAATAGTGCTGATTTTTAAAAGTGGGAGGGTTTAATAGACATTTAACAATATTGTTTATTTTTCAATATAAGTGACAGACAAGCAGGGCTGCATTCTGCTTGAAACAAGTATTAAAGAACTATTAGAAAGGCACATTTGAACATTTAAATCATGTGGGAGACTAAGTCCAATTTTAAGGTATAGTAGATACTACTGGGTCTGAGTTACCCTGAAAGTTGAAATGGCTTCATTATGCCCATCAGCCTCATCTGAAAACTGGACATAGCCTTTTAAATCATTAGCTCCTTTCAAAAAGCTTAATCAACATCACCTTAGGGTTTGTTGTTTTTTTTTTCCCCTTATCTGTGAGATTTGAGGTGGGTTTTGTGGGGTTTATTTATCTTTTTTTTCCTTTCTCTGAGGGTAAAAACATTGCATTATATTCTTTGTTCTTTCAGGTGGAAATGCCACTCTGCTGCAAACTGATGATGAGTCTTTCTGTGCATGTATGCATCAACATGGTATCAACACAGTCCCACAACATGCATGTGTCTGCACAACACACAGTGCAAGGAGAATCTACGTCTGTATAAGATGTCCTGATGATTTAGTGCTCAAACAAGGAACACTTACAGGAAATCAGCACTGGCCAATTTTCTTTCCCAGAACTGCTTGAAAGGAGAAGGTGGCCATTCAACCTGTGGGCTGCATTGCTTCCAGTATCAGCAGGATAAAGTGGATCAGACCTGGAAGTTTTGCTACTGGCAGATACTCAGCAAAGAACGTATCAGCCCCAACATATACGCCATTGGGACTTCCTGCACTGCAGAAATAGAGAGAGATCAAACGAAAAAGAAAAAATCCCAAGAAAAATCAAAAAGAAACACTGAATTATTTGTGATATACCACTGGACTGAAGCTTCCTTCTCCTGAAATCATTCTGGAGAAAGATTCACTTTGGCATCAGAACTGCTGAGATGGACAGCAAAGAAACAGAAAGGAAAATACTCTAGAAACTGAGAAAAGAGTGCTAGCAAGGAGTGCAGTTTAACAGCCTGAAGCTGTCTAATACACAGTCAGAGCATAACCACATTAAAGGAAACCTTGCAAACCACCAAACTGTTAGCTATGTGTACCAAGCGGCACACCAAATCCTTTTAACTACAACTCATTTTGGCTGAACCCTGTCAAGGCAAAATTAGCCCAATGTTGTTTACAACTAAAATTACACACTAGAGTTCCAATCAACACTTTCTTGCTCAAGGTCTTGCCTAGCACATTTTTTGCATTTAGGGTTTTTTCCAAAGTGTGGTTGTCCAGAAATTGCTTCAGAACTCTACTGACTGGATCTGGTCAGGTTTGAAAATTTATGCATAGTATTATTTTTAGGATGATTATGTCTTAGCATCACCCCCGAAGTCTGTCCACCTCACCAAACAAGCACTTCTCCTCAGCAGGCTTTACACAGGTGTAATGCCATTACTCCATGAGCTATGCACTGGCTGAAGGCTCTAACCCTGACACAGAGAAAATACTTCCAAAGACAGGAAAAAGCTTAAACCAGTTAAACAATATTGGAGTCCTTCATGCAACACAAGAGAGTTTCAGCAGGAGATACAGCCTGGGCTTCTGATGGAAGTTCACCAACTTCCATCAACTTCAGCAGGCTTAGAAAATCACTCAATAAGATCACAGTTAATAAATTTGGTTTTGCTGAATTCCTGAAAGCACTGAAGAATAAAATTCTCTACTTACCCAGAAGAACCAACTTAACACCAGTGTAATTTCTGAGAGCAGCTAAGGGGAGGACACAACACAGTATTCCTAGCCCATTTCCTCCCCCTTTTCTGCTGAGTGTGCCAACAAATGTGCCAATTAGGGTGGATTGTTCAGGTTTTCTTTAACATGGTTACTTCCTTTAGTGCCATGAGCCAGCATGATGCCATCATTCAATGCAATACAGTCTATGGCTCATCTGTTTCTTTGTGACTCTATAAAAAACACAAGAAACCCCCAACCAAAACAACAACAAAAAAATCCCTCCTAAAGTACCAACTGTTCTCCTAAGAAAAGAAAGGATCCACCAAAAGTCAATGCAACCAACTTCCTATGCCCTCTGGTAGCTCAAGGGCAAGTCTATTTAGTCTTCTGTGGTTCTTTTAACTCTATGAATAGTTAACAAATTAGCTGAAATGACCTATTACAGAAGATATTGTTCATGACAATATTGTTCATGTTCACACACACACCGAAAAGATATTTTCTTGATTCTCAACTGCTATTTTCTATCAAGCAGGCTCACTGTGTCCCCCAAATATTCATTTCATATCACCATCTCCAGGGAAAGGTAGGGTTAGTAAAGAAAAAAGCCTGGGAATCTAGGAATCCAACTGAAAAGTCAGATGCTCTAGCACTCATAGTGCAGCCTGGAGATACTAGTGAGCAGTAGCTGTAGTGCTCTGCTTTCTGAAGCACTGCCAGCCTCGCCTTTGGCTTTAAGGAGATTGGGTGATTGCGTCCTGCAACTACCATTTGATATGTGGGAGGGGAAGTTGTACCATGTTGAGTTTGCCCTGCAGGCGAAACTTAAAAGTCAAGCTGTCTGCGTCATAATATTGTCTCACTGTATCACAATGAAATGTCATGGCACAATGCATTACACTGACTCTGAAAATGCTTCTGAAAAAGATCTCTTATTTCCTCTTGGCCAAGATTATCTAGTCTGCCTGATGCAATCTGCATTTGCCACACATATGTAAGGCAAAATCAAAGCTTAGAATTAGTTATGGTACATAACAGTTGGCTAGATGGAGAGAAGTGAGTTTGGGCTATTTACCTGAGACTCCTTCGTGCGTCTAAGCTGGTTTCCAGGTATTTCAAGCTGTGTAGTTAAGGGTTGAGTTTCCCATGGAGTTGAAGTGGGACAGGTGTTGCCAGAGCTTAAATTAGCCCACCTAAGTTAAATACCTAGCAGTATAAATATCCTTCTTAAAACATGGAAGAGAAACAGTAAATCAGCATTGTTTCATGAAGTATCTTCCTTTTTGTAATACAGATTTTTGTGTTTCAGCAAAGAGGTTTAGTGGCTTCTCTTGAACCACAGAAGCCATTACCAATACTTTGATTCAATATAATGGAAGTGAGGAAAAAGAGAGAAGGTACAGGGCAGGGGCAGTTCTGCATGAAGGAACTTAGGTCTAGAAAAAGGCTTGGAATTAGGCTTTTTTTATTTATCATTAAATTTCTTTCAGCTAAGTCCAAAAAAAAAATGGGGAAGGGGTTTTTATAAGATAGTTTGCAAACTGCTAAACAGTTCTGGGAATATGATCAAAGTAAAATTCCTGTATTTTACTGTTTGTATTTCCTGTATTTTAGTTTCACATGAACCTTCTTGTTCACATGAGTTTTCCTTCCACTGAAACTCCTCAAAAGCACTGGCAGAAATCTCTAAGCAGAGCAATTCACTATGCTTCCTAAAACTATCTCGTAGCCACACTCCCTATAGCTGTAAGAACATAAAAACGTTCTCAGAAAGTTCAATGAACACTTTTAAAAACAAAGATGTGACAACTGTAAAAAGTACTGACAAAAGGAAATGGGTACAGGTTACTCCAAGTGAGATTCTGGTTGGATACAAGAGAAAAATATTTCAAAATGAGAACAATCAGCCATTGGAACTGGAATTATCTCCTCCAGGAAATGGTGGATTTCCCTAAGTTGGGAGATTTTAAGATATGGCTAGACAGAGTGCTGGCATGTCTAGTTTAGGTCATGCTTTGCCTAGAATGGTTGGACCACATGATCCTTGAGGTCCCTCCCAACTGGATATTCTATGAGTCTATGAAATAATTTATGCAAGAGAACTAAACTAACTGATTGGTTCTCTAGCAGGAAAAACAAACAAAAAAGAACTGAACAGTGTGCATTAAAGAAAAGTAGCATTAATTCTGAAAAGTTCATTTTGGTTGACTTGCTAGGATAACAGCTTGTATCAGTATGACACAGCAACCTCAAAAGAAAATACCCCTAAAGCAGCTAAGGACCTGGTCCAAATTAAAAACATCCGGGTATCTTCCTGTAAGACAGGCTGCAATATGACCTTGCATATCACTGGCCACTCATTGGTTGTACAACTGCTTGTACACCCACTCTTATTCCACAGGATACCTGCTAACTTGCGATCAATGAAAGATGACAGCACTCTACATCAGTTTACAATGGGTAAAGACAAATTATGCAGGAAATAACTAGAAGCAGTTGACAAGTTGCAATTCTTATCTTTAGTGTACCTCATGATAACTTGCTCATGACCATACTCTGAAACTGCAGAAAAATGCAACAATTACACATTAGTCTTGTTTTAAAGTGGTTTAGCTCAACAGGGAAAAAGCTGCACTTATTTTTCTACCTTAACGTAAAAGTGTCTGCTCTAATTGTTTTAACTTGAGGTGAAGGACTTAAGCCATTTCTCTTACTGAAAAATATTCTATGGGTAAGTCCAGAGCTTTTGACTGTGGAGAAAGGTGGACAGAAATGGGGTAGGAGAAGAGTCACTTACAATTATATATTTTGTGGGTTCTTCACAACTTGAAAATAAAATCCATTTAAAAAGACAACATCCAAGATAAAAATCCATTTCTTCTTTGTCACATCAACTGGTCAGAAAATGCTAAGATTTTGGAAATTCTAAAGCAAAATTGTGAAGGAAATGACAAAGATATATTGTCTTTACTAGTATACATTATGTGAGGTGAGCTATTTTTTTAAAATACGTTATAGTTACCGGTAAAGAAAACAGAAAGTGTGCCTGGTCTTTGCCTCAATGAGTTTATAACATATCGAATTTTTAAAAAGTGTGTCAGGCTTTGCCTTTCCTGTCCTCCACAGAAAAGCATAAACAGGCATCAGTTTACATTAGCTTCTCACAGGAACATCAACACATGCACATGTGTATGCCACACAGCGACATATACAGTCCTAATCTTATTGTTTGTGACAGCCCACCAATGCCACATGAATGTGCTTATCTCCTGTGTTTTTCTGAAAGTGCTGGAAATTGTCATCTTCCATGACCTAGATGGAATTAGAAGCTAGACCCATGACCACTGACAAGCAGTTCACCTGAAAAGGACAGAAATACTTAATTGTATCATCCAGAACACCCACCTACAGTGGATAAAGCAAGTTTTGCGCAAAGATACCAAAACAACCACTTTATTATGGAAAGCAAACCCCATCTCTTTTCTCATGTTGGAAGCAAATCCCCTTGGTGCCACTGAAAACAGGTGCAGCTATTTGAATGCTTTCTTTGAGTTATGTCTATCAAAGATAGCTGGCAATAGTAATTTGCACACAGCATTTTTTGCTTGTTTACTTGGGGAAGTTTTATCAATTTAAGCAATACATTTACCATTATAGCTTTGATGCAAGTGAGTATTTTTTTCAGCTTAGCTTGTAGTCCTTCCTAGACGGTAAAATTAAACTGAAAATATCACTCTTTCACCAAAATAAGAACAACCACACAGTGGGTCATGGCAATATACTGATAATTTTAAATTTACGCTTTTAGTTTTATGAATATAAGAACTTCAGAAGCATAGCTTACTATATATTGGGGTTAGAGTTCTGTAAGAACAGCCAAGAACTGCATTTAATATCTCATCTAACAGAAATCACTGCTTAATTAAGAGCCTAGCAATATTCTACACTACATTGACATTGCAATGCAGTTTACATAGTCATGTCCTGTTGATATCAAATTTTCACTATTAATTTTGCTATTACTGTTGCTTTTCTTACTTGCCTTGGAGATGTTCGTTCATGCTCATCAAATCTAGTTAATGGATGTCAATGAACTCTTTTAAGAATACAAGTGTGAAGATCAGAAAAGAAGGTAAGAAGGGAAAATAAGATGGAACTGAAAGAAAAGAGGAATAAATAACAAGAGCGTCTTTTCCTCATGTTATACATTTTTTCTGTCAATGGTGAAAGAAGCGATGAAACAATCTCTCCTCGGAAAAAAACAGATCTCGGATATATCTTTCTCTACTTACTCCAGTTACACAAAAGAGAAACAAATGGATGGGCAAACCCCAGTATCACAGGTCCACTGTGTTGTGGGCCATTAAAGGGCTTCCTTAGTCCCTTATGGTGGGGACAAATATTTGTGTGCCTGCAGACTCCTCAGCCAGGCTAGAGCATTCCACAGCCCCCACCCTTTGTATGTGTGTTCTGTCTATCTTCTGAGAGATAATAGCATATGTAGATATCTCTTACACCTTTGGATTGTCAAACATAAACCAGTTGGCCAAAACTACTAAATGCAAAGTCAAAGAAATTTAAATATTTACTCAAGTTGCAAAATTCAGATTTTGAATGGCCCTAAATTTAGATGTAGGGTCAACAGTTTAGGTTCAGTCCCTCACCCAAGGGGAAGCCAGCTGAAAAATGTGCTTACCTGTTAACTGCCAGAATCATTAGTGTGAATTGACAAGGTTTTACTACATATAGATAAGATTAATGGAACCTTTCAAGTTGCACAAAATC
This sequence comes from Pezoporus occidentalis, assembly GCF_034315485.1. Lineage (NCBI taxonomy): Eukaryota > Metazoa > Chordata > Aves > Psittaciformes > Psittacidae > Pezoporus > Pezoporus occidentalis. Next base: position 12,332,609 of record NW_026913748.1, on the reverse strand, counting down.
CTCAACAGTTTGGAAGTACCTTTTAATTTAAGTAAGCAAAGTAGACATATATTTTGCATGTTGAAGATACTGGACTCAGATTCAGTCTCAGTTCAATTTTACACATAGATAATTTCACTAAGATCACTGAAATTACTTGGTTTTTACAATATTGTCATGCCAAAGGAGATTCAAGCTATGTGTCTGCAAGGAAAGGAACTCGCAAGAGAGAAAAGGCAATGAGAAAATATGTGTAAGGTACCCTTTCTGGCATTAAGTTAATCACCACCTAATTTTAAGAAATGCCATACCTTTAACAGTATTTGGCACCAAGGAGATGGTGACAGCTTTTTGCAGAAGCCATGAGTCAACATCAGTTCTGGTGGTGGAGACAAGAAGTGGAGACGGAAGGAATAAGAAGCAGAAGTCCACCTCAGGAACCATAAGAATGTCTGGCTTCAAAGTTCAGTCTTTTTTCAAACAACTAGGGTTGTATGCAAAGCAGAAACTAAACCTATGTTGATAAATTTTAGTAAGCAAGAACATTCGACAATACATCTTCGAGCAGGGCTTGATGCAGGTTTAAACACTGAAGTATCACATACATTATAAATGATGAAATGAAACTGTATTAGAGTCTGAACTCTTTTATCTCCCTAAAACAAAATGCTTGGATTTGGGATAGATGAAGGTTGCCATCAGAGTGTATCTTTTCTTTATTTGAATTTTCAATTGCTTCAGTCTGCTTTTAAAAAAAACCCAGTTATTTTATAGGAAGTACTTGCTTTGATCTAACAAGATTCCTTCCCAATAGCAGCTTCTGCAAAATCAGAATTTTAGATTAGTATGTTATTGATTAAATTCTTACATTAAGAAATTTATGTTAGATTCTCTACTAAAATGTGTCTGGTTCCACTGTAGCTCCAGCATTCATTCATGCAGTATGAGAGACAGAATTCAAGTTCAGCTACCACAGCCCCTGCTAATGCTAGTAGCAGTAACAGCTGTGTGTATGTATGTATGTATTTATGCGTATATGTAATTTGGTTCTACATATCCAGAGCATCCTGTGCACAGAGGCATACTTTATAATTAGTATTCCAGATTTTACTACTAAAATGGGGCCTTCAGTAATAATTTCACATTTAACTGAAAAATACTAGAATTGTTTACTAAGGGATGGGAAATTTGATGAAGATGCTTCATTTCCTACTTTTAAATGGTAGCACTGTTTCAGAAGAAAGATAATAATGATGGCTCACCCAAAGAATAATGCATGTGAATACTTATTTCATAAAGAATTTAAAACTTCTCTAGGAAGACATTAATGTGGGAGCTTTCAAAAACAGGCACAACTGTACTGGAATTTAGGATGCTGCTCAGATAGCTGCAATTCTGTACTACAGGGTGAATGTGCCAAAAGCAGAAATGTATTTTAAAGGTGGAAATGAGATCAGCACCTGCCTTGCTGAATTAGACAGCACTTCAGCATCTAACTTTTCCTTTTAATCTTTCATATAATTACTAAACTTTTTAGCTTCTTTTCTTTCCTTACAAAATAAAATTATTCATCTAAGCGTAAGAATGAAGAGCGAAAGGAAATGAATTATACTGGTATTATTTGGGAAGTATTTCCTATTTTAACTGAAATTTCTTGAAGAAATTAAAAAATAAAAGATAATGAAAATCTTAGGAAATGAGGTTTCAAATCTGAAATCTTAATTTTACTACAAGACACAGAAGCAGCACTCTTATTTATGTAGAAGAAAGACAATAAAAGCATGATTTTTAAAGGATCCCTTTTTTTGGCTACCTGATACTTGTAATCATCTGTGGTTTTCTGAGAAGTACATTACCTATAGGCACTTTCTAAATACCTGCTTTTCCTAGGAACATGCAAAAGAACACCTGAAAAATCCTCTTCCAGTGTTTTAAGGATGGCTTGCAATGTAAGTCAAGGGAGCAGCCTCAGTTCTATACCAGCTGAAAATCTGGCCAGACAACTGTAATGAATGGAAACCTTAAAGGCATAGAAAGCCTTCCTTGTCTGGATTCAGATCTGTGTAATCCACAAGTGCTATCTGACTCTGCAGCACTGGTAATGGACTTATAGATCCTGACCACATAGGAATAAGTCACATTAGAGAGTGTCTACTGAAATCAATAACATGTATCCAATTTATGGTGGTTTTGTTTTTTTTTTTTTTCCTTTCAGTTCTTAAGGCTACCATGCCTGTGTTATTAACAATTGAAAGGTATTTTAAATATTTTCATTACAAGGTACCTCCTCTAATACTTGTTGTAAAAATTAAATGCACATTGAGGCAAAATGGAAAAGAGAGCAGTGCTTCTAAAAAGGAGGTTTTATTTTTGGCAATAAAAATTTAGAGCCCCCCTATTCCTCCCTCCCAAACCCTCAGGTTGATTCATCTCTCATTCAAATTTAAAATGCACAGAGAGGCTGCAACAAATCCGCAGAAGATTGATATGCACCACACTCCACACATGGTTTAGCTCTTTATTCCAAAGTCTGGCATGATGGTGTTGGGTTTTGTGATATTATTATTTCAATATATAATAAACAGGGTTTGGTACAAAAACAGCGCAATGCAAGTCCCCTTTAAAAAAAATACGAATTGTTACTATAGCGCTTTGAGAGAAAGGGAGTGAGAGATTCACAATGCAGGCTCAGAACTTGGCAACCTGTAAAAGTGCCCAGTCGAAAATTACTAACAGCTGGAGATGACAGTTGTTTTAACAGCTGAGCTGACAGGATTAATTTAAATGCACTGAAATCAAAAGTAGCTAACACCTGTTTAGTCTTCCAGGGCCATTCGACAAGGTAGGCCAAAGGAAAAAAGCAGAGCCAGGGCTGTCTGTGTGAGCATGTGTGCCTGCATGTATGTATGTATGTATGCACGTATGTGTGTTCACTTGTGTGCCTCTCCCCCCCTGTCTCCCCCTTCCTCTGTGGAGGACAGAAGGACTTTGGAGAAGAATGACATACTTTTAAAAGCTGGGTGTGCGGGGGAGATCGGTAGCTTGTCACACAATAACAGAGAGGCCAACCCCCATCAGCCTGAAACATCTGGTTCCCATTGTGCCCACCCTCCTGCTCACCCTTCTTCCCCCTTCTCTTATCCAAGGTCTTTGACCCAAACCCAACAATGGATAAAGATCACCGGATTTTAAAGCTGCAGTTTCTCACTCCTGCATCCCAGTGATCCTCCTGGGTTAATTAATGCATTCTCTTTGAGCTCCAAGTCACTAAAGCTCCCACACGCTCCCTCCCACCCGCCTCTTCCCCACACTAAAAACAAAACAAAAAAATTCCTCGCCTTCTTGCCATGCCAAAGCTTGTAACTCGCATGTCCATAAAATAAATAAATAAATTCTACAAGGCATGTGAGAAAAAGCGTGTGAAACAGAAATTTTTTATGTGGCAGGCAAGGAGGGAATGATTTTCTGTTTGCCACTATGGTTACAATCCTACTCTCCAGCACATGTGCATGGTGTCCTGGACTACGAGGACTGCAAGCCCAGAGGACTGCAGCTTGATGTCCCAGTACAGCCCTTGCTCCAGGTAAAAGCACCAAGAGATTCAACAAGAATTGTCTGGTCCAGGAAAGGAGGATCTAGAAGGAGGTATGGAAACCAAATCTTTGCCTCCTGCACAAAGCCACAGTGCCAGCTTCACATTGCACAACAACCCTACAGGCCCAGCTGCAGCTGCTCCACTTGCAGAAATCCCATTGAGGCAAAGATGAGCTCTGCCGATGAGGAAGCTACTGAATTCAGGCCAAAGTGTTCCAAACTCAACCTGCTATCTCATTTCTGGCTAGGTAAATGGGGCTGTAACAGACCCATTTACAGTCTCAGACCTGTGTCTTCTCCTTGTAAGTAGGACCACTGTCAGGCTACATACCCCAAGTAGCAATTAAATTTCACCACTGTGAAGTACACAGTTACTAGTATCAACCATGCTTTAAAAACGCAGAACTCAGACACAGTGAAAAAAAAACAAACCAAAGCAAAACAACACCCAGAATAAATTGTATTTTTGGCTCTTCTCTGTGCTTTTAGCCACAGGACCAATCTTCCTTGTATTCCATGAGGGATGAAAAAGTAGCCCTACAGTTGGTACAGTGATGTTGCAGTGGTATACCTCATACAATAAAAGGCTGCGTCCAACTCTTCCTTCTTGCTCCACAACTTGCCAGCAGGACAAAGGTGAACTGAGAAGCTCATGTGCTAACTTCGGCTAACTGCAAGCCTACCCACCGCTGTCACATCAATATCAAAGTGTGGTTGGCACCATCAGTTTTTGTAGTTGAAAAAAAAAAAAAAAAAAGAAAAAAAAGCATTCAATAGAATGGCTCAGAAAATGTTTGATTCATTGGTATCAAAAGCTGAAGAGTCACAGGTATTCTCAGTTACAGCATTATCCCTTGCCAGGAAGAGGAAAAGAAAGAAAACCATCCATGGTAGCTTTCTCTCTGCCGCAGGTTTCAGCGTACTCAGCTTGTGTTCTCTTTGCATTTCCAGCCACTAAAGCTCCCACATGCTCCCTCCCACCTTCCTCTTCCCCAAACAGCACAGAGCTTCATATAGGCTAATTCCTCATGCCAAGAAAAACAGAACAATTCTTAACTAAGATGCATCTATATTTACTCATTTCAGAATTTTAAGCCCTCTTTTAGAATTTATTGTCCAGGTAAAACTTTTTATCTGAACAAATGTAAATTTCTGACAGGAGAAAGAAGACCCAGCTGCACCTCTCAGGTGTGGAACATGTATGCAACAAATCTAGGTAAAACCACGATCAGTACAGGTTTACAGAGGCGAGTTCAACTCTGGGTCTAAAACTGTCTTCAGCTGTTTTTTTCTTTCCACAAGAAAATGCCAAGACTTTTTAAAACTCAAGCCACATGAACCTTTCTCTAGAGAGTATACTTTGGATACTAAATTAATTTTAATGAAGCTGCGAGTGCTTTGTGATGGACTGTACCTGAGTTTACTACTGCAGCCTATACGTGAGAGGACTCACTGCACAGTGCCGTCTTGCCCATCTTGCCAGCTTTGTATCCAGGGCAGGAGAGCTACACTAAAAGATGGACACTGCCACCAGTTCTCACCTATTCCTGGGTAGGAAAGAGAACTGTAGTCTAATGAAATAGAAAACCTTCTTACTCGCTGAAGCATTGAACTTCTCCAGCAAATGAACCTAGAGATTCCCAATACGTTACTAAAATACGGGCTAATACCAGAGGGCTTTTTCTCTGTTATTTTTCACATCCACGAACCTCTGCATGTCTGGATTCTGGCCAAGTCTGGAAACAGAAGTGCCAAGGAACATGTGAAAGGCTGTTCTCCTGACAATTCCAATTTGGCTGGTTTCTGGAAGTGACAGAAATCCCCAGAGAAAACCAGCACTAACAACAGTTCATTGCCCAATATGCAGATATAAGATCCTGACTGTCTACCATAAAAAACAAAAACCAACCAACCAAACAAAACAGCCCAAAACCCCTAACCAAATAAAAAGGTCAGCAAATACTGAAAAAATAGGGGAAAAATGGGAATGAAATTGAGAAAACTTATATTTTAAAAAATAAAGAAATCCTCTACTCCTTATGAGCACGCATCAAAGTAGCAGCAGTGGTAGTTGCAGGTGCCAGTATTAACGATGATACCGATGTAAGGAAGTTGCGATCACCACTGTCCGTTTTCATAGTTCATTCTTACAAATTTTATAAAATCTATCTGCACTTCTACATCAGTAATTTCTATTAATATTTACAGGGCAAAAAAAAATCTTCCTTTTTAAAGGGTTTTTCAAAGTTTTCAGTCTACTGGGCACGCAATGATAATTGCTGTTCTGTTCCACTTAATGATAGAGTCCTTTCCCTGTATAAAATAAGAAGCAGTTTCTTCCCCGGTTTTTACATAACTCAGAGGCTCAAAGAAGATAATTACAAACAATGCCTGAAGAATGGTTCAGTTAATGTTAATTTATACAACAAACTAATTACTACCAAATGGTAAAAAATCACATGTGGAAGTTCCTGTCTCCCACGCACACAACTAAACCAGCAACCATCTGTCTCAGCCTGGGAGCTCTCAGTGACAATCGAGGAAAGCAAGGCAAAGGATGAATCCAGATACACTAGCTGCTTCTTCTGACACAAAATCATGGCATTTAAACACCACGCTCTGTATGGTGATCTTAACTGTAGTGTTCTTCCCCCTTTTCATTTCTAAAACAAACAAACAAAATACTGGCATCTATAACTACCGCTCTATAAAAAATTTATCTCAATCCCAAGAACTTAAGATAAGGTCTAAAATACCTCCATCTATCAGCTGTAATTCTTCCTCCTGGCAAATTCTATACAATACTCCGCTATAATGTCCCTAACATACTGCCTATGAGAAAGCATGACATGAGACAGTCTTTGAATCTGCTTACAGTATGTTAGACATCATGATGGAAAAATGTGCTTTTTTGGTTTCAACATTATTTTTTTTTTTGCAACCTGAGCAAGCAATTTTCTCCAAGCCCTTGAAAAATCAAAGTCAGTACAATTGTTAAACACTTTTATGGGATGCTCATTAAAAGCTGACAGGGAGAAAATAGCTGGGGACAAATCCTGAAGCATTTGTTAGATTTAAATTCTCACTGAATTCCACTTGAGTGTTACTTTATTGAGGACTTCAATACCAGATCTTTTACATGAATAAGGACCTTGGCATTCTGATTATTAATTATTCTTTGATTAGCCTGCATCTTGTGAAACAAACTAAACACAATATTATCCCCTAAGCTCTGTTCAAGAAATCTCAACTCCAATATTCTCCTCTCCCTGTGAGATCAGAACTCCAACAGTCATCAAAGAAAGTGCTGTACATGAATAGGAGCAAAGCATCAGAGTTTAGATTCACAGATTTCAGAGAAGTTTTTTTTTTCCTAACAATAACAACTAAAAATCTTTCTATTTTTTGAATAGAAGGCAAAATTCTCGTATTGCAGAATGGGTGCTATGTATCTTATTTAGACCAGGACCGCCTCTTATGTCTATATGAATTCCACACCATTGACAAATTGTAGCCTTATGACTTTATTAGAAAGAGACAAGCCGGGATAAGGTAGAAACTGAAGATCTTTTAGTAAAGCTAAATGTCTATGAACTTGTGTTTCTGACTATCTTTTCACAAAGAAGAGTATGTTTCAGATAGCCTGAAATGATCACAGAAGAGGAACAACTGCTCGAGCAATTTAAAACAAGGTCCCTGTAATCTTATATTCATGAAGTAACACAGTCATCATTTCTACATGGCAAGAACAGTATCGACAGTTTAAATGAAGTAAACAAGAAAGAATCACAAGAGAATCTACATAACCAAACAATAATGTCTAATTATTCCTCATTCAAGGTCTTTAACAGAATTATAATATACATATAAAAATTACCCCAAAATGATTCTTGCATACAGCTAAAAGCATACATTTTTACATAGTAAAATATATTCACTGAAGTGAAGGAGGAAGAAAGGAAGAAGCAATTTTCTTGTCGCTCAGCCCTATTTCGCCTCATCTCTTTTTTACCATTCGGTTACATCATCAAGAGCTGCTCTCTGTGAATGGAAACCTGGAATCCTTCATGAGGATTTCACTTTGTTTCACAAAATTTTTATTTTTTTAGGTGCATACTGCAAAAGATTAGCTACTATTTAAGTTTTCATACCACTTTTAAAGCGAGGAAAGATAAAACAATCACAATCCCTTTATACCAAGAACTGGACTTTGCTCTAACAAGTGAACTATGAAAGCTTTTGACAAGGAGCCCACCCCACCATCAAGTGCTTTATCAGTGAGTGGGATGAGACAGAAAAGGAAGGGTCATTCACTAAAGTCTGTGCTGCAGAAAAACCCATGTCTGAGGGGATGCTCTGGACATCTTGCAGTCCTTGGGCTGTTACTGACGTCAGGCCTCTCCCCTCCTCTTTCACCCCAAGTACCCTCAAGCAGCTCTCTCAGCCAAAAGTCTGCCTCTAATTTTAGTTCCTACTCCTGGCACATGTTGTGTCCTAGATCCCTGAAAGCCTTGAATTAATACACTAAGACCCAGTATTAAGCTAAAGAACTGACAGATTTATGGAATGCATTCAGCCTGAGAGCAAAGCTACCTGGGATTGCCTGAAGAATCCCAATGTCCTCTTCTAGTAGGAACAAGATTTTTTAATAAATAAATAAATTGATCAAACAAACAAATCCCCTCTAGTATTCTCACTACCCCAAGATTAACCAGATTTCAAAGGTGCATCCTAAGGAAGAAGAGATGGTCTGCAGAATACTACAGCACATCTTTTAATCTCCCTTAGGGAGTTTTATTGGAAAGCTTACAAAAATTGTCTCCCTATTTCATTTTCCCATATTGGTGCCTGTTTATGCAAATGCAGAAGCCACTGTCATGTCCACAGAAACCTGTCTACTACAAAAGCTGAAGCAGGTGAGTTAAAAAAATAGCCGTATACTGTCTTGCTTGTTCCTGAAAATACTTAGGAGTGTAGTGGTTGGTAGAGTTATCCTGATTTCTGGTGAACATTTATAATTTCCAATATTAGCAGATCAATTGTTAGCAAGGACACGTGAGAAACCAAGGATGAAATGTAACTAGCAGCTAAACTCACTTCAGCACTTTAATGGCAGTTTGCTGCACGCTATGTTTAAGGCACAAGGCCAGGACAAAACCAACAACCAACAAAAGGAGTTCATAGAGAATTTGGGAAAATTTTGCAGTCTGGCAATGTAAGAAAGTACTTCTAATTATGCTTTTTCTCTTCCGTGGGGACCATTACTTTGAAACACTGGATCATGCATACCATATAACATCCACTGGATACCTGCGTTCTCCCATTCAGTAACACGTCTAGCAATAAAATACTGGTAAAATGGTAATGTAATAACATGATCATCTTGAAAGGACTGCATTTTTTTCCTTTTCAGTAGAAGGAACAGGTTATTGCCTAAACCCCTATGTCACGTGTATTCATCTAATAATTTTATGGTTAGTTACAGAATGATTCCCAAAGACAGCTTCTTAATTCCTCAGAACTCACACAGAATTGACTTGACCAAACCTGCAAAGGAAGAATGCATTTTGGATATGCATCCTATACCCCAAAGCTTCACAGGAGCTGTGAATCAATTAGATGACACAGCAAGAGGAAATGCATAAAAAAGACTTAAAATAAAATAATCTTCAGTGAACTGTCTCCATATTTAGTTAACCAGCATTGCTGATTAAGGCTGTACATGAGCTCAGTGTGGAATCCAGAAATGTTGCAGCTGAAAATCATTAGCAAAAGCCTGCTGTCCTCTAGTTTCATTTTCATATATATTAATATCACATACAAAGAAAGAGAACAATTTGGAAATACATTGCTTTATTTATTATATAGACATCCCAGCAAAAATACATTAATGTGCTTCAGACTTTGCAGCAAGACAGTGATCTTATAGGACTGAGTGAATGCATGGTAATATCTACAGTTGAAACTACTTTTCTGGTTAGTTGTTGACTTATTTGACTGCCCCCCAGCCCCACCCCGGTGCCAGACTCTGCAGGAGATAGGATGCTCAGTTACTGAAATGGGGTATGTGTTGTGGGCAAAACAGAAAAGGAAAAAAGAAAGGGTTTAGCAAAAAAGGATCAAGGATGCATAAGAAGCTGAGAGGCTTACTTCCTCCATATGATCTTTGTCTCTAGACTATTTACCTTGAGATTGTATGGGCTAATCTACAGTACAAAACTAGCACAACATTCCAAACTCTACTGGAAAAACAGGACACTTGGATAACCACTTCCAAATCATGAGAGACACCTTCCTTTCTGATAAAGCTCTTGGACACCAGTTGCAACTTCGGGGCTTTATAAATCTTTAGCTGTGGTCATTTTTGCTTATTGGCAGTGCAATACAATAAATGTTTGGGTTTTTTTTTTGAAGTGAGAAGGAAATTTCCCCTTGGGCATATGGGCTGGGCCTTTGCAACTACATGTCCTAGCTATTTAGAAGATTTGGAAGGAACGGCCAAGTAGAATACCCCGTACATAACCAATTGCCTATGATTGCAGGCACAGATAAAAACACTGCTGGACTTCAGATCCATTTCCAGCTCTCATCTCCTGTGCTTCTATTATTTATTCAGAGATTCAATAATTTAATTAATTATGGCTAAAAGGCTCAGATGAACAACTGAGGTGCATATTCTTCCCTGCATGCTGCAGTGTATAAACATGCATGCTAAACTGATACTTCTGACAGGGAGAATCTGACTCCCTGTGTCACACATCTGTGGCTCTTCTTCCTTGTGCTGTGTAATTTGGTATTTTCTATCCCTTCTATAGGCAAGCCTGGGTGCTAATTCCTCATGTACTGTATTACTTGGATACAAGTATCTCACCTCCTAGGAAATACAAGTCTCTAACAATTAATGACTGCACAGACTTTGTTGTTACCTTTCAGTTCTTTTAATATACTCTTTCTAGGAACAGGCCTAATCCCTGCCTGTATAGGGATAAAAACCCAATTCATTTGGGTTCTTTACAAATCTTGTATTGGGTCAAATGTTGACTTCTTAAAGCTCTTGCGTATTCAACAGGAATTGTGAACTTGAATCTTAGAGCAGAATTTGTCCCACATCATTCTGAAGTGTCTATTAACTCTCCCACACACAGAAATAAATCAAGACGAGATTCCTCCTGAGCACAATGAGCCTAAAATATAAACCATGCTGCTCACAACAGGGAGACCAGGAATTCAACTTCAGTCATATGGTTCTCCCTTCCTCCCTCTGACTCGCATCAGTAGAAAGGAGAAGAGGGCAGAAGGCTTGCTGAAAGCCAGGGAGAGGGCCTCCAGAGGGCCCAACCAGAGTGCGAGCCCGCAGGAGCCACGAAAGGTGTGTGTGTTCCCTCGTTCCAGAACACCACAGTTGAAACATGCACTGGCACATCTCATTTTCTCTCTGCCCACTTTGGAATCAATCATTTTCCTCCAAGCTGTAGATTCTTTTCCCCCCAACCCCAATTCTTCCTTACACAAACTTGGGAGCAACCACTCTATTTACACTGTGCCGCAACCCCGCATTGCCACCTGTCAGTCAGAGCTCCATTTGTCTTTGGAAGGGTGAATAAAGAGGAGGGGGAAGGAAGAAAGCAGGAGGACCTCTGCATTGATCAAAAACGTTTGAGGTGGAAAGGAGGGGGGAGGAAGAGGAGGAGAGAGATGGATATAGATTAGAGGGTAACAAAACTAGAGAGGAAGATAAACAGAGCCAAAAAGAAAAATGTCCTTTGTTCATTTAAATGGCTCTCTGCTCCCAAGCCCTCTGCATGACTAATGCCATGCTGTGGTGTGTAAACCTCTTGGGCACATAACACAAACAAAGCATAACTCGGCCTGAACAAACAAAGGCCTAAGCAACAGTGATTGAATTCATCTTAAAACAACAAATCAATTCTTCCCTATTAATGCCCTAAATACCAGCGTAGGAGCACTGTCCTGTTGTAATAAACAGCCATGTGTTCAATTACCGTCTGTTTTCCCAACTACTGCTCTCTTCAGTAATTACACCATGCAATGCATTCTACATTGACATTATATTAATGCGCTGGGAGGAGAGATCTTAAATACGAATTAAATCAAGGCTAAACATCTCAGAGAGCCTCACCGAGTCACACAAGTGCTAACAGGGCATTCTTCAGCAGAAAGCACAGACTGATTTTTCTATTCATTCACTTTTCACTTTCATCCCCTGGCTAAATAAATAAATGAGAACACAAGCTTGAAAGAACTCTATTGCCCCAAAGACCGCTGCAGTAAACCTTTCATAAGCTCTCTAAATGTCCACTTCACCTGTACAAGATCATGGCTCAATAAGGAGTGTTTCGTAAGTATCAACTTACATCACATCAGCTAAACAGCAACGATTAAACCCTTCAACAACAGGCAGGTGACAACAAAGCAAGGCAAGAAAAACAAAAGCAGAACTTTCTGGACCGAGACAAATGGAGGAGAATGAAAGTTTAAGAAAAGGTTTCTTACCCTTTTGCAGAACCATCAAATAACTTCTATTGACTACTGAATAGAACACAGCAAACAGACCAAACAAAAGATATGATGAAAGACGTATTTACTTGTACAGGCCTCCTTCCCCCCACCTCAACCTTTCTTTCCATTTCATATACACCCACACTGCACCGTTTGTATTGTGTAGCTAAATAACCAATAGCAACCCAGATGAAACAGTGGAAGGGTTTCTATGATGCTGTCAAGCGCCAGACAGATGCTTGGCAGTGTCAATATGGTTCTTTACATTTGGATTGTGCCAATGTTTGAAGTAAAAGATAAGATAGGAAGAATAATAACAATACTCAGAGAGAGGGAGAGAAAGATGGCAACAAGTTACTGCATGGACATGCAATAAATTTTTAAATCAATGGAGTGTCATCCTACCTGCTGGGTTTTACTTCAGCGTTTGAATTGTTATGGAAACAGATAAATAAAGCTTTGCTTTTTGCCAGCGTACTGGACTGCAAGACCTTTAATAGAAAGTAAAATCAAATTCTGTGGTGTAATGACTGCAGATTTTTAGGCCTTTTAGAATAGACTCACAGGTTTCTGCTGCAAAGACATGTCAAGTATGTCTAACACATGAACTTCCAAAGTCTGTTTCAAGATAAAATGCCCTAGGTGCTGCAAAACTTTTCTGAGGATTCAGAAGACAGAAATGTGCACATTTGTAGGAAATCAAATTCTGAAAGCTTTTCAAACTAAAATATTATAGTTTACCCTCAAAAGCACAGCATATAACATTCAGATACATTTAAGTGTCTTTATAACAACTGCTTATATGTCCTCCTCAGGTCATTAGACACAAAACTACCCCAAAAACCTCTCCAGGTTTTGAAACTCATTTTTGTTTCACTAGTTTAAATTTTTTCATTTCAGCTGCCAAACCATGTCAGGGGAAAAGCTGTTTCCACCTGACCCAAAATGTTTTATTTAATCCTAATTGAAATGTTTTCATTTCTCTTTCAGATTAATCATCTTAAACATCTACAAACAAAAAATATCATTTCCAATCAAACATTTTGTCTAAAAATATTGACCGTTCCAAATTTTCTACTATTTTTGGCTAAAATCAACTAGTTGAATTGCTAAATGGTATCAGTCCTAATTACTATTTTAACAGGTTTTAAGGTGTCCCACCCCGCCTCTCCTTTACTCTGTTTTGAGTGGTTTTGGAATTTATACTTTGCAGTACAGTATAGAAATCACACACATATAGCACATTTTCTCCTCAGGCAATGCAGAAACTACAATACAATTAAACTGTATGAGAAGAGAAGATGATCAAATCTTCCCAGTGCAGCTTATTTACACTGCAGGAGAGGCATACAGTCGTGTAAAACTGGCAATGTTCAAACCACCTTAAAAATATCAACGTTAAACAGACACGTAACTAAGAAAAGTAAGCAACAGCTTCAAACTTAAGAGTGTTTTTACTAGGCTACTTCATTAGCTAAACAAGCAAGTGGGAGTTGCTGCAAATGTTGCTCCTTGCCATACTAGAGGCTCTCCCTTGCTTGGTAAACAGAAGACACAAGACAGCCTTGTGAATAGCTCATGGCACAGACTGAGATCTAAAGCTAATCAGACAGGATGACAGGTCATCTTAATCAACTTCAAAAAGCCAATCCACATGCTCATCCCAGCTCCTCGCCTCTCTTTCCCTGATCGCTCTCCCGCTCATTTGGCCATATTTTCCCCTTCCCCCTCCACTTACTTCCCACAAATTGTGCTGTTAAGAAAGAACACAGGGAGCCCTTCAGGTCTCAGCATCCTGGGCGCAGGTGGTGGGGAAAACTTTGAAGTGAGCTCTCCACTAACTCTAGAGCTGGCCGTGCCTCCTCCATAAGCAGCTGTTATTAAAAAAAGGCCAAGTATCCACTAGAACAAAACCAAGCAGGCCTATTTAATTAGGGCAAATGCTTGATATCCACTTCTTCATGTTAAACCACACAGTCACACAAGCCTGGGAGGTCTGATTAATTTTAATATGCACGGTCGTGACAAGCGCCTCGGGGGTAAGACAGAGGGAAAAAAAATTCCCACAAACCCTGCTAGCTCAACAAATAGGTTTCAGCTAAATGTTGTGTACGTTGCTCAGATTAAGATGTTACTATTCAGCAAGGGCTTGAACCTTTAATATGAGGGACAAGAGGCCTGAGAAACAGGTGGCTCGCTCTTCACTCTTGAATAAATGACATCCCCAAAAGCTGCGGCACTTAAGCATACAGAAAGAGCTGGCACACTCCCTTATGTATATTTGTATATTACCAGTCTGGGTCAGAGGTTTTTCTAGCAGTGATCCAAGGACTGAAATAAAGCTCAGAAAGCTAATGGCTTTTCTGGGGGAGGGGAAATTAAAAATAAAAAAAATAAAATAAAAGGGCGAGAAAAGAGAGCAAGAAAGAGCAAAAAATGAAGGCAGATCTAGCTGGAATACATTTGAGGGGGGGAACAGGCGCATCAAAATTATGCGGGATACGCGTGGCAGCAAGTTTAGAAAGTCCCAATTGAAATGAATCATGGCTACTGAAGAGTCTGGCTACCTGGGAAATTAGGGGCAGGCAGGAATCTAAATAATTATTTTGCACTGTAAAAGATGGGAAGTGAGAGATCAAGCATTTTGCTTTGCCTGCTGCTTGTCCAATATTATGGAGTGAACATACCCTGGAAGAAAATTTTAATTACGGAGATTCATCAGAGAAGGCTTTCATTCTAAAAACGGAGGGGGAGAGGGAGTGCATCTTCTCTCCAAAAGCGCAAGTTTCCTGAATCTTATTTGACCATAATGCTTTCTTCTATATTTAAGATGCTGTATCAGCACCTCAAATGCCTTTATCGAAAGAGAAAAGAAAAATCCAAAAGCTACAAACCTTTGAGGATGTAAGAAAGAGAGACTTGGAAGGGAATCTAAGGAAATTTTTAAAACATCCACTGAAATAAACCGTGACTATCAGGCTAAACTATTAGGAAGGAAAACACTTAAAAACTGAAGGTAACGAATAAACTACACTTTGAGCAAGTAAATGCTGGCAGGGCTTTAAACTAGGCTACCTCTGTTCTAGAGTTAAAGTTCTTGTTAATAAGGGTTTAAGCTACTGCAGCATTTAACAGTGCCTTCTCTTCTCATAGGCCTGCTTCATAAACTTCACCTTTTTTGTTGTTTTAAACTATTTTTTATTTTTATCAGCAGTATATGAATGCACATTTCCATATGGCAGGGACTTTGAAAGAAGTGCATGGAAGTTTGATAATAGCTTGCTCTACAAGAAAAGATGTATTTTCTGGTGACAGACTGGATAGATGAACATGGAACCACAATGCACTTGAAGCATCCTTCCACAGCAGCAGGAATGTATGAACAAAACTTAAAAGTACCGAACTGCAAAGTATCCTTGTTTGTCCTTCAGCAGAAAAGCATTACAAAGCCTCTTCTACACGTACTTTGTCAAAGGGACAGTGAAGAACCAAACAAAAGAAATTCTAACCTCAACCAATTAGAGTATCCCTAGGCTTTTCCCGAATCTGTTCACTTTATTTATTCCCATCTCATCAGATGTGATTTGAAAACAAGAGTCTGCATTTCAAAGGCCTCCTTTCTTGTGCCCATTAATGGCCTGCTTTGGAATTTATGGCTTAAGAAGAGGAAAACCTCTTGATTTCTTTAAAAGATATGTTGATTAAAAGTTTGATAACATTAGTAGATATTTTGGGATCTTATTTTAACTAGAGAACCCAAATTCAGTATGTTTCACTTTCACAGACTACAGAACTGCTTAAACAACAGCCATTTAAATTACCACATGAACAGGTGTTATGATTTATAATGTAAACTTAAACATCAAACACAAATAGCCTTTTGGGGATGGTCAGAAGACAAAAATCATGCCTGGGAGGCCTTTCTCATTCCTCTCATTCAAACAAAGTGATTAGTTAGAATATTGCAGCATACTATAATACATGAGGCTCTAGTATTCACATTGCCTGTTAAAGCCCTGCAAACACATGTATTACCTGTTTACTAAACACCTGAGATTAACTGTTCCTGCTCAGAAGACCTAAGGACTACTAGATGGAAATTTCATATAATAGGAACAATATGAAACATATATACACAATTCTTGTGTGTGCATGTTTATATATATATATGTATGTCTAAATACATATATAATACATGCATTCTATAGACACGTATATCTACATACATGTATTTATATAAAATTCAAAGTATTAAGTGGCAAAACTGAATTGAGCTTCAGAGGTCCTTACTATAGAAGCACACACCATGCAGATGAACGAGTGCACTCACACATGCACCTGCCCATATTCGCAGTCCCTGTGGTCAGGCAGATGCCCGTATGATCCCTTTTATCCAGAAATAGTACAAATTCTGCACAATAACACAGATCTGGCCTCAGACGATGAAGCATGTACGTTTTAAAGATAAACAGACAGATCCATAACCTGATCCAAACTTATACTGCCAGAATGGAAAAGGAAGATTGATTCCTGATTAAAAGTTAGGAGATGCAGAAAAAGGGAGTACTCCAGCTTATTCTAAAAATAGGAGAGAATTTATTTATTTGCCTATTTCTTTTTCCAGAAGCCAAGCCATACATTTAGAGGAAAGGCTACACAGATTTCAGAGATCTAATTTTCCAGAAGCGCAGGCCATAAATTAAAATACAGCAATCCAATCCCATTAATAGTGCAAGAAAAAGTTAAGTGGTTGCTTTGGTCTTTGCTTTCATGAACTTGTGTCAAGCTCAGTGACTTCAAAGAGATTTCCATTTCATTTCTACAAATGAGGAGAACAGACAGAGAGTCTCTGCCATCCTGTGATGCCTTAAGAAAACAGAAGAAAAACATGCCTGTATCTCATTCGCCTAATGATTTTAGCTGCAAAAGGAATCCCATCGTCGGCAGATGACCCCCAGGGCAAGGGCTTGAGGTCTGTCACAGTATATAAGGCTTCTCCAAACCCACTCCATTATCTTCATTATTGTATACCAGGAATAAAAGGGGACTGACTCCTCTTCTGAAGTTCAAGTTAGAAAGGACAGAATGTTTCATGTAAAATAACACTGTGTGACTTCAGTAATAGGTTTATGCCTTTGGGGGCCTAATACTAAAGCTGCATATAAGGATTTTCCGCAGAATTTGAGAGAAGAAAAATGAGCACCGTATTAGCAATGAGTAAAATTCCGCAAGTTTTAAACTCACTGAAACACTCTATGTCTCTGTGTCAGCATGACTCATTGTCAATCACATGAATACAGCAAGAGTAAAATGGCAAGTTTAGGGGTAAAAAAAAAAAAAGAGCATGGCACTTTAGAGCTAAGTATAGACCCCTATGAAAACAAAAACCATACACATTGCAAAAAAAAACAACACATATGCAAGGAAGAAAAGGAAGTGACAAGCTTTTGGGAAGCTCTTTGGAATAAGTAGGTAGCATGCCTTCCTACAGGGGACATTAATCAAGGGCATCTATACAACAAATCAACATGGAATCAATTCATGTGAAAAGTGATGCTTCCCTGTTAGTTCATGTTTGGGTACATGTATGTGCTTACATACATGCATACATATATGTGTGCATTCATGAAGCCTGAGCAGTATGCTTCATAACACTGTTTCATAACAATCCTTCTTCTTTACTGACAAAACTTACTAATTTTTACTCTCACTTCCTAAGAAATACAATTTAAGCAAATCATTTATTTTATATAAATGCAATTTGTTAAAAACAGTCAGACCTGTTATCAATATTTTGGAGTATCTCACTTGTCTTCAAAACCCATTTCAGAAAGAGAAGTTCTTTCCCTGACTGACAGGAGGTTTTGATCAAGACCTAAAGTTGTCTACTCAGCCCTTTTTTTTTCCTGGTTTTGAAGAAACAGGCCATTTGAAAGGCTGCTTCAAAAGCACATTTCCCACAGTAATTCAGAAGACAATTTCAAACAATAAAAACAAAGCAAACACAGCCCATTGTACAAGTTAAATAATATATAAACTTTTGAGTACATAGAGAAATTTGAATCTGGCTCATATCGGGTCTTCGAAAGATTCACATGAAATTGATTTAATTAAACCTTGGCTACTGGTGCAAATGTTTCCTTTTCTTTCCAAAGGGAAATAAAGTATTGTGCTACTGTTGTTGACATAATGCACTAAGCTTAACCAAGATTTCTGGTCTTCTCCTACAAAGCTCCACAAACTATCAGGACTAAAAATTATTACTGAAATACACAGTGATCATGCACTGTTGAATCGTTACCTAGATGTACTACCAAAGATTCCCACTTGTAACCTATCTTATTCATGGGGTAATTCATTAATATGCTAATTACCTGACTACCAACCAGTGATGACTGACAACTTTACTTTAGCACTACATGAAGAAGACGTGACAATAAGTAGATTTTCTGGTGGAGTTCAAACAGAGAAGACATTGTGCTTGCAGTAGCACATACATTTTTTAGTGAAAAGGAGTCATATTTGTGGAGGAACTCTAAGAACAGTCTTGCCATCTGCACCCAGAAATATATATTTTTTAATTAGCCACTCTAAAAACAATCATGTTGGCTGAAGGGAAGGGGGAGGGAGACTTGTCAAAATGACGCGTTTGTCCCTCACCACCTTTCAATGCTCTTATGCAAGTCTAATTTTCTTCCTAGCCAGCTCACCTCTCTGGCCTCCTTTTGTTTCATGTCCCATTTCCCATTCTCTTCTAACTTCTCAACTTTTGTTAGCTCGCTTTTAAGGAGAAAGAAAAAAAACAACCCAACCCAACCCTTTCCTATTCATTTTTTCCTGGATGGGGAGTAAGCAGAGACATGAATATGGCACCCTCATAATGATTTAACTAGGGCTTAATGAAATTTTCATCACAACCTGCTGTTCATTTTAATGGCCTTTGAAAGACAATAGAACAATGGCTAGAGGGAAGAAAAGATTTTCTGTTGCAGGCATTTGCAAAGCCCAACATTCAGTTGCTCCCCCTCCTCTCTCCCAGTCTCTTCACAAAGCTGTACATCTTTTGTTTGTACTGTACATTTTCATTTTAGTAGAGCTGAGATAATGCACAAGCTCTGTAACCATTCTCATATCTATCTGTAGCCTTTCCTTAACGGAGTCTGTGCAGCTTGTACAACCTCATACTCAGGAGTGTACTTATACATTGCCTAGAACCCCTTCTTCTTTCCTCTCATATGAAAAGCCTGATCTCCTTCACCCCACTTCATCCATACATAGGAAAGATCTTTTCTATTCAGAGTCACAAGGGAGGTCATGAAACTGACCATTAAGTCAAACTTTAGTGCAAAATGAAATGTTATGATTATACATAATATTAAAAAAATTGCTAAGACAAAGAATTTGTTTCCCAGCAGACCCTTACTGCATGCTCATTAAAGAAGAGAAGACTTAGTTGCAGTCCTCATGTCATACTCATGTATGTGACAATGTGGCTGTGTTTGTGTCGGTATTTTCATTTCAGCATACAGGTTGGCCTAAACTTTCTTGAAGGTGCTATCAAGTCATACTTCAACACTGGGGTAGGCTCTGAGGGCCATGCTTTTAAACATTTGAAATAGATTTCTGTAACAGAATAGGCAAGTATGTAAGAAAGTAAAGTCTTACTACTGTGCACTAGGAAACAAGGCTCAGTACATTCACACAACACCAACTGGCTCACAGTCCCCTGAAAATCTCGCTGTAAATATGTATGCTGAATACCTATAGAGAATATAGTGAGAACTTCAACTTCCAGTCAGGGGTTTGATTGTGCCTCACATAGGCAAGAATGGAAAATCTTACTTAAAGAAAAGCTGTTCTGTGGCTTCTAAGAAGAGAGATGTTCTGCCTTAGTCTCAGCCCACAGAGCGCAAGTGGAGCACAACTAAATATACAGTCTCAAAAAGAAATGGATTTTCCAGAGATGATACCCATATATGCCAATATTGAAACTTGGTGGCCAGACATAATGCACAGAAAGCCTGTACTGTGCCTGTTTGTATAGTACCTGCACTACGGATAAACAGAGGCTGACGTGATAGCACATTCCATACAGAAG
The DNA here is from genome assembly GCF_034315485.1 of Pezoporus occidentalis. Taxonomy (NCBI): domain Eukaryota; kingdom Metazoa; phylum Chordata; class Aves; order Psittaciformes; family Psittacidae; genus Pezoporus; species Pezoporus occidentalis. The sequence continues at coordinate 12,312,418 of NW_026913748.1, read as the reverse complement.
CTTTAACAAATTCCAAATTTAACTTCTTACCTTTCAAATAATGACACGCCTACTAGACGGTTTCTCAAAAACACTGACATTGCTGATAACTCTGCCTTTTGCTTTGGAAATGAGGAAAGAGAGATCAGTGGTGTAAACGACCCTCAGGCTGTTAAAATTACAGTGTTCATGTTGAGGAGGTTGCTGTGTCTATTGCAACTGTGACAAAAAATCCACTATGTCAGACAAAGGCTCTCATTTTGGAACAGCTAAAAATGTTAGCTATGATGGGATATTGATGAAATCTTTAATGTAGACAAGAAATAGGAGTTCTTTACTTCAATTCTGGTATTAAGAAAAAGCAAGCAGAGCAGAAAATGGGAAGATTAAGAAGTATATATATCCAAAGAATCTGGAGAAAAGAAAACAAAACAGAAAATTTTGGATAGTTTCCTAGGCCTTACCTTCTGGCTCATTTTTGATGAGCTCTTCCATTTTTCTTTGTTTAAGGGTGTCTACAACATCCGCTAGGCTCCCTTTGCGCCTTTCAGGGGTTCCCAGGGCTGTGCTGGACAATGACTCTCCACTCTGACGCCCACCTTCTTCTGCCTTCAAGGGTGAGGTAGATGAGTTGTGCGGGGCAAATGAAGACATCACTTTATTGCCATCAACTTCCTGAAAGGGAAAAAAAAGCCCAAGATGAAACACTCCTTTCTTTTCTTAAAGCAGAAAAAAATAAAGATGGAAAGAGAGAAAAATCCTTTGTTCTTTGAGTTCATTGCTGTTTGTTCTTCTGTTGAAGCCTTTAAAAAGGCATGCAATGCTTCAAAAACACCCAGAACAAAGCCTATCCATAAAGCATAAACTAAGATTACAGGCTCAAGTGAACAAAGATCAGCTTGCAAGAGAAAAACATATATTACAGTTTCTCCCTAATTGAGAAGTGTTGTACTCATGGGTTTCCTAATAACAATGGTATTGATTACCTTTAATTGTTTGTTCTTTTGCAGCTTTCTTTCAAAAAAGTCTTCAATTTTTACAAGGACCGTTAATTTCCTGATTTTATAAAGTACTTAATGCCCTGATAGTTAGTTCTTGTGTAAAATGAAGTAGTAACCAATACGAAATGCCTTTCATCATATGACTTCTTTTAACTCACAGTTCAAGGAGTTCTCCGTCTATAAAGGGTGAAGCAATTGCTTATTGTTTTCTAATTCTCTTCCTATGCTCCTCTTCCATTTCATACTTTTATTTTTTGTAGAGACATTATTTCTCACAAAGGTGGTTCTAATGACTTTCATTGGTGGCACAGTGGCAAAACTGTGACCTCCTGGAACACAATCCTCCTCACGTGAGAATCCATAGAGATCTACTCATTAATTTTAATGGAAAGCAAAACTGGTCCATTGCCTTCAAACTTGCATTCATTAATGTAAGAGCCTTCTACTCCATGCCTCCCACAACATAAAGCAACATTTTCTACACATATTCCTTTTCCCTTTTATGTCACTTTTATACCCTACCTTTCTGTACACATCTCTGAGAACCTGCTAACACACACTGTTTTGCAAAACTTAGGTCAATGTCTTCGAACAAATCTTTCTGCAGAGTACGTACACTCCATAATACAACGCTGCGAACATGAACATTTTTCACTTTGATCAGATTCTCCAGATTTTTTTTTCATCATCTCATTTCCTTGCATTTTTGTATTTCAGATGCTTAATGAGTATTACTTCTAGAAAAGTCACAGGACCATCTTGTGATCTGATTTACAGACGTGGATAAAAAGGTCTTAATAATTTTTAAATTGCTTTCATTTTATAGAGTATGAAAGAAACAGATATACAGACTTTAGTGATTTGTGCTTATTTTTTTCCTGGGCAATTTTTGGTGTCTCTGGTTTAATAAACCCTAATATTTCAGGAAAAAAAAAAAAAAGTGTCTTTTCATAAACAGAACACAAATTGCTAAAAAATTATCTCATTAAACTTAGAATAAAGCAACATGGAAGACAGGAAGTAAGAATGTGTTTGTTCTGCCAAAACAAAGTGTCTATGAAAAAGATTACCTTTGGTTAAGAAAACTTTTAGTACAAACAGTTTTGAGCAGCTTGAATGTGTTGCACTAGTGGATAAATTCCCTAACAGAATCGGATTTAATTGAGATTACAATCTGGGCCATCATATGCCCCAAAAGCCAAACCCAGTGATGTTAATGAGAGACTTTCTACTGACGTCAATGAGCTTTTGACCAAGCCCTAAAAAATTTTCCGACTCTAGTCAACAGAAATGCTCCTTTTTTCCTTGCAACTCCCTCCATTTCTGTTCTGCACTTGAAAAATTACTAGTTGCTAACATTGGACTTCAAAAACGAGTTGAAGTTAAATGTATTTTTTTTTCCACATACTGTTTTTTTACACTGACCTAGACAAACAAAAGTGTTAAACTTCAGCATCAGTTCAGATTTTATCTAACATTCAAACCCATTATTACCAAGTGGCAATTTTTTTTCTACAGACAAGGCCAAAAGAGGAAGTATCTGGAAAGCTGCTTTCTTATTCACACTTTGAGGACTTATGAGCCAAATGTCACCCCTACAGTTCTTAAATGCACCTATACCATCTATTATGTATACAAACAGTATCATTCCTTATTTTTCCAGGAACTAGTTTCTTGGTTTTTTTCCAAAGTGGGTCCCAAAGACACTCGTGTTTCTGTGTATGTCACACACTGGTCACAGATACAAAGTACTTGAAACAGCTGCTTAAACCTCAGGAAACATCACTGCTCTTACCACATACATTTTGGGTATATGTAAGTGGGTTTATTTGTATAAATACATTCTGAGTATGAAACAAGTTTGTTAAAATAGAAGAAGCATAAGAACATAAGGATTGAGTGACACATAAAAGTAATATAAGGTGACTGTCAAAATCACAAATTGCTTGGCATTCAAATAGAGCTCACAAGTATTTTCAAAACTACTAAAATTTCCCTGCCTCTATTTCTGGGGAAAAGGAATCATGAGGGGGAGAGGACAAGAGAGTACTTTGTGAGTAAAACATCATGAACAGACTCTGGATATTCAATTCTAGTTCTTTCACATGTTCTGCACAAGCATGGAAAAATTCACTTTTACTTCTGCAGTTTAGTTTACTACCTGCAAAATAAGCACAAAAAGAAGTAACTTTTAACATTATAAAGGCTTTGAAATTATAAATTCATTAATAACCTAGAGGCATCCTGCTGAAAGCGTATCTGCAGTGCCACAGTTAAGACAACTTCATAGCTGGACAAAAAAGGAAAGGGGAGTGCTTTACACAGATTTTTTAAATAGATAAATTATATATTAATATATACATCTAAGTAATAATTCCCAAAACAAAATGTTTCCTTAGACTGCTCTTGTTAGGTGTGCATGTATGCAGTGTTTGCGTATCACATACACGGGCTATTTATACACTTGTGGGGTTTAAGATATACTCCACTTAATCAAAACACATATACAGTAGGGGAACAGCTGCAATCACATCTCAGTGGGCTAAATTACAGTACACCAGTGAATTATTCATTCAAAAAGATCTGCGGCAATCACACATACATTGCGTGATTTGCAATCTAACAGGAATCCTTTCCTTCCCATACCAGCAGATTAAGTGCACGCACCAGCTAGTGCTGTTGATGAGAGTTTAACATGTATCCTCTAGCACACCAGCTCAAGCATGTTTTCCCCACATCTCCACAATCTTTTTATTCTGTCATTCAGAACAACATGAAATGCTCAACTATTATCTTGTCTTCCCTTTTACGTCCCTCTGTTTTATTTTTTCTCTTTCTTATGCTGTTACTGGGGAAAGTGAAAAAAACTTTCAATGGTTCTGGATTTTTACTTTTAGCATGTACAAAGAAAGGGTACTTCCATATAAAAGCTACTCATGTCAATGGTTGTATAAAGCTAAAAAACTTCTAGCGAGGAAAATCCTCTGGTATTACATATGAGAGTTTAACTATCCCTCTGAAAACACTCAAAGAAATCCTTAATGGCAATAAAGATACACGAGCAACACTAAAATTAATCCCCTGAGAAGGAACTTTCCTCCCGATAAGTGAAATTCAGCAGGTTCTTTTTTTGAAAGGCCAAATTCACATAATGTTTTTTAGTTACTCAGAGAAAAGCAGCAACACAGCAAAGAGTATTAAAGAACCTAAATGCCTACTGCTGACATTTTAAAGTCAAGTCCATCAAGCCACACATAAGACCTATCAGTCACAGAAACAGTGGAAAAACAGTCTTTTACAGAAGAACAGACTCTTAGCTGCATAACCATTTCACCTGTTCCAAGTTTGATTACATTCCAGCCTCTGGCACTGTTAATCCTGGTAACAGTTTTATGCAGTTAGCAGCTGCTTCGTGGATGGAACTCTATTGTTCATTCGCACTGCGAACTGCTCTGCTGATGTGAGCTGGCACCTCTGACTGAACTATGAGCTGGGACTGTACTCACCAACACCTGATGCTGCTGCTTCTTGCTTTTCCCACTCCAGAAAGGCAGACAAGGACCTACACAAATCAAACTGCTGAATCAAACACCCTAGGCTGTTTTTTCCTCCCCAACACCAACAAAACTAAGCACTGGCCCACATTTCACGTCTTCTGCTTCTGTTCCAAGCTAGAATCCACAGGAAGACTTGTTCCTTTACAAGAAAGTTGCCAAACAGCTTTCCACCTATGGAGGAACTACCTCTTCCAAGGTTTAATGATAAAACAGGCTTCTGCCCTTTCAGGATGAGGTCAATAATCTTCCTTTGTTAATCTTGGGCAAGCTTTACGTAATCTAGCCCCCTTGTCACCTTTGTGATTGACAGGAAAAGTCATGTCACCACACAATGGACTTATCCTCACTAAGCAATATCTTTTTTAAAGATTACACAATGTTACAATTGCTCTCATAAAAAGTGCAAACATTTTGCTGTTAAAAGAAACTATTCATTCCAACTGTATCTTTCAAATTGTCTCTCTCCTTTTCCAACCGAAACCTATTTCAGTTCTACAGAGAGACAGTGAAAAGCTTAATGAAAAGAAACAGGTTATACTTCGCGAGATTTCCAAAATATCTCTTAGCGCTCTAAATAGATCTCACCTTCTCCTTTCTCATCTAGAGATGCACATTATTCCTGTCTCCAATTAAACTCAAGACAGAAAAGTCTTGTTCCTGTGACATTAAAATTGTGTCCCAAACCAACCAATAATCGAAGCAGAAGAAAACTCAGAACTAAGTCTGAAACTGTTATTACTACCATATGCTATGTAAGGAGGCGGCATCTGCAGCAAAAAAAAAAAACAAAACACAAAAACACGATTATGAGAATCAAGCTTCTGGCTCTGCAGCCAGAAACACCTGGAATAAAAAACTTGTGCCTTTAAGACAAGTACTGATATTGTTGGATTGTAAGAAGCCTGTGATCCTAAAAGCAACCTAACAGGTTCTTTTTTTCAAAGCTGGAATTTTGCCCATACTTTGCTCTTTTAGAACGTGTAAAGTAGATACGAAAGCAAATTTTTTGCTCCGCTTTCTACATCAGACATGTAGCCTATCTGTTTTATAGTCTCCATAGTGACCAGGAAGCTGGTGACAGTATGACATAAGAGATAATCAGAAAATCGAATACTTCACAGAATACTTCACACTTCTGAAGACAAACTATTCTTAAGCAGCTTAGCACTGTTTGCAATTTGTTTTTATTTATTTTACCTAACAAACTTTAAGGAAATTAATATCTATGTTTAAGATTCAACAGCATAGATACTTCAAGTGAAAAACTGAAAGCTACAAAAACGCTCCCAATGCCTACAGGAGGTCCACTAGCAATTACCAGAAAAAACAAACTTGACATTTCCAGTATTTTTAAAGGTTTAAATGAAACAAAACACACACACGACAGTCACAAAGCAAGAATGATCTTTTACTTTCTCTTAACATTTCACTTACAATTTTTGCCATAATTAATGTAATTAACTTACTTTAGGAGCATAAGTGCCATCAGCTTTCAATGGGAATCATATCTTCAAATCACTTAACTGATTTGGAAAACTTTCTACTTCTCCATTCTATGTCATTGGGGCTGTAGGGCAGATATTACCATAAACCTGTGTGGTTTATGGTCGCTATCAACCTGGCACCTTTAGGAAGAGGAAATACATATTCCCTAAGGCTTTCCACTGCTTTTTTTACACGTTAGAATTTCTTTGCGTCTAACTTATATTTAAATAGGTCTTTCGTCTATAGGCCTAATTTATGGAGCAAAGTTATTCATCAGTAGTGGAAAGGAATGATCACGAGATTCAAAAGAAACACTGGAGGATACAGGGAGAAAACGAGACTATGTAAAACAGCATAGAGAGGGGAAAAAAAAAGTGAGAGAGGATAAATACGCCATCAGGAAGTAAGAGCTGACAAGAACACATAATCCAAGGAAGGATAAAAGGGACGCCAAAGGGTGTCACATAAACAAACCTGGAAAGATGCATATTCACAAGCTATGGTTCTGCAATTAGATCCATGCAAACCAACAGGTATTCTTGCATTCTTACACAGGGTTTTTTGGGGGTTGTTTTTGTTTTTTCTTCTTAGGACTGTGGTTTTAGTGATGACAAGGAACTGAAAGGTAATGAAGAGTGAAAAAAGCTGGTGAAGGGATCTAGAGAGGCAGCTGAAGAGGTCATCATGGCAGAGAAGTAAGATTTTTACTTGAATTAGGTGAAAACAGGTAACAGGAATGCACATTTTTTTCTCTTCACTAGGATTATATAAAATATATGAAAGTCAAATATTGTTTTGCCGAGATGATGTATTTGGGGCTCCATGATCTACATTTTAGAAATATTACCAATTATCAGACTTACAGAATCCTGATCACATCTCAGTCTCCCTCTAAAATAAGTGCCCTATCTAAGTAATAACCTCTTTTTGATGAAGCAAAAGATACACTGGCAGAGGTTTCAATGGGAAGATTAACAGGTATTTCCAGTGTTTGACATCCATAAATCTAGTTGAAAATGATTTGAAGCTCAGAAAGATGACCATCTGCTCTATGAACTCTGCTACATCAGACACTTTCTTCTACCTTTTTCCTCCATACGTAAAACTGAGACAACAATAAACATTTCCTGTAGCTTAGGCCATTTTATATAATTGATGTAAAAAGCCTACAGATTATTGGACAAAAGCCTCATAGTGGTTGTATTTTCATTTTTATTGATGCAATAAATACTCAGCTCTTACTCTGTGGTGCACTACAGCCCAATGATCTGAAACCGGAAATTGGGAACTCTCTCATATATCAAGTGCCACCCCACAATATCTGACAGCAACACTGAAATGTACTTTGTTTTTTTTCTAAATACCACAATACTCAGACTGCTGCCATAAATGCACAAGCGAGAGAAAATTTCAAGCGTTCTCAAGGTTTGGAGATGAGTTGTAAGAAACTGTTCAGCTACATTCACACAAAAGGAATAACTTATAATCCGTTTTGCATTGATTTCTAACTTTATCCCCTGTGATTTACAGAACATAGGAGCAGATTTTTCAGGGATTTAAAGTATCTAAAGATATAAGGAGGTGCCTAGTTGGATTTTTGAAAATGCACAGTAATATATATTCATTTAATTCCCACTGATTTCATTATAGGTCCCTGAAAATAAAGAGTTAGAACCAAAACAGTGTGACTGGCTGACTCTCTGTGCTTCTTCAACAGACTATTATCAGCCTATCTACAGTACAGAGCACAATCTGATAACCGATGCTTTAAGGCAAACATTTCTTCTCTTGCTGTTCTGCATTCCAGCCCATCCCCAAACACACAGCACAAGTTTAGTATTTCTAACTGCTTATCCCACCATTTCTACTCGATTTATTACAAATCAAAGAATTATATCCAAAGAATGAATATGCTTGTAGTAAAAAGTACATGAGAAAACGTTGTGAGTGAAAATTTAGAACCTTTTATATTGGACATCTAACAGCGGATTTTTTTAAATAAGTTGGTTTTTTTTTTTGCTACAGATTTTGGTTTATTTTTAGACCACCTCTTTCTTCCATTTCTTGCAATGAAATGTTCCCCCATATATACAAGTAAATTTCAGATCTTTCTACAGAATATATTTATTAAATACAGTAAAATAGCAATGACTACTTTGTATTGGGTAAATGTGGTCAGTGACATAATTCCTGACACCGATCCTCAGACCAGATCTCTCCTGCTGCTTCTTTCTCCAGTAAAACTCATTTTAAGAATGCAGCATAGGGTTACATCTATTTGCTTTCAAAATACTTAACAAACAAAACTGCCATTTTGAGAGCTCCTAATATGTTAGCTATAACCTGCAAAACAAAGAACATGTTGTACTATAACAGCCTTGTTATCTTCATGCTAGTAATCTTCATGCTTAAAAATAATAAATAAAGCTCTGCAAATGCACTTTTAAGACTTTTATGATCCCTTCCCTGGGGGACTAAAGATCACCCTTAAGACCTTGCTAAACGAAAAATAAGACTACTTATCAAAACAGCTTGGTAGAGTCTTCAGCATACATTAAAGCCTTCTAAAAGTTTGGAAATCATGCAGTATAAAACGATTATCTTTGTAAAAATACAAGCTTACTAACCACATACAAAAAATCTAGTGTTGTAAGTGCAATGAAACCTATGTTGAGTGTCAAAAGCAGTTCAATCACCACTTTCTTACTATGAAACAAACACATTGTCTGTGAAAGAATGGGAGAGGACCATCTGAAGAGAATTTAGGGATACAATAGAAGTAATGCCATAGGCTAGCAATAGCTCCAGAGCTGTTCCCAGCTACCTAGCTTTCATATTACAATTCACCACAGTTTACAGATGAGAAAGGGATGTAAGATCACTCCATCACTTGTCTGGTAACCTACAAAAAATGGTATCAGACAGACATACTTCACCTCATTCCTTTGACTGGACAAGCCACTTACAATTTAGTCAAAACTGTGTCCTCTGCTTTAAGGATGATTTAGAGAATATCTTGTCCGAAGCAAACAACCCTCCAAACTGCTTAACAGAAGAAAAGAAAATATACTGTACCCGAAAGGGCCTGGGCTCACATTCATGCTAAGGCAGTGTGATTTTGCCAAGTACCTAAAGCAGGTATACAGCAAAATGGCACACTCAGCCCTTTGGTGTGGTCCCAGTTGTTTCATTTGGGCTAGAAAAATATCTCAGGCAATGAGGTTTCCCATTCCCCCTATAAATATTCTACACAGTAAAAAAAAAAAAAAATAAATAATAATATCTGAAACATTGCCTCACATTTGCTTCCTTTCAACCCAAACCTCTTATACAGCTGCTTCTTCCAGCATTTTGGCACACTCCTATCAGAGCTTGTGGCATTCACACCTTTTTGGACAGTTAGCATATATTTACTTCATTATTACCATATTTAGCCTTTCTTCTTTCTTCCCTCAGAAATCAGCTCCTTCAACTCTTTAATCATTTGTTGCTTGCATCTGAAATCCCTCCAGTTCACTGAGTTCTCTAAGGTGGCCAGAACTGAACACATTATTTCAAATGTAATATTACCAGAGTTACTAGAAGGACAATTGCCTTGTTACATGACAAGCTCATATCTAATTTGTCTTAACAGACCTAAAGCTTTTTCAGCATTACTGTTTTTCCAAGTTCCTTACTCCCACCGATTATTTGTGGTTTGGATTACTTTATTTCTTTGGTAGTATGGTTTTATTCTCCCTGGTGCACCAACAGCAACTCCAATGGGTGTACTGTAATTCACTTATTCAAACTGCTATAACAATGTATTTATTTCTCCATATTTCTAAAATGTGGCTACAGGCACTCACTGTTCTATGAATCCCATAGAACTAGACAGCCTACAGCAAGCAAAGGACTACCATAACCACACTCCTCCCAGTCCACGTTTTTTTTCCAGCTACCTCAGAATAACACAAGAGAGATGTTGCTATATAAGTAGGAGGCTCTGACAGGTCAGGTTAAGAAAGAAGGTACTAAAATGAAGGACACCTGTGTAGGGTATATTGCTCTAGGAATTTCTGTCTCATTTCTACTGAGGGAATTCCTCTGACAATCTCAGCCACCGTTGCTTCTCAAAGAAAGTATACATCTTTCTCTGATATTCAGTGTATCTGCCTCTTTCTACTAGTTACATAACATCATATTGTACAACATCATTCTACCCTCCTCTCGACAACTTTTTGGTTTTGGTGTTTTAAATACTTTACCTGGAACATTCAAATGAGATGCATAAACACTTGTATAAAGGAAGCTCCTTGCAATGCATGCATATTTATGGACTGAATTGCAAACTTCCAAAAATCAACTCTTTTGGAATTATTTGTTCTTTACACTTCTGAAGATCTCAGCCCACGCTTTTAATATTGCGAATGTTGCGCATATGCTACATGAAAGGTAGGTGTGTGGCTAAATCTACTATGCTTTTAAAATAATCTTGCTCTGCTTTATATATGTTGTATATTGTTCATGAGCCTTCTCATTTCACATCTATTTACCTACTTGTACTGTCTATTTGTTCCCTTGCTTTTCAAAGATTACAACTGGACTTACAGGATGATAACTGTTAAAATCATCTTTGCCTCCACAGAGGCAAAGTATCACTTTATTTCTTTTTCTGAAAGCAATCTTCTGGAAGTTCTCATTTTTCAGAAGGGCCAGAAAACATTACTTTATTAAAATGGAATAGTTAGTTGAGATATAGTCCCATTGTCTCCACTGGAGTTAACTGTAGCATAAGATACCACATTTAGAATATGAATTTTTCAAAATGAATTTTCTTGGTTCAGAAGTATGTTTGTCTCATTCATTTATTTTCAAAATACATGTCATTTACCATGTGGGACTCACGGATCTGCTTTCATGTAAGCTCCCTATTCTTTCACATGCCTTTTATAGACTCCACCAAGTACTTCTTGTCTACTGCTTACTTTCTGATGCTTCTTAAGTAATGGCCACAAAACCAATGATTGATAAGATTTTTTCCAAGCAGTAACTGGTTTCACCTTTTTTAACAGTTAAAAGACCTATTTTCCCTCCAAGATTTATTTCACCTGCTCTTCTGTCTTTTATAACTCGATTTTCCTTCTATCAATGACTGCTCCACAATTTTCATGAAACAGAAGTTGGAATTCTGGTATGAACCAAAGTAGCTTTCTCAGCTTTGGAGGACAGAGAATGGTGTTTGATAAAGAATGTAAAATATATCAGAACAATTAATAAAAATTAATAAATACGACAAAAGTCAATCCACATAACACTGATCCACCAATATGTGTTAGAGCTACTAAAAAAATTGTTAATTAATCCCTACAAAATCCCTTTCAAATACTGCATATAGGGCAAATTAGGAAATTACATGAACTGTCTCACCAGTTTCCAAAGCAACATAATGGCAGAGCACATTCAGCATCCAAGGTGTACCGAGAACCGATTCTCTTGTTCACTCTTTTGTGTCTTAGTACACCTCAAATGATAATATTATGGTCTGCTCAGGGGAGCAGCATGATGTCATTTTATCATTTAAGTCCCATTTTAAATCTCATTCAAACAGAGCTTAAACAAGATTTAAAATGCATATAGACACTACACACAGGAGCCAGTTTAGACTGTGGTTGAGAGATGCAAAAAACCCAGTGAATTCTAATTTATGTCAGATTCAGAGTTGTTCTCACTCTACAGATCAGTTATTCTTTCTTCTGCTCCTTTAAATTGCAGTCAGTGGCATGCACAGCCTACTACGAAGAGACCTTTGTGATAAGATGATATCAAGGGATGTTGTGACACTCCTGATTAAGAATTACACAGTAAGCAAACTGTACAGAAATGCTAATTTTCCTCCCCTTTCTCATCACTTACCTAAATTATTCTAAGTAATATAAATGATCTTTATTAGCTTTAAAGCAGTTCTCCTATGTGGGTTTGTTTTTTTGTTTTTAAGAAATCTTATTCCTGTGTCTGATTAAGTCCACCATATATTTTCCTTAACAAATAATTTTGTGCACTGTTCTATGTCAAGTTCATAAACAAAAAACCCTGAAGAACATCTATTCTTCTACAGTCATGGCCAACTACCCACCATCAGCAGATGATGAATAATTTTGGCTGGAAATAGCCTTTCTTCTCCAAGCTACTCTTTGAATCACTGATTTCTGAGTATTCCCTGTAGTTTTCAGCCATCATGAAGTGATGCTGAAAAACCCACAGAATTGCCCAACCCAGATAAGAGACACACAATATTCTTCACTTTGGCTGGAAAGAATATAAGCCTACTTTGTGACAAGGAAGTACTGGTTGACTAATAGAGCATGGTTTTACAAAATCTGACTTTTTCGGATCTTAAATTTATCAAGAGTGAGTCTCAGGATGCGATCCAGAGAGGTGTCACTGTGCCCACCACTACTGAGCTGACTTACAGAAGGTTTCTAACAAAAAGTTCTCTGCAATCCATCCATTACACTTAGCAACATCAAACAGGGAAAAACAATTACAAAGCTCCTGTTGAGTACCTAGAGACCTTGAACACAGACATGGGGTGAACCCAAAGACAGGGTATTTGGTTATAAAAGTCACACATCTTATATATATATATATATATATATATATATATATATATGTATGTATGTATTCACACACACTGAAGAAACTACAGTACATTTTGGAGGGTTTTCTTATTTTCTTCCTTCTATTCTGCTCTATGAGTGTCTACACTCTCAGTATACATATTTAAAAGTACTCAAAAGAGTTACATAAAATTTCTTAAGTTTTTTAATCGTCAGATGTACGCATATATGGAGACTACATATTTGGAAAAGTAAATTGCCTGACTAAATTCAATTACGTGAAGTAAAAGTGAAAATCACATGCAAATGACATTCTAAACAGGAAATACGCTGAGAGCTTATTTGTACTGTATCAGGTACAAGCAGGCAAAAAATAGCTCCTGACATGTAAGACAAGTCCATTTGAACAGCATCCAATCTTCCTTACAGTATCTTTGACAGTACTGGAGGTTTACAGCTTTTACTTACAGATTTATATAATGCTCTTCCCAATACAATTTGACATCACAACTTTGTTATTCAAACATTACATAGTGGCTCATAATTTCAGGTTCAAAGAAACTTTTCAAAATAGAGAGCTGAAAGAAGTTGTTACAGTGACATTAAGCTACAACATCCATACACTTGACCACTGACTGCTTTCTTGAGTAGTTAATGTAATACCTTATAGTCACTTTTCATAATAACAATAGTTATAACATGACCAATTTGTTTCTTTCATTGGTATCAGGTATTAATTTGGAACCATGTTTGTGTCATTCATAGAAATGTAAAGTCCTTTCTTACTTCCAGCCGCACCTTTTGTGAAAGAAAACCCAAACCATTTGGAAGGAGCAAATACATTGCCAGCTGCCCCATCTTTCAACCCAATTTTACACAACTTTATTATATCAGTTTTCACTGATTATTTAGGAATCAGACTCATAAAATAAGGAAGTCTTTACATAGTGATTCAAGTTCACCTCAAGCCTATACAAACTGAGATACTGTTAACACATAAGGAGCTGGTAATGTGAGAAGATTAGCTGATCACAGGTACCCAAATGAGCTAAAATACCATCTTCGCAGGAAAACACCTGGGTTTGGGAAGGCCCATAGAACAGAACACAGATGTAAAGTTATATTTTCAGTGACCAAATGTGAAGTTTTCTGAGAACTATCATCTAAACATCATCCTTTTGTAAACATTTTTCCATTAAGATATTAATTATCAGCCTGCTTTTCCTAATTTCAGTACATATTCTCTAAAGAAGCTGGCCGGAATACTGAACAGTTAACAAGAGTTTCAGAAGTTCCCCATCAGCAAATTGCATTTACCTCCACATGTTATTTTCAGCAAAAATGGGATCACTTGTTCAGAAGAATAAACTGTTCTGAAAATCTCATTTCCAGAATACATTTTATTTTAAGCCTTTGTGTGCAAGTTTATTAATTTTCATTATAGCTATTATTCACTTAAATAAGAAGCGGAACTTTCTTCCTTGGAAGTAAAAGAATGAGTCTTAGTACCAGAGGTCAGCTTATGCACAGTGTACACATAATAAAATATGACTAGAATTAGCTCTGAAAATTCCTCAAAAGAACTATTAAGTTTTGTGTTAGATTTTATTCTTTTGCTTAAGCGCTGATGAACAGAAATACTCTCTGACAATATCCAGTAACGATACTAATGAAAATAAACTGGGAAAGAGATAGCAACAAACGTGATTGGAAATTGCTAGTCCTTCTTGTGACTGCAAGAGCTGCATTAACTGGAGATTGGCACAGGTAGCAGAAGTTTACATGGAAGCATCTGTTCTCTGCTTCTGTAACAGGTGAACTTCCAACAATAGATGGGGATAAGCAGAACAGTGGCTTTAAAATGTCATCTTTATTCAATATATTTGCTCTCCATGTAACTCCTGAGTCCTGTGCTTGCTTTATGGAATAATTTTTTTTAACTGCCATTACCACTGAAGAGTCAATACAGCTACAAAAGAAGGAACTGGACTCTGCAGACATATCATCAACAAAATAGTCAGTTAAGAACCATTTGCAATATGTTTATTACTAGGGACGACGTGAGGCAAAAAGGACATAGCTTTATTTTCGAACCCCAGGTTAAGTTATAGCATTATAGGCAATTAATAAAAATATCATATTTTTATGCAACTAAATTTGACCTCTAAAGCCACAGCAAGACAGAAAAAATGGGACCCTTTAATGTCATTTTTACGGTCATTTATCTGACTATAACCACACTTTAAAGTGTTAAGGTCAGCTGGTCATGAAGCATGAGCTACACTTCTGACTAGCTTGCACCACATCTGACTTGAGAGTAAATAAGGGACTGACACTCCATTAACCTTCACAAGTACAATTATTTATCAAAACAGTTCAAAAGAGAACTGATAAATCTGGAAGTGAAAAATGAAACTGTAACAGAACAAACTGATCCTTTGCCAGTGACGAAGAGCTCTTTCCTACCACAATTCCTGGGACAAGTCCTCCGGACAGTTTTCTAACACAGTTATCCATTTTAAAGGACCATCCCTTAATTCACACTGGCTTTGACAAAATCACAGAGCTTTTCTGTTCTTTTTTTTTCCTATCTTCTTTCTTGGAAATAAAATATGCTAATATCCTTTATTCACAGGAATCTTCAAACACTTTCTTCAGAAATACACACAGAAATTTCTGACACATTTGGTCCTATCTACTCTTTTGTGCTTTTGATTTCACCACAAGGACCACACCTGCTCACAATATTCCTGTTTGGTGAGCTGACCACCATCTTCCTACCACAATATAATGTTTGTTTCAATACAGGACTTACGGTGGTTTACAGCCATGTGGTCTTCAAATTTTGTTACTTCTGTAAGTTTTCTGTAATATCCTTATGTTGTGAAATTCTACCAAATTTCTCACTGAAGCATGAGGGTGAGCTGTTCATCGGCAGCTGTCATCTGCCATCAATTACTTGGACTTTCTGACTGCAGAAGCACTCTGCATTTCCAAAGAAGGGGGAGTTTGCTCAAATTTTCCACCAGAAACTGTCAGGAGTGGGAGTGGAAAGTAAAGGGCTTCACCACATGAAGATTCACTCATGATTGACTGGAAATTTCATCCATCATTGCCATCTTGTCTTGCATACTGGTCTTCCTTTGGCAGTAAAGCACATCCCTTTTTCCACCTCACCCTAGACTGATCTCAGCCTCTCTCAGATGCACAGATGGGAACAAATCACTAAGTATTTACCATTGGAGTTGTAGTTATGACAGCAGAGCTCAGAAAAAAGCAGTGGTGCCCAGCAAATTAACTATTGTCCTAGCCTTTGCTCTCCCTTTAAGATCAGTACTTACTTCACTTCTTTGTACAAATGCATCAAGCATAAACAGCTACGGTTTCCATCTGACTCATACGTATGCCTTCTTTCTGGTGGTCACAAGACAAAATCTCAAATCTCAAAACGTAAAAATAGAGAGACAAGGGAGAAAGAATCGTTTGAAGGGGAATGTGGCTATTTTTCTTACCAAGTAGCCCAAAACACAGTAAAAAAAACAGAACTGTTGACTGATGTCAAGATAAATGTCTACTAAGTGTCTTCTAATAACGTGGAAAGATTGACTGGATAACTCCTTTTAACAGACGATTTATTACATCCATAAAACACAGAAAAGCACAACCATCATTATATCAGTTACCTTATTTCAGCTTGTACAAACAGTGGATTCCTTAAAGATCGTAAAAGAAAATAGATGTTAATTTTAAATCTGTTGCACACTTCACCTTGTGCATATGAAAATAATTACATAAGGAAAACTACATACTTATTAAAAGCAACTCAGATAATTGATATCATGAGGTCTGATGTTTATTTTTTCCCACTGACTTCCAGATCAAATGTCTAAAATTTAAAATATTTCCTTCCTTCCAACTCCCTGTCTCAGAAACCCATTGTGGACCTGAGACTCAATGTTTCTTCTTCATCCTCCTTGTAAGAAAAGATCCTACACTGTCATTTCTTTTGATATGCAGGAGGCACTATAATCTATTTTGCTATTCCACAGCTATGCAGTCAGAGCCTTGCAAAGCTAAGCAGACCCAAAATTTGTCTTCTGCCTGTGACCCAAGCAAAAGACAGTGGCACACAAAGCCTTCCTTCCATTAGAAAATTTAACTACATCTGACTAGACAGACTCGTACCAGAGAGGATGTAACTGCAATTAATTGAAAAAAAACAAACAACTACTCAGCACCATTTATGAAAATGGTGACTGAATCACTCTGAGTCTGGTTTTACTTTGAATGAGTTCTTTAGTAGCATCTCAGATGCACCTGCTGCAGACATCATTGCCTATTAAGCTGGAGACATAGCTGTTAAAATGTGAATGTTTCTACTATGAGTAGTTTCAGAGAAGAAACAAAACAGTAAAATAATTTTAGAAAAATATGTTGGATACAAGAACTCCACATCCTGAAATAAAAGTCTGAGAAGAGGGGATGTGGTATCAGTCTTCAAATACAAAGCCATTTGCGCAGAGAAGCACATTTCTTCTTGCAGCAGTGGCTAGGACAAGAGTAAATGAGCTAGAAGGGATGCAGAAAAGACCGGAGTTACACATTAGGAGTGACTTTCTAATGGTAAAGACAGGAATACCCTGGGACAGATAGACTGATAGGTTGCAAGTCTCCTGCAATGAGTATATTCAGGAAGTTAAGACTATTACCCAACAGAAATGACATTGGTACAGCTGATCCCTGGATTGAATCTGGGACTTGATGACCCATGACCTTTTGCAGTCCCTCTCAGCCCTACAATTCCGTAAAGTGCAGGGCTCACCTATGTTGAGAAATAGATGGGCTCATTCAGTAAAGGCTCTATAGATTTATAAGGGACTTACTCACTAAGCTGGATTGGGCTTTTTGGTATGTTTTGCTTTTGATTTTTATTTTTTATTTTTTCAAATAAATCAATAGGCTTGGGCCATTTTCCAAAGATGTGATTTGGTAAACTCCAAGCCAAACCTCTCAAGCTTTACTCATGAGATAAGTGCTAAACAATGAGCCAGATTCATCAAAGCTCTATAGACTTACTTAAAAGAAAAAGAAACTGATTCAGCCAACTCATTTCAAGCCAAATCAGGCAGTTGAAAATCTATTCCTGAGATTTGGAAAATCTGTCTTTTTTTAAAGTATTTTAAAAATATGTTTCAAGAGTCCCTCTTTTGCAAGGGCCTCAGGCAACTCTTGTCAAGAATCTGTTTTTTTCTTTCCAGTCTGATTAGAAGCAGTGTATTTCTCATGTCTATAGGAGTTACTGAAAGTATGCATGCTTGTATATATATACACACCTACATATTTTTACATCTATACTCATATAAATAAGGATTAAAGAATTTTCTATCAAGGTTTAGTGATTAAAACAGTGGGTTTGCTTTTCAAGAAGATTAATAATGAATTTGCTTCTTTACTAAAAGGGGAAAAAGAAAATCAATGGTAGCACTGGACACCAATGTACTCTACTAATGCAGAAAGAGAAAAACAGTTCCCTGCTCTCGGATGGGTTATTGAGCCCTAGGCACATAAAAATCTACAATACTTCTTTAGCACTGCCCCTTATAGTACTTCCTAGGGGGAGGGCATTAATTCCCATGTTTCTTCAGCTCTTGGTATCTCTACCAAGAAGGGTAACAACAGGGCCAAATGAGCTAGTCTTTGTGTATACTCTACAAAAATCCTACTGGAATCACCAAAGTGTGAGGGAAGGACAACAGCCTGGTGTTATGCAACCAGGACGGGGCACAGTGTTGACTGTGAATGGGGGGAAGCACACAGTGCCTTGCTTTGCACAGTAATGCAGTGTTTAGCATCCCACATCTGACTGTTGAGCTGTAGAAAACTTGGGCTGAAAATGCCATGCTGGAAAAAGTGCTATGCTGGGAACATAACAGATTTCTATGCAGAATCAGAGAAGAGGCCTCCATGCTCCTCTTCCTATACATCTCGTAAATCCACTATCAAATTAAACTTCAGCTGCTGAAATTTGTTGGTACATAATGATAGGCATAGACTTAGCCCTGCAGACCATTAGGTAACAGCTCCTCTAGCCCATTATCAAGTATTTACTGTAAACATGTATGTCAAAGCAATGAGAAAATGTTCAAAAACTTGCCATGCTTTCTTTTTCTGTTTTGTCCTTTGCAAGGAAACTACTTTTTCCAAGAACATGGAAAGACCATGTGACTTTGAACTGGAAAACCTGACAGATCAGTGAGCCTACCTGCTAATGAGCAGCTTGCTATTGAAATGAGCTCATTAGCTTTAATTTTTGCTGGCTGCTGATCGATTCATGAGCCACTTACACAGCCTCTGTAAACTGTACATAAATTATCAAATGCATTGATTTCTACAAATAATAAAAAAGGAAGTCAGTCCTTTCCGTATCGCTTGTATAAATGCTTAGCTCAATAGCCTTCAAAATTCATCCAAAGAAAACAATGATAACATCAGTGTTCACAGATACATTGCATCTCAAATGGCAAATATTGTGCTGCAAAAATAAGCTTCGCTGGCATTTCAGAGAAGTGAATAAAAGCTTGCCTCTGAAAATGTTACATACAAAATGTACAATACAAAACGCACAGAATTTTGCATGAATCTGTGTAGGTGGCAGCTCAAGAAATTCACAGTAAGGAACAATTGTCTACAGCAAGGAAAAATCCAAGCTAGATGATCTTGAAGTCCTCTTCCGTCTCAGATCATTAGAGTTCCACAACCTTCTTTGTATGACCGAAGTAGCTAAAGTCCTATGGGTCAGTGCTGAATTTTTGAAAGAAAAGCTTTTTTTCTTTCTTGTCAGCCGATAATCTCAACAACACAGGAACAGAACCTGCTAAAAACTAAATCATCAGCAAAGGAAGAGGAAGGGAAGGACTCCTTCACTCAAACAACACAGCCATAAATTTACCATTTTCAGCACATAGCTATCTCCAAAGCTAGGCTGGCCAACCTGACTTCACCTGGCTGCTTATAGAAATTATATCAAAAATTAGCACTTTGGACATGCATGCTTACAAATGTCAAAGCACTTCATACCACTGATTTGCGATAATTTGCCTCAGGTCATGTGGGCCTTTATCCAAAACTTATTAAGGACAAAGCAGTCTTCATACTGACTTCAAAGAGCTTTGGATTGGACTCCCAATGAATCACTGCATAGTAAACAGAAAAAAAAATAGGAACAAAAAACCTGGTCTAAGGAAGAGATGTCATTCTCTCCTTCATTGCCTCAGTTTACTGAAAAAGACAGGAATGCAAGTTTTATTCACATCACATTGCCAGCCCAATGAAATGCTACTGTCCTAGTCCCACTTAACTGTGTTCCTTTCAAGTCCCACTTAACTGCATTCTTTAATTCTAAAAATCCTCTGATACAGTCTAACACAAGAGCCCAACAGCATTTCAGAGGTATCTTCATCACCTTGACCCTCAGTAATACCAGCATGGCAGCAGCTCACTGGAGTGCCAGTGGAGAGAGCTAGGACAACTTGTGCCAGTTGAGGATAGTGCCAGAAGAGCTGGACTGTATGCTCACTCCTTAATAACAGTAAATTTAGGACTAAATGCAATAACAATAAGGAGTTAAAATGTGCAGACGAGAACATTGCTTAATCCCAGTTTACTGAAAGGACTTGTCATTTTTAGAAAGTTGTCCAAACAACTGTCTTAATATTCTACACCAAAGTGGCTATTAATCAAACAACAAAGGCCCAATTAACACATAGCTGTTGTCACCTTGATGTTAAAAGCCTCTCCCTTCCCCCTTCTTTCTTTCTTTTTGTCTTTAATGCTACACCCTAACCCAAAAATGCCTCAGGGCCCTACAGGGAAAAAAAAGACAAGATAGAGAGAGGGAGAGAGGGAGGGGGAGAGGAAGAGAATGTGGGGAGGGAAGAGAGAGAGAGAAAGAGAGTCTTAAATACCATCTCTCCTCTAGGCAGCAATTTCCACAGATGAAGAGGTCACCACTGTTTAACAGTGTGCTGCCACGTTAATTTAGTATGACAAGATAAAGCAGTAATCTCTGCTCGAAGAGGCTGTAAACCGCCTGCTATCCAGGGACATGCTCGAGTCGATTTGCACTGTATATCACTTTATACAATTGCCGTGACAAAGCCCCCTGAGTTCCCTCATGTAAATCTCTCTCTCTCCCTCTCAACTTCCCTGCCAGTCAGACAGCATCGGATATGTGGTAAGCTATGCAAACTTCATGCTTTACGCATGCCAATGGACCCCAAAGCTCCCCCGCCCCCCCAAGAGAAGATGTTTAGGACTTTGATAATCCATTGATCCCACTTCCATATCGGCTTGTATTTTTCAATCTGTCGTGTTAAGTTGTCAGAGAGGGCGATTAAACCGATGTTTCATGTTCCGAGATTTGCATTCCTGGGAATGATAGTTTTCAAAGCCTTTCTTGCTAGGTTCTGCTTAAAGATTATCCCTAAGAAAGCTGATGTGAATATTATTACTGGCATAAACCTGGTAATAAAACCATAAAGTGTTTTAGGTAAAGATATTTAGGTAGAGATATTCAGGGTTATAAACATTAGAGTTTAAAGCTGGATAGAATTTGGAGTGCTTAAAAAGAAAAAAAGGAAAAAGAAAAAAAAAAGCGTCCTGTCAGGCTGTGGAGTTTTCTCAGCACGAAGCAAAACAACATATGTAAAAAGGAAAAGGGAACTTACATGTCTATGTAAAATAAATATAACTACAGAATCACAGAAGAGGGCAAAGGAGAACGCTGACCTGTGTGGTTAGACAGGAACTAAAAGAAGACGGAGCATGTGTAGCAGTGGTCATGATATTGCCTCAAATAAAATTCAGTGACAGCTATTTCAAGCTAACAGCTAAGAAAGCTGCCTGTGTCTCCAGCAGCCTGCACAGCTGAAAACATGGTCTTCTTGTTGGGGAAATAGGGTGAATTTTTTGCAATATGTTGCAATTCTCATATGCCATACTGCATCTCTAGAACATGCAAGTTTTAAGTTATGTCTCCTCTCTATTTCACATTTAATTTGTGTCGTTTTCCTATGGCCTGCAGGCATGATACAAGTCACAGCACACAATATACCAAATACGGTGCCAAAATGTGAAACTGTGCACATGTATATATACCCACTTTCTGGATTAAACATAGATGAGGACATAAATAGAATTAAAACAAGCACAGCAGACAGGTTTCTACAGAATAAGACTGGGACTTAACTACAGTTTCTTACCTAATATATTGCGAGGTCTATCATCTAAGCCTATGCATGCCAGCAGGACTTGTCAGTACTATGATAAAGATGACCGAGCAATGCTAAATCAAATACTTGAGACACAACAGGTTATATACACTGCATTCTCTTTGATGAATTAAATTTAGTAATAAAATCTGACATTCATTGCAGCTGATAATAAGATTGATGAATGTTTTATCAAGCACATCCGTTTCTGATAGTGGTTGAGAATTCCCTAAATTTAAAATGGGGAAAGCCACTGAAATTAATGCCATTTTTCAACAGAGATGATCTCAGAATAGCCTTTTAAAGGCGTGTTGGATTGCTGTTCTCCTATTCGTGTTGCTAACCAACACATTTCAAACTGTACATCTAAGTGTAAAATTTATTATTGGAAGTTAACACTGCTGGCTGGATACACAACAAAAGGTTTTCTTTTAGGGAATACCCAGTTCTTAAACCCCCACTAAATACCAGCATTACTGGTTAAAAAAGAAGACTGCTATAATATTCACACACAACCCCCAAAAAATTATGAACATGGTTACTTCTACAAAATACAGAACATTTAGGCAGGAATGTGTGTTATTACTTTAATTCCACCGTGTACTGTGAATGGCATTACTCTCACCTAATTTTAGCCTCAAATTAGACATCTAGTCTAAACTAGTCATCAAGGCTCCCTCTATAGTCAATAGACGAGCACTTTCAGAGGGTAATTCATCTTTCTTGTCTTAGATGCTTATTTCAAGATTGGAAAGGTTCTTCTAGGAAGGTGGTTATCTTTCCCCATAAACTGTGAAGAGAGTTCAGACTTCTAACTTTTATGTGCCTTAACTTTGATGAACTGAATCTCAATCTCACTTTACAGCATTCAAGAATCTCCATGAGTTTGAAAACACTAACAGACCACAGATCATCATGGATGAAGGACAAGTATAATTTCCATTATAATAGCATATAAACTAAGGCACAGACAATAGAACTGAATTGCCAATGATAAATCAACAAGTGGGAAGCTGGGAACACAGTCTAATTTCATCCAGTAAACTGAAAACTTGCCATTTTTGTTAATATTTATGAAATTACAAATATGGAGTCCAACAACTGCTTGTGGTATTTTACAGAGCGAAATATACAGGCCCTAAATATAAAAGCAAGATTTCAGTCAAATTCGTTTATTCACATGGAAAACTAGGGAATTCACTGTGGCCCTGTGTCAATACATTACCCAACACTCATGTTGACAGCTTCAAAACTGAAGCTCTGGTCTCTGCCCAAAAGCTAAGTTTACACTGGCCACAAGCAAACAGGAAAAGTACATCATCTACCACAGACGTATTCTTTGCAGAACTGAATCACACTATTTTCAATTTCGTTTGTAGATACATAAAATTCTAAAAACTGTTTTCCAACAGAATTTAGTAAATTGGTTTGAAAAGAATTTAAATGAGTAATTCACGTAACTATTGTGAATGCTCAATCTTTCTCCCTCATATTCTACATTCGTTACTGTGTCAAGAAAATATGTATTTAAGAATAAAAAAGGGGGGGGGGATGATTTGCAGATTTTACATTTATAGAAGTAAAGATTATAACATGGACATATATACAACATTAGCCACATGCGGGGGACAAACTCAAGTAAGTTGAGTGTTTTGAGCTCTGAGATGCAGAATGCTTTATATTCCCAACAGAGCTAAGCACAGTATAGCAAACACTTATTCACAAAAAAAAGAGCAGGCCATTACCTCTCATTCAAAGCTTTTTTGGTCAAGTTATCTAACTACAGATTTCTAAACGACAGGGATCAACAGCTGAACTTATCACCCTAAGCTCCAGTTGTAACCTATGAAGAAAAATAGGCAATTCTAGGGTGTGATTTCTCTGACCTACTTAGAAGCTAAGTTAGTATAAAATGAATCATACCCTGCTGTTCCCTCTTTAATGCCAGTAACCATAAAGTTAAACCTAAAGTTACTAGCTTACCTCTGGACATAACCTCTGTAAACACTGAATCTGACCAGCCCTCACCCTTGAATCCTCACCCCAAAAGTGACATTGTGATTGACATGACAATGCCTTATGTGTTAGCAACCACATTTATGGTAACTTTCTTCCTGTATGAAAGAAAGCCAAAATGATCTCTTACTGCAGACCTATAATCAACAGAAATTTACTACTGAGAGTGCTGTACCAAAAACAAAACAAAACCCATGGATTTAACTGAAAATTAAAGAAGAAACCAGCTTTCTCCTAGAGAGTCCTAAATCCACTAAGCTCTGCATTGTGTACGGTTGTGTTCTGGAGACCCACAGATCCTAGGCAGCTAGATGGTACCCTCAGTGAATGCTACTGCCTTTGAACATCAATGGATCAAAACCTGAGCAACCAACTGCAGGAGTTTAAAATTAAAAGAATGAAAAAGAGGCAAGTTTCACTTACAGTTTCAGAGATGAAACACACACTATAAATTCAATCTGAATATCAACACAAAGAAGGGTCTGAAGCACTGATATTTTATATTATTTCTGGCTAGGAATATTAATAAGCAATGCAAGCTTCTACTACTGATACAACGTAGCGTATAGATACACATACAATCTACTGCAGTAATTCAGACTTGAGATGTCAGAAGGATTTTACCTTTTGCTATAATATTTCTTATTTTGTGTCATCAAACGCCAATCCTACAAAAAGCTGGGTGCAGCAGGAGTTATAGTCAGTGACCTCTCCTTCCCTCCCTCTCGCTACCTTCAGCATTAGGTTCCAATCAAATGGATTATTTTGCAGGAACAGGGTCATAAGCTAAGCATTCTGGGGCAAGAATGTTTCTTTTTTCTGTCTCTATAAAAATAAATCATGTTCTGGGTACAATATAAATAAAGATAATAACAATTTGATTTTAGATTTTATTGGTCTATGTTTCAGACAATGCATATAATTTGCCTGTTGCCTTTACAAAGCACAAAAAGTTAATCTTCACAGCCCTTTTTTTCCTTGGGATGGATTCAGTTTTAAAAGCATAAAAAAAGGATGCTGAAGCAGACTATTTCCACGCATAATTAAAATCTTGTTTACACTGCTCTGGCAAAAATTATGCTTAGTTAAACTGGGCACAAACTCCATTCACCTCTATTCATTGGTTTATCTAGTGATGCTAAATTCAGAGGATTCATCAAGTCTACTTCTCCTTTGCAAAGAGCAAAAATGCCTTATCTGGTCACACAACTGTATCTAATCAGGAAAAAGAAACAAAGAACTTAAAACAATGTTAAAAGAGATTTTGGAAATGAGGCTGGCCAAACTATTCAGACAAGCCTGCTGCCCCAGACATAAATGACTCTTTTTAATAAAAAAGTTTGTTTCCTCTGTTGAATTGTCTTGAAACACTTTGGAACATTGGCTGGCTCAGGAACACTGCAGCATGTTGATCTGCTCCGTAGGGAGGTTGCAGCATGTGCTGTAGAAGTTAACCCATCTATGTTAGATGCTCATACTTAAGCAAACACATATTGAAACCTGTAGTCTGTATAGCCATAGGTCCTTCTCCAGCCATGAATCTCCTGAGAAAATTAATGAACCCTTTAATTACAGTGGAGAAGGTGCTGATATTTCACTGATATACTCAAGACAAGAAGTAGTTACCTCCATGAAAAAAGAAAAACATGACTGGATGACATGACACTCTAAATGCTAGCAACTGCCTGAAGCCACATTTTCATTATCACTCCAACCTTCATTACTTTTGGTGAACCTGCAAAAGCATTAGAAGTGGCAAGAAAAAACAGAGAAAGAAAGCACAGCTTAATCCAATTTAAGTTTTTATAATCTGAGAAAATGTGCAAGGCAAAAAGTATGATGAAGCATTTCACTCAGCCATTAAAAGGACAGAGGAAAAATTGTAATAGGTAACATCCTAACTATGGACACAAACATTTGATCATGAGAGAAGAGACTGTAAAACATAACTGTGAGTACAGAGTGTAGCAGAAGGTTCTGGCACTGTTAGGAGCTGATAATCACAGAGATTCCTTGCAACCCTTAAATTCAAGAAACCATGACCAATACTTCACAATGTATTTCAGTTTTGGTATACCTCTACTGAAAGTAGAGCTGCATATCAAAAAAAACACCATCCTCCAGTTTATTGACATTCTGCCCAAGCAAACAGCACAATGCTTTCTTTTACTGTGCAATATCTTCGTATGAGCTATTTACTAAAAGGCTTTAGAATGGATTTAATCATAAAAATGACTAAGTTAAATATTACTACAAACAGAGTAAGAAAATGGGCAAGGCAGAAAAAGGTTTTCAGAGGACAACTGCAAGCAGACAGAAAGTGATAGAGCAATATTGTTCTTATGAAGCTGGTAATAGAGAAAACAGCTTTCTCACCTGCAGTGAAAAGAAAGGGACAAAAACCACACCAGCTGCTTGGAGGAAGTTAAGTGGATATGGAAGCTCTAAAATGAATGGTCAACTACTGAAAGAAAAATTAGTCATGGTGTACAAAAGCAGAAGTTTGCATTATGCAAGGGGCAAGATATAATCAACTTAGGTTCACACATCCCTTTCCTTGAGGCATGCGCCAGATAGAAGCATATGAACCTGGTATGCTGGTCTTTATTCTTTCAGTTACATTGTCAGCCCAAGGCCACAAACTTCTTAACAGTGCAGAAACTTGGCCAAAAGAGATCGCATCACTGTTTGAAAGGAAAAGCACGGAAACATAACTACATTACTTTTGCCTTCTCTTTTCAGAGCCACGGAGAACTGGGGGTTTAAGTGGCAGCAGAGTTTCTGCCTCACTAGAACACTGCAGAGATTCACTATCAATCACCAAAGAAAGGGCAGTGCTTCAGAATAAATTTGAACAGATATAGGTGATGGACCTGAACTGGAGAAACTACATGAAGTCCACAGCTGTTGTTTGAGTTCCAGTAGGATGGAGATAGCATAGATCCTACCTGTACTATGTCACACCTAGGGATTGACTTTTTGAAAGTAAAAGCTATTATCAAGAAGTTGGAGCACTTAAATACAGTCTCTTTAAATTGTTGCTGAAAAACTAATCTTGCAGTCCTGCTGGGGCTTTCTCTAAACCCTTGTCCTCATCATTGCCCTTCACACCAGTAGCTCCAAGATTTTGTTTCAGGTTTATGGTTATCTCCTACTTCCCTCTGGAAGATATCACTGTCCCAGTCTTCTGGGTACTGTCTGCAATGCAATGTACCACTGTGGGCATGCTGCTACACCTCCAGGCCATGAAAGCTCCATACTTCACTTGGCTGACCTGGCAGAGCTGATGCCAATGCACTCTTTGCAGCAGAGATGTACAATCTTCAGTGAAATTGTCTAGCAGGTCTCAGTAAGGTGTGTAATTGAAAACTGAACTACTTACTGCAGGCAGTCTGGATTGAGATATTAATTTGGAATGAAACCACTGTGTCCAATGTAGAAGTCCTAGGACAGATGACTTTCCTTAGAAAGATGGCCAACTTTTTTTTCTTTTAAAGCTTACATATTTTTTAGGTTTTTTCATTGTAAGAGAGACCATCTGGTTCAAATACTCCTACTGACTGTGGCTTTACGGTTTTACCTATCTTTTTTCCTGTGGAAGTTTTCAGCTCTTCATTTGAATTATGTTTTACAAGCCTTTTGCAAGAAGCTTAAGTGAAGATATTTTCTAGTATGAAGTCAATGAATTGATTCCTAGGCATATAATCACTTACAAACAGTGGATACATACAGTTCCCAGCATTTCTATAAAACAAAGGTATTTACTTTTCTGTTGATTATTTTCTGCTTAACTGCATTCAAATGAATCCATTAAAAACGTGACTGCTTCACAGTAAGATGATCTTCAGCAAAAACAAACAACTGCTGTTTCCACTTCTCTCTTTAAAAACTACAGTCATCTGCACACTGTATTTCAGGAAATTTATAGATGCTAAGTCTGCTTTTGATTTGTTAATTTATTGTTTCAAATGTAGTTCCTCCTGCTTGGAAAAAAATGTTTTCCTACTTCATTACTTATTTATTGTTCCCTAACCAACCTTCAGACCTTTCAGAGTCTGATCAAAATACCAATGTGTCATCTCAAACTTCAGCCAGTCTTTCTGCCTATTGGCTTCAGCTGGAATGATATATCCATTCTGCTCCTCCATGTCCACAAGTAAGCAAAACTCACTGTATCAAGAGAGTGGTAGAATAAACCAAGGGAGCTTCCATAAACTAGCATACTGCTCCTGAATTGCACTGTAGCTTTGATCCCTGCCTCACGTGAAGAATTAAAACATTCTCTTTATATTTACTTGCCCTATATGGGACCTGCACAACAAGTAGTTTGCACGTGATAGCTAAATATTATAGGTATTACTTACATACATAGATAGGACAGGATTGGAGAACCAGGATAACACAGATCATGGCAAGGACAGGCAGATTATAACAACTTAAATGGCAGATATTTTGTCAGGCAGATATGAGAGGCATCAAAACTTTTTCTAGCTCCACCACCACTGGTTCTTAAGGACTGCAGAGAGTTCTCTAGAGTCTGGACTAAATGACCCAGTAGGCAACTTCTACAGCTGTTTGATCCGTTCTGGCCGATTCTTCTTTATTTGTTCCCTTTCCTAATAGCCCGCAGAGCCATCCTCTGAAACAGAGCAAGTGTAAAGACTGAAAAGATCAAACTCCAATCCAAGCCTGAAATTTTATCTGTGGAAACTGCTTTCATGTGCTACTTCTGTGGTGATATTTATAATGCAATGTTTGTAACAATGCAATTTCATCATCTTATAAATATCAATTGACCATTAAGAGAGGAAGGAAAGAACACCAAAAAAATGAAAACTTACCACCGTTTCTGCTTTGTTTTAATTGAACTAGTCTTGTTCAGATAAGCCTGTCTATCTCTTACAGAAACAACAGTTTATAGTTTAAACTGTGAAATTGTGTGTGTGCGTGTGTGTTGCAATTACGGTGCCTGCTAACAATTTCATACTGCCACATTGCACATATGGCTTCCAAGCTAGCTTTATCTGAATCTTTGTGAGTCTATTCTCCGTGCTATTAAACTGAGCACATTCCACATCGTTCAAAAGTAATTACACTTTTGTCTAGAGTGTAGGAGACTGCTCTCCCCAAACAATGAAATTCTCATTATTAGAGCTGGCACAATAACGGCACTGGTGTTCACAACACTGCGCATTGTACCATCACAATAACTTATCCTAAGCTTGATGCACAAAGGTACACTGGAAATTAAAATTTCTCTAAAACCACTGTGGTTTTTCAGGTTTTTTTAACAGGCGTTCTTTAGCTCCATATAATTAGAGTCCTATTTGACTTTTTAAGAAGCTATATGCATTCAGATTTCCATTCTCTTTGCAACTTCTATATAGCAGCTAAGTGCTCTAGCTGCCTGTTTTTCTGATCCAATACTATGCACATGCTGATAAACCCAGACCAATAGGTGAAATACAGGCCAGGATGTATGTGATAAGTGAATTCAGATGCAGCATTAAACAACCCTTATTTTGGAAAAGTGGAGGAAAAACATGAAGCAATGAGCTGGTAAGCTCTTTGACCACTAGTAGTGCTGTTCTTAATATGAACAAAATGTCTTAATATTATTCCCAAATTACAGAGAAATAACTTAATTACCCACAGAAATGCAACATTTTTTTTAGTGTGAAGCAGTAAAGCTACTTAATGGCACACTGTAATATTTCCTATCAACTAAAGCACTGCTGAAAATGAATTCTAAATCCCACTGGAAGTATAGGACAAATATGGACTAAAATTGCACCTTACCAGTTTGATCTTTTAGTCAGAACTTCCTTGTTTTACCTTCCCCCCCCCCCCCCCCCCCCGAGATCATCATTCCAGTATTTGGTTGATAATCTACAGTTAAGAAGAATGGCTGAACTTGACCACAGCATACCATACCCGTAGTGTATTTTAATCAGTGCTTTTAGTCTTGATGTCTTGTTTTCAGAAATTAGCAGAGAGACACCACTGGTGAAATCACTAGTCTTGAGAAGTAGCAAAAGCAACATGGTAAAGCAGAGAAACAGAAACAAATTATATAAACCCTCATAACTTACATGAACTAAAACTATCTGTGCTGTCCAAATACTGCAGCCTGAATAGGTTTCTTCAAAAGAGGTACTGACCAATACTGTAATTCCTCAAGTGTTTCCCTGCAAAGCTTAGAGACTTCTATGAATGTCCTAAGGGGCCTCTTAGATATATTTTAGGTCAAATAATTTGTCTTGTATTTTCTACTGAGCCTTCGGTTTAAGTCTAATATATTGTTTCATTTTTATCAATGCAAGAGCTTTCCTACTTACAATAAGCATCTAGTTTCTTCTATCAAGAGGAAGACAGTTTGGGATAGAGTTGTCCCTGCCATTACAGAACCACAGAAGGGTTAAGGTTGGAAGGGACCTCTGGAGGTCACCTAGTCCAACCCCCAATCAAGCAGGGTCACCTAGTCAGTTGCCCAGGACTGTGTCCAGATGGCTTTTGAGTATCTCCAAGAAGGAAGACTCCACAAGCTCCCTGGGCAACCTGTTCCATGGTCAGTCATCCCCACAGCAAAAAGTGTTTCCTCATGCTCAGACGAAGCCTCCTGCATTTTCAGTTTGTGCCCCCTGCACTAACCTTTCTCTGGCTTCAGTTCCAGCATTCTCAGAAATACCCTGTTCATTCTGATAGGAAGTTGGATTTTGTAGTTTTTGCCAATTTCTGGTTAGGTTTTAAGATTTCGTTCTAGGGATTTTGCCCTCCTTAAAAAAAAATAAATTACCCAGCATTCTGAGCAGTGTCTCTAACTTGGCAGTTGTTACAACCTGGTAAAGTGGAACACGGTAAATTTTCAGGCGTCTCAGTTGGATAAACTGTTGACTTATCACTCTAGTGCAATCAGCCCTTTGCCTTAAGGATCCTATGATGTCCCAGCTGGTCAGACTTGCAAAAGGAAACACAGCTGGAAGTAAACTATGAAACAGAGGGCCAATTAGCAGCTAGGAAAGTGAGGCCAAGAAATTGATTCTCAAGGTTGAAATTGTTTTCCTAACTGCTCCTTCATGACCCAGTGCTGAGAGGCAGAATATGAGGAGTCAAGGATGGCTATGGTAACAAGAGGAATTCAGCTACACAGCCTACTGGTAAGACAAAGCTGTGTAATTCCGTACCTTTTACAGATCCCTTGGCTGTGGCTTTCTTCTGCCAAGACTGTTCCCTAAGCCAAACGGGTGTTGCAAATGTAGCTAACACAGAAAGATCTCTCTGGATCTACACCATGTGTATCTAAGAATCCCTTTGGAGAAGAGCCTTAGCCAACAACCATGCACAAAGCAGGATGAGTTTAGAGGAGTGAAGCGGAGTGATGTACTACATGATTTCAGACTGACTACATCTGATCCTGTCTTACTGGACATTGGAGAGACCTATAAAGGTGTACCCTGCTAAGGACAGCATGTGGCTGTGAAATGAGAACTCCACAGTCACTTGCAGACTCGGTCAGTAGGTGTAGTAGCACAGCTGACAAGCTATTAAGAAGTGTGAAACACACTGCTAGAGCTCTATCAATAAAACTGTACTGGACTGCACTGTATGGTGGTGTGCGCACATGTGCATATGACTGGGTTTGCTTCCCAGACACTACAAAATAGCAGAGCATGTCAATCCAAACACAATAAAAATGACCTCTGTAATGCTACCTTTGGGAATGATTTCTGTAACTGCTAATTACTCAAACTGAAGTCATCTAAAAGTTATCCAGCACCAGGTTCAGTTACTTCCTTCTTGTAACTACGTATCACAACAACAGAGGGAGTGATTATATATATATTACTCATTTACACTGATCACTTCCCTCTTTCTGGAGACACATAGGCTACATCCTTTCTCACCTACTTGAATGATGATTTTGACAAGACACTCCTCACTAAAAGAAAGACATTACCAAGATGTCACATTCATACAAACTGACACTTTTCTTAAATATGGATGAAGACAAAACCAGTCCCTGCAAGCCCCCAAACACACTCTGGATAAGCCTACAGCATCCCACTACTGCAGCGAAAGTGTCTAAATCATGCAGTAATTTGGTATCTTCTATTAAAAAGAGACAGAACACACTGTTTTGACATCACATTAAA
Source organism: Pezoporus occidentalis (assembly GCF_034315485.1). Lineage (NCBI taxonomy): Eukaryota > Metazoa > Chordata > Aves > Psittaciformes > Psittacidae > Pezoporus > Pezoporus occidentalis. The sequence continues at coordinate 12,280,359 of NW_026913748.1, read as the reverse complement.
TATAAGCCTTCATAGCAGCAAGTCACGCTAGATAATCAGCTAACCTTCTCAGTCTTAAAAACTATGAATGAATAAAGAAGTTAGTTAAAATCAGTTAAAGAGCAGTTAAGTCATTTCAGTGAGGTACACTTAAAATACTCCTGCTGGTCTCCTTAAAAGACAACAAAGTTTTATTTCATTAGGGTCTGATTCTATACTCCTAGTGTCATTTCAAGTTTATCTATTGACTTAAATGTTATCAGGAACAACCCTTTACCTTCAGTACATTCTCTTAGAATAGGCCAAAATACAGCACAGCTCATACACCAGTCACATTACCTAATTTCCCGTTGGCTGGAACTGTATATTAATGAATTTCATCTCCATAAAACATATGATAGAGAATGAGAAGTAACCAAGCTAGTAAAAGATAATGCTGTGTCTGCCTGCAAGTAATTTTTTCAACAATGTTCCTTCTTCATTTAAAGTTGCAATAACAAAGTAAAATTAAATATTCCAAACCACTGTTTGAACTTAAGCATTAGACCAAAAAAGAAGAAAAATGCATCAGGATCAGTGAATTATTTTGTCTAGGAGAGTGACTACCCAGTGACTTGGTCCTATGAGTAATCATAATCCCTAGGGTTTTTTACTTAGGGCTTGTTACATATGCGTAAGGAGCTCTAAGGGCTTAAATACCACTACAGAGCTGTTGCAGGCTTTTATGAGAATACACTATCACCTATCTTGCAATGCCTTTTAAAAAGCCTTCAAATATGCAGGTCCATCCATTATCTTCACTTAAAGTGAAATTGTCAGTGCGTTTGTCAAAGTGGGGGACTAACAGAAAAGTTACAGTCTATTTGTAAACAGGCAAAAGCTGAGTGGGCTCACACTAGAAAGTTTTGTGGAGGTGCCTAAGTCCTGGGGTTTCAATGCCTCTCTGCACTTTTCCACCTTTGTAAGAATGTATCACAGCACTCTGCATGAAGGGCCCAAGCACATCAGGTTATGATAGTGACACTAGCAAAGAACAAGGCATTGCTTTTTGCTCGATTATCTGCTTTCAGATAAAGCCAGTTCTGGTCTCTCAGTGGGCTGCTAAATGCAATGAATTAAGCGCATGGTGTCATTTGTAAAGTGCACAAAAAGGTGGGAATTCACAAGTGAAAAAGTAGAAGGCTAATTTAATTCCATAAGCACAGCAAATTTACTTGTAGGTATCTGTGGCATGTGAAATACACATCAGACGTGAGTTTTTAAAACAAGCAAAATCCAAAGTTGCCTTTTTTGCCCTTTATACAGACTTCCGTGCCTTAACTATTGCATAAACTTGGCATTGGGGTGATAGTTCAGACACCATGCCAAACATGACTCTCACTTACAGCGTTCCAAAATCATTTACTGTTTGCTGAACACATACACTTCAAATCCACATCGCTGCAGCTAAAAAATCTTAGCACCCTAAATGCCAGTAGGCAAAGGTGAGGAAAAGTAGGGTTTGCACTGTGAGTGATTTAGCGTTTGTAGTGAAGGGTAAAGGCAGTCCAGCTAGGTCAAAACTTTCACATTATTGTAGTGTGTTCTGTAAGTGTAACTGTGCATTGTATACTCCATAAAGTACAGATCTTGATGCCAAAGTACTGTAGAGGCAGAATTCAAAGAATGGATGTAAGCACAATAGACCATTAGCAAACCTACCATTGTGTTGTGCTGAGAAGTGGGAGTCCTATGGCCACAGTTCTCTTGCGTCAGCAGAGAAACTGGCTGAAATTCCTCAGAGTGAGGCTTGTTGGGAAAACTCACATGCAAAGGAAGGTGAAAGGCTGGGAGCCCGTCACTCTCCTCTTCTCCCACTTTCTGTCTGCTTGTCACCATGGCTACCTCTCCATCTGCTTCCCCATACGGAGAGGCTGGTCGCTTGGAAGACATCCTGGAAGGAACAAAAGAGAAGAAAATAATGAAACCTCCAAATAAATCCTTAATGCCGTCATTGTGTGGTTAGGGGCCATTGTAACAGAAATGCCTTTTTTGTGCTGGCAGAGAGCAGGAAACCATCCAAATACCACTGCAAAGCATACACAATTGGGAACAATGGCCAAGCAGGTAGCAACAGAACAGTGGCTTGTTTGTTGTGAGAATAATACATTAATATAGCACTCTCTTGTATTCTGGCTTCTTAAACATGAAAATTCACCTAAGAAGACTGTATAATGAAATGCAATTCCTTTAAAAAAGTACCCATCTGGTTTTGCATTTGCAAGAGACTCTAAGAAGATAGAATGTCTCCCGATACAAGCTACTGTCAACTTAGCTTTTCAGGAATAAAAATCAGCACGTATTTAACCATAACTAATAAAAAAAAGAAAAGAAAAAAAAAGAGAAGAGAAGAGAAGAGAAGAGAAGAGAAGAGAAGAGAAGAGAAGAGAAGAGAAGAGAAGAGAAAAAAAAAGGAAAAAGAAAGAAAAAAAGAAAAAAAGGAAAAAGAAAGAAAAAAGAAAAAAGAAAAAAGAAAAGAAAAAAGAAAAGAAAAAGAAAGAAAAGAAAAGAAAAGAAAAGAAAAGAAAAGAAAAGAAAAGAAAAGAAAAGAAAAAAGAAAAGAAAAGAAAAGAAAAGAAAAGAAAAGAAAAGAAAAGAAAAGAAAAGAAAAGAAAAGAAAAGAAAAGAAAAGAAAAGAAAAGAAAAGAAAAGAAAAGAAAAGAAAAGAAAAGGAGAAAAGAAAAAGGGAGAAAAAGGGAGAAAAAGGGAGAAAAAAGAGAAAAGGGAAAAAAAAAAAAAGAAAATGGAATACAATAAAATAACTTGCTATCAAGACAAAACTCATCTTTATAAAACTTTACCCATGTGAACAACAGAGTACTATAGTCATGTTGCAAGAATCTTTTCAGGTTCGCAGATCTGGGATAGTAAAGCAATTAAAAATTTGCACATTATTTGGACAACACAAATTCAGGGTTGTACTAAGTAAATGAGGATTTTTTATCAAAGTACCCTATACTTCCCACCTACAGTCAGATCAGGAAAAGACACATATAAATGTAATATACATTTATTATAGATAATAGATGATATATCTATTTTCTATACAAAAAGGAAGGATACATACAGCAGGCGCTGTAAAAATCATGCAAAAATCCTGACTTAAAGCTCAGGCCCACATTCTGAAATTTTTGAGACTTTATGGTAACACTGTTCCGATAGCACGTGTATACCTTCAATTTTTTGAAAGACTGAAAGAATCCTTAGTTCACTGGAAAATGCACTTTTCATCCAAATCTGGCAGTGCTGAAGATTTTATAAGACAATCTGCACCCAGAACACTTCCAGCTTCATCTTCAAAATAGAGGGGTCCAGTGGAGTATTAAAATGCAGACAACTTCTGGGATTAATTACAGCAACATTGTTCATGAAAATCAGGGTATGTGCTTGGATGGCATAATGGGTCACTGTGCTAAGCAGGGGCATCTGCAATAAGGAGTGGATTGAGAAATAAGAAATCTTATAGGCATAGTCAAAAAGAAGAATAAGTAAAAAGGAAATATTTTATAGAAAATAGTAAGTTATTATCAGAAAATTGAAGACTATTGTATGTAAAAAGTTAAAAAGACAGGCTAAAGTAATACTGCTCCTCCTCAAAAATCTGGTATTTATGATTCTAATTACCCTATCTTGATTTTCCACTTCACAGTTAAAGGACTGCATTTCAAAAGCCCAGCAGCCTCTTGAACCATGTGTGGGGTTGCTGTGAGGTGGAGCATGTCCATACGATTTGGCATATTGAGCACGAAATGATTCTTAGCAGCAGTCAACTGGGTCTGAAAACAAACAGTGACTTTAAACAGCCCTTTGTTAGGACTTATTTTGCTTCTAATGATCTCATTTTGAGCTTTGCTTCCTAAGTCAAGTTAGGTTATATTTAAAAAAAAAAAATCAAAAAACAACCCTCACCACCAAAAACCCAAGGACAACAAAAACTCAGGCAAAAAAAATCCATACCAGAACCTACACTCAGCTGCACACTGCCTGTTCTGAAAACTACCTATTGCCTGTACATAGAGAAGCAATCTGTATTTTCTATTAATGTTTGACTTAGTCCAACAGACTAACACTTCATACATCCTACCTGAATTCTGTCTTCTACGCTTTCCCACCTACGTGTCTGCAGTGAAGCATATGTATAAAGACAGAGATCGCCACATAGACTCTTACTGGCAGTTTTCTACTAGCCCACTGAATTCAGCATTTTGCAGCTATGTTTGATGTGACAGATCCCAAGCTTTTCTTCTGCAGAAACCATGCAACTCCCTCCTGAAGTTAACGTGAATTATTCATATTCTGCATTGCACCCCACCAAGATATACATTTGCTATCGATTCTGAGTGTGACATTTTTGTTACTCATTTCAGTGCTGCCTTAATAGAAACTTGGTTTTTTACAAAATCTCGCTTTCTGAAAATCAGCGCTAAGTAGTCGTCTCTATTTTGGCAAACAAAAAGGGAGGGACACAAAATCATTAGTTGATTATTCCGCAGCAACGTTCTATACTTTAGGACATTTATATTCAATAAGACATATGAAAATATTGTAAACTGTCTACGAAAGTCTCCACGACAATTCACTTTGACAATAAAATACAGAGGATGCCTTGGTTTGTATTGATTATTTGGGTTTTTATATTTATATATATATATATATCCAAATTGTATCAAAAAACTCCTACTGCTCTTAACCCAGAATAACCCAAATTCTGTCACATAGCTTCACAAGAAGAGTTTGACTAGCACGTTGAAATAAAGCTCTTCTGCTAACTTTATTAGTGAATATGTGATTTCCTCTATTGCGCTCAGATAGCATGCTGTAGATCATCATCGCCTTCTGCTTGTTACTGCTCCAAACAGGGATGAAACCATTTTCTGCAGGGAATTTATAAAAAGAAGCAAGGAAGGCAATACAGGTGACCACCTCCTCGTACTAGTAATAGCAGAGACTATTATGTTTTTGATCTAAAATGAAAACCTATAGGTTGGACTGTAGGCCAATCTACAGCGATAGTAGAGACAAAGAAACTTTTTCCTTCTTCTTGCAGCTTTTTAAAGACCCAGTTTAAATTACAAGCCATGTGCCCATTAGAATTCTAGAAGGCTAACAAATTGCTAAAATGGCTAAGGCAGCAAAGTTGAGGATCTATGTTAGTCTTCCAAGTGACTACAACACTCAAAAAAATGGATGCACAACCCTAGGTAAGGATTATAGAGCTCAAATGATGACCACAATTTGTTTTCAGGTACCTCTGTCCATAGTCAGTACGAGTTAGGCATAATCTGGCCTTTCAGAAATATCATCATCCCTTTAATCTCAAATACAAACATCAGAGTTTCACAGAAATTACCTACCCCTTATGAACACACTGGAATTTTCCACCAGAAAATGGAAGATTTAACTAAATAAGGAAATACATATCTTCCTTTGGGAATGTATTCCAGAAGGACAGTAATTTACAGAGTCTTTAGCAGCAAAGGATCAAATCTCTTACAGGTTCATGAGCAGAAAACCACATGATACAAGATACATTCATTCACAGATGGTCTTTCATTACTTCTACAACTTTATTGATCCCTTTTCTGAATTTGAAATGGTCTTTTTTTTCATTCACCTTCATTTTCTTATTGAGCTAACAGTAGATCTTACCAGATTCTGCATCTGAGATGCAAGTAGAGTTCCCGTTATAAACAATAAGGAAAGAGAAACAGCTAAAATTCTGAATAACAATGTTGTCTGAAATGGAGCCCTTTCAAACAGGTCTAGGTCTAAAGAAGGACTGGAATTAACCCATCTTAAGAAAGGATTGCAAACATCCTTGATCTACCCTCAATGATAACATGACAGTTTACAACCTACACAGCTTCAAGATCTTTTCCTCAAATTAGTTTAAACTCAGAAGGGTTTTCAATTACACCCCTCTGAAAGACGGTTTACAATGCAAAAGGAACAATCACTTTCCCCAAACATCAACTTATGGATAGGATTAAAGAAACCCAAAAAAAAACCAAGATACATCTCTCAGAAAAGTAGCAATATGCTGGACCAGATTCTGAATCTAAAAAGGTACCTCTGCAGATTAAATCTTCTGCAACTTAAAACTGCAAGAAGAGTTAGGTTTTTTTTTTAAATGCCATTAACCATCTCTATTGATTATAAATAGCTAAATAGTAATTTCTTAGACAACCTAAACCTACAGAGTTCAGACAGTGGGACACAAGCAGTACTCAGCCTACTGTAGGGACACACTGAAGTTTTGAAGGGTATCCCTATGATTGATTTTTATCAGTGGTTAGGCTGGAACTTAAGATGAATTCAAATACAACCCCGTTTCTTAAAAAGGGACCCTTTTTTTTCTGTTTTAGAAAGGCTTCTTAATATGCAGAAATTGCAGTAAAAACATGCTTTTTGTTAATTTTTCATTAAATAAATGCTTTTCCTGGTAGCAAGAACAATTTTTCTTTTTCCCCAGGGAAGTGGAATCTCTGTCTAACTCACTCTTAGTCCACAAATATTTGATGCGATTCATCTTACAATAGCTTTTCCACGTATTTCTTTAATCACATTCAGTTTACAACAGACTCTTTGTAGGCTTAAACTGATACCCTGTGTCTGTTGATCTCAGTGTTTTTGGACTGACTTCATCATGGCTGGATTTTGCTACTGGAGAGAGCTTGAGCTACACTTTGTCCACACAAATTGTTTCCTCATGCCATCACAAGTATTGGTTCCATCCAAATAATTTCAGGGGACCAAATAACCTTTTTTTCTTTTTTTCCCCTTCAGTTCAGTGTCTCACAGAAGTGAGGATCTTTCCACAGCTCTCTTTTTAAATTATTATTAACAGAATCTCATTTAAGTGATCCCACTACAGCGCCATTTGTTCATTTGGTTTAGTTAATTCCATATAAGATTGTAAACCCAAAATAAATCTAAAATGGTATCCAGTATTCAAGGAGATAGTGCCCTCTAGCATACAACCAGCATCCATCCTGACATGATCGCTCATGCCACAAAATTTCACAAATTTTATGTCATAAAACTCTAATCTTGTTACGTTAAGCAAAATACCTCAGAAACATTTCAGATACCCACAAAAGCTTTTGGAGAAACGGCTTATCCATGTCTTCGAAAGTGACAAACACAGATGTGTCAGGAGAAAAAGATATGAGGCCATAAATCTTAACTTGTTGGGAGTTAATTAAGGGATTCATCAATCACTACACAGCTCACCCTATACATACACAGGCAAAATCCCATCAGCTGCCACAACCCACTGCAATCTACAGGTTAAAAACTCCCAAAGTCACTCTGTTCTGACTATTTATAAATGACTTCGTATAATCTAGCATTAAGACCTGTAATTATAAAGCAGCATTAAAACAGGCCTGCATAGTTATGGATAATTATAGTTGGTACACTTTTTAAGGAAATAAAAAGCTTTTCCATTCAAACACAGGCTTTGCCTTTTTGACAGCTCCAAGTCCACGGGATGTAGAGAGATGATTTAAATTGTATGTCAAATTTTTTTGACTGTGCAAGACTTTTTTTCCCTTTATCAAGAGAGGCATTGTTGTTTTCTCACCATAACTAGGCGTGACAGTGCCTGACTGGAGTCGCATAGCCAGTTTCTGAATCGGCATGAAAACGTTCACCTCTTGAGTTTCTCTGGCAGCTATAAACTAAGTCTTTCTCATGGGTAGAGTTTAAATCACTTGGCCCCATACATCGGAGGCATGCACAGAGCTACATTCTGAAGAGATGCTCAAGGACAAGAAGAGCAGATCTGATCCTCCAGCAGCAATGTGGAGGGTCATTCCAGCTACCAGCAGCATCAGGAATTTACTCACTAACGTGGCCTGATTCCAAACCAAATGCTATACACTAAACTAGTCCCAGGGACTTCCACAGGATTCAATCTGACTCTCTTCCTGATCTGCAGGGATATTTCCCTCTAATTAAAGTACATGTCAGAAATCTGCAGACTCTGCTTTTCCACAGGAAATACTTATGATTACAGACAGCACCAATACTGCATATATCTAATGTGAAAGCATATACACATGCATACAGATGTACAAACACAAGCTTATCCAAAATGTCAGCAATACATTTGCCTCATCTCTGATCACATTCAGTACTAACATTCATATTCCCAGGTTTATTGTGCTGTTATCTCTCTACAGACAGTCCAAGCGAAAGGTGCTAGCTAATAGTAATGACTGTCTCCATTTCATTTTGGCCCTAAATTCATTCATTATTTATGTACACTGAATAACTAGTACCTTTAGAAAAAACCAAAACAGCTCTGTTCACTGTGACAAGATTACTTGTGTAATAAGGTATTACTCAACATGAGTAAGGGTGGCAGACTCCCACACTCTGTCCCACTGGGAACTGGAAGCCTGACTTGTTTCTACACATACCACTAAAAACAGACTTCACTTGGCAATATCTTTGAGTCATTTACAGCCTGGTTTGGAATTCTTTACTGAAGTAATTTTACAATTAAAACAAAATAAAATAAAAGAAGCAAACACCTCTATAATCTGCTAATCAATAAAAAATGTGCATGAAACATGCTCTCATCTGTCACTCGCACTGAGATGGGATAATCTGCTAATCATTACTTTCTAGATCATATCAACCAGCCATCTTTTAAAATGCATATATGCCACAAGGACGTTGTGTTATTTGCAAAGGGGTTTGGTGAACAAGTCGTAAGTTTGTTAACACAAATCAAGATCATTCTGGCATAACCTGTGTAAAATTCCTGTGCAGCTTTCTATTATTATAGCTGCTGCAAGTAATCCTATGGTTAAGGCCACTCAATAATTTCCATTTTACTCAGCTCACTTCCTCCCTTTGCTTTCCAGATTTTCTTCCCTGTATGTGGCAACTTTAACCAGTTTAGAAGATTCTGACAAAAAATGGGCAGGAAATATGTTATCCCCTATCTATTTTAAAGTTTGCATTTTTATATATAGTAAAGTATCAGCAGCTTGGATGATAAACCTGATTTCCACATATTGTGGAACTGTTTTTTGAGAAAAGGTACCATTCAAAATTCCAGTGGTAAACTCTAATTTCAACAAGTTTTGAAACCCTTTAATAGGGAAGTTGTTGGAGATGTCTTTCAATAAAATGTTAACTAAAGCCTTGCAAATTTTTTCTTCTTTTATTAGAGAAAATCGCCAAACTTTCTATAAACTCTATGCTCTTGACCAAAAATGTATCATCTACATTTTCTTGCATTTGCAAGGAATTTATGCATGAAAAACCACTGTAAAATCAAGTCTAGTAGACATATGTTGTGAAAAAAGTTTGTGTTGACTGCTTCTAACCTGCATTACGCGAAGATTTTCATTAACCTTTTGAAGCAGGTAACTGGAAAAGATTCTTTGTGCACAACTAAGTTATTTAGCCTGAAACAAACCAATCTTCAACTGAACCATAATCTGTGAAATGATCAAGATAGTATATTCTATTAATGCAAAAAGTGTTATCTAATTCTTTTGTAGATCTCATGCAGGACTTTGCATTATTGTCTCTGTTTTGTACAGGAATTAGTATGTGTTAAGCAGGAACATTTAGTGATTTACCCAGAGACATACACTCAAAATAAGCTTTAGCATGAGAACTTGCATCCTGTTTTTGTTTGGTACCTGTCAACTTCATAAGCATTTTGTTTTTCACTAGTCTGTATGTCAACTAAAAAAAAAAACCAAAATCTAATAGCATATTTATAAACCAGCAACTACGGGATCAGATTTTAGCTCTGCTGAAAAGTGTGTTTCTAAAAGATCGAACTTCAAAACCTGGATTTTCTGAGAACTTCTCAAAGCCAGAACAGACACGTACTGAAAATGTGGTTATGGCACAGGCAACATGTAACCGTAATGGTGCAGTGTCAAAGATGATGAGCATCTATCAGCACAAACTCTGAAACAGCAGGATGCAGGCATTGTTGATGTTTCAAGTAAACTGAGCCTGATCACTGTCTTCTTTCATGCAAACGACTCTGCTTGGATGATTTTGAATTAAATCCACAAGCTCATTTATTTTCCAGTGCATCCTCAAATTAACTCTGGCTTCCTTCGCCTCTACCCCCCCAACCTTTCAGAAATCTACCTCCCCCCACTCTTCAGCTCCTCATCTATCTTGCTCTTTTACTTTTTATTAGTATTATTATTTTACATTTGTCCTCACATTGCAGCAGAAATACCAGAGTTTTGGTTTTATTTCCATGCAAAGTTTAAGGAACTGATCACTGCTGAAAGTACTATTGCAATCACTGTGACACTAGGTAATCATTACCCTTCTGCCTGTTGAACTACAAAGAGGAATCTCGTCAAATAATTAGAGATTTCAGGCCTTGAAATTTCACTGTACAAACTAATACTTGAAAATGACAGAAAAGAAGTCAGGCAGTCACCAGACGCTGAGTGGGAGAGCTGTGCTGCATGCTACAAGGAATCCATACATCACTCACAGACGTGCATACCTAATTTCCATTGACATTGAGTGAAACGAAGGCAAAGAGTTGAAAAAGCTTTAAAATTATGACAATTATGAATGACTGACTTATTACAAAGAAATCTAAGGAAGCACAGGCTCATTCTAAAAAAGTTAGTTAATATTAAAACTTTGCAATTTAGGGAGCTTATTCTTGGTCACTCGTAGTCTTTCTCTAATCAAGCTGACATAAAATTTTCTTCAAGCATTATTAAATGATGAATTACTTCCAGTAGAATCAACATTAATAATAAGAATTCTCTCCCAAAAGATGCCCAGAGTTCAGTGCAAGAAGCCATTCTTTTGATTGAGGTCTCAGTAAAATGACACAGCTTTTCCCACTGTTCCATCATGCCACCACTCAGTAATGAGAGTGCCAAAGAAACAGCTATTGAGCTTGAAGTCCTCTCTCCTTTCCCCCTCTTTTTCTTTAGTTACATTTCAAACTCAACAAACGGATTTATTTATTTCTGTGTATAATTACAAGCAAACCAGAAACAAGGAAATAATTAAAAAAAACCTCTGGGTTTTTTCCCCCACTTCATTCTTAATTTCCCTACTGGTAATTTCAGAACAGTAAGTTTATATTGCATGTACATTTGCTTCTAATAAATGTACATATAATTGCACTTACGAAATAATTTCCAATATACCCACTGATGTTTATGCATCTGAACTTACAGTATCATTCTGCCCTTATATAAACTCTTATTCCGATCATTATTCACCTACACATTTGCATCATGTCTATCACTTCATAAAAAATGCAAATAAACACGGGAACACACAAGCATACATGTTCATACCTCTGCTACATGTTTCCTGGTAAAACTGATCATGCTAGTGAAGTATACATGCATATCCATTCATAGCTTGAACTTACATCACTGAAATATGAGGCCTTCAAAAAACTTTAGTGGGAGCAGCATTGGAGCCTCAGAGAACCTATGTGTGCCTTTGAGAATTACAGGCATAGTGAAACGTTTTTGTGTCTGTGTGCACATGAGTGTATGAAAAAATATACTCAGGCAGAGCAATGTCTCTAATGGATGTAAGCATTTTCTTTCAAATGGGTTAATTCCAGCTGCTTAGAATTTTTATTATTTTTTCTGCTCATATGTATGTGTGCGCTCCTCCCTTTTCAGAGGGTTTACACACGACAGGTGCATTCTTGGCCCAGGAACCTGGCATTCTGGAGAGTCCGAAAAAAAATAAATGAAACTGATCTTGAAGATAAAGTGACAGGGAATAAATACATTATTGCCTTTTATATGTATTTAAAAAAAGCCAAACCCAAAACCAAACAACACAAAACCACAAAAAGTTTAGAACATTTATAACGTCTAAGCAATTTGAGGTAGAATTTTCAAAGCTGAAAAGAGACTGTTCCAAAGCCCAGATGTTGCCTTTCAAAAACCAGTGAAAATTGCTGCCTCTGAAAATTACTTTGAAAAAGAGTAAACCAAAAATTGTTTCAATAAAAATAATTCTAGTCAGACATTCTGATATTCCAAAAGAGAAGATGAGCTGGTTTTCAAGTATTCAGGTGGTTTTGCACTCCTGTCTCCTACTTCAGGTCATCTGCAGAGTCATGCCACCTCTGTTCCAACAGATAACGGCATGAGGGATAAACCAGAAAAGCTTATGGCATGATGTGATGGCTCCTGCTTAACTCACTGTGCATACTGTACTGTGAAGCCTTCTTCAGTCGTCTTGTGAAAGGTTGACAGTTGTTATACTGTTTTCCTACTTTTTATTCATAAAACCACAAGAATTACAAATCTACATTAACAAGTGTGTGGTGTAATCACCCATCATAGCACATGTCTGTTCACTCACAGTAGTAGTGTATAAGCCACTTCCACTCTGTAATCTGATTCCTGAACATGCATGTTCAGTCTAAAGCGCTACTGAACACTTCTCAAAGCTGTTGCTTGCCCATATTAACATACTTCCTCACCACTGTAACGGCACATGCAGGTAAGTGGATTAACTTCAGCTCATCACTGTCTAAAAGCTGACTTTTTTTGCTTTATCTGATTTAAAAAAAAAAAAAGCTTGTCAAATTTTAAAGACAAGAACATCATAAACAGCCGATAACTTACGCAGTTTAACAAACGCTAGCCCTAGACATGGTTGGAGCTGTTAGCTAAGAAAAACATAGCTATTAGTCATATAACACACGTGTACGCTTGCACAAACATGTATTGCTATACAAAGTAAAAAAAAAAATCCACAAATATGAAAATGAGAGACCGTTCTAAACAGACAACATACCTGTAGGACCATAAGGAGTGTCAGATTTTACTTTAGAAAGGCTGCAAGTGGCAGGCAGTGAAACACAGTCACAAAAAGATGTCCACTTCAAAAATCTTCAGGAGTTGTAAGGTGGGACAGAAAGGAGGAGAAAAACCCTTAAAATGGTATCTTTCCCTCCAGCAAAATTCATAGGATATCTGCCATGCACCCTTCCATAGGTACTTTGTCTACCTTCATGTCTGTTGTTCAACAGTGATTCCCATCTGGCTCCACAAAGACCCAGCTGTATAAACCAATGCTGTCAAAGAACACAGTTAAGGGATGGATAAAACAGGGAGGGGTGTCTAACATGCTGACCACTGACTGAGCTTGCAAGGATAAAGGAGCCTTGATGGAGAGAAGTAATCATCCATTGCTGTTTGTTTATTTTACCTCCTCCACCACATACTGGAACCTTTTTTGTTTTTTCCATTACCAAAACCATCCCCCACTGAGTGGCCTTTGTGATCTAAAAGGGGCAGAGCCCCTCTTTCTTAACACTGGCAAGTTTATGTAGGCAGATTCATTCAAACACATCTTAAACATTTGGCTCTTCCCCTACATCACGCTGTCCACACACTGCTTTCAAATACACTTTAAAAAAAGTCACCATTAAAATGCTCTTGCCTACAACTGTTTTTACAAAGAAGTATTAAAACAATTTAGCTGTCTAAGGCACATGGAGGTCCAACTTCAGATGAGAGCTACAGTCTTCTGAAAAAAAAAAATGTACATTACAGCAAAGTAAACCTGGCTATTATTGCCATAACAAGTGGCATAATAGCTTTCTTGAAAAGACTTCTCCCATCAAAACCTTCTCCCTGTTGGGGATACACCTAATTATATTATAGGTGAATCTGAATCCAGATGTTCAGATCTAACATGAGTATTACAAGGAAAATGGCCAGTGCATGGAGAACAAGTCATTCAAAGGGCACCATTGGCCCTGAAAGATGTGAGCGCCTTCAGATTTCTTCAGGCTTAAGAAGTGTAGGTGCTGAGCATTTTTGTTGAACAAAAAAAAAAACAAAAAACCAAACTTCCTTACTTCCTATTTATTTTGTATTTTACTTTCCCCACATATACACTGCTTTTTTATTTTATTAAGTGCATGGATTTGGCACTGAGAACAATTCAAGCATGAATCCCTATAAAAAGACAGTGCACGAGCAACAGAAAGTAGATCTCCCAGAAAGCCTTTCAATGTATCTGAAGATGATGATGATGATACTGGAAAGAACACTACCTTAATTGGAAGAGGATACCCAGTCACATCATGGGCTACCTACTGCAACCAAATTAATTGATTAACAGTAATTACAGTCACATTAAACTAGGACATTTAGAAAAATTGTAGATTCATTTGTACCAGATGTTAATGAACATTTCAGTATCACAGCCTGATCACAAGCTATGTTTTCAAGGTTATCAGCCTAAACAGGATACTGAACACAACAAGAAAGACCTACTGTCCCATTTTTAATTTCAAAAAGGTAATAAATAGCTTTTGATTTGGGTAAGTAGTCATCTGGCAAGCTCTACAGTTGTCTGAGTGACACCTAAGATAGAGGACTGGTTGACTGAAATACATCACACAGATTTAATTCTGCAGTACAGTAACATCCTGTGGCATTGATCATTGCCAAAGCAGCACACACATTGAAGCTGTGACCAGGTAGTTTACTGCTGAATACCCTCTACACCACAGTATGGGCTACGAAACAAGGACATAACATAAAGATTTCAGATGATGGCAACTTCCCCTGTGATCCCACATAATGTTACTGAATCTTCCACGCTCCGACTTTTTCTACTTCTACATAAGAAGTAAGAATGTTTAACTGCCTTTATAAAAAGCTGTGCAATCTATAATTTCCTTTTCTTAAAGAAAACATTTTACTGGTGATCACTGTTAGTACTACTTGCTTGTATGGTTAATTTACCTGATGGTTCTGTGCATCCTGACACATAAGCAAGGGCAAAAATTAAGTACTTTATTCAGCTACTGCATTTTGAAATTTCAGAACTAAGTTTCTTCATATAGCCCTGCCAACAGATCTTAAGAATATTTTCTTCTTTTACCTACTGACTATATTTATGCAAAAATCTGTTTATTTTCTGTACAGTTATAATAAAATAAAAAAAAAACAAAAAAACAACTGCCCAAAACAAGCAAACAAAAAACCCTAAATAAAACTCGCTCCCCAGCATTTAGCAGAAGAATGCCACTGAATCCTTTTCAGTACTGCCCAGTTTCACTGGATTGCCTTCTCTGCTCTTCACACAAGATGAAAACTCACTACTTGTCAGACAATGCTATGGTAATTTACGATCACTGAGCACTCTATTCAGAAAAAAAAACCCTATTTTAAAGGAATCCTACATACATTCATCGTGAAATACTAATGGCAACACCCACTTCAGAGACATCAGTTTGGTTCATGCCTACCCGCAGGACTGCCCAGTACTGGCACCCAACTGAAAGTCAGAGCTCTAACCTACCCTCTCACAGCACATCTGGGCCAAATTCAGAGAGCAAGCCGCAAACTCTGATTTCCAGTTTCCTCTATTATGCAGGAGCTCTGAGGATAATTCCTCCCTACAATGAAAATGAGGCATGCAGCATTCATCAAACACACTATAAAGATAATGATGGAAAGCTAAACCCATCCTCCTTTCCAACCTCTGCCCTGGACAGCTAATTACAAAGGCATACTAAAAAGACAACTTCCCAGAGAGGGCACTTTCTGTATTACTATAACTTGTATTTAGCCACCCATCCCTTCATTCGCAAACAAAGCAAATATCCTTCTGTTTAGTTTTTCTCCCACTGAAATGGCTCACACATGTACCACTCACAGGTGTACCAGATTTTAAACTTTAAAAATGTTAACCATAAAATAAAGTCTCAGAAGATATAAAACTAATGCTAAAAGAACATTTTTAACAAACAGCTCATTTCTGGTCCCACTAACCTACTTGCAGCATGGACCAAGCACACAACTGTATGCTGGGATTCCTGGCTGGCATTTCTTAAGAGCCTGCAGAACCCCCTTCTAAAAGTGCTCATCAGATGCACAAAGTTTGGAGGCTTTTTCCTTCCTCTCTCATTCTCTTCTCACCCCTAACTATATTTTTGCTTCAGAGGGGGAAGATCAGAAACTGAAGCTGTTACCAGGCCTTTACACCCCTATTCCCCTTACCCTCTGCTTTCCCCCCCACCCCATATGTCATGGATATAAAACATGAGCCAGCTTTATAGAAATATTAAAGGGCAAAACCTATGGAATTTCTCTTGCTGTAAGAGATCTTCAAATATGTTCCCAATATTAAGATTCCTATACATTTCTGAAAATAGGACTACGAACCCATTTATGTCTCTAAACACCTAGATAGCGCTAAAAAAACTCACCCTACTTCTCTTATTTCTGTTACACAATTTACTAGAGAGCTTTCTATGCTTGCACTACTCTTTTCATCCTTAAAAGCACTTACAAATACTAATTACTCTTCACATATCCCTTCTGTGAATTAAATAAGGATTATTATGCCCTCTGAAGTAAATACAGATTACTAAC
The DNA here is from genome assembly GCF_034315485.1 of Pezoporus occidentalis. Taxonomy (NCBI): domain Eukaryota; kingdom Metazoa; phylum Chordata; class Aves; order Psittaciformes; family Psittacidae; genus Pezoporus; species Pezoporus occidentalis. The sequence goes on along the minus strand of NW_026913748.1, from coordinate 12,263,950 downwards.
TCCTTTTTACAGACTGAGAAAATACAAAAGAGGATTTTAAGTGGTCAGCACACAATGTAAAGAGACGATATTGAAGCATGGATTAAGATATAGAACTTCTCCACCCGGTGCTCAGATTATGACAGTCTAGATCTCACCCTTCTATTTGCAAGTGATACTCTTAGCCCAATTGTTTCTATCTGCTGGCTGATGATCAAATATTTAATGTATGCCATAAAATGAAAATATGAACTCCACAGCAGTGCCTCTTATTTGTCATGCCCCATTACTTAGACCGGGTGGTAACATGTGCCCATATGATGGTTTTCAATTTTATTATAGTCTCTATTTGCTCACTCACTTAAGATGTTTAAAGAAGAGTTGTATGGATTATCAGACAGTCTGAAAAGTTCAGTTCAGAGCTCTTCAAACACATTCATTTTCATCTTATTAGCACAAGTAAAGTAAAAGCCTTAGGCAGGTAATTTACCACCCAGTTTATCCAAAGAGACTTCTAAAGGAAAAGTCAACCCTTGTAAATTGTTTGTGATAATCTCCAAATTGATCATTAATTATCAGCTGCTACTAAGCGTTTCTTCCATCAGCGGCACTGTGAAAATAATGCAGTTCTCAGAAAATCTACCATTGTTGTTATTGCCACCTGTGTAATCAGCCATTATTAGAACCCGCGAAGTTACATCGCAGGCAGCAGCCTTGCTAAGCGAATTCTGTCCAGCAGCTCCATTTCCCAGGCAGTTTAAAAATTAGTTATCTAGCAAGAGGAAAGCATTTGTTACTGACGTTATACTTTACATTCTCTATGATTCTCATACATAGTAACGGTTACAATTCAGATACATTCAGCTGCGCTCAATAATGCACACATTGTTTTGTACTGCCAAACTCAAGCTGGTGTACAGAAACTTCATTCTCCCTTTTGCAGTTTTCTGATTTTCTTCTACTAGAAGTTTATGCTTACAATCTAACAGTAAATATCTAAAAAGATTCTTCAAGCTTTGTTTGTGAGAAAGAACTTGGGAAGAGATAGCTGCAGGTAAAGAAGATTAGTGTTAGCTGCCTGTAGGTCCACGTCACACAGAACCAGAGGGGGAACCTTTCTGTACAAGAGACTGCTTGTCAAAATGCATTCGAGCCTTGTACAAACATTTTTACCAATGTTTTCTAGAACTGTTGGGCATGATACATACCACACCATTTTCGGAATTTGGGGCAACACTATGACCAATGTATGACTTCTGACATTCTCACAGTTCCTACTTTAGCTGCATTGAACTTCATGAAGAGTCACCAGCTAACTTTAGTGGAGCAGCCCTGGATGTCACACACCTTGTATCTTCAGTGGGATCAAACACTGACAAATCCTATTTTAAAATCTTGTTTCACTGCCGAGGAAACCCAATCATGACAGCAATAAACTGCAAGCCTGGTGACTGTTTAATTGTGTATTGTCACACATACCATACTTTAAAGAAACAGAGAATTAACATTAGAGAGAAGATATAGGCAGGTAATTAAAATTTTTAGAAATATCCTTGGAAAAGTCTGTATGATTATGAAGCACATATTTTGTTTTTTAATGGTCTACTGATAAAGAAAACCAGGTGAAGTGTCCACCACCATGTGCTGTAGGCATAACACAGCAGCAGCCTTTTACAATTAAGAATGGTAGGCCCAGCAGCCCTTTAATATATTTCTCTATTTTTGTAACATTTGAAATGCAGGATAATTCTATGTGTGTGCAACCACATCATCTTTAACATACACGCATAGAAAAAGAGTTTTGTTTGCAATAAACAGCACTGACTGCTCACTGGGTTCATGACCCAGGTCTATCAACAGAGACTCCAAACTGAGTCTTGATGATTCCAAATGCAACAGGATTACAGCCATAAAGATGGAAAAGGCAAGAGTACCACAGCTGAAAGAAGAGCCATCCCTCAAAGACAGTTTTGCCCAGGTTCTCTCAAATTTATGTAATTTAGGCTTACAATTGTAGCATAGAATCCTTTAAATGATGCATATGAAATTCCTAGTTCAGCAGGCAGGAAGTCTGAAATGGAATAGTCTCTTACAGATTGATGAGATACAATTCTGCTAAAAAAGAAGGGAATAGACTTGTATTTTCTTCATTGAGATGGTGCCAATGAATGAGCCACTGCTCTTGAGGGATCTTGAGCTTTAAATTCTGCCATCTTTAGGAAAGAAAACAAAGGGATCCAACCTATTAAAGGTCCTGTTCTAGACAGGAGTAACACTGAATGACACCTCTTCACTAGACAGTCTTGAGCACTGGATGCACTGAGCGTCTTGTACATCTTTTTTTTATTTGATTGTTTTCTAATTCAAGGCTTCTTTGCTACTACTTTCCTAAATCCTGCAGAACCAACTACCCCACAGGCCAGTGAGCAGCATTTCATTCTGGTCACATACCACAGAATAATGTACTAATTGCAGAATCAGATATAACCCCTCTGGGATCTGCATAACTTACTTCCAGGATCTATCCTGACCATGAGAGGCACAAAACAAACATTTTGCAGAAAGGCAGGTATCTTCAGAAGAAGAATTTAACCTGCAGAATTTGAATGTTGGTCACCATCCAAGAACATATGAGAACTCAGCCTGACTGTCAGATCCTGGGCTAAATTTGCAGGACTGAAAATTACAAAATGCACTCATAAGTGCAAACAAAACACAATTTAGGGAGAGAAAATAAATACTGTGATGTCATTTATACCTAGTTCTTTTCAGTAGAACTACACCAAGACTCTGAATGCATGCTTAATATTGGAAGCAAGACTTATCATCAGTAAACAGTTTAATAATCTGGTTACATAAACTGTAACAATTCCTTGGCCGGTAATGAACAATATGATATCGGAGTTGTCATCTCTTAAACAGAATTTTGGTCGATTTTCTGTACATGAGTAGTCACGATTAATTCAGTTGTGTCCTCAGTGTGTTTAGTGCCTGTGTACATACAGAAGAGAGTCTTGCAAAGGTCTCTCTGAGGACTGAGTGAGCTTTGAAATTCTAACTTGGGCGATGTTATATGAAATAGAATCCAGCTCACTTGCCAGGAAGCAATAAAAGCGAACTCATTGAGACTGCTCATGTGAATACATCTTAGCAGAATCAGGGCCTGCTCAAGCCACAAGGGAGGAGAAACTTAAATAAAGCATTTCAGTATAACCATTCTTTCAGCAGTCTTTAGTCTGTATTAGTAGCTAACATCTGAGGAAAGGAAAGGTTTGCTGCTTGGCAATAGTGTGGTGTTAATGTAACACAATCTGTTAAATGAAAAAGCAAAATTAATTCCAATTTGGTGTCTTCACATTTCACACTCAAGAGACTCTTACGGACTGAATGAAAGACAAGAAGGGGTAGGGAAAATTCAGTGCATTTTCCAAACTGAACTATCTATTTCTTTGCATTTCACCTAATTCAGTCAAGAGGCAATCTGAGGGAAAAATTAGAAAGGTGTTATATTTATGTAGGTATTTCTTAACATGTGCCTAGAACAGCATCTCTGTCCATCTTTCACTCCCTAATCCCCTTCTTCCCCGTGTTCTCTCCACAATTCAGATGTTTAGCCTTACTTCATCCACACAGCAAGGAATGGATTAAGCAGAATTACTTACTGCTATGCCAATTAAGGAGGAATTAATTACAACTTTGCCTCCTGTCCCTCTAAGGCTGTAAGTCTGTCTACCAAAACCAACCTGAACGTAGCTCAGTGGAGAGCTGCAAAAACTCAGGCGAATGCAGGTACTAAGTCTTCCTCCTGCTATATTCAAACCTCTCACTGCAGTGGGGTGACTTAATACAAGATCTTCTCTCCAGGCAAAAGCGTTGCACAACTGAGCTGTTGTACTCCTTGGTACTTTAATTCCTGGCATGTAAAGGGAGACAGTAATACCTATTTGTCAGCGGCATTGTGCAAGTTAATCCCTTGATATTTGTAAAGCACCTTGAGATCTTAGCACAGAGGGCACAACAGAAGTGCAAAGTGCTATCACCATTGTAATAAATTGGGGCATGTTCCAATTAGGCTGTTTCTAGTGAACTCTCTCTGGACTTGAACTCAGGACTTCTTTGGCTTCTGGAGTTACATCTATGTGCTGTCCAAACCAAAAATTGGAAAGCTACACAAAACCTTTTTCTTCAGCAAACCATTTCTTTCTTATTTATTTTTTTCTGAAGAAATACTTTGCCATACCACCCACCACTTACATTCACTTCCAGGCTAATTATACCTTGAAAGACAACCACCATAAAGATGATTATAGTATACTGAGTCAAGGGAAGGCCTAGTCAAATAAACAGGATAACTTCCCTTGGTCCGTCTCTCACTTTTTTCCACTGGATGATGAATCCCCAAACCCCTACAGCCATGCACCTTAGAAAAGACTAAAGCAACCTTTGTTTCCCTTTCCTTCTTCTTTTTTGCCACTCCTGTACATTTCCAGCTACAACCTCCCCAACCTCTAAATTGCCAACAAAATGCTCCTGTTCACCCTGGTCGCAAAAAAAAATGAAGCAATTTCAAATGACCCAGCGCTGCTACTTAAATAAATAAATAAATAATAATCAAATGATAAAAACCAAGGGGCCAATATCATGCCGCCATTTACAATTTCCATTACCATCTACAATGCAAAAAGTAGGACACAAGGCAGCTACCTGCACCTCTCATACAAGTTTGGCTATGCAAGTAGCTCCATCCACCCCTTCCCTCCCTTACCATTCCTTCTCCCATTCTTTTTTCACCCTAGCACAAGACCGTGGCTGTTCTGCAGACAAGGATTTCATACCAATGCCATATGACCTCAAAGAGTTAAAAGCTCCTTTTGACTTTAGCACCTTCTGAAGCGTGTGAGTAGGATGCCTAACCCTGCAAAGTTCTCAGCATTTCCAGCTGCCACCGATTCCAACAGAAACTTTGGGCACTCTATTTTGAGTTTTATAATAGCAGGATAATAAAATCCTAGTATCTCTTTTTTAATTAATCTGTGGTGATTTCCTATAAACCCATACCTTGGGATTCTAGCCTGGTACTACCCAACATATTGTAAAAGGACATTCCTGCACAAACAGAACACAACCCTAAACATCTCTTCCTTGCACAGAATGAATGCAGTGATGCCTATTTGGACAGATCACCATATAAAACAGAAAACGAGACACCCAGAAAAAGTACCCCTCTGACTCAACTGAAATATCTTTAGAGATTTTCTGATGTAATTGTTCTTAGATTGTGTTTTTCTCATAGTTTAGCTTTTTTAACACACTAGAAAGAGACACTATTTACTTAAAACAAAATATTCTAGTTCAGTTCTTTGCCATTATTTATTCTAGTCCATTCGTCACATCTATATAGCTTATATCATTATTGACAGAGCTATATGAGTAATAACATGTATCATGCCTCTATCCTTCAGTACACAATGCATATAAAGAAGAATAGGATAGTTCAGCCAAATAAATAATTATTAAGGGTGCACTTTCAAAAAACAGAAATCAATTGCTCATCACAGTAATTGACTGTGGTCATTCATTACATCTCTGCTGTAGACCTTGCTCTGCTTTATAAGAGACATGTCACTACAACAGGCATTAGAAAAACATTTTCTGCTTTCTTGAAGATAAATCCGTTAGTCTTTTGCAATATGTGATAAAAGATGAAAACTGAGGAAAAAAGAGGACAATGCAAACAATAGTGCTGGTTTGCTGGTATAGGGATATATTGTTCTAATATACCTCTTCTCAGACTTGTTTCTCATACAATCCGATAACATTTATCACTGGTACTCTCTTGCAACCAACTCCTACAAAACATTTAGATATTTGGGCTTCATTATCTGAACAAGATGGAAGACACCAAATGCAGCTGAGGCAGAGTTTTTGAACTGACGTACTCACATACCTAGTGGGCGTACAAAATTGTCAACATAGGACAACAAGCAGTTTGATACACCTAGAGTGTCACGGCTGCAATGTGTTCCTTTAATTCTATTCCCTTAATAAACTAAAAAAAAATACAAAAGCCATGATCCAAGCTTTCAGACTTAGCAATGCCCAAGAACTAAAAATGAATTAAAGAAGAAAAATAGGTTGTGTAAACCATGAGGCAATCAAAAGTTCAAAAATTAATTCCAGACCTCTCAGTCAGCAGAGCTGGGAAACCCAGGAGCTGAAATCCTTAGCCTGTCCAGATGAAATGTGTGAAGGGACAGTATGAATCTCTCTTTGTTTATTATGCTGAGTGCTTTACCTCAAGATTAGATGTTGAGAAAGTCCGTGGTCCTCTCATCTATCTAGATACTTAGATAGCTTTCAGTGACTACACTATATGAAACCTGTAAGGTATTACCTGAGACCCACTCCTTATTCTACGACAGCATCCAGCAGCAGTATTATCTTTCAGTTAATACTCCCTCTATTTCACAGGACAAAAAGAAAATACAAATTCTAATTTGGATTATTAGCAATGTAAAATACATCCTACTACCAACCAAATGTAACACATAATAGCAGTACTATAAAAAAACACACACCCCCCCCGAAAAAAAAACCAACCAAAAAAAGAGAGATGCACTATACTAAACTAGCCTAAAACCTATCATTTAATTGATGTCAAGTACACCCATTTCCATTTTGCACAACTGCTTCTTCATTCCCAAAATATGAAATCATTACAAGGGGACTCCAGCTATGCTGTATTTTCCATGTTTCACTTCAATAAAATATTACAAATACGTTACCATGTATCTGGGATTTTTTCTGCCATCATCATAACAAACCAGTGTTTTCATAATGTCGCCACAAACCACAGCTATTACCTCATACAAGAGCACAATGTTTTGGCAGTGAAGTGCAAATAGTAGGAACAACTTCACCATCATCTTCCAAAATAGTTCCCTGAACACATTTCTCAAGAAACAGTAGCAACAAAAGCTTTGCCACTTCATTCCTTCCCTTCATCCTCGTGATGAATAAGAAGCAAGCAGTGAAACAAGCAGTGCCCTCCTATCTCCATGTTCTTAAGAGGCTCTAGATCAGTCATCCACAGCTAAATCACACTGAAGTCAACAGGAAACATCCCAAACTGGGGAAAAACTGCACACATAATTCAACCTGATCACTCCAGAATAAGGCTTAAGAACTGTTTAGTATCTGCCTATAACACGTCTTAAGTCAGTCATGGTGAGGGCTGGAACAACACCTAAATTACATCAAAAACACAAGCAGTACCTCATTTCAATGTGGAAATAACACTGTCAAAGCCACGCAGAGCCTAACAGAGCTGCCCTTTATTTATGCGTTCAATCTACCATAGTCCTTCTCAGACTTTACTCAGAACGGTTTCAAGCAATTTACTGTTAACAAGGATTAAACCTACTTAACTGAAGTATCTCCAGAGACCACATCACTATCAGGCCTGATGAATGGGTCTTGAAGTCTACAGCAGCGAGGCTGCACTTCTTATATATTCTAAATATGACTATATATTCACATTCAGTATTCTTTCTCAGTGAAAACCAGTGCATGCAAAATAAATTCCACAGTCCCACATCTTGTATACAAAGGGCATCACACATATCCTGCGATTTAAGCTATTCTCCTGAAATTATCTTAGTCTCACACAATCACACTTCAAACACCCCATATGTCCAGTTTGGTTATTCCTCCTTTGAAAAGCTAATAAATGTAATACTTAGATGCAACTGTATTTCATCTAAAAACAATTATCTGCAGGACTTTGTGCCAGGAAAAGCATCAACAGGAATCATTAACAACACTTCCACTTTATTTTCTTCCATTCTAATGGCCCAATCCAACACCCAAATTAAGTCAGAGTCTTACAATTGTTTTCAGTAGGAGCTGGACAGAACCTTATGATCATACATCATGAATGTGGGACTTGTGCAAGGATGCCAAATAACAAGCGTAGCCTCTCTTTATTCACACAATTCTGCAGAGACAGAGGAAGAACAAACTTCTCGTGATGCTCCCACTACCCAGAGCTGCAGAGGAGCCAGTAATCAAAGCTCTAGAGGTGAGGGCAAATGCTGCTCTCTGGATTTACTCAGTCCTTTTCCTCTTTTCTGACGCTACCAATAAGAGGATCAAACTCATTTGCTGAAAATCAGACCAACACAGGCACTTGGTGCCTGGTGAGATGCAACTTTTACCTATTAATGTCCTGAAATGTTTTTAAAAATAATAAAAAATCCCCACAATCAAACGAACAAAAAAAAAACCCCACAACCCAAAACCACAATACATGACCAACCCTTCATGTGACATATACCCTCCTAGTCAGCAGAGTTATTTTCATCTCAAAGAAAAAACAAGTCATCTGCACAGTAGTTCACAATTACAATGTACATCTATTGCTTTATTGAACTCTAGTTGATAAATGGGTCTAAAAATGTAGATCAATTCATTTCAGCCACTCACTTTGATGTTTCAAACAGATAAAAATAAAGAAAAAGAAAAACAAGCTCTGATTTTCTCCCCAGACACCCTGGAAATGGTACATTTCCAAACAGATTAGATGCACAAGCAAAACTATTAAAAACATTTAACTGCCCCAAAATTCTAAAAGGACTGCAAGTTTTTTGCACTAGGTGACTCACATGCAGTTCTTTCACACACAGTTTTTTATTTCTTTACGAAAATCACGCACTCTTCCTACACATGCATTCATTCTTTCCTCCTGCTTTCAGTGTGAAATATAACATCAGAATTTTTGAAAATACAGATGTTATACAGCCTTTGAAAGTAGGAGCCAACTTCATTTTGGAGACTTTAAAAACTGTACTTAGAGCTTCCTGGAAGGCACAAGCAATACATAATACTTCAAGGGATTTCCAAAGTCCTGTAGTGACACGTGCCTGACCTCACCTTCCTTCATACACTGGATCTAGACAGCCAAAGAAACTGGCAGGCTGATATTCCACTGCCATTTGGCACCTGAGCATTGTAAACTTTGTTTTATTTTGGATTCAGACAGTGACAGGCCACAAGGAGAGTTGAAGTCCATTGAACCTGGTCATTCATATCTGGCTTTAACACAAATGCAACTGTAACCTACCGGTAACATTGAAAGAGCCACACTAGATCTACTAGATGCATCCTCTTCTGCGAACCATCCTCTCTCCATCTCAAGCTTTTCATAAATCAGATGTCTAAACTTAATAGGAAGGGTGACACAATGCAGCAGTTTGTTTAAAACCAACAGAAAGAGACCAGAAAGAGACACAACTAGAATTTTATTGGTGGAATGAAAGGAAAAAAAAAAAAAAGAAAAAAAAAAGGACAAAAAACTAGAAGGGAGAGAGCAAAGTATTTTTTCAGTCTTTATTAACAGCATCAGGGAGTTTAGCTTGAATGTGTAAATCAAATTAAACAGTTCAGGGGCCTGGCTTGAAAGCTGCCATTTTAATAAAAAGGGGGACAATTGGCAGGTTGTTTAAAATTGTAGCTATACTCTTGTACCCTCTGCCTCCTCCTTCTCCCAACCCTCCCTCCCACAGCCACCAATAACTGCCGCCTCAAATTTACCTTGCCATGCATTCATGCCGGAACTCCCTACCAACCACAGCAGACTGAAGGAATGCATAGAAAATAAACTGGCAATAAATATGACTATTTTACCTAAAGGGAGGAGGAGGGGAAGCAAAGAAAATGGCCAAATTGTTGACACTGGGCAAGGAGACTTTCCTCTTTGAAATTTCCAAGAACACGAGGACCGAATAGCAAAAGGTTCCATTATGAATCCACTCATAGTGTTTCTTACAGGATTTCTTCCCACCCATCCCTGAATACAGGAGCTCTTTCTTGTGCAATCATTAATGCTGAAAAGCAGATACGCTACTATTTCCCACTCCTGAAGAAACCCATTTTATGGCATGCAACATGAAGAGCTGCTTCACTAATTTTGTTAAGTAATTTCAGTAGAGTTGCTATGGGAAGGCATGGGAACACAGTGGCTGGAGAACTGACTATCCACACCACCACTTCAAGAGCCTCAGAATTTTTTTAAGCTTAATAGATTTATTGTTTTAATCTGTACCTGTGAGAATTACAGGGCTCCCCATAAAAATATAGAAAGCATGCTCAACTGCTGGTCGGTAGAAGGTGAAAGGAGCTGAGGAAGGAAGAAATAGGATGGGAATAATGCAGAGGGCTGCAAGTCTATTAGCTTGTTAGGGCTACAGCCTTAATACCATTAAGGCTTATTTCACACACATGTTTTAAAAAGTCAGATTTTTGCTGTCCACACATTCATCTAAAACTATGCAGCAGGTTTTAAGTTTCCAGTATTATCATAATTTTATCCATAGAGATCCAGCTTTATCTTTCTTTCATCATCTCGGATGTTCTCCACAAAGACAGACACAGACAAATCAAATATAATTATTAAAAGCAGTACTTTCTTGGGACCACAAAAGACAGAGAAATGGAAATCTTCATAAAATGAGAGTGTAAATAACAATTAGTCCTTTTATTCACCCTCCTCCCATCTCAGAAGCAAACAATCCATCCCTACTTTTAAGTGAAAAGTACATTTATTGAGAAAAGCAACCAGCAACATTATGATCTGACATAAGCAGCTCTCTAGACACAGCAGCAAGGAACCTTTAGCCCTGCCCAAAGGTGTTAACAATGCAGTACTAATATGACACGGCACTAAATGGATGGCCAAACATAGAGGCTTTGTTACATGCAGGAGGTTGCATTTTCATCATCTTTTTCCAAATGTGTACCTCAGGGAAAACACTATCAAACCCTTTCAAAGAACAAAAGCAAAGAAGAAACATATTTCTGTCCTGCATATTTTAAGGAATAAATCTAGCAGAGGCAAAGAAACAATACCCAAATTGCTAACAAAGAGTGAAAACTCCCAAGATTATTATTTTGTACAGTCCATTTTCTTCTGCTTAACCTATTAAGAGTAAAACATGGACTGGTCAGAATATCCAATTACTACATACTCAAACCTCCTAACTTTCAATTTTTTTAATATATTTCATGAATAGGCTTTCACCAAATATTTTAGTCAGCCTTTTTCATTCTGAACCTTTAAGCAGATGAATTGGGTCAAAATGATTGTATTATATCCCTGTAATTTATACTATCAACTTTACTTTCCACCACTGCCACACTAAAAGAAAACTGCAGTCCTGATTTAAAGCTGTAAATTCAGATCAAATGGGAAAGTGTTAAATTCAGAAGGGCTTTTGGTCCATTAACTTCCATGCTGATTTGACACGCTCTGCAGTGCTTGGGCAACAGACTCTGCCATACAGCGTATTCCTAAGCAAACAGTGCTTTGTGTCATAAACCATCTGGGGTGTCAGTTCTAAGGGCCACTCATCTAAACTCCTCTGCTACACTTGGAAATGCTGAGGTGCAGATCAGAAACTTTTCTTTGCTACAAAATCCCTTTTGCAAGGGAAAGGGGATGCTGCCATCGGAGAAATGACAGTAGGCACAAAATTTTGGCTAAGGCAGTTGTTTTCATTATTCCACTGAAGAAACCATTGGATACACAAGCTTTCTAAAAACACTAGGATTTTTCTAAGGTACCAATAAAAGTGATACCATTCATAATCTGGACAGTGCTCCCTTTCATATCAGAGCCTATAGCTGCAAAGCTAAGTGCCAAGCAGATGGTTGAAATCTGTTTTGTATAAAAAGTGTGTGCGCACACGTGGTTTATTTAGATTGAGTTCTTTGTATTCATATTCAGGCCTAGGTTCTAGCCATCAAAACACTGGCACTGAAGCAATCATTAGCAGCATTTTAGACAACTGGCAACTAAGGTATTCACAGTTCTCCACAAAATGTTCAGTTAATATCTCCCAGACGTATAATTAAGGCAAAAGATCATCTTCTTAAATTGTTATCAGTGCTTTGGATGGTCGTTCAATACACCGCACATGTATGTAAAAAGCTATTTTATTTATCTTCCCTTTTAAATAATGTTCTAACTTCTGTTGCACTCTGATTTTTTTTTTTTTATAGCTGCTTTTAAAAAGGCTTCTATGCCAAATTCTAGCCAACTATAACAGCAACAACTTCATTTGTCTTGTCTTCATCTTTCTAATAAACATCGAGAAGGAAATTATATAAAGCATTATAAGCATAAGGCTTTCTTATCTGATAACTGGTTAGTCTAATATGAAAATATACCCTATGCTGCTCTGGATGCACCAGCTCCAGAAGAGGGCAGTGAGCCCTCCCTCCAAAAATCCCCTGATGAATCTGCTGCTGTCACACCGGACAAGCCGCGGCAAGTCACCTTAGTTGCAGGTACCTCAGTCAAGTAATTTGTAAGTAGGCTGCAAAACCAGAAATGCTTACCAGCAAGGGGCTCTGCTGTCTACCTGGGGTTCTCATGGAATCTGGGAACTGGTGACAATAACTTGCCTGGTGACAAATTAATATAGGTCACACTTTTGACAACTGAGGTTCTCAAACAGATGTATATTTGGAAGAATGCATTTTTGTGCAGGAGTTCCGCTTAAGACCTTGGTGGCCGCAACTGTGAATTACTACCTTACGAAACATACAGTTTCAAAACAAGGATTGATTCTGTGCACAGTGCCAAGTCCACAAAGGCCCAGATGTTAGCCCTGGCAGAATTCAGGTATATTTTCATCACCACCGTTCTGATCATTCTAATCTGCCAGGAATACATGTTGTTTAGGAGGAACTGACAGTTAACGTGCCTTTAAAACACACTGACAGAACTTCTGAAATCTACAGATTTGCAGAAGCCTGTAGGAATCTCTCCTGATGCTTTAGAAAGTCAGGAAGCATTGCAACTGATGGAAGTTTGCTCCGCACTAAGGAAAGTCAGGCCCCTGCTCAGTGATCTCCTCGTGAGTCACCATTTCATGCCATCCTGGTTTACTGGGGTGAAAAACATTAGTCTTTTTCATACAGTTGAGCAGAACATTAATTAATTAGGCCTACATTTTTAGGACCTGACACTGAACTTCGGTGCCACTAAGTCCAAACACTCAGAATGAATGGGCACTTTTTTAAAGGATGCCTTGACTGGCCCTATCACAAAATAGGCCTTTGTGAACACGCTGCTGAGTAACTACTACTGAAACACTATGGAACATGCCTGATTATAATCCATTAACTTGAAAGTAGTCTCCCTTTTAAAAAGCTTATCAAAGAAAATAACTTAATACTTTAGTCATGACATTCAGAGGCTACAGAGATCAAATCCACCAAGACTCTTTAGTTTATGCCCATTTTCTCAACGGTGTGTAGTAAGAGGCGCAATACAAAGACTAAATCTAAATCTACCTGCAGACTCCAGTAATTCAGCTCTACCCTTACGGAGCATGTGACTGGAAAGGAGGAAAAAATACTAAAACAGATTAGAAGAACATTTAACATGAAGAAAAAAATAATCCCTCCCTTTTAATAAGCCTGTAGCTTTTCCTTCATTTTGGATCTCTGTCACACATTTAAAAAACAGATGTCAAAAATCAGGGTAAGAATCGTAGTGCATTTTGTGTTCTGCAACATGGTTTTTGCCTTTAAGCTCGTTGATTTTGCTCACTGTGGCTGCCTACATTGCCGCTTTCAGTAGTCTGTTCCTCACATTAATACTTTCCATGTGAAGAATTTTTTCCTGGACTCCCCTAGCACCTGGTCCTTAGGTTATAAAACGTATGACAGCTCTTGTATGTACGGTTGAAGATGTTAATTGTTCTCCAGGATGAAACCTTGACCTGACTGTTAGTAGCACACGGTGTCTCTCAATTTACTGCTTCAACACTGTGGGTGCTGCTGCCTAACTTCTGTTCTCTGAACTTGCCTCCAGGTAGGGAGTTACCTTAGAAGCCCACTCAGATAACTGGAAGGGGCTACAGACAGTATTTCCTCCCAGCCCTAGCCGACGTGGCTAGGGCTGCAAATATTTCATTACTTTATATTATTAATTATACTCCAAAGTTCCTATTTTACATATTTAAGTAATTTGACTATTATAGTTCATCTTGCTAGAATGAGAGACCTTTAGAAATTATAATTGGACAGACAGAAGCCTAATTTGCAGTTCTTAGGATCTTAAGAAGGAAAAGGAGGGTCTTTAGGTTAAAAAACAGGACTAGCAGTCAGTATCTCTATTTTTTATACCCAGCCATGCAAATGATTTTGTGACACCATCCCTCAGTTTTCTCATCTATAGGTTGAGGCTAATCTTGCTTCTTAATCTAAAGAGCACACAAGCCTTCATGATTTGTATATTAATGCTTTCAAATGCTCTGAATTCCTAATCAAAAGACTTTACAGGAATTATGCATCTATTATTAATATTAGCGGTACTTCTAACAGTAAAGCAACTTCTACATACGTATGTGTAGAAAACATACAGAGAGTGAATATATATGTACATATAATTCTCAATTTATAAATTCTAAAGCATGGCTTCAGGACGGAAATCTCATTCATGAACCATGCTAGGGATCTCTTACCTACTCTCCATTTCTGAATTTTCCCCATACAAAGACACATTGATATTACTCTAAGCTCTAAGCACAAAGGCTGCTCTGTGGAATGGAAAGAAACCTTCTTTTTTGTGTTTGTACAGTGACGAGCATAATAGGGTTCTGATTCAGGATGCTTGCACTCTACAAAACCACACTAAATCAATGACACTAATACACATGCAGATTATCTATAAGAGATGCATGGCATACTTGAGAGTGGCAAAGTATTTTTCCCATACTTTGCATAGTATTTCATGCAAACACCATAGCCTAATATGGTTTCCTGACTCACGCAATTAACTTCAGGGTTTAGGCAAGAACAGCAAAAGTGAGCAGAACTTACAAAACATGCGCAAAGGATGAGAGCCTTCCACTGAGAAATTCTGCCAAATTCTAATCTCAGTTGCAAAACCAGAATCAACTTGATGTTCACACGGTTTTGATAAAGATAAGAATCAATAGTCTTCTTTACAATACAAATATCTACTTTAAAGCTCCAAAATCTATGAGCAGAAGACAAACCAAAAGTCTGAGCCTGAAGACAGAAATGTATTTTCATGTCCCAGTGATTTTTAAACTCAAAACCCTGGATACTTTTAACAGACATGGAAAAGAAACCTATTTGGCTTTACACAGCAACTGCACAAGGAAACTACCAAAAGAATAATGTTGCATGTTCTGTTTTCATTTCATTTCATTTAGCCTTCCAGTTCTATTTCAGTTTTGTTCCATTTAGCCTATTCATTTTTTTATTTTTTTTTTAAATAATCATCATGTTTTGGTGATTCACATTTCACACTAGCACAGGAACAAGTCATGTAAATACAACACAACAAAATGACTTAGTTTGTTAATAGACATGCCAAAAGGGTAAGAACATCCTTCCCTCCACCCTTACCAACCATCACCTTCCCACACATCTCATTCCTATCCAAAAAAGCCTCTGCCCCAGTGAGGCCACTGCATCAAAATTTAGGAAGAAAACCCTATAAATAGAAACTTCACTAAACCTTTGGAGAAAATGTTTTCAGTCTTGTTTTACAAAGTGAATGTAACAAGGCTGCTAAGGGAATTTATCTGAAAACAGAAGACTTCTCTACAGTCAAATACAGTATGGACAGAACTATAGCAAACCAGTGTTCCCTCCTGGCACAAAGCTCTCCTGAAGTGCCTCAACCCTAACCCAGGCAGGCCTCACCCAAAAGGCGAGAGGACACCACACTTCACGCCCTTCAATAAACATTCTCTCTCTTGAAACAAGGGATACACCAAATTTACAAAAATTGTGTACAGAGATGTACTTTTGCCTTTCGGACTGTCATTAATTTTCACTGCATCACTCATTAATGCTCACTCTCTAGGATTCCCAGCAAACCGAAGACAACACAACTTCATGCAGCCTAGTAAATGGACATGCCAAACTACATAGAATGAACACGAATGTGTGTATACATATAAGTACACATAACCATCTTGAGATGATTTTACACTCAAGGTTTTAACTGGCAAGAAAAAGTTTGGTGAAATCTCTTCATGTAATTATGGTAAAAAAAAAAAGAAATAACAAAATCAAAAATTGTTCAGAACCACTAACATTTTCCTTATGGTATCTACTGAGCTGGCAATGGCAAGTAACTCCAGCTCACTGTCAGGTACTTTATCTTTCCCCATGCCCAACCTGCAAGATGAATGAATGAAACATAGGGCGTTTTTTCGCTCCCGCATTCTTAAAAAGTCAAGCCCAGCACCAAAGAAACCAAGAGGATGACAAACCCTATGGGCTGCTCTTTACATAAACTACATACCTAGGTCTTCTTTCTCTAGAGCTACAAAGGTTCTTGAAGAACGTTAGATGTAGAAGATGGTCTTAACTATGCAAGAACAGCGCATACCCACACACACACACAGAGTTCCTCACCACTAGAAGGAACTCTAATTATTCAGACAAGAAAATTAAATTTCTATTAATTCTGCTGATATTTTTGCCCCCTTAAAATTAGTAAGACAGAAACAAATACAAAGTAATATGACTATAATACAACCACACAGAAAAATTAGCACTAAGGTAACAGTTTGTGACATGTTTCGATCAAATAGCATGCAGACAACCATATCCTGGGGAAAAAAAAAAACAAAACAACAAAACACAATCTACATGAACTTGAGAAAACACAAAAATGGTAAAACAAAACAAAATGTGATTTATTATAAATCTCAAAGAGCACTTGCCAATATGAATTTCCATACTTGGTCTTTAAAAAAAAAAAAAAAAAGTATAAAAAGGAAAATCTGGAATACTAAAGATAAATTTTAAATATAGCAAATATAATTCCAATTTGAGAATTTAGAAATGTTACCTGATTAAGAATCTTACAATACTTCTAAGGGAAACAAGGTGAAACCATTTCAAACTTTCAGAATGAGCTCAAATCTTTTTCTCTTTTTCACTTCAACTCTGAGAGTTCTACAAGTCAGAAACAGTATCAGCATGTTGGAAATTTTTTTTTCTTCCTTTCTTAAACAAGGTGGCAAAAGGACAATTTGAAGAGAAGCTCCATGCTGGATCAAAAACAAGGGGTAGCAAGATACCCGCAAATTTCTTTCCAAAGAAACCACCCCCCCCACCCCCCCCACTCCCAATACAATGTGCAGCACCTCCAACACTCCTGAGCTTCGTATTAATATTTGATGATTCTAGCTACCGGAATTCAACCCGCCTTTCTCTTTTCCTTCTTCTGTTAAAAAAAAAGGAAGTAAATTTTCCACCTACCCTAAAAAAGATAGACAGTTTCTCTGAATTATCACAGTTTCCATTCCCTCCTTACATTCTTTTCAAGAACCATGGCCCCTGCAAGCAGCGCTCACCAAAATTCTTCCAAAACCTCGTCTAAATTTGCTCTCTTCCAACAACTACTGTGCGCAGAACTTCACACTGTCACAAGGACATGTGGGCTCAGGAACAATGTTTAGAGGTTTCTGGTTTTCCAGGCTGGCAAAGGCTGGGCTCGGCGCAGAGGTGACAAGTGGCATCTCTCGAGCGGAGGCCACAGCGCACAGGGCTCCTCACCGCCCCTCCCTGGGGACCGCAGGCCTAGCCCAGCCCCAGGCGAGGCACAAGCACTTGGACCAAGTCAGCCCCTCAGTAAGGTGGGGAGAGATGGGACGTGTGGCAGACTGCAGGCCAGCATTGTAACCCTCAGCGAAGGCGTGGGTGAAAACTTTACGGCCACTGACGGCAGCGGGGTCTCGCCAGGGGGTCTGCAGGAGGAGACGTAAAAGGTACAAAAGCCATAAATCTCGGTTGCTCGCCCTCTGGCCAAAGCCAAAAACTCAAGAGAAAAACACATCCCGCTTCAAAAGTTCAAGAAAGTAAGTTCTGGTTTAGGTAATACAGTAACATGGCGAGGATTTGCTTTACTTGCAGCATAGTTTTTAACATAGTCAAATACAACATGATGTTACTTTTTGTAGGAAATACAGGAGACTTCATACACTTTCTAAGTGAGATAAAAATGCAGCGATGCTTTGAAGAAGAGAAGTGCTTTGTTTCTAAGGATGCTACTTGTCAAACAAACTCCTTGCCATCAGCGGAGACATACTAGAGCTATTGATTAATTGCTGTGAACGCTTCTTTCCTTTTGACTACAGTAGAATTCTCAGGCATTGAATATTTCCAGTGTATGCAGGTACATGACAACATGTTTTTCCCCTTCCACTTTTGAGTTAATTACGCTATAACCAGGCCTGAGCAAAGAAATTTAAAAAAAAATAAAAATAATGATAAAAAAAGAAAGCCAAGAGGATGTCAGACTGACTTGTCCAAGAGTTGTGAAGGCAGAGGTATCTGACATGCAAACATACAGATATCCTACTCAGTACTAAGAGCGAGTTTAAGTATAGTATGAAAAGCACGCGAAGAAACTATAAATCTACCTTGGGAGGAGGTACTCTTTTTTCTTGTATAAATACTGTATTTTTATATATATATGTATATCTATTTTATACAGCTACAGATATATCACATTACACAGACACATATGCCTATCCTATCAGGGAGCCTCACATTTAACTAACACAATCAGACACTATATGCCTCCTAAATGATAAAGCCATAAATGCTTGTTAAAAACTCCCTGAGAAGTAGTAAATATTTTGTAAACTAGCTACATATTTAAGATCTCTGGACAGCAAGAGAAGGAAAAACAATTCCTCTCCTATCTAAAGGTACCAATCAAACACACTATGCACATAAACATCGCAAGATGCTTGGTGGGAGAGTGTGTGTATGTGTTTGTGTGTGTTTTAATTAACTCCTTGAATGCATATGATGAGCCAGCCACCCAGAATTAGTAATGCCAAACTCCCGATTTGATTCAAATGCAATGAATACAACAGTTGAATTGTGCAGGCTGGTGTGTCACTCATCAGCTCTCTCATTTGGGCTTTTGCCTTCCAAGTCTAGTTCACAATTTCAGCAACTGGTAAATTATTGAGATGTTCATTAAAAACTATAATCTGTAACAGTCAACTTCTTCCTCACTAAGCATAAGCACAACAAATTAAATTAGTGCATGCAGGACATTAATGAGTAGTCTGCAAATGCATTAATTCCTTCAGCCTTATCTCAGAGAAATAAAATCATGTTAATTTTCATCACTGCGAAAAACCAGCATCTGAAACTTTTTACTGGCACTGTATTTAGCTTTCAGATCCCAGACCCCTAGAACCACAAACTTAAGCAAGAAAGTCCTTTTTTGAAAACACCTCAATGGAAGGTAAAAGCTATTCACAGCCCAATATTAAAGAAATCTTATTGTTTTCTTTAAAATGAGGGAATAATGACTCTTACTTCTACAGGTAGATTTTAGGAGAGTGGGACATCATTCTGAGCAAGCTGGTTAATAGAAAGGTATTATTCTTTCTCCAAAATTCTCAGCAAACGCAGCAGCAGAAGAAAGCTTTTCGGGTAACTTTAGCTAAGAAAAGCACTTAGGAATACGCAAAGTTTCCTTTTAGGAAAATGATTTCTCCATTTGACAGTGTTGGTACAACCCCAAAATAAATTCAGTGGGAGTCTGAAATGACTCGTGCAGTGCAGCAGTGAAGCAGCTAAGTATATTTTTTTCCTCCCAGCAGAGGTTTGCTTTACATCCTTGAGCCCTTCCTTTCTACAAGCTATTCACGAGCACGGAGAACGTTTCAAGTGCACACAACTGGTGACTGTAAATGCTAAACTTGTTCTCCTGTCCCCATCCCCATCGCTCCCATCCATGCCTTTTGTCTTTTCCAGCTCTTCCTTCTTTCATACGGAAGCATTAACCCATCCTTCGTTCTTCCACAAACACCACGTAGCTCTTTGCCTTGAATTGGCATGTTAAAAATAATAACAAAAAAAAATAAGACTAAAACGAAAAAGAAAAGAAGAAAGAATGAAAAAGGGGAAGAGAAAGGATGTCACTCTGGAAGCCTAGCATAGCCTCTCTCTCAGTCTACAGAGAAATGTAAATATACAGTAATTAATTTGGGTTTAAGAACATTCCATACACTAGGGACATTGTTAAGCAGTCACTTTATCTATTTTTCATTAATCAGATTTTATTAAGACATTAAAACTTTATGTTGGGCATTTCTGAGATTTTATCATTCTGTAAATCTCATAGCTATCTATGATGGTTCTGGCCACATTGTCCCTATCTTTTCCTTAATGAAGTAAATTTCCTTTCTATTGTGGACATACTTGTTACATTTAAGTATAATAACCCATCTTTAAAAAAAAAGAAAGAAAAAAGAAAACACAGACAACAAAGGAGTTATTCTTTTCAAGATCTTTAAAGCCAATTCAAGTGCCACAGGTACATCACAAAGTACATCCCAGAAGTTATCTTTTTGCTGTGTAACAAATGGAGCAGATTCCAGTTATAATTTCTTCCTACCACATTTCTGCAAGCATCATCCCCCTCAGCATACACATTCTGATGCTCCTCTCAATCAAGCAGCTGAATCGCCACAAACAGAAATAAAGACATGCAAGTAACTTCTCAGGAAAGGACGAACACCCTCACATTTTAGGTACAGTAATTAATTATACATGCTAATTCACAAAACCTACTGCAATTTACTAGTGATGCTGAATGAATTAATGAATGTTTATTTGTCTGACACTGAAGATCATTTTCATTCCAAGTGTGTATCGTAAATGCCCCCAGTAATGGCTACAGACACAGAAGAGAAGTACCCTCAATTCAGATCCCTTCAGCTGGGGTGACTGAAAGTTTCCGAACTGTTTGCAGTTTACCAGGATACACTGAAACATCATGGGAGAAACGACAGGGAAAGAAGAACCTCCTGAGATACATACACACGCTCTGAGATCTGAACTGCAAACAACTTTCCCTGATAAATCTTCACCTCCTCGTAATTTGCTATTCAAGTTTAAAAAGGAATAGTAGGAGACGGATAGCAATAACAAAACTGAAGTCGGTCACGCAGACACGATATGCTGGACACCAGCAACTGCAGAAATGTGCTCCAAGAACTGTGTTTACTGAGAACCTGAGAAAATAACTTTCCATAAATGTCTAAAAACCAATCATCTATGCATCATGCATATATATGCACATATGAACTCTGCAAGCGTGTGTCTGCGGGTATGGGCATCACTGTGTGAGAGAAAGCATGCCCTCACGGCTGTTTTCTGATAAACACACATATATTACATGGACAGTATCTACACTCTGTATGTGTGTGTAACTATGGTCAAACACACACAATGTAAACAAATGGTAATGATTAACAGAGATATTGGGCTGTATTACGAATTTCGACTGCAGAGAAAAAATTGCTTAAAAAAAAGAAATTGTATGTCCCAAGGTTTGTTTTTACTGCTTCCCATTTCTACTGCTTCCTATTATCTGCACAGCAAAAGGAGAGCAGCATATTGATTATTTAACTAGAATGTTTACAAGTGGAAAGCTGGGATCTCTGAAAATGAAATGTACGTGGGGGGGGGGGGGAAGAGTAGAGAAGCTCATTCTATTTCTAAGGAAGATGTTTTGTCCAAAATTATTTGTCTATATAACAGATTTATATAAATACGTGTTTATAATGCAGAGCAACTTCAGACTGAAAAGGAAGTCCCCCAACAGGGAAAATGAAAGGACTTCATTCGGCTTCAGAGAGTTTACAAGTATTCTGTTCATAACAAAGTTCAAAGAATAATCGAAATTGCTTGCTTACCAATTTATATGTATAATCTTAGTGAAGCACATGAAATACTTCAATCCATTAACTGTATGAACAAGTCAAATGGCATGACCATGATGCTGGATGAGATTTAACACCAGAAACAGTAACAGTTTCCTCAGGTACTTGAAATAAGTTACTACAATGCATGTGAACAAAACCAATTTTGTTCTATTATTGTAACAATAACAAACCAAAGAAAAATGCCAAGTATTCCAAGGAAGTCTGGAAAATTAATTGTATTAAAGAGGACCTTGGAGCAGTGAAACTGTGCCAATTCCACTGTCTAGTGGGGAAGTGTTCTAGCTGCGGAACAAGGATTGAAAGTGTTAAAATACTTCTTTTCTGTGTTTCCCAGTTTTTTTATTTTTCCCCTATCTTTTGATTTAAGCATTCTTTCCTGTCCTTTCTCTACACGCGTGTTCTTCAGCCCACTTAAAATGTTTTTATCTTGCCTTCTTTTCCCTGCCTTTACTATCAAATTCAGTAGGTTTGAACGATGAACAGCTTGACTTAGCATATTTTTAACCAGCTGGTCTAGCACCTAGCTTGTATTGCATAGTCAGATACAACCAAATGTTTATACAGGAGGTAGCTCTCACGAAGATGAGAAAAACCTAAGTAACGCGCATCCTGGCTTTCTTTTATTTACCACTTAGAAATGAAAGTTTGGGTTGTTTACTGCACCCGCACAAGGGACTATTAATAACCCTTAAAAGCTAAGCTGGAGGGAAGGGATGCCAGATCAGCAATGGATGCATGTACAAACGCCTGGGAAAATGCTCCAAAACCTCTCAGGAGCGCCAGATCATCTAAAACAAGGACTAAACTCTCGGAGGTCACAAGCCATCACCAGTGACAGCAAAAAACTTGATTCCAGGCACAGAACGCTCCTACTTCGGGCAGGGGAAGACAGGCGTATCTACGTCACACCCAAACCCCGTTCGTCATACCCCAACCCTGCTCTTGACACTTCGCGAGAGAGGTGACGGCCAAAACTTGCAGTCAAGAGTTTCGCTTTATTCTCCCTTTTTTGTTGTCGGTTTGTTTGTTTGGGGTTTTTTCCTTTCCCCCGCTCAGGCAGAAGGATGTTCTCCTGACAGAGGGCCGGGATGTTAACTTGCCTAAAAATAATCGCTCCTGCTAGATCAACAAAAGGTCATGTGCTCGGCGGAGCGCCTTCCCAAGTTTGACGGGAGGGCGAGGTTGGAAGTTGAACCCCCCGCCTCGCCTCGCCTCGCCTCGCCCGCCACCGGGCATCCCCAGCCGCTCGGGGACTCCCCGGACAGGGGCGGGGAGAAGCTGCCCGGTAGGGCACCTTACTCGCTCGGGCCGGTGCGGTGTGGAGCGGTGCGGGCTGGAGGAGGGGACGGCAGCCTCCGAGGCGGCGGAACAAAGCTGCGCACCGCCGGGCCGCCCGGGTGAGGGGCGCCCGCCGCGGGCACGGGGCTCCCCCGCCCCGCCCCCACCGCCGCCCGGCTGACACGCCGTTTGAATAGCCAAGGTAACGTTTGCGGAGCCACACACGCACACACGGGACCGACGGAGGGGGGAAGCATCTCCCCGGCCTGCCGCCGAGCGCCGGAGTTGCGCGCCCGTCCCCGCGCGTCCGTGCGAGCTCGCACCGCGAGCAGCCGATCCGGGCACACGCGCGCAAACACGCGTGCTCCTATCAATAAATTAAATAATAAAAAATACAACAACAAACAAACCACAAAACAGAACAAAAAAAAAGGGGGGGGTGGGATGACACCCCCCCCCATCTCCCCCCCCCCCCCCAAGGCGAAAGGCAACGGCCCCCCCCCGCCCGAAAAACTCGACTCACCTTTCAAACTCCTGAGGTAAATCAGGGTCAGTTAGCATGCTGGAAAAGCACAATTTCCCTTTGTCACAGCAGCCACCTATGGTCGCCTCCAACTGAACCTGTCAAGTGAGTCCAAACCTTCTAAACCGATTGATTTTCTCTCTCTCTCTCTCGCTCGCTCTCCCTCCCTCCCTCTCTCTCCCTCCCTTTCCCTCCCTCCCTCCCTCCCGGCTCGCTCGCTCGCTCGGAGCTAGGACTCCTTGACCAGTCTCTTAAAGGGGCAGCGCGCCTCGCAGCAGGCAGCTCGCGCAGCTCCCCCCACGGAGGCTGCGAGGCACCGGGCAGCCTCGGGGTGCCCGTCCGCTCCCTCTCAGTTCCGCTCCCCCGCTGCCGCCGCCGAACGCGAAAAGTCAACTCGTCCAATGTCCTAAAACCCGGGGGTGTGCGGGGTGTGTGAATGGATAGCGGGGAGTCAAAAAAAAAAAGCCCGACAATCCACCTAAACCAGCAGAGCAAATCTCCTGCGCTGGGGAAGATCAGCGGAGAAAGAAGATAAAACAAGAGCAGACTGATTAAATTGAAACAGTTATCAACTCTCTCGGAGTTGAAATAGGGGAGAAAAGATTAGGCACATAAAAATGTTACCAAAGGCATTTGTGCTCCGAAGAATTTTCATTCCTTGCTCTCTTTCCCCCCTCCCTCTGCGCTCTCTCGCTTTCTCTCTCCCTCTTTCTCTCTCTTTGGGGAGGGGAAAAAAAAAAAGAAACAGCACCACCACCAACCACCCCGCACAACAATCAGGCATTGTTCGGAGGGAAGAAAAGCAACTTTGACAGATTGAAATATAGCAGAGGCCCCTTCAAGGAAACCTGTAAACAACTTGTCACTCACTCTGTCGGTCTCACTGTTAGCTCTTGCTTTCCACAAAGTGCTGCGAACCGTCCTGGCAACAAACCCAAAGTTTCCTCAGCTCCCAACTCCATCAAACAGCCCTGTTGTGTGCAAGGGAAAAGGTAGCCGCATGCCAGAAGAGCGGGCGCGCACACACGCGAAACAACAACAAAAATAAACTTTCCTTTAGTCTGCTGGGGCTTATTTTCTCTTTATAACCCCCCTCTTTTTTTGCCTTCCCCCCCCCTTTCCCCGGCCGCAACCGGAGTCCCTCCGCTGTGGCTATTTGTGATGCCCCCTGCCCGGGCAGCCCCGGGTAACGAGCCCCTGGGCTGGCTGGCGTCGCGCAGCCTCCGCGGCACTGCCAATTATCCAGACACCAACCGGGCAGGCGGGCAGGTAACGGGCCTTTGACACGCGGGGAAGAAGTGGCAGCAGCAGCAGCCGCCGCGGTGGGGACAGCCCCGCATCCCGGACCGGGGACAGCCGCTCCGCCGCGGCAGGGAGGGCAGGGGAGGGAAGAACTGCACCGCCCGGGCCGAGCAGAGCGGGGGGGGGGGCAGCGGCTGGGAGAACGCCGCGGCAAACTCCCGTCCGAACCCCCGGGACGAGCGGCGGGCTGCTGTGGAAGCGGAGCGCACGATGCCTCAGCAGCAGTCTGCCGGCCCGTGTGCAGTCCGGCACGGAGCTCGCAGGGAGCAGTGGGGCGGGGGGGGGGGCGCGAAGAGAATAGATTAAAAAAACTGTCTCCCTGTTCTTTAGCACACACACCCACACATACCCACTTATCTGTACTCCATTCTTTCGAGTTTCCCAGCCCTAATTCCTTTCTCTACTGTTTTTTATTTTTCCTTTTTTTTTTTTTCCTCCTTTAATTTGCAGCTGGACAACATTAAGGGCCTTTAAAAACCACGAGGTTTTGACCCCACAACAGTTTCATTAGGTCCGCTACCCCCTCTCTTCTCTTATACCTCCCTCCCAGTGACACAGAGAAAGCAAGTTTACTTTCTGAAACATATATACGCATTCATGCAGAGCGGCCAGGAGATGCTCAACATTTTCATGCCCGCTGGCTTAAAAAAATTCCAATAGAAAAACTTATTATTTTTATTAATATCCAACGGCTACACTGTTTAGTTCACTCCTTTTCCCACTCAATGCATATGTTACAAACCAGAAGGCTTATACAGGGGCCAGTCAGTCCAGGCTTGGCATAAATGCATCATTGGCTACAAGTCTGGGATGATCATTTTAATCACGAGTAGCAAACCCACTTGCAATTTACGTGCATCACCCCCCAAGAGCATTAGACCATTCACGAAGCAAAATGCCGAAGCTAAGTTTGTAAAGGCGCCGTCACCGCAGTTCATAAAAGAGGATCAGCGAAGGCTGCCTCCAGCCTGCCTTACACCACCACGGCACTCCAAGCCAAGTCGCATGCAATCTGTCAACTTCTGGCATGAGGTAGATCTAATGGCTCCTCACTGTGGGGCATGGTAAACCAACTTCCTCCAGTAGCCCCTAGCAAATAATATTTTCGACAGAGATCCATTCATAGGAGCCTGACAAACCTAGTTAATATGTACAAGGATTTTTCATTTGTTATTTAGTAGCTAGCCCTTTTAGGACAGCTATGAAGTAGACATTGAAAAGGCAGCAGATGATTAAAAAGAACAATTCCAAATACTTTCTCTTTCATCTGAGGGTTTCAAACCATGTTAAGTCTCACATTACTCCTCTGCAGGTAATAAATATAATTAGGGCTGATTCCAAAACTTTATTTGTATTGAAAAGTATCTCACTCTGCAGGGGCTCCATTCAAATCAGCAAATCTCTGTGTGGAGTAGGAGGCTACTTAGTAGGAGAATTTGGCCTCAAATGAGGAAACTGAGATGCAAGCAGGCTTAATAGCTTGCCCAAGTTGACACAGTTAGCCAACTCCAGCAAAAGGATGAGAAACAAAGATCCCATGTGCCTCAAGAGTCGCCAACAGTCCTTATGCTGTTGAAAGACTGATATTACAGCTTTTTTTCCACACAGCGGCGTGATTTTTACATCTACTTTTTGATTAAAACATACTACATTGCTGTATTCACATTTGTAAGGCCCCTTTTCTTGGTCTTTCATCTTCCCCTTGATGCACCATTATCCATCCATAAATGCTCTTCCTTCCCTGCCACTTCTTGCTTTGCTTTCCCTGTTTCCTCACACTTGGCCTTGGGAGAAGTTTGCAGAGAGAAGCCTCTCAGAACCCCCAACTGGGGAAAAATTGAGACCACTATTTAGTAAAAAATATTCCCACAATTAGTTTCATCAAAATGGGACTACCATACTTTAATTGCACGTTAGCTCCAATTAGCTCTCTAACCTCATATCCTTTCTTCAACTCAGCTCCACTTCACAACTGCCCTTCTTCTACCAGGTCCCTTCCTCATCTGTTCACATGTATTTACTCCTTCCTGTATCATTCCCTGTTTGAACTTTTTCAGGGCAATGATCATGTACTCCTCCAAGCTGGTATTATGACTGCCATTATGAGGCTTGGTGGTTGCTGGCTTTCAGCTAATATGGTTATAAACCAGAGCAGTCACCACAGGCGTCAGGAATTATGGCAGAGGACATTGGCTAAACTACGAAGAAATACAATGAACCATAATAAAGGGGGGAAATGTCCAGGGGAGGAAACAAAGATAGCTGAGCAAGAGGGAGAGCTGAGAAGGGGAGAGGAAATGGAAGAAAGGAAGGAAGTAGAAATCAATCCCCTAAATGCTTCTGACATGAACCCTTCTTTTCCCTTAGCCTAGTTTACATTTACTCTTACCCCCAAGTGTTTTGTGCTCAGGTACCTACCCCTTCTTCTTAGTTTCCTTCATTTTACTTTTTCTACAACTACCAATCTCTCTTTCCCACCTGAGCAGAGGGAAACAAAGTGGGGTCCAAAAAGGAGAGAAAAAAAGTTACTGTTGCTATTGTATTAATATTGTGTTAATGTATCATTGGATTGTTATTGGATTATTAACAGTATGTGGTACAGATTTATTGATAAAATTATATTCTCATAGGAAGTTCAACTGCGATCACAAAAGGGAGAAAAAGCAACTTAAATGGTTTGAGGGAATCTTTGAAACCCTTCTACAAATCATTTTATATTAACTGTAAAGCTTGCTTTTTAGAAATTGTCAGGGCGTATCACAAGGGCTGCTATCATATCAGAAAGTGGAAAAACTGAGGAATTGGGATAAATAACCACTGACTGAGAAAAAAGAAAATGTATGTAATAATATGCAGCTGTCCAGGTTTTAATATATGAAGCTTTATCTTGTCCTGAAACTTCTGACTAGCAATAGCAAGCCCTGATGCCCCTTTTTACTGAGCTAATTACAAAATCCACTTGCAACCTGAGAGATCCACATTGCAATTCTCTCAATTATCTTCTCAAACTGAAAGTTCAGGATATAAGTTCAGATATCTTCAACTGATGAGAAAAATGAAATACACACACAGCCACCCTCCAGCAGATCAGTGAACCTGCATTTCTTTTGCCTTTCTTCCTTTCAGGGGTACCCAGAAGAAGTCCAGGTAAAAGAGGACAATTTGGGTTGAAATGAACAAAAAAGCTCTGATTTTCATTTGGGTGCAGGGAAACAACTCAAATCATAAACTCCTGTCTGATTTTTTGTGCTTAACTGATTTTTTTTTTGTTGCTATTGTGGTTCTCCAGTTCAAGAGGTGAACCAAAAAATCAATTATCCACCCAGCTCAAGTTAGAAATACCATAACTGTGGAACATCACATAGACGGAATCCACAGGTCTTTATACAAGCATATTGGCAGAAGGAAAATCTTAAACAAAACATGAACTGTTTGTGTTTTTTTTAATTATCAAATGATAGCACTTCAGCCTGGTGCCTTTGGCAAATACTGCAATACAGTAAGTAAAGGAAGTGCTGGAAAAAAATAAGAGCTTTTTGGGTTTTGTTGTTTCCACTTTAGGTTTTAATAATAGAGACCTACAAAGTCCAAGGAAATGTAAGATATTCCACAGAATGATTTACTGGAAAATTCTCACAGAAAATATGCAAAACTCTGAAGATCCCACATGGATTTTCTTTTTCAGGCACACATTCAAAACAACTGCAGCATTAAGAACGAATCCGTCAGATTTCTAATAAAGGGTGTGTGGAACAGGTTACGAGTGAGCAGAGGGAGAACAGACTGGGATTGATGCATTTACTATGAAGAATATCTCACAAATAATGAGTGCTTACTTCAGAGTATGGAAATGTTTAGCTACAATGCAGTTTGGATCATATGCTTAGGAACAGATTTTTCCTTTCAGTGTGTATGCCTAGCTGCCATTTCCATTAATGAGAATTAAGTACATGTGTCAAGAGGAGAAGTTAACTCTTAGAAATATAACTAATCTATGCTTTTTTTTTTAAAGAATGTAAATGCCACATCAGGCATGTTCGGTGTTGGCAAAACTGAGTGCTGAATATAGTATAGCAAAATCTGAGAAGGAGAAGGCGGTCTGGAGGACTGAAAATTCTGTGCTATTTAGAGTTTTTCAATTTACTGAATTTCTTCAAGGAAAAGTAAAACCATCTCATTTGCAAGTGGGAAGCCCTCATTTATCAACTATTTACTTGCAATTTCAGCAGGGGCCTAACATCTGCAACCCTCCCTGTAAAAGAGAACTGACACTACCCTTAAGAAGAAATCTGAACCTTCATCTAAAATTTGAATTCCGACTTGCCTCAGGGTCACTAAATATTACAATAAAGTTCCTAATAATTTTTTTTAACAGAAGTCGGCATCTTTTTGTTCTGCATCAGCCAGGGGAAAGGAACCTCAAAATTAATGCAGATGTAAACTACAGTATTTCAAAAACACCCCAAAATAGTATATACAAACACATTAAAAATTATGTTGAATATGTATCTTAGCAAAACCTAACTTCTAATTGTGGAAATGAGAAAAATTAGAGAGAGGGTGCATTCCTGATTTTGTGTCATGTATCTATCCCCCCTCTCCAGTTCCTTTATTTTGGGCACAGCTTGTTTTATTATTTCTCTTTACTGTCACTACAGGATCTCTTTACTGTTTGTCTTAGTAGCCTTGGTCTGCACAGAAGAAGCTTGGATAAATTTTAAATAAAAACAGGAGAGTTTCAAAAAAATAGCCACAAAAATAGAGAGCATATCCATGGATAGGAAGTGTGCCTGAAATGATTTAAGAAACTAACTGGATTTCAAATTTACAGTTTCTCATTAAGGTTCTGAACATAAAATGTTACTAAAATAGGAACCTGTTGCTCTCTTTTTTATTCCCCCCCCCCCCCCCCCCCATGTTCTTTTTTCAGCACAGTTATTTTGCACAGAACATATCGTCCCAGCCAAAGCCCACAGCCTCACCTTGCATGCAGTCTCCCTACTCTGCCTCCATCCTGATCGGGATGATTAATTTCTGAGTGACAGGCCTGTTTACTGTCAGTGCCCATTCGATCTTCAGCCTCTGGGATGACAATGCCAGCAGGAATGCTCCTCCTCCGTGCCATTTCCAATGACTCTTATGAGCACGTAAATGCCTGCCACGATACACCCAACAATGAAGCTAACTCATTTCATACAGATAACCGACTCCCATCAAAAGGAAATTACTCCCTTTTCCCCTGGTGTGTGTGCGCAGGAGTGGTTGGTAGAAATCAAGTCTCTTCTGAACAGGCAACCTAAATTTTACAGCCAAATATAAGTTTCTGAGCCTGAGTATACTAAAACCACAATTTCGATCTGTTTGTAAAAGTAGATAATAATTGTTGACTGTTACTTTGAGTGCACTGAATTGGAGATCTTTCTGCTTAACCCAGTGGACCCTTCTGCGTGGCTCTCAATATAATTCCTGCAGGTTTTATCACCACATTCTTGTCACTTCCTCAATAACAATTCTGTCTCTTTTCTTTTTTTTAAGTCATCCACTGAAAAGGGTTAGAGTCATCACAGTTTGTCTCTGTATTTCTAATCTGACTGCTTTTCCCACTGTAGTCTGCTCTTACTAACCTATGCACCAAAGACACTGCGTTTAAAACAAACAGATTTGTTTCCATCGATTGTCTGATGTAAAACAAGCATCATGCAATTAAAAGTGCAAGGGTGTTTTGGAGTAATCCACAGCACCTAGTCCTGCGTTTTGTGAAGGTATTCCAGCTTTCCTTTTGTGGCTTGCTCCAGTGTTTGCTATTGAAATTCTCTATGCCCACAGATACATCTACTGTCTGCTTCTCTTCACTAGAAGCAGTTGCTTTTTTAGTGTCATTATGATCACCTATTACACTTTTAGCATAGGATCAGAGCCACCTTCAGCTAACCAGATTGAGCTCTTTGGCACTGGGCATGATACAAATACATATGGTTGAATTCATAGTTCTCCATTTTATATACTCCATTGGGTCAGGGAAAATTTAGGAATATAAAATACTCCCAAATAATAATATTATCATTTTCTGTCCACTTGGTACTAGAAGAACACTGAGGAAGGCCTTTTGTAAGAAATATTCTCTATCTGAACCAGTTTATAATTAGACAAAGAACACAAGAAAAGGTAACATTCTTACATTCTGTAAATTGCTTATCTATTTTATTCCCTTTTAGTCTGTATAGTCATAAGAATGCATGTAATTGCTATCTAGTAAATGTTTCAAAAATATAGATGCTGAGGTGTATGTTTTTTTAAATTCAGAACAAATTTGGAAATATATTCCCTTTCTACCATACCATGCACAAGGTCCCTACATTACATATACAGTCTATGGTAAGATTAATACAAATCAGTGTTTATTAACTGCAATTTACTTATATTAAACTTGTTATACATGTCACTGGGAAGATCAAACTGTAAATTAAGCAATGATTCTAATGACATTAAATGCATCTCTGTATGGGAAGGAGTTACAAACCATGTTGCTATCTTATACCTTGCACACTGAAGCAGCAATCAACGAGTACACAGAGTTATGTTTCATTTATAAGTTACAAAAGCATACCATACCAATTCATTTATTTTAACGCTGCTCTGATGCAGTTTTATGAGTGATTTTCTACTTCGAGTAAGTGAAAAACTAATGCCATTTGGTTCTGCCGAAGCAAAAAGCTGAACTCCCACTTCCAACACACAAACTCCAATTCAGCCACTATTACAGAGAAATAAATACATAAGTATGGTATAAAACAGACCAATGGCTTGTTGTTATTGCTATTTCTATGGAGGCTTAACTCTTGCTTCTCATCTCTCATTACATGGGACAGCCAGAGGCTAGAAACATTGCTGGGATAGCATGCTAAAGGCCCCTGGGAATGCTTCTGCACCTTGTGTGGGGAAAAACTGAGAAAATATTGCTACAGTATTCTGTAGCATAAGTAAGGGAAAATCAGAATATTCCTAAGGACACTCTTCAAAATCCCTAATGTGTTGACTACCTTCTACTACCAATTATCATGTAAGCAAGACAGATCTTCAACAATTGCCCCTGAGGTATATTGAGAATATAAAATAATCAGGAAACTTAAAAAAAAGAAAAAACCAGCAAAGAAAAGAAAAAAGAAATAAAGAAGACCACTGGCTTGAGAGAAACATTCACTATGATTAAAATACAAAGAAGTTTCCCAGGAATATTTATCAAAGAAAATTTGTGTAATATATTTTCCTCTTCCTGGAGAAGATCCAATGCTGAGTGTCTCTTCTCTTGCCATATAACATTGTGCTGAATCCAGACTGCACATTTGCTCACCCACTTTTCCCCTTAAATAACACTTTCTATTTCTGATGTGGCTTTTGTTTTGTTTTACAAAGTTTAATTTCTCTTTCTTTGTTGATGCATTTTCCTTTTGTCGTTATTTCAGAGTTGTGTAAAAGTAATTAGTGACACGATGCCAAGGACCGAAACTCACAAGCAACCTAAATATTCTGATTCACTGAGAATGCAGTCCATAATTTACAAAGTGCCTGACCCCTGTCCAATAAATAAAATAAAACAAATTGGGCAACTTCTGCATGTTAACAGCCTGAGGCATACGGAGAAGGATGTCAAAATGCGGAAACAGTGCATGTCATCACATCAGATATCATAGATAGTCTTTTGACACTTGTTTGAGAAACAAAATCACATTCGTACGCACCTTTTTAGCATTTGACCCCATGTGATCATTCCTGTCAACCAACTCTCCTGGTATTTGCATGTAGCCACTGTCCTTTCTTGAGAGGCCTGTGGTTCAAAAGCTGGGCAAAGATGTCACCTGAGAATGTCACAGGCGAAACTTGTTTTCTAATGAATTCTAACTTGTTTTCTAATGAATTTCTAATAATGCGAGCAATAGAATGGCAGCAGGTGTCTCCACAAGTGCAAATTGAGTGGAAAATAGGAGATTTTTTTAACTGGCCTTGTCTTTTGGTTGTGGGTATTTTTTTTGTTGTTGTTGTTTATTTTTGCAATGTGCCTAAAATTTCTCAGTCCCAATACTGTCAATACAAAGTTCAAACCTGCTGTATACTGTCTGGGCAGGCCTTTGGCACAAAAGCAACCAGACAGAGCTCTGTGATTACAACCTCTGAGAAGCTCACAGTTTTTAGATTGATTTGTGGGCCATGACACACAGAGCCACTGAAAAAAAAAAAAAAAGCCTATGATGTTACTAGGTATTTGTGTTTAATTGCATGAAAAAAGATGTACATCATTTAACAAAAATTTTCTTATGATAGTTCGAAAAATCACCACAGAATTTAAGTGAGGACTCTGCCTCAAATACAGAAACCACAGCCTGGTTCAAAACATGAGACTGTTTGCCACTATGTTATGTCCTAGATGTTTCAAACAAGGTGGGCTCACACTGGACATGCCTCTATAATGAGAGGGAAGTTTACTCCCATCCCTGATCTCCTGCTTAACTCTGGCATGTACATTGCTTCACAGAATTAGTTAGGCTGGAAAAAATCTTTAACATTATCAAGTCCAACCTTTACCCCAGGACTACCAAATCCACCACTAAACCATGTCACTAACAGTCTCGTCTACATTTTCAAACACTTCCATAAAACATGAGCCTAAGTATGAAGTGGCTTAAAATATAAAATAAACCTTTTTTTTTTTTTTAAGACAGAAAAAACAGGCAAGCATACTACTGAGTTTGATACCCTCAAATACCAACCAAGATGGACCCATGATTGCACAACACCCCTCAAAGGACCACAGGTGACTGGTGCAGATCCAGGCACACCTGGTTGGAGCCACACAGGCCCAGTTGGATAGAAAGAGCCTAACATGTGCTACAGAACCTTATTTATTAGAGGTGTGGTCTGCAAAGGCAGAGTGAGAACGTGCTTTTACGTGGCTAACTCCAAAATATTGTATTTGGACACAATTCAGAGATAAACATGTGAATCTTAGTTCTCTGGTACGGAAATACTCTAGGAATCTGGACCAAATGTGAATTGCAAGCTGCATAAAAGACTGTTTCCTATTTTGTATTTGTATGTTTGCATTTTGACCGAATGACTTGTTCTGGTAATAACTGAAGAAGTAAAAAGGAGCAACCAGTCTTCCATTCCTTTATATCAGAAAGTTTTGGTTGTATTATTTATCTTTTCCCTAAGCAGTGCCTTAACATTTTCCTCATACAGAAGTCAGTCTATTCAAGATTAAAATTTGCACTGCTTTTCTTTGAATTTTTTCTGTTTCTGTCATTCTTCAGGTAGCCTAGCCCATAAAGAACTCAGTATTACAGGAAAGGGCTTGCTACTGACATACGTCACTTTAGTATTTTCAGCATTATTTCTTATTGTATTTTCAACAACTGGATCTTACCTTTGGATCATTCCACCAACTTCGATTAAGCATTCCATAAGGAAACATAGGTTATCTTCCCTTCAACTCCCAAGTGGTCAGAATTATGCTAGAACAGATCAGTGAGCATCATCACATCCATTTTTCTGCCTGACATGCAGAAAAAACACCACACTGTCAGCACCACACTTGCTTAGACAACCTGCCTGTCTTCCTGCATGGAATTCTCTGCCATTTTCTCCAGCCCTGACTTGAATGATTCTGTCTCAGATGCATATGTTTCTGTACAGCTGGTCACAGTTATTTTCAATTCATTTATATATATATATATACACGTATATATATGTTAAACACCACCTACTACACAGACTTTAGATACCCCTGTTGTAATTTTCCTACACAAATAATTGATAGTACACTTTTAGTTTTGACTTCCATCCCTCAGAGGACTATCTAATTCTTCAAAGTACTACTATTCCACAACCACTTCTCTAATAGCCCGTTGTGAAGGTCTTTTCCAAAAAAATATCTTTAAAGGCAAAAAAAAATAAATCTGATAATTGTATTTTATTATTTGTTGACAAGCTCAAGAAATTAGCATTAGACATCATTTTTCTTCACAAAGGCTATGCTGATGGATAGCTATAGTATCACAATGCTCATCTATATGTCTCCTAATTTTATTTTTTATTACTATTTCAACCAATTTATCAAGTAAGGGAAGAAAATTCATTAGACTAATTCTCAGCATTAATTCTACCGTTCAATTAAAGAGAAGCAGAAAAATTGCTATCTCCAACCTTACAGGTTAGAAGCCAATATTAAAGGAAAGACTACATATTAAGTTAGCAGCCCTATTTGAGCTCACCATCAATTTCCCGTAGCACTTTTTGATATGTCTAACTTTAGTTGCTGAGCTGTTGCTCTTCATTTGATGAGTTTAGTACCTACTTTTCCTTCACTTTTTACTCTTACACTAGCTAATCCTTAATATTGCAGAAGAATGGCTACAGGTTAGATTTCCCTCTTAAGTCTTCTGTGATAGAATATGACAAGGAAATAATTTGGTTTCTCATCAGACCTGTTATCCTCCTTACCTGTTACTGTGTTATAATACTGAGGAAAAAAGATCCTTAACTATTATTCTGTATTACGGCACTGAAGGAAAAATTACTACAAACTTGATGTGGACAGCCTTTTAGAAAATATCTGAACTTACTCCTAATTTCAGCAGACCAACCCATCCTCAAGATACCACACTTCTTTTGGATTGCATTTCTAGCTTTCTTTTTTGCATTTCTAGCTAGCAATAATTTTAATCCACACCTATTCCAATAGTACACCTCCTTTCCTAATACTGTATACTCAGTGTTGCAAAGCAAGTGTTCGAGCAACTTGGAACCAAACCCACCTCTGGACTAGGTAAGACCTCAGGGGTTGATAAAATTCCACCATTCATTGATTTACTGAGGCAGCCTATAAAATCAAAACCTGTCTTTGTCAAGGCGGTATGAAATGGCAACAGCTCTCTAAAGATAAGGGAACTATAGCTTCCTGTATCAGATACTTGGGCCATGGATTTTGTGAGATTAAGTCACCATGTAGGAGTTTTGATAGTCTCTGCACATGGCTGGACTAGCCCATAAAAAGAGAAATACAGTAATTTTTAGTAATGATCCAAAGACCTTAATTTACAAATCTGATTGCAGAGTTTTGTGTGACTACTCTGCAAAGCTGGCACTATTTCCATAGGCAGGAAAGAAAGCATGTGAAAGAAGGACGGAAAAGTTTCAACATTAACCAAAACCTGACTAGTTATTTCTTTTTTTTTTTTTTCTTTTAAAATCTATATATTTTGTATAAACCTTACTAAATATTTCCTTGTATTAGAATTTTAGCTGTGTTTTTTTTTCTGTGATTGGTAAATATGCACAGTCTCCCAGCCACTCTCTCTGATATCCATACAGGACCTGTAATGTGACCTATCATCTCTAAAATATAGGATATTCAATTACAACTTCTTAGTACTGCATTTTAAAAGGTTGTTACATACAACATCTATGTACCACAATTCAGTTATTAATATAACATAACATGAATAAACTACATGGGGAGGACAACAGAGAGCAAGCCTCTTCGAAACAATCTGTTGGACTATTCGGATTCACAGATTAACCAATAAAGGAGTAAAGGAGGCTCACCCCCACCTATGTTGGCAGTACAGAGACAACAGACCCATTATGCATGCTTAACTGAAACCCACATCATGTGGACAGTGAATCCCATGTATCATTGTTATATTAACCTGGCTGCACAGAGTCACTCTTTGCATAAAACAGGAGAACCTGTCTAGGATTTTCAGATATTCAGCATTGGTTCCTGAAGAGTCAGATGTTGCTGAGCCATTTCCGGCCATCCACAGATCTCATAGATCACTGCACAATGCAACAAGGCAGTACATTGTCACTAAAACCATAGCACATTGCCCAGTTCTTTACAGTTTGCATGTCTAGAGAAGCTTTCACGCTTACATTCATTGAGTCAGTTACAATGCAGAAGATCCCTCTAAGAAACACATGCAGGTCTCATGGCATCATTCTACACTGAAAACTGACACTGACCATTTCCATTTGCATACCAGTGAGTAAAAGTTTCCTCACATTTAGACTATGGACAATTCTTATTTCTGGTGATCTAAAATACATCTATAATATTAGAGGTAATGTCCTTAACAATGTGACCATACTCCTTGGATTTAGGCCTTTACTCACCATGTAAGTGTCATTGTTTTCTCAGTGTTTAAATAATACACAGAGCTGAATGAAACATTCAAAGAAAACATTCAGTTTATGTACTGTGATCCATTTCAAGCATCAAAAAAAATACAAACCTAATAAAAATAATGAAAAGATAAGTGTGAAGTGCCTTTACAAATATAAAGAATCTATAAAGCCGTCACTAGGTGGGTCCATAGCAATGGATTAGACTTTGAGAGATGTTACGTGCACAACATTAATGCTTAAAACAGATGCAATACAGACAAAAGGAGAGTCTGGAAACAGGAAAGCTAAGTGGGAGACATTCTTTCCTCGAGCTGCAGAGCCATCAGGCCTGGAAACCCAAGGGCTGAGGGGCTGTATTTTGCACTGACTGCCCACCCTTGTAAATGTTTTTGTTAGGAAGGGTACAATTGAAATTATAACAGAAGTTACTCATGTTATCTGATTAGCAACTCCACATGCTCACATAAAAGCGGTATTTCTTCTTTCTGTAGGAGTAAGGTTGAGGATGAAGGAAGGTATTTTTATAGACCTAAATCACTGCATCTTCAAGCCAAAGGAGGAATGTTCCTAAATTCATCCTTGAAAGTATTTCTTTGGGGCAGTGAGTGGAAAGGAAAGTGTCATTTCTTAAATTACTTTCCTCTTGAACTGCCATAAGGATAGGGTGTGGGTTCCAGGCAGAAAACCCATTATTTTTGGTCTGGTCACATTTATTCAGATCTGGACAGATTTTAGGCAAGTAGGAAACTGCCTCATTGTGGCCACCATGACAGCAAGGAAGGAATAACAGGTATTTTCTTGTTTCTGTTAAGTAGAAGCCTCTATGAGAAACAAAGATGATGGAAAATGTGGGTGGATTATTTGGTTCCAGCTGGCTTCACGTCACAGAGTAAGGAAATGCCACGATCTTTGACAGGTTCGTATTAGCAAAAATCAAGCAGAAGATTGTGTGAAAGCTTCCCATTCCATTATCAAATAATTTGGGGGAGGGAGAACAATGGGAAACTAGCAGTTTTTCTTTCTAAGCTCTCAGGAACTGTCTATTTTTATGACCCTTTTAGTGTTGAAAGCATTGTCTGAAATAAAGACTAATCTCAAAGGATGTGAAAGCAAACCTAACGTTAGACTATTCAGAAAATGTAAAGCAGGAAGAAATGAACCATTTTTATCTGGTGGAGCTGCTACATAGCAGGTCTAACTTACTGAGCAGTGATAAGTGCCAGGGCCTGGAGGGCCCCCTTGGCCACCAGTCCGTGCATCAGCAATGCTACAGTAGGGCCTGTCTCCATCTCCCCACAGCTCTGCCCTGACCAGCCATGGGTGTGCCAAGCCAGGCCCACCCATAGCCCATAGCCCCACATCCTGCCCTGGCCTCTGTCTGGCATCATGGAGGTGATGAAGCTGTGGCAGTGCCCCCAGCTGCCCTGCTCCTGTTCAGGGTGGTGAGACTGGCCCTGGCTGCCAGTCCCTGCCCTAACAGCCAGGGGGGAGCGCCCATAGCTCCTGGCCCCCAGGGAGCTGCCAGCCCCTGTTGGCACCCTGACCATAGGCCGTACATCATCGGTCACCCATAATATACCCAATAACCGAACGCCAGTAACAAAACCTGCCCAATAAACTCCAACATTTAAAGCAAATAAAAATCAAAATCACAAGCATCTTCATTACGGAGAATATAGTGGGAGCGCACCATTCACACGAGTGCATTGCTCCCAGTTAACACACATAAGTTGTCTATTTACTATACAGAATTAATTGCCTTAAACACTAGACAGAGACTGATCCATGGCAGTCAGTAAGGAAGCAGTGGGGACAGTATTTAAATAACTCCCGCTGGTGTTTGAATTCACTGCTACCGAGAAGCTGCTCCTTGCCCTCAGGTCTCACAATTCAACTGTATCTTCTACATTTGGATCTTCCCAGGCCATTGCTTTGAGGAGCAGAGAAGGGACTACCTGGTTCCTCTGAACACTGCCAGAACAAAGAAAGGAGGGCAGTGCTTATGGCTCTCTGTGCCCCACACACCTAATAAGTCAATGATAATGAATGACTGACTTTAGCTGGGAGAAGCTGAGGCCAGCTCTCCTCTACCTGAAGGCTACAAATTCATGCCCTGCTCTTCCTACAGACCTGTTCCAAGTGCCAGACACTAAAGCTGCAGCTACTGACCCGTCAAAATCAATAAGTCTCTCTAGAAGTTGCTACAAGATGCAGAAAACTTGCTTTGATATAGCATGAAATTGATATTGCATGAAATAGCATGATGATGACCCACTAGCATGGAAGTAAGGTATGCAACTGAGAAAATGGTCCTTCAGCTTCCAGATTCTCTTCTGTGGCCTCTTCCTTCATTTTAGTTTCAGTGGCAATGAGTCAAGTATTAAAATTATTTTAATACCTAATTCACTGAACTAGGAGAGAAATCTCCTCCCACAGACAAATTAGCTGCTTTTTATTCTTTCTGAACAGTTTGAACCATTTCATTAAAAGCATAAAAGATCTTGACCAATCCCAGACTCTCCTGCATTCCAGTGGTTGGGCCACTCTCCTCAGAAACACACATCTGACCCCACTCTGGCAAGATGAGAGACTAGCCCTCACAGAGCAGCACTTAATTTGTGGATCCAGAGAGATCTCTGAGGAAGATAAGTGCTATACTGTTCATTTCTACCGAGACAGCAGCACTTCTGAGTCCACTTTATTTTAAGTTAGGGATCTCATGCAATTGGGAAGTTTCGGCACAATCAGGGTAGACAGAAGCTAAGAAGAGGTTCTTGGGATCACAAGATTTCATTTAGGCACTTATGCTCTGTCACTGTTCACTTTAAACACTTGCAGATCTGAGCCTTAATGCAGCTCCAATTAAAGAGAACAAGATATTCCCTATGTAAAGAAAATTGATGTGGTTGGAATAAAATCCCCAGACAGCAAACAGGCTGGAAATACATGTAAACTCAAGAGTTTGAATCTGGTATTTAGCAACCCCTTAGAATTAGTATTTTTGTTTCTTAAAAATACATGTTTGACACAACTTTAATATCTGCTCATAGCCATTCAAAAGTTCAAGGAGTGGCAACAGTTAATTTTTGTTAAGTATCACTGTCAGTCTGCACTGGGATATGTGCAGAACTCATCACATGGTTCTTTCAGTACAGTTAAACAACCCACTCAGATAAGACAACGTAAGATAGCAGCACTATGATATGAACTAAGTACTATTGTATTATCAGGACACTTTCAAATGAACACTCTAAAGACACTTAGTAA
Source organism: Pezoporus occidentalis (assembly GCF_034315485.1). Lineage (NCBI taxonomy): Eukaryota > Metazoa > Chordata > Aves > Psittaciformes > Psittacidae > Pezoporus > Pezoporus occidentalis. Next base: position 12,223,606 of record NW_026913748.1, on the reverse strand, counting down.
TTTCTAAGCAATTTTGACTATAAAATTAACCCTTTTCTGATTTCAACATGCATCACCAAAAAATACATATCATGCAATCTCTAGATACATAAAACATAATTAAGGTAAAGATGTGCTGCCTATAACAGTTTGAACAGCTAACCCGTAAGGTTGGAATTCCCCAATTTATAAAGCCACTACTGGTCCAGTTTCTTTCAGATCTTTAAGGTCTTGTCAACTCTAAGCATCCCAACTCTGAAAAAAAGTATCTTTTTTTTTTGTGGGGCTTCTGAGAGAATTGGGTAGTTAGTTGTTTTTTTCACAGCGCTTTCAAAATACAGAGTATTGCATAAGTGCATGGAATTGCTAAAAGAACTGACAATGGAGCTGGAATTTTCCTTTGGTGAAACACTTGCCTCAACAGCCACGGCTTCTCTCATTGAGAGACTGTTTTCTTTGAATCACTGCTAGTATGTTATTAACTTCTCTAATAGATGGCATGGATTTGTGGAAACCAAGTCCAAAGTTCAGAACAGAGATAGATCTCAGCGGGGATATATTCTGCAGCTTCCTTTGGAGTCCTCTCATCAATCAAATGTTGTTAAAAAGGCAGAGATGGCGCAAGGGATGGAATACTACTTACTGGATGATGTGGAAGTGTCATGAACATTTGAGGAAAACAGTATTTGCTCATACTTTGTTGTCATTGTTTTGGATTTATGGCTGTTCTGAAGAGATGAGGCTAACAGTGTCAGCCATTGTAGCTGATACGCTGTTTGGTCTGGTATTTGGATTTTGGTCAACAGAGGATTTTGCTTTATATGCATGTCAAATATCCAAGATCTTGAGGAATGTTGTTAAACCAGAAAACCTTTTGTTGCAAATCTGATATATTTCATGTCAATAATGCTGCAAAAAAAGCCACTTATTTTGTGTTATATACTATTTGCTTCCAATTAGCCTGAAAAGAGAAGAGCAAGGAAGAAGGTGAAAAGACCAGTGCAACTCAGAACTTTTGAAGTTCTTCAGAAAGGTTCTGTTCAAACAGCAGCTCGAAGTATAGTCTGGTTCTTATTTTATCCTAAGTTGGCTTATCCATCTACCATAAGGACTTCTTTAATTCCTGTAAAACAACTGTGTGTTCAGGAGAGTGTCTATTCTGAAAATGTTTCTATTCATAAAAACGGTCTTGCTGAATTCTAGCTCTTCAGTATGTTTGCAACTCAATGTGAGATTTACTGGCTGACAGATAAAAGATGTCTTTTTCAAGCACCAGTCCTGAACACTCAGTAAGGGATCATAAAATCAATCTGGTTACCTAGTGGCTCATCCAGCAACAATAGGAACAGATAATTTGTTCACTGTCAACACATGGACAACTCCATTGCCTTCACTGCCTTCAGTGGGGTTGTACAACCTTGTGGAAGAGCCACATTCAGACTCCTGCTCCTGATGCACAAAACAAAGGAAGTTTCATACCACTGTTCTCTGAAGCTGCTGCTTGTACAGTGTGGAGCAGGGGTCGGCAACCTTCCAACGGAGATGTGCCAGATTGTAATTTTCTTTCCCAAATTAGAGTTTAAGAATGCTGGCAGGAACTTTGCAGGAGCCAACAGACGCTGCCTCTCAAAGAGGCAACACGCTGCCAATCAGCTGATTGGCAGTATCTTGCCTCTGTGTGAGGCAGGGGGCTCTGGGCTCCCAGGGAATTAGGATCTCGGTAGGAACCAGTGCCTCCCAGTGATACCTCCTGCACAGGCCTTCCTATGTGCCGTTCTAAAACTGCCCTATGGTGTTCAAGCCAGGAGTGGCCAGCTCCTAGCTTCTACCCTAAAAATCTGTCCAGAATTTGAAGCCATATCCCAGCTTGGGTACAGATTCTAGCATGGAGGCAAAGGACCAAAAGAAAATAGCATTGAAAGCTCCCTGCAGCTTGCAAAGTCATGGGGAATAATACAAACTTCCTGAGTCGTGAGAGTTTATTTGTAAGTCTGAATTTCTATCCAGGGGCATGTGGGCAATTCCAGTGCCCAAACACACACTTTAGAGAAAAATTCCCTGAAAATAATGTGCCCTTGCACTTGCTTCAGATATATATACCGCTTTCACTTTCAGGGCTCAACAAACATTTTCTATTAGTTAGAGAGTAAATACATGTAAGTGTAACACACTGGTTAGGGTAAAATAGATAACTGCAAGCAACTCTGCACGTTTTAAATTAAAATACATTAGAAAACAAACAGGATTTTTCTCAGTTTTGTGGTGAGACAGTTATCTGAGCTTAACTGGGACACAAAGACTACCAAACTCTACTTTTTCTTTCAAAAACTGTAAAAGGGGATAAGAGTCTTCCCACCTCCTCCAGTTTCGGAGTGAGTAGCTATCATGTTTTGAAGGCATACAAATCATGCTCATAACCAGAGGCACTGCCATCAGCCACAGTGAAGGGATACAAGGGTGGAACCATGCTTTCCTCAGTTCTCCACTTTGCTGAAAAATTGAGCAGTGACTGAATTGGTAGAGCTGCCACTGTACCCTCTTTGTGGCATTTCAGAATAGCACTACTTCCCATCTTCCTAATTCCTTTTCCACACAGGCTGTAGTTCACAATCTTCCTCTAAGAACAGCAGTGTCTCTAACTTCTGTGCCACTGGCAGAACTGCACTGGCTTTTGTTCAGTAAATAGTCTAATTCTGCTGAGTTGGTAGCAGCTGAGATTGTTAGTGATATATTGTTCTAGCACTAAACACACTGTCACCTGGCAGGATGATTGACTAGAGTCTGAATCTTGCCAGAATAGTGTTTTGCAGTTAGTTTGGCATTTCTTTATTAAGTTCAGGTTAGATTCACTTAAGGAATGCGCTTGCCAGCTATGCCATGTTCGACTTCATATCCATCATGATGATTAATGGTCTATTTACAAAGATATTCAGAATGAAATTCTTACCTTCTTTCCCCAGCCCAACATAAAGCACACCTATCATTGTATTCTGTTGAAGTAAGTCAAATTCCATGAGAAACATTTTCAGACATCAGCATAGGATCTTTCCATACTCTGCACAAGTCCAAAACCTTCCAAACCTGAACGTGTATTTTCAGAGATTGAAATTGTTCAAAAAATGATATATTACTAAAAAAGAAACCCTACTCTTCACTTCTTTGTTTCCTTCCCCCCCCCCCGCCCCCTTTTTTGCCTGTGTTCCTCTAATTCAGTGAGCCATCTAGAATATATGAAATTTTGATCATCTGCCTCTATACCTATGCAATTATCAGAACAGCACTATTATAATGGTAGTGCCTAGGAACCTCAGCTGCCAGTGGATGGTAGTTGCTACATAAACACAGAGAAAATCATAGTTTCTGCCCCAGGCATTTTGCAAGTTATGAAACAAGAGGCAGCAGTTAGACTGCAGCAGTATGGAAGCAATGAAATACATTTGCTCAAGATTATTATGCAGTGGTCTCACAGAGACCTATCAAGCTTTTTTAGATATTAAGACAAACTATCAGTCCAGCCACAGATTCAACAACTTTATACAGCTCATTGTCAAGCACTGCAGACTACCATTGTTTTGTGGTTTATTGCTTAGGAATGGCTCAACTATAACATTTCACCCTCTGCAGTAATGGACTTCCATCCAGGGCTGTCACTGCTACTTTGAAAGCTGAGAGTACAGACTGAAAGACACATCTGTGCTATGAAGCAGTTATGAAGTAAGGAGTTATTAATCCCTACAAGCATATAAATCACCATGCCCAAAAAGCGATACAGTTTCTCTAGTATATTTCACTCTCCCTCTGAAATAAGAATTTCTCTTGCTCAATGTCCCTTATGATATCCATAGATTTTTTTTTTTTTCCCTTAAGTACCTAGGGCCAGATTCTCAAAAACACCTGACAATGTAACTAGAAGATCGCTCTGTAGGATTCAAAACTGCTTACAGAAGTAGGGCTTAAGCACTTTTTAAAATCCCATCTGACACTTTGATGAACCTCCCAGCACCTAAATATCTTAGGCACTGACCCACCATGCTAAACAAAAAATCACTCAAAACTTCCTCCTCTTCTCATACACAGCTCAGTACTCTGTGACAATTATAAAACCTGGGTTAAATCTGGTAGCAGCCAAGTTTTCCCCTTAAGTATTTAATTAATCTTATTGCCAAAGTATTCTTCTTGAAACCTTGATAAAGAGCCACTTAGCACTCAGAATTAAAATTTATGGGAAAGAAAGCTCAAATGGGATTTGTCTCACCTAACATTATACATCTTCAGCATAGCTGTTAATATCAGAGCTAGGCTCCATTTGCAGTTAGCGGAAAGAAGTACAGTCTCACAGGACAGAATTAATTTGACCCATTCTAACAAAAGGATTTGGTGAGTTGCGTCTCAGAAGTGCCTTTATCTCTGCTTTGACCAGAAAGGAAGAACAGATGACTAACTACAGCTTTGAAGATACCTGAAGTTAGGTGAGATGGATTGCACCACTGTGTCTGAAGTTAAAACAGGATGTTGACAGTCCAGTTTTAGGAATTCCTTTTCTGTCATTAACTCCAAACATAACCATCAGCAAATCATCTAACTTCTCAATGTTTCAGTTTATGTATCTATAAAAAAGGATATTATAGTGGTATTACATTCTAGATCCACTGAAAAGTCAAGGCAAAAGTAGCTCTTGAAAGTGTGCTGAGAACCTCAGAGAGAATATATTAAATATGTGTAAACCATATTAAAGAGACTACTAAAGAATTGGGGAAACAACTGACAAGACTGGGAACAAGGAATAAAAGAGATTAAATTCCACTCACTGCACATAAATGTTGTGAATAGTCTATCTTACAAATGTTTAGCATGTTGCACATGCTCAAGAGATCTAATATTTCAAGGTGGATTTTCTCCACACCATGAGGAGAAGCAAAGAGCTTGGTTAAACTGTCATCTAGAGTTACGGAGTGCATGCATGCTAGCAGAGTTTATTGTGGCGCTAAGCCTTGCAACAGTGTAAATGAAGCTCTTATTGCAGGGTGCTAATCTTCTCAGAATTCTTATTAAAAATGGATGATTGCATGTACTCCCAAACAGCCAGGGCATCAGTTTTTTTGTTTACTAAGCCCATAATCATCGATCCCAGTGCATTTTTGCAAGCTTTTTATAAAGAAAAGGCAACACTTTTGAGGGTTAAGATGGCCATTTGCATAGATTATATTTTTTCCCTTTTTCCCACCTAAGAAAGTCTGAAGAAGAAACATGTAAGTTATTAGATAGGACAACAGAGTGAATTTTGTTTCTGGACTTGGCACTCTCCCAGTCTATGTCTTAAAGCAAATGGTTAATGCTCCAACACACAACCAGGGATGCTGTAAAGGAGGGAGGAATTGAGCACCCGAGGTGATTATAGCTGAAAACATGACTCTAATGTAGGGAAATAATTCATATTTAAATAATTGATTATTATCTACAAAGTTATCATTATAATCATGTTTATAATGAATGCATGTTTTACCAATTTGAAATAACTAAGTATTCTAATCTTAGCAAGCTTAAAGTCTGTTAATGAGATAAGAATATTTTCCTTTCTGCATATGTATTAACTGCTCTTTTTTTTTTTTTTTTTTTAGTTCAGAAAAGATGCCTGCAAATGGATTACTCTGGGATGTATTCTTGCAAATTCACCAGTGTGAGTGCAGGTAGTATTAGGAGTGAACACTGCTGGGAAAAATCTAGGTAGCTGTAGGTTTTAAATTGTGCTTGCTACTTCAAATTGATATGGCCTTTCTCTTCAGTTCAATGGCCTTCCCATTCAGTTCAGTGATGTCTTCACTTCTGTTTTCATTAGTGGCTGAGCCAAATCCCAGTCCTGCATATCTGTGGAGCATTTTCAACTCCAGGCTGCAGGATATGGAACATCCTTCTTTTAGTAGGAACTGATGGTGCTTTTACAGAAGCATATCCTTTGGGTTTCCTCATTGGCATTTATTTTTCATTCTTCCCAGGCAGAGAACAAGCTTTCATTTTGAATGGAACTGTACTATAAATATCAACACTGTAGTCACTTATAAACCTATGCTCATACTGTGTTAGGTGTTAACTTTCACCAAAATCAATGGAATTTAGGAATTTAAATCTCTTTAACGATTGGGGATTCAGTCTAATATAAGGAATTCTGAAAGTATTATACTTTGAAACCAACTGGCAAATAGAGTCACCAGAGAATATTACTACTTACTTTACAAACCAGACCTCGCACATTCTACATTTTACCTAGGGCTGTTGAATCACCGATGGCATAACAACATCATCTATACACTTATGGTGAACAGCTTGACACGTGGCAGAAAGACACCTTCCCCATGTGCAAACCTCACAGTTGCAGTCAACAGATAGATTCAAATTCAACATATTTGGCTTGGAAAGGTGGAAGAACTGACAACTGGTATTTTCCTGGATGTGTATTCAGACCCCTTCATCTGCTTTCCTAATAGCTTTTATCAGTGCATGGAATTGTTCCCCCTTCAGGTCATGATAATAAAGGGTACCAGTTTTTACCATTTCAAATCAAAAGGAGCATTGCAATATAGAGATCACCCTTTAGGTTACTACCTGTCCAATTAGATAGACTATGATGGATTTTCTGTTGTGTAATTTCAATCATATGAACGTACAGAATTTTGAAGCATTTTAAAATAACGTAAAAATACTGGTTTGCCCATTTTTGCAAGATACGCGCAACTTAAAATGCTACTGTTTTGCTGCACAGCAAAACACTGATTATCAGTAATAGATTGATCCTTCAAGAAAAGAACATGTCTTTACAATACTGCCATTGTTGAGAGACAAGTCCCCTGATAATCATAATCAGCACTTGATGTTCTAATTAACACTACTGAACATAATTTCTTCAGGAGTATGTAAACTGAAATAGCACTTTTACTTTTACTAATCACATTGCTTTGCTATTAGGATAAAATTGTGTATTTCAGCTCAAAGCAGAAATCTGGACTAAACTTGCATTTGTCAAAATACCAGGAGTTAAGCTCTGGTTGCAGGGTTACACGTCACATGTTTAATTACATGTGTGTGTGCAAGAGAAATGGAAAAGCAATGGGAAACTGGGAAGCAAAGCCATTTCCAGTATCACAGCCATTCTGCCTCTCCTCGTGTCTTTCCTATTTTATGAGCTCCTGGAAAAGGGAAGTCTGGGAACAGGCCTCCTCAAGAAGCAGTGCTGCTTCCTGAGAAGCAGTCCAGAAATACCAGAAACAAAACAGAAGCCCTGGGGTCTAATAAACAACATGCAGTCTCCATGGACTTTCATCCACTTAGAATGATTATTTTAACAGCATCCAAAAGGCTAGTGTATATACTGATATGGGCTACAGTAGCAGGGATTATGCCTTTGCCTCTACAGCGAGCATATGTAGAAGTGGTACCCTTCAGTAAAGTCTGTGTAGACAAAGAGAAGACATGCATTAGACATGTCTCAGGCTCACAGCCAATCCTTCTTCCAACTTGGTAGGGAAGTCAGCTACCCTGTGCTTTCCTTCCGTTTATAGTAATAACTTCTACCGTTTAGTTCTCACACAGCATAAAATAGTTGCTCACACAAAGAGCAGTATAATATCAGTGTCCTGCAGTCTCAGCCCAAATACAGTCTTAGTGGCTGTTAATTGGTAGCTTGTGATCCCAGCCCTTTTCCTAAATAGAATGCTCACCTTCAAATACCCTTAAAATTGTCTTTGAAAATGAGTTCACATTGCTGCCATTGTTAGTTCAGAACATCTATCCAATTCAGGCTTTTCATGTTTATTAATTAAAAGGTGACTGAAAATGACATTATCAAAGCCTACATTAAATTGCTCTCTTTGTTTTATGATGGTTAGAGGTCCCCAAATGTAATAGAAAAGGCCACATGTGTTACAATTATTATTTTTTTTTAAGCAGACACCACTTTGTCATCATATACTAGATTCAAAGCTAGAGGCCACAGTCAAACACACAAAAGAATAGCTGGCTTTTTCTCTTTCAAATTATTGATATGTAAGAGAGAGGACAGACTAATTGTTTAATCACTGGCACATCGCTTTAAATCTAATTCTCAGCACACAGAAAACACAAATGGATGGAAAGGGCACTGAGGCATTTGAGTTGATTGATGGCAGGTCAGTGGCCAATGCACAACAGTTTAGATATAAAAATAGCAAATTAAGAGCATCACATTCCAAAAGCATTATATGAAGCTGATCTCAACCACAGAGATGGTTAATACTATTAAAAGGTGGAAATACTAGCCAATGTGCTCACCCAGCTCAAGTGTGCAAAATTATATAATGGATTGCACTGGGAAAGAAAAGGTAGGAAATTGAGGATAGGGCATATTTTTGCTACTCTGTAGAGCACTCACTTTGAAGCAATATTTGCTCATTTGAATAAATATTATGTTCCAGAAGCTGACCCTTTCAATTAAAAAAAATGACAATGTTACTCATGAAAAGCGGTCCCAATGGCCTCAAAGAGTACACGCAAGCCATCCAGTTTTCAAGCTAAATTCACATACATTTTAATAGCATGGGGCAAGTCCATCTACCCAGCAGGTAACTTTCTGTATAGCTAATATTTTGTACCTACTTGACATGCACAGCACTCTACTAATCTGGCCAATCCACTTGGTCTCAATGAAAAGACAGGAAGAAAGTCGCCTTGGTTATTACACTCTCTGAGGTTTCCTAACCACTTCACATAATTAGTTCTGAGAAGTTTTAAAATGCCTTTCCTATTCCTGTGATATGCACTAGATGTTTAACTTAAATATTTCATGTTTGCAGATCACTGGAGACCGTACAGCTGAACAGATTATAAAACATTGTAAAGTTTAGAACAACACATAGCAGACTAGTAGCATGCATTCCTAGAGGTTTATGAGGACAACAAGTCCATAGTTTTCTGATCACACCCTGTGGATTTCAATGTGAGAGTAGCATGAAAGAGTAATTGTAAAGTTTTTTTAAATTTATTATTAGGCTCTGGGTTGAACATGTACTAGAGGAGAAAGTTGCTGTCAACAGCTGGAGAGTTAGCAACTGACAGAAGAAGCAACAGAGCTCTGGAAAACCTCTGGAAGTGCAGCTGGAATCGGGATCGCTTATAGAGCCACTGAAGCTAACTGTGGGAAATTTGGGGATAAACATTTTACATCTTTTTTTATGATGCAAGGTGTTACTGCTTAGGGCTACAGTCCTGGCTACTTTTTATATCCACATGAAACTAACTCTGTGGGCTGCCAGGACTTGAGCACTGTTTCAATACTCAGATCTGAGAACTCATAAGGAAGCTATAGGCTTTCAAGCATGTATGAAATGTGAGTTAAGAAGTTCATTCAAGTTAAATTTCTTGTGAATCTGTTTATGTAGATGGAATCAATTTGGCTACTTACCAAAAGTGAATCAGGATCTGCCTTTTGCCAGGCAGAAAAGATCAGGCAGTGTGCTACCTGATCAAGTGATTTATTATGACCTAAATTGTATACTTAGATGTAAATGTTCCCTTTGGATTTGCCTGCAAGGGCACAATTTGACCCTTTTTTTTTTTTTTTCCTGTTTGTTTTTTCTTTTTTTTTTTTTTTTTTTCCCTAGGAAAATGAAATCATGCCTCAGTAACACATCAAAAGAAATAGGAATTTGCAGCTGGCACCATTTAAGGATTAGTATTATCTATTGATATTTCTTTAATTAGATATTCCTCCTGTTCAAGTGATTCAATTTTTTTTTTTTTTTCAGGAAAAAGAAAAGAAACATAAATTGTGCTGGAAATTAAAAGGGGACTCAGCCTTCAGCTGCAGCTTTTGCTCTTTTCTTGACACTACCTAGCACAAATGACAGGACTGGGAGAAAACCCAGCTAAGAATACCTCTCAACCAGGAAAATGTGCCAAAGCAATATATCACTCTTTGGTTGCTAATTCTGAGTAGTGATTTCAACAGGACTATTGCATGTTTGCAACATTCAGCAAATCATATGCAGGATTGGGACTGATAATCCTGACGTTACCTGAGAAACAAAACGGGCCAAGGAATAAATCATATGGAGAGCTACCTATTTGACTGCAGTGTAAATCCATCATAAAACCAGGGCATTTCTGTAATATAGTGTGGCTGAACTTTGCTGCTGAGTGTGGTATAGCAGCTCTGTGAATGAACAGAGCATTTCAGTCTCTAGAGCTCAATTAATTAGCCTACATAAGCATTAACATTATTTCTTTGAAAGAGAGAAAGAATGGAATTATTTCACAGGCATTATTAGCTCCATATACATGTGCAATATGATAGAATATACTATATTTGTATATTTTAGTTGGAGATATCTGGCTATTAACAGGGAACATTCACAATTAAAAATACATTGTCCTCACCTAAAAAGGTCTGTCTTAACAAGTGACAATTGTTTTCATGATGCCTGGATGTTTAATAGCCTCCTAAAATTACCATAGATCAGTAACGTTATCTTCTATGATGGCTAACCATTACACTATTTGTTTATGAAAAAATGCTTCTCTTAAGAGCACCACATTTAGGCTACAAGCTGCAGCTTTATTCCCTAGATGCACTGCTTTTCTTTTCAACTGAAAGTGCAGAGAAAGTAAATACTGTCAAATCAGACAGTGTTCCAAACAGCCATCATGACAACTTCATCTTAGTATGTCAACATACCAAGTGTTTCTCCTAGATACCTCAATGGGCCAGATTCAATGACCCCAGAGCCAGAGTAACTTGCAGCACTAGGAGCAGCTCTTCCTGCTGGCTAGATAAGAATAACAACAATAAAAATGTTCCTTAGAGAAAATAAAGATGACTGAAAGAACCAGTGAAAGAGGAAGACAAACGGACATGCAGAGGGGGATGCTGGAAAGAGGCAAATGGAAATACAGAAATAAAGTTAAAAAAAAAACCACAGGATGTGTAGATAGGAAGGGAAGACAGGACAAGAATTTGAGCTATGACTGAGTTTATACTTAAAGCCCTCAAATTTGCAGTCTCCTGTTTTATTCAGACTCGTAAATACATGCAGCTTGCTCTGCCATTCTTCATTGCCAAGCAGGACTAACCATTCCCAAAGAGATCTCCTACACTACATAGAGACATTGAAGCCACCAAGACCTTTTGCTGCAGGTCTAACTCTCTTCGAGCAGTTTCCTTTCAGACCAGGCCTGTTAGGGTTTGACTTTTTTTGTCACACTATTAGATTCCTGCAGTCACTTTGTAGTAACACGCCAGCCAGTACAGGCCACACATAATATGTAGAGGAGGGAAGGGGATATGCCAGAAAAGAGTAAGGTAAAACTCCTACCTTTTTCCAGATGCACATTTAGAGATCCAGGCTAGGTGACTGCATTCATTCCTAGTAGAAAAGCCCCTAGCAGTCAACTCTTGTCAATAAAAACTACTGCAATAAATTTTTTTAAGTGCCACAGATACGGAAAAGCCTAAATGATCAGAAAGCATTTTGGGGTTTTTGTTTGTTAGATCCGAAGAGACAAGCTGCTATTTTATTGCTCTGTGTAGATGCTCCTGCTTTGATGGACAAAACGTCTAGAACAATTGGACCACAAAGTGACATAAATTCCAACAGAACAAAAATATATCCATTACCTACGGTATGTCCAGAATCAATCTCTGTGAGGGATGATTATGGTATTGACCTGGGATCTGTCAGTACATTTTCCTCTGAGAAGTCCCTAGCTCTTGTAGACAGAGCCCCTGTGGGGTTTATCTTTCATGTACACCAATATGAACTGAAAACTAAAAACTCGCCTTGTGTGTGTGCTTTTCTTAGCCAGATTGTAACAGTTAATGTCTAGTGAATTACTGGCTGGATACAAGTTGGCTAAAAATGGGCTGTGAAGAAAATTAATATATACGGTAAAAAGGATCTATATAGAATCATAGAATAGTTAGGGTTGGAAAGGACCTTAAGATCATCTAGTTCCAACACCCCTGCCATGGGCAGGGATGCCTCACACTAGACCATGTCACCCGTCATCAAGTCCTCAGTGACTGAGACACTAAGCAAGTCACTCCACAATATAAGCCTTCCCACCTTAGTGCTCAGTCTACCTGGACAAAATCCAGTCAGTATCTGAATAAATTTGGTAATCAGAATGGCAGCAGAAAAGAATCAAAAGCTGAACAGGGGATAATCAACAACAGAAAACCCGTGCTGCCGAATGCATTTTAGCTTCTAATTATTAGAAAGTCCAACCTTCATGTTCATCTGGAATTAATATAATCTTTTTTTCAGACAGTCATTTGGTCTCTGGGGAAAACAGAAAAGAGTTATTGTATCTCCTTTGACAAAGGAAGACACAGTAATTGCAAGAGGACTAACTCCACAGAATTGCCTTCAAAGATCACATCAACACCCAGACCCAAATAACCCATCCAAGCCAAAGAACTAATTCATGTACAAAAGAAGAGCTCTGCTGGAGGGAAGAAACACCTATAGAACCCAAGCCTTGTCATGTAGCCCAGTGTGATGTAGATATCACCCTCATTGTTCCCCTGGATGCTAACCAAAATAGAGTCAGGAATTTTAATACACTGCTGACTCACGATTGAAACCGACACTTAAGGTTGTCTTGGCAGACTGTTCATCGCACAGGAGCAAACCCACCATATGAGAAGCAATGTAACAAGCTGAAAACCATGGGCCAGGGCCTCCATGCAAACAGAATATCTCTATTATCCGGTGTACTCATACACCCAGGAAAACAGCCCACAACAAAGTACTCAAAAGAAATACATGTGCTGCTCCAGTCTTTAAACAGTCAGAATCCTAGCTCTCCTTGAATGTAATAAAATTCAGTGTGCTTGTGACACACGTTACTGCTAGGGTGGCTGGTACCTTGCCCCCATGAACCATTCAACAAAACCTTTCTCTGGCCGGGATCCTCAGCGCTCATATCACATAGCTTGGGAGCCAAAACAAGGAGATGCTCACAGACAGGAGATGGCAAAGTTCCCCCAGGAATCCCAGTGCTCTACCCCATGTCAGTACAGGGTTGAGCATGTGTCATAATCCCAAAGACACGTGGTAATGCTAGTTTTAGGCTGCTTTCAGACCTCGAGTCAGCATGCACTTGCGGTTGATCTCATGACACAGTTCAGGCTTGGAAGCCGCACTTCAATTTTTCAAGAATCAGGTTAGCCAGCCTTATTCTGTGAAGGAGTACAGCATTTGAGGGACACCAAGTTCTTTTGTATTTGCATTTTTAAAACACTTCAAGTCTTTTACAAAAGGTTTTTAATTTAAAACACTTGCCATAGAGACTAGAACTAGTTCAGAATCAGCATAAACGTGTTTAACTGCCTTAAACCCTTATACATGGACAAAGAGTTTTTACCTGGCATTCTACAGACATCTCAAATTTTAGCATTGTAACAGCTTAAAGGATAGGAAATGGATTGCACAGTGTCTGATGCATTCAAAAGGGTTTTTTTTTTAAGCCATTTACAGTATATCTGCAGGAGTCTACTTTCAAACTGGGACTACCACTACATCAAATTGGAATAAATACATATTTTGCATGCTTATAAACACACAGACACAAAGTCCAAATACACACACTGTGTACTTCTCTGCAAGAACTCAAAAAATGTTTCAAGCATCAGTTGATTAACCAAAGAAAATTACAGAAATGGACACAAATGTTCCTGTTTCCCTCTATATTGGAGTAAAGCAAGGTAAAACACCAACAGTGAGTGAATCCCTGGGTCCCAGACTGTCAGGAATACTGAGTGCCAGTCCTCAGCAAAAGCTCACTGTGGCTTTGCTATAGGGCTTACTTCTGCTCCAGCACTCTAGCTGAAGATCCCACAAAGCACTTACTCATACTTAGTCATGTAAGTACTCTGGACCTTGTAAGATAAAGCCTCAATGAAATATTTAAGAGGCATGCATACAAAACCAAAGGTAACTGACATCAGAAATAACCAGTTTGTCTACTGGATTACTTTAAAAGAAAGGGTATCTTCATAATGATAAAAAGAGAAAAATCTACTTGAAAAATCAGGTAAATCATTAGAAAGGAAACAGTCTGATGTTTGTGTATTTAAATCTGATATAAGCATGTCCTCAAAACCTGAAATTTTGTGCTACTAACATCATTGCAGAGGACAATTACATGAAAACTTGGGCTGTGGTGGGAAGTGCTGAGGTAACTTCAGCTACAGCAACACAAAGGTTGCTCCTGTTTACCAAGTCCAATATAGATCTCATCAAGCTACTGTTAATTTCAAGAGTGTTTTATCACAGCTGGGAAGAATTCATACCATAGAAACCTTGGCTTTACAAAAATAGTGGGTTTTGAAGTATGCTAATTATTTTATAAGTATACAATTACTGAATATACTTTAAAAGTAAACAGAAACAAGTGGATTGAGGCTGTGGCATAAAATGGAGGTGGAAGACCTTTCAGCAGAAGCATGCAAACATTTTCAGCACAGCTTTCGATGGATTAATACAGTATGTTTCCTCTTCTTCCCCCTCCCCACTGCTACAGTTGCATCAAAATTTAATGAGCAAGAAAATGTAAGGAAAAATAACTATGGAATCATGTAGACAAAAAGATATAGTGGCCATAAAAAATCCTGAAATTGTCATTATTACTATTTATGTTACATTAGCACTCAAAATATAACACACACTTTACAAACACAGAGATATAATCTCCCTCCTAAAAAAAACCCCAACTTTCTAAAGTCAGTGAGAATGAGGACATGTACTTCCTTGCAACATATAACTTCCTTGGGTGGGTTTCTACTCAACACCTATGGTTTTATTCACTGTAGCTGGTACAGTGCTGTGCTTTGGATTTAGGATGAGAATAATGCTGATAACACACCGATGTTTTAACTGTTGCTGAGTGATGCTTACCGTAAGACAAGGGTTTTTCAGCTTCTCCAGCAATGAGGCTGGAGGGGTACAAGAAGCTGGGATGGAACACAGCTGGGACAGCTGACCCCAACTGGCCAAAGCGATATTCTATACCTTACAATGTCATGCTCAGCACATAAACTGGGGGGAAAGCTGACTGGAGGGGCCGCTGCTCAGGAGCAGGCTGGGTATCAGAAAGTTGGTGGTGAGCAACTGTTTTTCATTTGCATCACTCGTTTTTCTTGGGGTTTAATTTGCTTTTTGCTATTTTCATTACAATTGATAATAACAATATAATTATTTTTATTTTATTTTATTTTATTTCCATTATTAAACTGCTCTTTTACCCTTCCAATTCTCTCCCCTACCCCACTGAGGAGGGGAGTGAGTAAGCAGCTGTGTGGTGTTTAGTTGCTGACTGGGGTTAAACCAAATATGACAAATTCCCTTCTCTTCAGCAGCACCTGAAGGAAACTGGAATCAGAGCCACTGCTCAGACACTATGATCTTCAATGTCCAAATAAAAGCCAACATAGAAATTATCCAAGCTACACTACAGGGCATGTTTTCAGCATTTTGGGGGTGTGGGAGGTGATGCTTGGAGGTTTAGCTGCAAAACTCCTATTATTAATAGAAATTGCACAACTAGATCCCCATATTCTATATAGCAAAAATAATGCCTTACATTTCTCTCCGGTACCACTCCTGATCTGTGCTGACAGCTCTCTCATCATGAATAACATTATGTCAGGCTGCCCAATGATTCCTGAAACTGTCAACAATGTTTAAAGTCAAGTTCTCCAAACTTTTTAAAACTTAATCATCTTCACTCTGGAAGCATAAAAGTTGAATGCAATAGAAAATGTGCAGGTTCATAGCAAGTTTTATTGACTTGCTGGCCAAAGACCTCATCTAGTTGCTGAAACATTTGCATACTACAAAGCACTGTATACAGGAAGACTGTCCTTAAAGGCCAGAATATACATGAGATGGCAGAAAGAGTTGAGAAAATATGGAGAATAGTGCATAGCGCATTTGAATTTTACACTAAATTATCAAAGCCTTCAGTCAATCCAGTGTATGCAATCAGCCTAGTTTGGGAAATTTCATAACATATATAAGCACAGCTGAGAAAGAAAGTCTTGAGAAATCTTAATTTCCTTGTCTTTTTCTGTTTAAATCTGACTCACAATGTCACTTTTTAAAGTGTGTAAGACCATCAATCCTTCCATTTCCCTTCATTTGTTTTTTTTTAATTACTGATCATCAATGTGATGAAAAGTTCCAGACGGAAAGCTTGAAGAAAGAGTAATCAATGTATGCAGGTCCACAGGGGGGACTAGTAAAGAAAATACTAGCAAACAATCTTCTGAAAGGAAGCCAATCAATTTGACATTTTCAAACAGCTCAATTAAAAATAAATACATATATAGAACATTTCAAATTGAGTGCCTGGTAAATGTTGTATATACTTTAAATGCCCATGTTTTACATTCTTCTTTGTTACTTTGGCACTCCCCTTTTCTTCTCTAGGGTGTTTTCAGCAAGAATGACATTAACTGGTACCCCTGACCTACAAACTACTGACCAACATGCAGCCAAGCACACAACTGAATATTAGCAGGATCAGGAGGAGAATAAAATCTCTCAAAAGTGTATGCAACACACAGATAGCAATGAATAGAAAAACTGTTTGTTTCCTGCTAAGTCAGGTATTCATTGTACATGAATTATAGCAGGTGCAACATTCCAAGACAGAAGCAAAAATTATTTGCAACTAGAGGAAGGCTCTGTAAACCTGCTCAAGAAGAACCACTCTGAAAGGGGACTTAACAGACCACCATGAAATCCCTACTCCAAAAAATCAACTGACTGCTACTTTTCTGTTACATCTTTTTTCTTTTAAGTTCATAGTACTTCCATGAAAACCAAACCTTTCTCCTGTCATCATATATCACAGGAAGCATGTGCATGTTGGTAAACAGTAAGCCAGAGACAAAATCCTAGCAGGCTCATAGGAAAAACCATATAAGTGCTTGAATTGAACAGACAGCCACTCGAGATTTCAGGTTTTGATCCAAACTGAACTGACATTCAGAGTCTTATAAAATTCACCCTTCATTATTCACAGATCTCCAGTGTCTGTGCTTCTCTCAAAGTTGCAACTCCTCAAATCAGGTTATAGCATTAGATCATAAGAATTATTAGGGTTGGAAGGGGCCTCTGGAGATCATCCAGTCCAACCCCCTGCCAAGTCAGGGTCACCTAGAGCAGGTTACACAGGAACCCGTCCAGGAGGGTTTTGAATGTCTCCAGAGAAGGAGACTCCACAACAAACCTGGGCAGCCTTTTGTTTCAAACTGGCACTCACTTTTTTAAAATATGAAATTTAGTGTTAATTCCCAGAATACATTACCTGAATGCACTGAAGACGTTCAGAAACAAAAAGAAAAAGGATAGAGGGTATATTAGTTTATAACACTGGAACTATTACGCCAAGTTTACATTCTGGGACTTAATTTATGATTTTTGAACAGTCTTTCCTGGCAACACTTCTATTTTATTCTATGACTGTTGAACCACAGCATACTAACAAAGCAGCCAATAAAATCTCTGTGCATTTTATTGAAGTCCTCTTCAAAGATCTCTAACATATGTTTCATGAAGAAATAGAGGGTGTATCTGTCAGCTTCTGTCAAGAGCTAATAGAGAACAATTTTTTTTTGCAGAACAAGGCACAGCTATTCTGTTGGTTCCATATTAACCTGGGGAACCCTGTACACCAAGGATATTTCCTCAAATGTGTTTGTATAGGTCTTTTTCACTTTTGAAGGAGCAGAAAGGTGTTGAAGTAGAATGGAGAAACAGTCTCACAGAGTGCCCACATCATAGGGCCTGTCTTAAAGAAAGCTCTTATCTCTAGGAAATTTATTCAGTCACGAGAATCTAAACATAGCTCCCTGTTCACAGAGAAAATAATGACACACAAAGAAGTAGTCCTCTCATTTTGGCACTGGATAACTATGCATAAAAATAAATTAAGGAAAAAGTAAAAGTGATTAGCTACTGTTTCCTTTAACTCCTTTTCAATTGTCCCCAGTCAAGCCGCTGGTGTGGTGTGGTCTATAAAGGGATAAAACAAATTACTATCTACAGCTCAGGTAAATACACTGGCCTCCTAATGTATTTGCTACCTAAGTTACAGAAGAAGGATTTTTGCACTCTCTTTTCCTCTCATCCTATCTCCACTTTTGTGAGAAAAGAGATGCATTGGTGAGAGAGAGACATAGTTACTTACTAGCACCGTGTTCTCCAAAAGCCAGCATGCATCAATACTTTTGCCATTTCAGGGGATCCAGTCATGGTGTGAATCTTCCATGTTTGATAATAATTGCACAAATGTTCCAGTAATTGCATTGTACCATGTAAATTCCCTCTACCAGACAGATAAGAGATTTAACCTTGTCCCAAAAGTATTGAAATCTTTTTAGATACAGCCTATATTATTAAGTTGAACAATAATAACATGCAAATAACCATTACATATATAGAAAAGAATTACTTACAGTTAGGGTGGCACAGTATTGGACCAGGTGCCCTGAACTGAATGAGACCCTGAACAACCTGAACTAATTTCTGAGTTGGTCCTCCTTTCACAGAATCACAGAGTCCTAAGGGTTGGAAGGGACCTCAAAAGATCATCTAGTCCAACCCCCCTGCAAGAGCGGGGTAACCTAGAGTACATCACACAGAAACTTGTCCAGGTGGGCCCTGAATATCTCCAACGTAGGAGACTCCACAACCCCCCTGGGCAACCAGTTCCAGTGATCTGTCACTCTCACAGTAATGTTTCCTGATGTTCGCATGGAACCTCCTATGCTCCAGTTTACACCCACTGACCCTTGTCCTATCACTGGACATCACTGAAAAAAACCTAGCTCCATCATCCTGACACTCACCCTTTACATATTTGTAAACACTGATGAGGTCACCCCTCAGTCTCCTCCAAGCTAGAGTCCCAGCTCCCTCAGCCTCTCCTCATAAGGGAGATGTTCCACTCCCTTAATCATCTTTGAGGCTCTGCGCTGGACTCTTTCAAGCAATTCCCTGTCCTTCTGGAACTGTGGTGCCCAGAACTGGACACAATGTTCCAGATGCGGCCTCACCAAGGCACAGTAGAGGGGGAGGAGAACCTCTCTTGATCTACTACCCACACCCTTTCTAATGCACCCTAGGATGCCATTGGCCTTCTTGGCCACAAGGGCACATTGCTGGCTCATGGTCATCCTCCTGTCCACCAGGACGCCCAGGTCCCTTTCCCCTTCACTACTGCCCAGCAGGTCAGCCCCCAACCTGTACTGGTACATGGGGTTGTTCTTCCCCAGATGCAAGACTCTACACTTGCCCTTGTTGAATTTCATCAAGTTCCTCTCCGCCCAACTCTCCAGCCTGTCCAGGTCTCGCTGAATGGCAACACAGCCTTCTGGTGTGTCAGCCACTCCTCCCAGTTTAGTATCCTTTGAGTAAAGGGTTGGACCAGATGCCTTTCAGAGGCTCTTTCCAACCTAAATGATGACTCTGTTGTTTAAACAGGCAAACTGTCCACTTCTAGGGGCTAGTTGTGGGGTTGCTTATGTGGCAGACCGGTCGCATGTGTGTAACACATCCTATTCTCCCAGAGAAATTTCTTGTTAAGTCAAAAGAGAAGATAAAACTATCTAAAGAGACGCTAGACCAAGAAACAGGAACTATTGTATCTTGTCCCTCTGAGTTCTTCGCATCTCCTCAAACTCCTATATGAAAAATAATTACCAATTCTTTACTACAGAATGACACAGAAATAACACAGATCTTGGCCCTTGCAATGATTATTCAGAAATTATTTTGATAAAGGTTTGCCAAGACAGAATTTATTCAGGGGCTGCTTCAAGCTCTGCTGAATGTTTATATCAACTTTTATGCAATCTGACATTCCCAGAAAGACCTGACAGTTATGAACTGGAAATGCACAGAAACCATTACACAACACAGAAAAAAAAGAGTTTCAAATGAAATGGAATTTAAGAGCTGAATTTCTTAAACTGTCTCTGATAAAGGACTGGCCTGAACAGAAGCCCTCTGAGGAACTTCCAGACTAACAGCTCAAGATGACTCTGTGTTGCTCCAAAATGCAACACCAAAATTATGATGTGAGGCTGTAGCAGTATTCCCCTCTGGGTTTTATTTTGTTGTAATTGACAGACCTGAGCAGACTTTACACCAATTAGCAATAAAGACAGAAAGACCTTCCAGGGAATCACCAGAGGCCCAAGAGTAAGGTCCAGGCACTCCTCTCTAGAAATCTGTCCCCATTCCACGCTCCAGGCTGATGGTAGGTGGGCAGCAGTCCACTGGTGCCACAGCTTGCGAGACTGCAGGCTGCAGTGCAGAGTATCTCACCTTCACCATCTCAAATACACCAGCTGGTTAGGGCATTAAGAAGTTTCAGCTGTAAACCAGGTCTATCTAGACAGGTATGTAGTATTCCAGACCTTAGCTACAGTGCCAGGACATGAGAGGCAAGAGCGTCTTTTGCAGTTCCCTTCCTAGGAATAAGAGATCTCCTCCATTTCAATAAAATTAAATGGTTCTAAGCATGTACACAGAAGTTCATTCACAGAAACAGAAGTCCTTATTATGACAACAGTGCCACAGAACTGCCAATAAATGCTCCAGCTTTTATACCGGGGCTGAAGCAGACGTTGATCTTTCACGAAACTTTAACAATTCTCCAGGAGGATTCTTCCACCTCTGTAACTTTGGAACTGTCTCTCTAGTAGCTCTTCATACCAGGACAACCCTGTAAATTTTTCCTAAAATAATCCTTTTTTGATTCTTGATTCCTGATCTGCTGAGCTCAAGTGAAACCATATAAGACAAACACCCTCTTGTTTCAACCTAGCAGTCACTTAAACTGACACTACATTTTCCTTATTTTTCTCTTTCCTTTATAATTCTTAGCCGGAGATAATGCTTTTTGCTGACTAAATGCATGCATAGCACGTCCCAGTATGAGTGATATAACTTTGTTTTTTCACATTATGAGGGTTAACAAGTAATCAGCTCTGTCCACACTGTCATTACCAACTTTTTCCACAAGATATAGGAACAGTGTAGACCAGCAGAAGTTATTTAATGCCCCCTCTCCATGCCTCTCTAAGAATAGGAAGGGTGACCCTAGACTGTCTCCAAATTATAATGTAGTTTGAAGTAACGTATTTCTCTAACTCGTTATGGGGAGTCATGCTTGGTTCTCTCTAATAGTGGGTGAAGATTTTCAAGCCCCCTACAATTTTGGAGCATTCTTAATGATTCCTTCAAAATGAACAGTGCTACTAAAATACAAAAATGCTATTTAAACAGACTTATAAAATATTCCTTTTCCTTTCTTTACATATTGCTAAGAGTCTCTGCTTACGACTTCAGTCTCCAAATCTTTACCTCCAGCAGTACCAATTGTGTACTGCCCCTTCTCTTTTTTGCACACGGATAATATAACAACCGTCTTTCCTCTCCTGCCTCATTTTAATATGTTGCAGAATTACTGAGGGCATTTTGGTCAGAGCTTCTAAAATGACAGCTAACACTGGGCTAATTATCTGTGAGATGACAACTGCTCCATCCAAACGTCTGAAAAACATCTCGGCAAGTCTCTTCAACTAACAAAGTCAAGTATGATTGATTTAACTTTCACTTGAGAGTTCTTCTCAGAAGAACTGGTTCAGGTGTACCCAACAAGGCATTTATTGAAACAGAATAGGTAAAGATTAAATGTTCTGCATTTATACAGAGCCCTGCAACCAAGCATCTCAAACTCTTCATAAGACCTTAATTAACTAAGACTAAAGTTATCCTCTGTGGTAGAGAAATGCAACTTTGCCTACTTTATAGGTCAAGGTCTGAGGCAGAAATAGGCCAAACGAATTGTCCATGATCCCACTGAAAGCACGTGGCAAAACTGGAAATTCAAATTACTTCAATTCAAAGATGCCTCATGCTCTCCACACAAGAAAGCTGCTGCACCTTCATTCATTCTTTCCTCGTGAATATTTGTAATTTTTTAACATGATGACTGTCATTTCCAGTTGGAGGGAGCAATGCACTGTAACTGAAGCAGCTCTTAGAAGCTTCTTTAGAGGAAGAAAATACAAGCACAGTACTTCAGAGCAATGCAGACTAGGAGGTTTAGGGTTGTTAACCTGATACTTGTTCTGATTTTATCAGCACAGTCCAGATTTGGAAAGCTCAGATAAACTAAAAGTGGTAACTTTGATATTTTTGTGACTTTATGTCATCATCCATAACACTACCAGATAGCAAAACATTATACATGATGACATAACACCTGGAGAAAGCATTATGCTTATCAAAAGGCTGTGGGTTCAGCCAATTCAGTTCAAGAGCTCATGAGCATTTCTGAGCTTTTAGCCAGGCTCTATCAGCTCTGGTTATTTCCTCTGTCCTTTTTCTGGCAAGCTGCTCCAAAATAAGAAGCAAATAACTTGGCCGCATTTTCTACCCCATGCAAAAGCTGTGTAAGGTATTAACAGTTTGATACAGACCAGGAAGGATACAGGTTGCTGTTGTCTGTTAAACTATGACCTTGTGAAGGTAACTGAAAAGAACTTTAAAAAACCCAATCAGACTGCCCTGCCTTCACAGACCTCTGCCTTTCGTGTAAAGGCAGCTATAAAACATGTGTCAGGGAAGCCACAACACCGCTAACGAGAGACAGTGGAATAAAAGTTGTCTCTTTCACTCAGAAACAACCCATCACATCTACTGTAGGCGCTCCTAGTCAGCGACTGTTTAGTCAGAAGTTTTAACCGACTCCTTAAATTCACCATCTCGGGGGCCTTGCTGCTTAATAAAGACTACGGGGTGTTGAGAAGCACAGTATATTATTTCATTAAGTGCTTTTCGGGAGAAGGGGATTTAGAAGCAAAACTGCTGGCTTTGTGTGGCAAGGTTATGACCTTTGACAACTTTGGAGCTTATCTCTTTCATCTTCCCACTCCCCCGAGACCCCGAACTTGCGGAGGGATGGAAGTGGGTAAGCCGGGGCCAGACAGAGTCTAGCATTGTTGTGGGGCTGCCTCCTCTCCCTTTCCCTCTCTCCCCTTCTCTCTCTCTCCCTCCCTCTCCCTCTCTCCCTTTTTTCCCCCTAAACAAAACAGATCTGAACTGAGCCAAGGAAACAAAAATGTATTGTTCCTCGCAGATGGAAGCGAGTGTCGCCTAGGTAACCAGATTAATCTCCTTTTTCTCTCCCTTCCTCTCTTGTAGTGCGGTAATCGGTGGGCTCTTTTCACAAAAAAGCCAGCCTCAAAGCTGGGGCTCTAACTAGGTTCCTAATTAGCTGCAATTTACAATGAAGACAACATGATGAGATAATAGAAATTTGCAAAATAATGACATACCTCAGCAAAATATTCCTCCTCCTAAGAACCATTTTTATACAAAAACAATAAAGAGGGCCCTTCTAAAGCAAAGCTGGAAAATGGTGGTGTATTATGTGACACAGAACATTATTGTTCGCCTCTTGTTCCCCCAATCAACAGCTTATTGTTTGGCATCTTAAATAAAAATGACTCAAATACAGGCCACATAATGATCTCCATTGCGCTAATACACTGTATATACAGAGTAGTCAAAAACGTACCCAAGCCAAGGCCAGTGGGGCTGATAAAGTACCGGGGCTCAGAAAGGTAATTTACAATACAATGCACTAACTATTATTACTGGTCTTAATCACACATATCTTTCTGATTTCTGTCAGGATGCGCTCTGACATCAAAAAAGGACACCCGAACAGGGGGCAGCTAGTTAATGAAATATGATGGATTGCATTTGTTTTCATGTGGTGGTTAGCTCAAACGAAGCAGCCTCCAGACTGTTAGCCAACAGTCGTCTCTTGTGCAACATCAAAGGCTCCCATTGACGGGGGGGAGAGGGAGGGTGCGGGAAGGGGGATCACAGGGAGACAGCACAGAGGGAGGAGCACTGAGCAACTCAAAGGACCATTAATCGTAATCTCTACCTTATGTCCAAAAGGGGAGAGGAGAGAAATATAACAGACCAGGGCCAACATGCCACTGATTTCAAGGAGGAGCGTCAGCACCTCCATGCGCGGTGGAGGAGTGGCACTGCCGCTGCTGAAATTGGGCATTTAGCAGCACAAGGATGACTTGTCATTGCAGACATGAGGAGCACATCCCTGCTGGAGTGGAGAGCAGAGAAAAGTTCAGGGCAGTTTTGATCTCAACAGAAATATTTCATAAATAGCAACAGATTGTTTAAAACTGTCAGGAATAACAGCAGCAGCAACAACAGTTATTCCTTATTTATTTGTGGACTCATCACTGTTGACATCTGCAGCTGCAAATGTTCAACAACTACTGATCAGTGGTTCATCCCTTAAATAAGTGCAACTACAGCCACTTCGGGCAAGGCCAGGAAAGCATTATCATGAACCCTGACCTGGTCTTTTGGTTGCTGAGTATGGCAAGAAGCCTAACTTCCTTTGCAGAGTAATTGAAAGGAATCAGAAATGTTATATTATACAGAGAGCAAGCCAACTGCTTAAAACTACTGACAGGGTACCTGGCTCTAGCTGTACAACAAGGTCCAGCAAGATAGCTTACATCGAGAGTTAACCAGCCAAAGCAGCATTATAATACTGCTGCCATCTGTTTATACAGCTTCTTTCATCTTTAAGGATCTCAAGGCACTTAAATGGCATTCTAAGTTTGCTGAAGAGAGCTACTGAATACATTAATGATGAACATTACGCTATACAAAAATAAGGAAAAAAAGCAGATTTTAGAAGTACTCCAAACATACCCATTCTAATGACCACTGCCATGAGATTTTTAAACAGGAGACAGAGCAGACTGGATTTTGGTTTTTAAGATGTTATTCAATACACTCACACAAGAAACACATGGGGGTGCCAATCCATCCTGAGACCCTTTGGAAGTATAATGTGATACCTTTAAATCAATGACAGTAAACCTTCAGACAATAATTAAAAATAAAAAGCATACATATTTAAGACACAGAATGGCACTGAAAATAGGTTTTAATTCTGGAACTGCGTCTGCTATAAACAAACATACCCCATCCTGCAGAGATTTCTAGGAAAAAGAGAACAAGGTGAACAAATGTGCAGGATTCAGTCTTTAAACAGAAATCACCAACAATGAGTGATTGGTGGTCGTATTCCGATGTGCTTACTCATACTTAATACTACTCTTTCCATGCAAAGTTTGATTTAATAGGAGTATTTGCAGAGTAAGGTGTTATCCAGTGTAAGAGCATCAAAACTGGTTCTGCAAAACAAAATTATGTTTAAGGTACTTGAACTGCCAGTAAGGCAGGCCTACTCCAACAAATGCTGAGCATCTTCTTGTCCCAGCACGGGAGCTGGCAATCTATCAGAAGTATCCTGACAAACAGGATCAGGCAGCACCTAAGAAAAGAGCAGGGAAGTCAAGAAAATGGCTTTGAACCTGTGAACCCAATTCAGTGTAAATCCTGTGTTGACATGACTGATCATGGAAAGAAATGGAGTCACTGGTGCTTCTTTGCATCAACTGAAGGCCGGACCTGAAGATTTGTGTGTTAGTTTGTTTTTGTTTCCAGATACTATATACATTTCTGTGGAAGGCTGTATGCATTGCTCGTTCTTTTCAGTCCATATCTAAAGTCTAAAAGCATCTAAAAAGCAGACTCTGTTCACAATTTAGATTTCTAAACATAGAAATAAACATTTACCTGAAACATTTTTCTCCTTCAGAGTTTTCTCCTTTGGACCCTATTTTCGCTTAATCTATCTAGAGGTTTTGTCTTTGCATTCTTAAATAATCCTGCATGGAACAGCCACCGCACACTGGGAATTCAGAAAAGCAGGAACAGCCTTGCTGCCCTGTATATCCTACACTAGAGTCAGAACTGCAGCTTGGTATCTGTACAGCCTGGTACAATTAACACCATTTTACACAGAAACATTAACGCTTCCAAGCAAGTGCTTTCCCTATCCATCCAGCTCCTTGGATAGATAAAATAACTCAGGAAAAGTTAGTTCCCACAATTACAGAGCTTTATCTGATATTGCAGACACACAGCACAAATTGAATTCAGTGGGATTTCTGTATATTCAGCAGGTTTGGAACCATAAATATTAACCTTTCTCCTTAACAATAATATCCAATGTACTGCACTGTAGGAGACCAAAATACTGGGCCTGATCCTGCAATATGAATCCTGGGTTGTTTATTTTTGGTTGTTTTTTGTTTGTTTTTTTTTTTTTTTCTTTCCAAGCTAATGGAACTATTTGGGCATATAAATGTTGAAAGATTGGGTGCTCAGTGCATTTTCCATTCCAGCATCCTGCTTGGCCCACTCTGAGTTATCCAGCATGAATCTAACTGAGATCATCTACACTGTTCCCCTGTAATAGCACCTGTGCCTTTGTGGTCCCTAACTGCTCTGATAATACAAACTTACAAACAGCTTTTGAAACATGACTCAAACATCCTTCAGCATGAGCAAAATCTGGTAAGTGACACAACTGGCTTGCCTTTATTTTATTATCATTATTACTAGTACCAGGCTTTGGAGAGCTTTATGTCTTTCAACACATTTCTTTGGCATCTCTGATAGCTTTCAATCTTCCTGCATTTTCTACCTTTGATGCACTAGCAAACAGCAAGAAAAACTACATAAACAAATATGTTCACACAGGATACAAGAAAATCCATGCAGCTAGCATAAGTTTAATGTTCTTCAAGTCTTTTCCCCCTTCCTCTATCCCTGCCCCTGCCCCCCAGGGGAGGTGGGAGGAATGGTTTAAATCAATAACCAAAGGCTTCAATTTTACAAACCCTTGAGCCATTAGAGCTCTGAGTCCTCGGTGCACCCTTCACAACCTCCCCCACCCCTGCGCGCACACTTACGCACACGCACATAACACATATATAAAAGAAATACTCCCAGCCTGGCATTAACAATGTTCATTCAGTGCTCTTTACTTAAAGGAAGAAAACAATTAAGTGAAACCTTGAAGTAATCTCATTCTGCCTATTTAGCCTCTTCATCCCTCAATGTGTGGTTAGTAAGTGTTGCAATCAGGGGCTAAGGCCTGCTATCATTCGGCCTTAATTAAAAAAGACACAAGCAGTGGAGCTGTGAATTAGAAATGTAACAACGCACTACCCCTGATTAATTCGAGGCTCATGTTGGATTAATAACTCCAAACAAAGAACAAAAGGAAATTGTTATGCGAATTGCAGTCCTCCCAGGCCAGACAAAGGTCAAATCACAGGATTTCAATTTCATCCGGAGTCGCTTAATCAACTCCCTCGGAAGGAAGACCATATGCAGTCCTGAAAGCTACCCATTGTAGTCGTGTTGTCACTGGACCTGAGAGACAGCACAGAGATAATCCCAACTATTCTCAATCTTTTCTCCTTCTTGGCTGTTTCTTTTCTCATTTGCTTTTCTTTCTCAGTTTCTTTTTTCTTTTCCCTTAAAAAAAAAAAAATAAAATGACAAAACCCCTTCATTAGGGCTAATAATTAAGGAATAAGGACACTATTCTGCCAGAAAGCGGCTTTTGTGGCTGCTGCCCTGTGGAAGCACCCTGGCTTTCGCTGCCCATGCAGCTGCAAAGACAGCTCCTTATTTTAAGAGGGGTCTTCTCTGACAACAGAAGCCACATACTGCTGTGCTTTGGCATCATGCAGTCACTTAAAAGAAACAGCACCGGTGGGGTGGGAGGTGGGTAGAATAGGATGCTTTGCACATATTCAGTGCACTGACTACATCATAATACAGAGGTCCTGTGGGTATGTTAGCTGAGGAAGAAGAATATTACTGCCCTGAAGACCTATCTCTGGCTGAAATTAAGCCACAGAGAATAGAATTCCATTTTTTGCTTGCTGTTCACCCCCAATGAAATGATGATGGAGTAAAGCAGCCCTCAGTTTTCATGATCTAAAACATATTGTTCCTCCAGCAAGCAGAATCAGATCATGTCTCCTGCTCCCACTGAACATGACTTCTCAAGTAACTCGCATGGCAGGGCATTTTACACAGTCCATCCTACATAAAGAAAAATAGGAAGTCCCATGTCTGCCTAGAAACCTGGCACCTCATGCCCAAAAGCAAGTATAAAAGTCTACAGCAACTGAAAAGAAGCAAGGAAGAAGCTTCAGGGTGGGGACCTGCAACACAAAGTTCATTCTCGCCTTCACTGCCTTCCTGAGAGGCTCTGTCCATCAGCCTATTAAAGACAGTTTGCCACATACCTGGCTGCAGCTGCGCCAGCCTGGATGGTGCAGGTAGTCCCTCTGTCAGCCAGATCCCTACTGTGATCCACAACATTTCAACAGGCATGTTGGAATTTTTCAGGGTTGTGTGGTTTTGGTTTTTGTTTGTTTGTTTGGGGTCTTTTTGGTGTTTTCTTTTTGTGGTTGGTTGTTTAATAGGTATTCTGTAACAGCAATACAGTTCAGGAACAAATTTATTTTCTTCAGGAATCAGCTCCAATAAAGTACCAACAGCCAGCAGCACTTCACGCCTTGATGTAGACCTTTTGCTTAACTCAAACAAATTTCTCCTGAATAATATGAAATGAGATACAGAGATTTAATTATCAGTCCCCTTTTAGTCTCAAATTCTGGCCCCAAACATATTCTGTATATGCATTAATTACTGTATTATTGCTGACAAATGCTCCATGGCTCTCTAACATAATTTTGCCAAAGGAGATACCTTAAAGCCTGATAAAACTACCAAAACCCTGGTACTGATACCTGGTACTGCATCAAAACATCAAGGCACCTATGAATAAAGGTTAGGAGTCACATATTAAAACACCTTGGGAAATGCAGATTCTGTAGAAACCTCTTACCTGTGTTAGGTGCTGGAATAAAACTGCAGGTCACTCGGTGAACTCAAAAGAAGATCCTGGGATCATCTCCACTCAATTCTGTCACAAACTACACTTGGTCCTCTTGCCAAGGGGCTGCTTACACACCTGCTGCCTCTGAATTAGCTGTTGAAGGGGAATAAGCGGTTTGTGAATTGCCCTGTTCTGAAGCCCTTTCCCACTCAGAAATATATGCCAGCTCTAAATACTAACCCAGTAAATGACTATTCAACTTCTCTGATGCTTTCCTTTTAAGTGTCTGTTCACTTTTGCTTTACATATTGATTTCTTAGCATGCAACCAAAAATAAAGATGAAGTACCTACTGTGCCATGGAAAAGGAGAGTCACATACTCAGAAACTCTTTTGCCTGTGTTACACCAAGTCATTAAATCCAAATTATATGGAATGCAAATTCTGTTATAAGTAAATCTTTCAAATATTCCACCAGCTCCAAAATATAAGCATAATTTTTGAAATCTGTTACTATTAGAAGCTCAGCAACAAATGTTTTTATGTGCATTACAGTTATTGTAGCTAATTTCACTCTTCAGTGCACAAGTAAGACCTAAGCTTTAAATCAACAGCTCCAAAACTTTATCCCACTTACTAGTGTGTAAAAGAAGGCAACCTATGTGCACATCCAGTAAGAAGAAATGAGAGGACAAGTTTGTCCTTCCCTGTTATTCCTACTACAAGTGCTGTGGAACAGTTCTTCATCTCCTTGTCCCATGACCCTCTTGGATAAATCCTTCTTCTTTATAATAAATTCTTAACCCAAAGTTATTATTATCCTGTGATATGAAACAATAATTCATGTATATATATATAAACGAGGGTAGCCTTTGAATACAGTCAAAGACAGTCCTTGACTCCGTTTTAGAAATCTTCACTGGCAAACAATCTTGAGCACCTTTTTGGAAAACGACGATCTGGTGCTGGCATTCATTCATGTTATTTCTTTAAGGCAAGTAAACAGCTTAGTTCCATAAAATCCAGATAGACTCCCCTCAGGCTGCACCAGCATACTGAAATACTGGTTTACATGTACCTTCAACTTCTTGCATCAGCTGAACACGGAAGAATTTCAACTTTCATGTTTAAAGCTAGTTAAGGTTGTGTCCTTCAGTCTAACATAGGAAAGACTGGCCATATATTTCCAATGTATTCTAATTACTACTGAACAAATAAGAGATTTTCTCCAACAGTTAGCATGGGCCTAATTTCATAGCCCTGGTCCTCAAGCCCATGAGATGTTGTTATTCAGCATAGGACATGCGCCTCTTGTGGACTGGAGAATGGTGTGCAAATGAATGCAAGGCACTGATGTGTCAAGCAAAAATAGTTGCTGTTAGAATACATATACAACATATAATACAACATCCACTGCTACTGTAATACAAAAAAACCCACACCCAAGACAGCTCTATTCTGCTTTCTGCAGAAGAAGGCAGAGACAGATAGGTATTGGGGTACCTGCTCCACTCCCACCCCAAATGCCAGCACAGACCAGGTTACCAGCAGCTCCTGTACTTTACATCAGCTGAAAACCAGCTGCAAATCTGCTGAGGGTGGTGGGGAGAAGAACTTATTCAAGCGGCTGCAGACCTAATCAGCCCCTAACACCAAGTCTGGCACATGCATGCTGTGTCTTGAAATCAAATTTTGACCATTTTATAGTTCCTGCTATAAAGATAATCAGCTTCCAAGCAGCTAACTCTTGGCTGGGGACAGACATAGCCTAAAACCTTCCCCATACCACTTCCAGCACAACTGCCACTTCCTCCTCCGATGCAGCTATGCTGAGGCAGGTGGGAAGACAAGGCAAGCCCCAGCTAAGTTACATGTGGGATCTATCAGACTGCCCTATATTTCCATGCAATCACTCAAAATCAAAGGTGTCTAAGAGCCCATCACATTCTCCTTGCTTCTCTCAGCTACCGCTAAAGACTGAAGAGGCCTATGAAATTTTATAAATCCCAAAGAATCAACAGCAGGCAAGCGTTTAAAGCTGTTCTGAACTCGACTTGCTCTCTTCAGGAACAATCTCCAAGCTGTGTACCTGTTTCTTTAAGTAAATAAACCAACACATTTCTCTGATTTTACTTGACGTTTTTCCAAATCCTCTCCCTTCACTTAGAAGCTGCTTCTTTCTCTTCCCTTCCACTCAAAGAAGCTGCCGATGAGAGATATTCCTCCTCTGCAGGCCCTACCAAGTGCACAATAGCTTTCATGTATCTCTACCTCACTGACCCTTCATCTCTTTTCAAATCACAGATAAGAAACAACATTTTCTTATCTTGCTAAGAACTGGGAACACTTTCCACTTCTATTACAATATCACCCATCCCTATAGAGCAGTCTAATGGTCTGCATGAGAAACAAAGAAAGACATAAATATGGCAGTTTTCTGCCAGATTCCAAGCAACAACTAGGACTACAGGTGTTTTAGTAGCTAGTACTCCAAACTGTACTGTAAGCAAGCAGCTGTGTCGAAAGATTAAATATGATGGCATGTGCAGAGAAAACCAGTTATGTCAAGCCCATTTGCCTCTCTCTGAAAAACCCAACCCAACCAACCAAAGATAACGTAGGTTCTTCCATTCACCTTACCAAGATGCCACTTCAGTTAGAAAGAGAAAATCAGAACAGAGCAAATTAGGTTTTACTTCTGGATAATTTTTCCAAAGAACCCCAGCACCTTTGCTTAAGCTCAACTTAAAGAATTGCACACACCATTTGTGAGAGCTGCTGGGCAGCTGCTGCGCTCCCTCTTAGCAGTGGCTGCTCCTGAGTACTGGCTGGCATTAAGCAGGGCAGGATACACAAGAATTTTAATATACTTAATTGGTCCCACTGATATCAATAGGAAATATTATTGTAAAAAAAATGGTGCAGAACATTTACCTTTCTGCAATAAAATCAAACAACATATATACCCAGTCTAAGTACACTAGAAGTTACATTCCAAGAAGCCCAAACAATTACTGCCAACATATCCACATGGATTACACGTACTTTTTTTATGGAAAAAAATGGAGTAATGTCTTGTATATTTGGTAACATGACCATTGTCTGATTTGTAATTTTTTTTCCTTAATGGAAGAAACAAGCTGAGTGAGAAAATTTTGGGGGAAAAGTTTTTCCTACTTAGAAAAAAAACCAAAGTACAACAAAAAACAAGATTATCACAAAAATATCTCCATTTTGACAAAATTCCCATGACGGCTCCGACAGATAGAAGTCCCAGCAGCTAGAGAGGCTGGAATAAGGTAGAACCTGTTTCTACCATACTGCCATTACTACTGTAGCTCCTGGACTGTTCTGGCTTCTTGGGAAATTCACATTTTCCTTGAAAGATACAGTTTTCATTTCTAGACATAAAAATGTTTTATTAAACAATTTTTTGGGGGGGCTTATTCTTTTTTTTTTTTCATTTTAGGCAAGTTTTACTGGTAACTACAGAGACTGACAATTACTGTGACAAAACCAGACAGAAAGAAAAGGTTTTCTTTTAAGGTCATTAAAAGCAACATCCCTGTAAAAGAATCTATAATACTCTCACAAGGTGATTTTGAATCTTACCTAATTTGTTGTTACCATGATGAGAAATTACACAAAGGAGCAAGGCCAAGAGTCTACCAATGTTACTTAATAAGAAAGAGCAGGGAAAGAGGTTCCAGAAGTTCTTGACAGAACTGGATCCCATGGAGCCTTATTTCACCTTTGCCTTTTTTTTTTTTTTTTTGTGAAATCTCTCTCCTTTGCTTTGATGCCTTTGACTGAAAGTCATTGTTTAAGTGACTCTCATTTGCGCAGCTCAGAAACATGAGCGCAAACAAAAGCCCAAACATACAATTTGGTATATTTGCTTGCTGACTAAACACTTTTTCTTCTATCTTTCTTTGCTTGGAGGGTAAATTGTTAGTTTCGAAGCTGAATGACTGCTTCAGTAAGTTGGGTAGCAGACTATTGGTACAGTGTGATAATTAAGGGATCTTAGTTCTTAAACAATGCTGATAAAACAGAAATCCCTCTCCCTTTTTTCTGGATTACCTTTAGAACTGAAATCAGAGAGCACTAAATGAATAATAATTTGCACCTTCTGTGAATGATAGAAGATTGAATCAAATTTTAACTAGACTCTATTTGTAAATCCCTCAGGATGACATAATTACTATTCAACACGTACATTAATTAGCTGTATACATCTATTTCATAGTATTTAACAGGTTTAAACAGCTTTTATTGTCTGTTGAATGGATATTCTATTTTTATCAAAATTAAAATAATCCTGAATTTCCTAATCTGGAAGAAATTTGCTCACAGAAGTCAAGAAATTACCTAGAAATTACTGTCCCTATAGTTCAAATAGTTATCTTCTTTTTAGCATTTTTTATTTTGTTTCAAATTCATTGATGTTCAAAGAATTGATAATGCACTGATGTGAATTATTCCTGCTTCTGCTTCTTTCCTTTTGATGAAAAATGATCATAATTGCACTGAACGGTGGAAAAAAAAAATCTACTCAAACTTTAAGATCATCAAGTCCAACTGTTAACCCATCACTGGCAAGTCCACTACTAAACCATGTCCTTAAGTGCCACATCTGCACATCTTTTAAATACCTACAGGGATTTTACCCTTGGTGGGGGGGGGCTTATTTATGAGAAGATGTTTCATGCTTTACAAGCACCTCCACCTAGCCTTGCTCCAGTCTCAGCTGTAGAAATATTCCCAGCAAGAGAAGGTAACTAGATCCCAAACCTTTCTGGAAACCTCACAGGTTAGAGACACGACCTGCAAGTCCACTGTAAGTATCTGAAACTTATTGGAAGTCAGCACAGGCTGGGAGCAACAGGCTGCTCTGCTTCCATCATGCAATCCTGCAAACAAAACCAGGCTGCAATCTCCTACACCTGCATCTTGAGCAGCCTGCAGGTGCCTCCTGGACAGCATGCCACAGGAACCTCATTTTGAGGTGACAAAAAGATGAATCTCATGTTGATGCACTGCATATCTATCTACAAGTCATTACCTTGGAAAAGAGAAAAGCTATTTGTACTCTCCCCAGTAAACTTGCTCTTCTTGATTTTCCTAACATTACAATGAAACTTCCCTGCCTGTCATGTTGGTCACTTGCTTTGTATTGGAAAAACTGCAATTCATGGGGAGAAAAGTGCTGCCATATGCAATTACTGCATAGCATTGGAATAATGCTGGAAACTTTCTAATTGTACACAATACTGTTGACACGCATATAATAAAACCCCCCAAACATATGGATTACTAATATACCATACTGGAAAGAGAAGTAGTTTGAGCTCAGCTGGCTACCCAGGAAAAACTACAGGAAACCAAAGAAGGATTTACAATTCTTTTCCACTTAAATGACATCATCTGTGAGGAAACATGCATTTTGACGGAGTATATTATAGAAGAACAGTGTGAGGGTAAAAAAAAGCATGACAGGAGATCCAGGCAGCAAAACCATGCAATTTTGAGCATCATAAAAGGATGGTAATACCAGCTCACGTGGATCGCATTCGGTCCTTAACTGAATCCTACTGTCTTATAATATTTATTCTACATTATTTATTATTTGCAGTGTATATTATTTGCATTGCAGTATCCCCAGCAAGGCCTCCAGGAAATCCCCATAGGAGTATTTTCCCGTTTGGTTGATTAGTTTTGCATCTGCATAAAAATATCTGTCTTGTTGCCTGAAACCTTGACTTCAGTGAGCAAATACACAAAAAGCAGGAAATAAAACTGATCATTCTGCTTTCCAAGTGAACAAAATGTTTAAATAATTAAATTATAATAATGACAAAGTTAATAATATGAAGAATGTCTTAAAATTACCTTCAGCATATCAATTTTCTCAAAGCACTTCTGCTAAGTTCTGTTGAAGCCCCAAGTAACTAACAAGCTGTTGAGTGTGTACAAGCACCTGCGCCCTCAATGGGCTCATTTCAAATTTTACTTTGTGGAGTATATGACAATAAAAATCAACTAAGATAATAGCTGTTGTGCAAGGCTGTGATTTCACCATGAAGGCAATGGTACGTACATGTGAAATTCATTTTGTGGGTAACACTTAGAAAAAAGAATAAATGCATATGCATCTTCAGAAGAAAACTTGACAGAAGCATCGTTTGCAGTGTTGGCTTTTCTAAACGTGAATTACTGTAAGCAGAGATATTGTCTCTACATAATGCTTGTTGGCACAATCACAGTTCATTCTTGTGTAAATAATTTGGGAAAGCATTATACAATTTGCAAATGTGGCACTTAATTTTATTAAAGAAAACTGATGGTATAGCAGCTACAGCAAAATTGGGATGGTAAATAGGTTAATTTTCATCAAACTTTTCCTTGGGTCTTTCTGACAGTTAATAAAGATACTTTATGGAAGCCATACACTCAGTGACTGCCTAGTTATGCTGATCCAACCAATTTCAACAGGGTCAAAGGAGACTCTACAATCCTGCAGTAGGAAAGACAGATACAACTAAGTCAGTTAAGTGATTAGGCTTTATTATTTCCTTTGAGGGAATCTGAAAGAGGAATTCCTGGACTTTGATTAATTTGGACCTGGAATAACAAGATCATTGGATGGAGAAGTCAGTCAAACATGGAAGAAAGAATGGGATAGATTAATTCTTACAAGCCATTTGCTTTGGTGAGCTTGAGCTGACAGGCATTACCCTATTCTCAATAAATTAAAAAAGCTCCCAGTGGGTGTTGCCATGCAGTAGGAAAAAGTGAGCGGCATATTTGGGGTCTGGTAAGCTGAATGTATCTGGAAAAAAGTGTGGTCCTAAGTCTCAAAATATAGCAGATCTGTGCCCTGATTAGCTTACATTCATCCAAACCTCCTCCTGTGCCCTCTGCTTAGATTAGGTTATGCACACAACCTATTTTCTATTTATGCAACATCTGCTCTGCTTTGAGATTGTGAACAAGAACATTTCCAGGCTCCAAAGCAGGATGAGATTACAGACTGGTGAACTGAGCTAGATAAAACAAGGCTGGAGCCTCAAAGGTTTAGGCTCAACTCAGATTATTTAAGATTCAAAAAGTGTCTCCATTTTGCTTTAACGCAAGTGATTTTCTCATTTATACCTCCTTGCAGACTTGAGAAGGAAAGGAAACAGAGTCCTTAATTAGCAGAAGTTCATCTAGTGCTGTTCTCTCACATGTCCAGTGCCAAATCTTGTGGATAACATGTAGTGCCATAATTAAGCCTTCAGCCCTGATTATTCAGAGCTCAGAGAGTCATCTAGACCCTGTCATCCAGACATTGTGATGTTCTACCATTGGAATAAAGAGGATGGGAAGAAAGGGGATTTTTCAAGCACAGATGATACTGGTATGAAAAAAGTCCACCTTATGGGAACATTTCAGGGACTAAGAATGGAAAGAAGCTGCAGTACTGCTGAAGCAGGGGGAGGCAGCAGGGACACCCTGAACAGGATCCCCCTGCAGATCACTAGCTCAAAAGAAGAGGAAGGGGGACTCTTTTTTCCTAAGGAGCAACTAGTGATGTTTGTGGTAACATCTACAGTAAAGTTAACAATGGTTCCTGTAAAAATCACACATGTGGGCAGCAAGACCACAATTTGGTCTGTAGCAGCTACAGAAACTATACATGGAAGATCTATTTAATTTTTTTAATAGCAACAGGCAGAAGGTTAAACATCTGACCAAGATGACCATCTTGGGGCTGTTGGACAGGACAACAGAGCTCTTCCTACCTTCCTGCTGGACTTGGCATCACTGATCTAACTCACATTCACTGGCAAAGCACATGAGAACTAAGGAGATGCTGCTGCTATTGAACTGATAGTTCAATAGCCCCACTGATACTCTGGGAGCCCACAGGCTCGCAGCCCCTGCCTCCCCCACTCCCAAGCTCAAATTCACAAGCCATCCAGAAATAGCGGTTTACCAGTTTGATTATCCTAAAACATTCAGCTGCGTTCAGTGGAATAATAGTTCACTGATAGCCTTAAAAATAAATAAATAAATTACTCCCTCTTTACTTGGCCATGATTGAGGGTTTTCCCCCCCCCTTGGAGGAGGCTGCAAGACAAGGAATGCCATTCAGCTAATAGGGACTGGCTGCATCAAAAAGCAGCCAGGATTTCTCCCTCTCCCCATTTTTCCCCTCCCCAACACAATAGACCTGAAAACAAAAGACAGATTATTAGGTTTAAGTATGTAGCCCATTCTCCACATACCCCTTCCCCCCTCCTCCCACCCCTTCTTCGGCACATCTGGTAACCATGTGTGGCAAGTGCTAATGAAGACTTTCCTGAGTGAGCTACAATTAGTTCCGACTGCTGCTCGCCTCTCTCGGCTGTACCGAGGACAAAAACCCAACCCAACACAAAACAAAATCTTCCCTTCACTGTTCCCGAAAACTCCCACTGCCCCTGGGATTCCCCCTCCTCATCATGCTGCTGAAGTTAAAACAAAAAGAAAAGTGTAAGCAAATACTTTAAGGCTCTCTTCCGCCTCACTTTTTTTTTCCTTTTTTTTAAATCAGCATTTTATTCATTTTGATTGAACACGACAGGCAGGCAACAGTGTTACTATGATCCTGTCTACAATAGAGAATTGTTAAACAGATGTCCATCTCTCCCCCCCCCCCCCCCCAGCCTGGCAATATTATACACATAGCAGTTTTATCTGCTTGAGCAGATCAAATTTGTGTATGTGTGTGTGAGGGTGTGTGTTGCCATTTGGAGTGATTAGAATAAGCTGCACAGAGTCAAGATGTATTGTGCACAATTAAGCCCATCTCCAGACCTCACATTTTTGTTTACTCTTGGTCTCTTCTCCTCTCCCCAATCAAGCTACTAATAGAGCTGTTTCAAGTTTCAACAAGGACCACATTAACTGCTCATCTCCACATAAAACAGAATGCCAAACCTCAGCCTCTCCCCAAGATCTGAGTGTCAGCCTCCCGTCTTCCATATTTCTCGCTGAAACTGCCATGGACCTCACCTTTGAAATTCCTAATGATTCCCCCTAGTACACACTCTGGGAGCAATGTGAAATTTCACAGTGTGAGACTTTCCTTATTCTTTGTCATTTCTCTCAGCTGTGTCACCCAGCGTGATTGCTACTGACCAACCCCTACTTGAAAGTATGTTCCCACTAAATAAACAAGCCAGATAATTGCTGTAGATGTGATGATATCTGCATACATCATACTTCAATTATACCTTATTCACGCAAAAAAATGGCTATGACCCTCCTACGCCTTTTGAAGAGTGCTGTATATTGAAATGCAAAAAACTAAGTTCTAAAAGCAGAACAAAAGCAAAACTGATTCTTTTAAAGGAGTTATTCTCTTAAAATACACATGTATCTACTTGCCAAATGATTTCTCAGAGAAGATGATAGGCTGGAGTAACTCAGGGAGGGAGGAACAAAAGGGGTTTTAATCATGGTTCGGATTAAAGAGTTGTATAACAATTGCTCTCCTTCCAGGCATATATACTGTACACGCTCACTGTAAATGATCAGCATTTAAAGAAACAAAGTGCACCATGAAGCATTTAACATAAAGACAGCTGCGTATACGTTAACACTTTGTTAATCAAAATACACTGGGTATCTTTCTCACTCGTGATACCAGAAAACTTAGTCACACAGGACCAACAACCAAAGCTGGGCAGGACTGTAGCTTCTCTCATACCCCAATTTTAAGTACATAAAACCCACCCAAAAAAAAGGCAAAAAAAAAAAGATTATATATATATATATATATAAAGCACAAAAATCTTTCTAATCTGAGGGCCTCTTTTTGGACAAAATATATTGCTTGATCTCCACATAGTCTTCCTTTCCAAGCAGGGAGTAAAGCAAAGCTGTTACACTCCTAGCAATATTTTTCAATAAAACATAAATTTTGCACTTTGAAAAAAAGGCTAATTTTACTGGTAATGAATACCAGTAATAACTTAATGAGTCACTGCAGTACACACTTTAAGGAGGAGCTGGTGCTAATGCGTGAATAATTATTGACACAATTAAGTGCCCAACACTGGGCCTGTTAAACTGCTTCTGGCACGTGAGGGCTCCTTAATGGCTCGGCTGTATCGTACAATGACCCTAAAAGGTTTTAAAGCACAGAGAGCTCCCCTCTGCTACTGCAAGGGATCCATGGATCTCAAATCCGTTCCCCACCAGACAATACTGAATTGCTCAGGATTTACATCCCATGTGGGGTTTCGCCCTGTTGCCCATCTGAATAATTAGCTATTTGCCGATTCAGTAAACAGTAAGCTCACCCTTTGACCTGCTTTGGTATAGACTGTCTGGTCCCTAACCCTGCTGGGGGCTTCCGCCTGCCTAATGCTCGCTTTGTGAGGAGGGTTGCTGCTGGAAACTCACTGGTCCCTTCCCACTGGTGGCTCCAAAGCACAGGACCCCAGCATCATGATGGCCATCAAATCCTCAACAACTCAGCTCACCTACAAAAAATTGTTTGAAATCGAAAAAGAGTATTCTGCACCAAAAAGGCACTGAATGAAACATTTCCAAGATGCTCTTAGCCCTGTTCCACACACTCAGCTTCTCTCTCTATTTTACAATGTGTGCAAATGTACAGATGTTCCAGCTAAACCAAATTTCAAGCCCTGCCACGCATACCATACTTATCTCCAGCAAGTCCTGCAGAATCGCTGGAGATATTTGCAGGTTTCCAGCAGGGATATATGAGAGGCAACATTATCATCAGGAAAGCTGTAAAAAAGTCACCTCTGACAAATAACTCTAAATCATGTTTCACAAGGAGGGCGCTCGCATCCTCTGAATGGACAGGGCTGTCTCTTTAAGTCAAAATGTCCTGCCAAGATGCCTCATCAGTTAGTTGGAGCAACATATGCACTCACACAAAAATTGACCTTTTATTTCTGTCATCCTGAACTCTTTCTGACCTTCCCCAAGCTATTCCGGCATGGGTGTAGGTCCATTAGACAGATAGGCAGACAGACAAGCAAGCAGACAGATCACACTATTTAATGTTAAAATCTGCATGGCCTGAGTACTGCATCTACAGTGTTATCAGTGATGGAGTCCCAAACCTGGGGTTATTAAGAGTGTGTTTAAGCAGTTATTAAGAGTGTGTAATGCTGTGGTCACATGCTGACTGCAAGGCAGCTATCATGTCTGAGACACGTGAAAGGAGGAAAGAGAGTAGCACAGCATTGCCCTCCTGGTCCTGCCAACATAGGGCACCATTAATGGAGAGTCAG
Source organism: Pezoporus occidentalis (assembly GCF_034315485.1). NCBI lineage: Eukaryota > Metazoa > Chordata > Aves > Psittaciformes > Psittacidae > Pezoporus > Pezoporus occidentalis. The sequence goes on along the minus strand of NW_026913748.1, from coordinate 12,183,459 downwards.
AAGCAAGAACAATTACAAGGAAATGAACAATTAAGCGAGTTATAATCAGATTCTGCAAGCGGCTACCCTCTGAGAGACTGTGGCAAACAGCCCGCTAGTCACAACAGCATGCAAGTCTCCTCCACTCCAGAGCTGCTCCAATGGATGGTGATGGTTTGCCGTGCCACAAGCAGGAAGGACAGACAGGCTGGACAGACAATATCCACAATCAGCGGTCAGAGGATCCTCCTTGCTCCTGCCATGGTTCTCCTGTCTGGCCTGCATAAGCACTTGATCACTCTGTGTTCTCTCATCTGCAAAATCCAAATAAATATGCTACCATCTTTGTAGGATGCCATAAGCACATATTCACTTTAAAACCACCTGTTGTACTGTTCATAACAAACAAGAACAGGAAAACCTGACTGACCTGAAAAAATACATATCCTGCATTAGAAACTACCCAACACACAGTCTAATACTTCCCATACAAGAGAAGGTTTGGGAGATATTCCTTCAAAAAATAAGTGGCTTCATTCATTTCCATTTATCAAATAACTGGAGATATAAATCCCAGTCCTTGTTCCTGATAGACACCACAGGTCAACATCCAGCTGGAGCATAGCTACCAGTTGACCATGTCCCACATGATGATACATTTCCACTTGCACAGTTCCACCAGACCTCCCACAACCCAAGGCTCTATCTGAAACACCAGAAGTGTAAGAACTTCTGAAACTGTAAAGAAATCAATATTTACTGGGGGCCACAGGAGGATAAAGTGGACTTTGTAACAGCTTAACACCCATTCTGAGAGGAGCATTCCCCTCACTGCTCCTTCAAGCAGTGCATGAGGCAGACACTGGATACCTCCTGTTACTACACCTGAGGAAGCAATAAGGAAAGAGACCTCTGTTCCCCTTCACTTAGGAGACAGGCATCTATAGGTCTGGGTTTTACATACACCAAATTTCTTTCAAGGATTTAGTGTCCAGTTTTGCTCATAAAAGCAGGGAGTCATAGAAGCACAGAATGATTTGGGTTGGACCTGACCTTAAAGATCATATAGTTCCAATGCCTCTGCCACAGGCAAGGACACTTTCCACTAGACCAGGTTGCTCAAAGCCCCATCCAGCCTGGCCTTGAACACTTCCAAGGAGTGGCAATACAAACCCAACAAACCCAAAATGCTGCACAAGCTATTTGACGAAAAAAAAATCTGTTTTTTTTTTTTTGTTTTGTTTGTTTTGATCAAAGACAAAAAGTTACTGAGTGGCAAAGCAGTAGTGGTCTTTGTCACTTGGAAATCAGTGCGCTGCCCGTGAGAGTTTTACTTGTAGCTATATCATGCCAACTTAATGGTACCAGACTCTTCATAAACGGCTCTCATCCTCTTGCCCTAACTTGGACCAGAAGACAGCTGCTCTAACAAAAGCGGTCTGCAAAGCCAGCTTGGGAGAGTTTGTGTGGCTGCATTAGGATTTCACCACTGCTCCACTGAGCTGCCATGTGGAGAGTGCTGCTGAGACCCAGCCCTAGGTAGCTTCCAGGCTGCCCTTTCTCTTCTGTAACAAATTAAATGTGCAAGAAAATATTGCCACATCCCATGAGTATATTGACACAATTGGGACTTCAACCCCAATTTTGCTTTGCGTTTTACAAATGGCTTTATTTATCTTAAGATAAAGCGCGTGTACTTTACCAATATGCTTAGGACCTGATACAAGGGCGAGCTGTGTTGGGGAAGCGGAGTCAGTGAATCTACTGGGCACTGGGTCGCCTGAGGACGGGGCCCCTCCTGAGGTGCTGACCTATGGCTTTGCTGCGACAAGAGCTGCAGAACCCTGAGACACTTGCAGAATTAGTCCCCCTAAAAAAAGAAAGAGACGATGAATTTTTTATGACTCGCAGTGCTAAACGTATGTTTTGGAGTCAGCTGGTGTGAAAACTGCAGGGAAAATGAATCAAACTTTAGATTGTTGGTCATAGGCTTTTATAACGTGGAACAGAAAAAAACAGACATTGTATTTGCATTCTATTTCTAGGCCTTTTAAGCTGTAACAGCATGAGTGGTATTTGCATCAGGAGTTACCATATATCATCGCAAAGCAACATATGCATAGATGGAAAAAAGATGACGGCAGCAGCAGGTTCAGTGAAATCTCAGGATCTCTCTGTGATAGGGACCTGCTAAAGGTTTGGTTTTATTTAGCGTAGCTTAAAATGTCATTGGCATATGTGTTTCTCAATTAACACCAATTTAATACACTCCAGAAGTGTTCTATTCTGAGAGCAGGCTTTAGAGTTTACAAAGGATCTAACCTGACATTTCAGTACAGGATATCCAGCCCCATTTACAATCAGGAAAGCACATTATGAAGGCTGGATTTTTTTTTTCTCTGACATTGTGTAACATTGCCTGTAATGATAAATACAAAAGTCAGAAAATCCTAGCAAACGGTGTTATAGTATGGAAATTATGAGTCCATCCAACCTCTGTGAGTCACTCATATCCCCCATATGAAATGGTGCCTCACAGGAATTGCAGATACTCAGCAAGTGGATGGTTGGTTTTCCTACTCAGTGCCTCACCGATGCCACAACATTTTGCTTTACAGCTTCCCAAGTGATAAACTGCAACTCACCAATAGAACAGGTTATAAATACATTTAAAAAAAAAAACCCAAACAAACAACAAACCCCAAACACAAAGAGAAGTAACAAATAATCCTAAAAACCCTGGGCTTTCTGTCAAAAATTTGAAGAGAGAAAGATTTACTGGTGATGGCTTCCTAAATGACACATACAGATGTCCAACAGGATCCCAGAAACCAACTTCTGAGAAGCTAAAGGATTATTTATTAACTAAAAGGATGAATAAAGAATAGGGAAGTATCATTTCATATGAACTTTACACAGACTATATGAGTGTCTACAATCTATTTAAAAAAGGCACCTGGCATTATTAATATTGATTTTGGAATATACAATTCATTAGATGTAACAGGCCAAATTCAGCCTTGATGAAAACAGTAACTTCAGAGAAGCTGTACAGGACAGAAATATCTCTGTGAAGTGTTTATTCTGAAATCAATAACAACATTCCAAAAACATTGGGGGGGGGGGATTGTGTGGTGGGGGGAGGGAAGGTTAAAGTCAAGCATTTCAAAGTTAGGAAATACCAATATTCAAATTGCTCATTAATTCTATCCTGTTGTGTCCATCCTCTGTACTGAAGATGGAAAACTAGACCAGGCTCTTGCAGTTCAGAAGTGTATCACAGGGCATTCACACAAGAGGGCAGAAGTGTGATTGGAGGGACAACATGAATTTGGCTTTAATTGTCCATGTTTGGCTTTGCAATTTGCTTTAAACATTGGTTTTGCATGAACTTTCCTCCTTTTCTAAAGGTGGGGAGAAGGGAAAAGAAAACTAAATATATTACATACAACCACTGAAGCTTTCCAAATCACACCTCCCTGGGAAGGTTTAGCCTTTTCCCCTCTGCACAGAAGTCAACTGTTTGAGCTTCTGGGTATGAGCTGGAGTCTGCAGAAAATAAGGTATTGTCTGGTCTGCAGCCAGGAGACCTCACCACTTTTTCCCATTTCCCAGCTACACTGCTGAGGAAACTCCAGCCAATGCCAGCCTTGGGAGAGAGAGGAAGGGAAAAGCACACGTCCAGGGAGGAGGCTGGGAGAGCACATAACTGCAATCCTGCTACAGCTGCTCTGGAAGGTCCAAGGGTGCCTAATTCAGTATGCGCTTCATGAGTGGAGGTTATTTGGTACCAGCTGAGCTCAGCTCCCTGTGACACCCCGGTCTCGCTCATGTTGTGATACTGTGACACACTTCCTAGACAATGAAAGTGAAATGGTGAATTTCATAGCCTTGTATCACCACCAGGTTTGAACAGAGCCCCATGGCATGACAAAATTGTACTTCTGAAACCTGGCATTTTTTTCACTAATAAATTTTGAAAATGCCTAAGGCAGAGCAAACATTATGGCTTTATGGTCCAACAGGATATTTCAGAATTCACTGAGGCAGTCTAAATGCAGGGGAGTGCTACTGTCTCTTGCAATAAATAATTTGGAAGAATCTTTCTTTGTAACAACATTCTCACCTACACACTGCCTAGAGCATGTGTGTTTGTATATACCCATATATATAAACACATTCTTGAATACACACAGTTGGAAAGACTTCATCCTGAGCATGACTTGCCAGGAAACCTGGAAAATTCTGATATTTAACAAGTTAATATATTAACAGATGGGCACATTCAAAATGAGAATTTAATCCTGAATTTGATCAGGAATGCGTGTTGAACTCTGCTATAAGGAACACTGAAATTCAAAGTCATTATCCAAGGTCGTCTTTTTTTTTTTCTTACTCAGAGTAAATCTTGTGCTTCAGATTCTTCAGTTCCTGGTTCCACTGCAAGCCTAGAGTTTCTCACATTCTTTTGGGTACTTTGAAAACTGAACTCAAAAGACAAAACTCACTCATCAGGCACTCAAGAGGGTATTCATACCACCTAACTTCAGGCATCTAACCATTTATAGAGTCAACAGAGGTTCCTAACATGACAACACTGAAGCCCCCTTTGGGTAAGCCTGCCTGTTTCTATTGAGTGCCCAGGCAGCTTTGGCTCCTAATTTAGGTACATAATTTAGATGAGGCTACATGGTGTGATAATTTTGTCCTCAAGCCCTTCTACAGCACACATATATACATGCTAGTCAGCCACAAGCTAACTCAATCCCAAATGAGTGGGGTCTGAGTTAAATTCAGGTTTTAGCTAAAAATGGGCCTTAGTGCAGATCTTGATGTCCACAAGCTCTAAGAATTAAAGGTCCCATTGTAGATGCAAATTTCTTTGACCTACCTACAGCTTCAGCTGGTAACTTGGATTAGTCTCTTCCTAAAAGAAGCTATAAACCCGTTGTCCAATGGTTCTTTAGTTGGTTTATTCTAATGACACAATAATGTTAACATCCTCATTTTTTAGTGTTAGCATTCATTTTGAGTGTTAACATTCAGTTATCATTACTGAACCTTTTTTATGTTATACTTCATACATGGCAAAGAACTTTCCAGAAGTACAAATACCATGCCTGGCATTTGCATATCACTCCCCATTAAAGCATTACCTCCCTTCCTTTCCCGTGCCCCCCCCCAGCTCACAACATGCAGCAGTGGGAAATGAGCAGGCAATTAAGTTAAAGCTGCAAAGAAAATCCTACCAGCTCAATGCAGTTATCACACTGAACCAGGCAAAGGGATTGCCTCAGTGCAAGTTCTCCATCTGCACTAGATGTACAGCTTCTGAAAGGGTTAAGAGAGTAGGAAAGCTTTCAGAAATACCCAGAAACAAGGATACCTGCAGGGCGTGCTCAGTTTGTTTTGAAGATGTGTTGTTCTAACACAGTGGTTCACTGGTTGAATATATTGCTATTTGATATCCTGCTAGACAACTCTGTGGCTACAGTTTTGTGTCAGATCAGTTAAGCTTTCTGTCAGGATGTTCACTTCAGCGATGATCAAACCCTGGGCTTGTCTGCACAGGCAAGCCCACACGACAGGCTGTGGTGGGACTCCACTGTGGACAAGCCCTTCTGCATTCTCCCTTCTTGGGCTGCTCAGGTGAGGGGCAGCTCCATGAGCATCCCCGGGAACATGCTGCCCCCCCACGGGGCATGCTCACTGCCTCCACAGAGGACAACAGAGCACAAAGACTCATACACTACACGTTCACGCACTGCTCCTCCTTATTTCTAGCCTAAGGTCAAAAAGCCCCTTTTGTGTCCTTTCATGCTGCCTTCTGGCGGCTTTAATCTTTTATTATTTTTTTAATCTGAAGACAGGTTCACAATATGCTCTTTTTAGGATGATGCCTACCCTCCTTCTAGGAGCACAGGAGAAGGAGCTCCATCCTGCAGATCCACCCTGCAGATCCATCCTGCCAGTCTCCTCTGCACCCATTCAACTTTACTCCTGAAAACACAAATTCTCCCAGAGTGATTCACAAATCTCCCCCCGCCCCCCCACTGAACTCATCCAAACATGTTTCATGGTAGGAAATTTTGCCTCTCCAGTATGTTGTCAAGACCCATTTTGAACTGTCAGCACTCTTGACTAAGATGCTCAAATATTACCTTTGTCCATAACAAACCTGACTGCTTTTTGCTTCCTCTCTCTTTGCTTAAAAGGACTTCTCTTTACATCCTAAAGTAACTGCATTTTCCTAATGGGCTCCTGTGAGGGACTTTATACAAAGCATTTCAGCACTTAAATAAATCATATCCCAGTTGTTCCCTGGCCACTAGTTTGCAAACTCTTCCTAAGAAGGAGGAAAACCAATCTAATTAGTTAATCTTTACACAGTACTTTGAAGATGAACAGTGATAGGTCTGTTTAAACATTCTTACACCACCCGTTGTGTTGCTTTTGGTTCAGTCTCCCACACTGATCAGGATCCAACACTGACCCCCATGGGAACCATCCCAAATCTCTCCAGCTGCCACCCTTGCTTTCTGCCTTGTTGGGATGCTCCTCAGATGACATCACTCTCTACACACACAAGATCTTTCCCAGGAAGAAAATAAAAAACTCCTTCAAATCCTAACTCTGTAGCTGGGCTGTGTACTACAGACCTTCGTCTATAAATAAACACATGCTCAAAACTGGTTTGGGGACCAGTCCTAAACCCTTCAGTCATATACTTGTTAATATTCACTTGCACCAGCAGTGCTGGATGAACAGCTGATTGTTGGGATAAGGGAGTTGCAGTACAAAACCTACATGATTTTGAAATTTTCACTGCTATGCAAACCAGCTGGAGAGTTACTAAAGCACAACAGAAGTAGCAAAACTCCTAATCAGCGTGTCTCCTTGAGTCTGGAAGGGAGTCTGGTGAAGAAACAAGTCAGAGCAAGATCAGCTCTCTAATATACAACACAAACCATCAATTAAATAAATTAACCAAAGGACAACTAGCATCTTGTACAGTAGCAGGTAATTCAGAATCTGTTTGTGCCACACAAGATGGGCTTGGAAGCTGGCTAGACCCCATGTCGTGGGGTTTTGATTGCCGAGGAGCTGGTATTATTTCTCTTTCATCCAATGCTTTTGCTTTTTGTTTTCTGTTTTTAAGTGAGGGTTGCGGTTGTTTCTAACCCATATGTCTCTAGTTTTGAGCTGCGTGGTTTGCCCCCTCTGTCTCTCATCATTGCTTTTGGCCCAGTTTCTTGACAGGAAATGCGAGATTTATTTTATCTGGCCTGAACTACCTTGTTCCTTCCTGACTACTGGTGTTACTTCACTCCAAATAACACTGCTTTTCGCTTACTGCCTGCCCAAGGTCAAAGCCTGAGGGGAACAGCCATATTTAAGAGCAATGGTGAAAGAAGGGGATAAGGCTTCAGGGCATGAAGAGAAAAGAAAAGGCAGAGGGGAGAGAGAGAAATGGTAAGAAATTCAGATGTGATTTAAAAAAGTTTTGGTTTGGAGGAGATCCCCTGTTTTCCTTCAGCCAGCAATAAGCTGAACTGCTGCTATCGAGTAACTCTTGGATATGTATTGAAGCCAAGCTAGTAATGCTAATGTTATCAATTGAAGCATGACATTGCCAGGTTAATTTAGATCATGAATTCAAGGAGAAAAACAACTACCAAAATTGATACAAGAATTTAAAAAATACTCCTGAAGATTTTCAGTCTCTCTCTGGTCACTCAGCAGAAAAAGCAGCATAGAAATATGAAATACATCCATGGTTAAGAGGAAAGCAAACTAAATGCAAACAAACATATAATTGCTGAAAACCAAACATAAATTTTTAAATGAATTACGTCTGAGTTCCTCTGATGCTTGTAGAAGGATTTGTAAATCTTTGCCTGGTATCATTGAGTACATAGTAAATTAACTTAAAAAAGGTGGGGCAGGATCTGTGCTAGGCATTGCAGCTCTGCTGAAAGCCATGGCATTCCAGCTACCCAAGAGCAGAACAGCCTTGCAGCTGCCAAACTGCTTTTTGACTCATCAAAGGGCTAAAAAAACCCCTTCTCTCCCCATATACCTGACCTAAAATGAATCCAAAGCAACAAACAAAGATAATTCTCCAGCCAGCAGAGGCACGCACCTTGCCAGCATCCCAGCCTGCAGAGCATTTACTCTGAGCAGGGAATGTAGCTTCAGCCTGCCCACTTACTTGCTTTTATCCTTGAAATTGGACTGAAGTAAGTTGTTCACAGCTTCACAGAAGCACAAGGGTAATGGGCACTTTTGACTAAAACACACCCAAACACTAGAATAAGTACATTTTTCAGAGTGAATTCTTTATCCTGGCCTGATTTAAAATTTTGTTTTGTAAGACACTTCTGACAAAGTCACCCCTCACAGCCTTTTTTACCCATGGTGGTTCAGAAGGAATTGAAATGCCTGCTGAAAGCCAGCAGTCACAAATTAGCTGCTAACTGGCAAAGCAAGAGAGGCTTAAACATCTCTGGGTAACTCCTCAAGTTCTGATGTTTTTATGACTTTTTTGTGATACCAGCCAAAACAAACTGTTCAGAATAGGGCTCAGGGCCTGGCAGGAGAAGGGAAGGATGGCTCTTCAAACAACCTGAATAGGCATTAACAACACTGTTAAGTCAATACCAAAATGTGGTACAAGCTCCCTCACAGTAGCCTTTTGCTATGCCAAACACTAAGGCACATTACTGCGTCAGTACCACATCCCTGCACCAAGTGCTGGTGGGCTCTGTGTGGTACAGGAAGACACTGCTTTGCCCCATGATGTTCTGATCTGCACAGATAAGATCCTGAGCACCATCCCAACCTCTGCTTCCTGAGCATCACATCAGGCTCCCACATGCAGACAGCCAGCTTCCTCCCATGTAAGGGAAAATGGTTTTCTGTACCAGCTGGAAGGTGGTGTCTGAGGAGATTGCTCTTGCCCCTCATTCCAGAAACACACAGATTGTGCACACAGTAATTCAAATATCTCTACTTAGTCAAAGCTCAGAGAAGGATCTGAAAAATGTCATAACTGGTACAAGAAAAAGCATGGGACCAAGCGACTGCAAGCAGGGAGGAGTAGGGCTTCCCCTTTCAGCAGTAGGAGGTTATTACATTGGCTCAGTTGAGCACTGAATTGTACCATTACATGATGAAGTCGGTAGAGCAGAGATTGCCCTTTACTTTTTGGGGTGCTACTGTTTAACTGAGGTTCCAGGTACTGTTTTGCTGCAGCACTAGCACTAGCAACAGCCTGACTTCCTACTGCTTGCTGAAGTGTCTCTCTTTTCTATGCCATTATTACCCCAAATTCATTATCCTTATGAAACAGGGAGTTTCTTGGTGTCTTGGCTTAAGAACACATGGTCAAGCCTTATGATCCAGTACTGTTCTCTTTTGCTGAGGCCTGAAGACTCAAAAGCTTCTCAAATTAAGAATGGACATTTAGTGAAAAATTGATTAAAAACAGAATTATAGTTGGCAAGAGTTTATCAATGGAGTGGTGAGGCAAGTATGCTTAGCGCCATATTCCTGAAGTTCAACCCCATACTCTCAGAGTAAGAGGCTAAAACCTGTCGGTTGTCCTCAACGGTGCTTTGTACCCTTCAGAGTCTACTTACTTCACTGCAGTTAGGTTTAAGTGGTGTTTAGCATTCCATGATTGCCCTACTTTACAGTCCCTTCATTTTCCTAGCTTAAAAAATAGCGATGTTGCAGCACTGTAGTGTTTCTGTTGTGATTGTCATGATGGAAGCAGAGCCAATGCAATTTGCCCATGTTTTACTAACCGCCATCTGGCAGGGATATGGTGACATGTTAATCTTCACAGGACTCTTATTTTTCAACTATCTGCTGGACAACTAAGGAGATCACCAGGCTGCTGGGATGAGTGCCAGATGGGAGGCAGGTATGTTTATGAGTTTAAGATTCTTATTTTCTTTCAGTGCTTTCACATGCTGTTCATGTAGTGGCAGGAAAAGTGAAAAGGGGGAGGAGGGGATGAGTCAATGACTAGACTACAACTGTTCAAAATCACTTTGAGGTTCTGCAAAATGTGTTTGTTTCACAGTCCACCTCTTATCTGCTGTTTGCTCACTTGGCCTTGAGGTCTGGATGGGTTCTGTGGGAGTCCTTCTTTCCTGTGCTTTTCCCAGTGTCCCCAGTCTGAAAAGCAAGCACACTGCTGAGCATACACACTGCACTCAATAAAATGGCCATGCTTCCTCCTACGCCTTGCTCTTGGAGCTCTGGTGAGTTTTGGGGTGATGGAAGGACACTCATACCTCAACAGTATTTACCTCAACAGTAATTACAGGCAGCTGACATGGTGCTAGCCGAGCAGCTAAATCCTGCACAGAAATCTCAAGAGTTACGGCAGCTAGGCCAAGAACAAGAGAAGAGTCTGTGCTCATCTCCCTGGACTTCAGGGGTGCTAAAATGGCAAAAATTCTTGTGACAATATGGAGATTGAGTCTTCTGTATCATGGATGCTTAAATAACTCAAAGGATAATGGTGACATCAAACTATATAACTATTTTGAAGTTTACCTAAAAATACCACAAGAAAAAAAATCAGCCACTTCTGAATGGTGAAAGGACAACTGAGGACAGCAGATGAAGCGTTCAGAAGATCATTGCTTCCTCAAGTAATCCAGACAGTAAGTTAACTTTGTCTGGAATGTGCTCAGGTCCCAGCTACATGATGCCTCTTTAAGATCCCCTTCTAGATCCCATGTCTCTAGGCCTCCTCAGCAAGGGCCACCACTCAATGCTGTGGCTCTCAGCTGGGAGGAGGGTGTGCAGCACCTGTCCAACTCACCAGGGCTGGAGCCAATGCCGTCAGTTCAGAAAAAAATCAGCAGGTTCAGCAAATTCATCTAACAAATGCCTTAGTCTGACTCACCTTCTTGTAGCAGGGCCAAAAAACAGAGTCTGGTTTTAGCCACTGTAATGACTAACATTTGTAATGACTAACAAAGACCTACAGCTAGAAACACAAGCTGCTTTAACTCAAACTAAACAGTCATGGCTCACCAGCTAGGACTGAAAGATTCATGTTCAGCTCAAACGTAGAGGAGTATCTGTGGCACACTCTCACCAACATGTTACATTAACAGAGCTGTGCACAATAAAGCCTTATTACAGTAGGCTTCTCATACAAAAATTTCTGATGAGGGGGCTGGTTTGGAAGAACCCTGTGTTGCATCAATTAAGCAAAATAAACAACTCCTCCCAAATTTTCATCCAAACAAAAACCAGAGCAAAACCAACCAACCAAACAAGCCTCACCTGTCACGCTCAGGTTGGAAATCAACTCAAGGTTATTGTCGAGGGTAAAGTATGTGACATACATGCATACCTTCCATTTCTTCCCTCACCCTAGGTAAAGCAATTACTGGGGAAATTATCTGCTCGATTATTAATTAAATATCTATAAATTCACACACTCACAGACAGTCTCTCTCTCAATAGGTCTTGGCATAAGGGAGCACACAGAATTTTGGCAATGAGCTGAAAGTGGAATAGGCGGCACAACCTAGACATGCCCAGCCTTCTTGACACAGGAACAGCTTCTCTTCCCTATGCCAGTGGTTCGCTCAGTGCCAGCTCTGATGCACACCCCCTTCCAGGAATGGCTCTCATCCATGCTGGCAAACAAAATGATAGAGAAGAAAATATGAAATTACTCTTCAAAATGTAAGTGGAAGGATGAGCACAGCGCCAAGTGAGAAGTATCCAAATGTGAGATCCCACACTGCTACATGTCAGTTGGAAAGATGACACACATACAGAAAGTCAAGCAAACAGGTTCGTCCACAAAGGGAAGCTAAAGGAGATAATTTGCATTTTGAATAATAAAATATTTAAAGCAGCACTGCACAGATTATAAATAAAAACACTAACTGCAGTCACCAAGAATGCAAGCATCCTATGTGGAAGCTGGCCAACAAACCCCTTCATTAAATACAATATGATCAGAAAGAAATAGAAAAGTGGCTACAGACCTCTGAAGGCCAGTAGGTAATGCAAGCCAATTGGTTATTCATTTCTAATTAAGGGATCCAATACTTATTTTGGACTACTCACAGAAGAATAAAGCAAGAGTTCAGGGTGAAGTAAAGTCTACTTTATTTAACAATCTGTGACTGATTATAAGGGAGCAGCAAGTTCCAGATGGGTGGGAGTGCTTACAAAAAACCTCTCTTTTCCTACAACTTACAATCAATGCTTTTAGTTTCCATGTATTGTAATGTTGCCACTAACACGGCAAGAACAGCAGAACAAAGAAATGTGAAACCAGCTTTGCACCAGAATTTGGGGACTGAACAGGACATGCTTTCCCACTCAACAAAGGATGTAGTTCAGGCTTCTAATTTTAGCATCTTAATTCAAGACGATACTGATTTAGAGTGCTCCTCGGTCGAGCCCTCAGCTCTGACCTAACCCTAAGAAACCGTTTAATTCTGTTGTGCAAAATATGCAGGCTTTTGGGGACAGAGATCATGCCTGCTTCTGTGCTGTAGAAAAGTCATCATTCAGATAGTACTTTAACTTTCACTTTAGCTATTATTTCTTTGCAACTATCTATTTTTAAGAGATACCGTCATTTTGAAATGAACAATCACTTTGCTTTTTAAATTCATGTCCTCATAACCACTCAGATTTATTATTGCTGCTGTGCAAATCGCATGGAAGCATGGAAATCCCAACAGTTTGCAAAAAATGTAGCTCCTTTTCTGTTATAATTGCAAGTTCAAGAAACTGTTCATTTTTATATTCAGAAAAGGCAACATACTTTAACATTATGATTCCCGTTTTGTGCCTTTGGCCACCCCATACCTAATCCCCACTGTCTTGGCACAGCAGTGGAAAAGCAGCAGGACCATGAGTAATGGTAAAAGCCTAAAACTTAGCAGCCTTAATTGATTCATATTATGTGAAAAGAAAAAGAAAAGGTCTATGTTTGTCTCCTTGCAGAGCTCCTAAGTAAACTCTGCTAGACAGAGTACATGCATTAGGCTCACTTTTTTCACATCTCAGCAGAGCTAGATAAGAGAATGCAATGCAACTTTCATCCACAAGGATTTCCCTAGGCAGCTGCTGTAAAAGGGTTAATGACTGATGTTGCCATTAAATCCGACCTACCTCTCAGTTTTGCAGTAGCCTGATATAATCCTTGTTTTGCACCTATTTCCATGGGTAAATGGAGTTACTCCATAACAAGTAACACAACCTTCGCTCTAACAAAAGGTCAATTCATTTAAATGGACACACAGAGCATTATTTCTACTTACGTTTAAAACAAACAAACCAGAGCAAAGCCTGCCTACTCACTGCACTGCTACTTACCAAGAATTAAAAGCGCATTCAGAACCTAATGGGACACAGAATACATCTGTAGGCATCCATGTGTACTTTGAACAGAAATCAATACTATCACCTCGCAACGGCCAGCCAGGACAATATTCAGCCTCTCTGTGCTATCCAATCCAAAATGTTGATCATCTCAGCTTTAAACTCTCAATGACCAGTTATAGTCTCCTTCACTGGGAATACATGGTCATCTAAGAAGAGCAGCAACAATAAAAAGCCCTTGAAACCTTTCTTCAGGAAGCTGCTTTTTATCTACTTATTTTTAAATCTCTGAATTTATTTTCACCACAAAAAGATTGAGGATGGGTGTCTACAAGGATTGATTATAGGATGTGCATTACTTTGTCCAACTGTTTAAACATACTGAAGATCAAAACAGACTGAATAATGGGATAGGAGCTGGTGATCATAACACACACCCACTAGGAACTGAAGTAACACTGTAAAAATCACCTTTACAAATAATTGTAGTTGACCTTAACTCTGAAAGTCTCAGCTCAGAGACCAAATATAGGAAGATGACTTACTTAATCTTAGGAGGTGTTTCACCAGATCAGGTCTGGGGCAACACCAGTTAGACAGCACTGTTCAGAAGATGTAGTGAAAAGATCCTGATGGTACATTGTTCAATATTCCGCCATCTATTTCCTAAATATGTTTTACTAGGAAAGTAGTATGCATTAGTACATTAATATCAGAAATATCTTTTATAGAGCTAAAACATTAATTGCTCAGAAGCTGAAATCAACTCATGTTTCTTAGTTAGGAATGTTCAGGAACTGTCTGTTATGCTTTTTTTGACAGAAAAATAGTCTTCACTAAATCAAATATTTCTATAAGAAAATTTTGATTATGCTAAAATACTCTAATGAAATAAAATATTTGCAGGCAAGATCAAGGCAATTTGAGTCGATTCAGGATATTTAAGCCACATGCAAACAGCTGTACCTGATGGCATTTACTGTAAGGCATTTGTGCAAGCAACTGAAACCATTCTGGAGCAGTTAGCATGAAACTTATTAAAAGGCAGGGGAAGTATGGGTTGAAAAGAACAAAACAGTATCTGGCTCTAAAGAAATTAAAACTGGGGGGGATTACAAACTTCAGTTTACCTTCAATACCCAGAAAACCTAGGGGAAAAAAATAGACTTTTTCTAAGAATTAGTGATAACAAGGAGATAAATAATACACATCAGTGTTGATCATTCAAGAAAATATCTTGCTAAATGAATCCCATTTCTTTCTGTTACTTATAGTTCTGTGCAGAGCACCAGAAGTAGTATTTTGCATACTTGGATTGTGGTTCAGTTTTTGAAACTTTCTGACACTACCTTCACATAAGTAAACTATATGATTTTCAAGAGAGATGGTCTTGATGAAACTATAATAGGGTAGATAGGAAAACAATACATTATTACAAAGAAAACCTTATTAATAGTTCATTACTAAAATAAAAAAATATGTAGGATGGCGTTCTGCACGGATCTGCCCTAAATCTGGTGCTACTCAATAACTTCACAACTTGGACAACGGAATAAAGAGTGTTCTTATGAAATCTACAGATAGCATCAAACTGACAGAGATGGCAAGTAGGAAGACAGAACTGAAATTCAAAATGATCTTGAAAATTGGAGGAGCAGCCTAAAAAGGATGCAACTGGGACAAGAAGATGTAACTATAATTAGGTAGAACAGTTAACTGCATCAATGCAGGATTGGGAGCAACT
Organism: Pezoporus occidentalis; assembly: GCF_034315485.1. Classification (NCBI taxonomy): domain Eukaryota; kingdom Metazoa; phylum Chordata; class Aves; order Psittaciformes; family Psittacidae; genus Pezoporus; species Pezoporus occidentalis. Next base: position 12,168,359 of record NW_026913748.1, on the reverse strand, counting down.
GATAAGGAAGCACTTCTTTGGGAAAGGATCTGGGCATTACAGTTAATTGCAAGTCAACAACATGATGATGTTGTGAAAATGGCCAGCATCACACTGGAATATGTATGCATGAAGATACACAAAGAAAATCTTTCACTCTGCTCATCACTGGTAAGACCTCTGTAGGGAACTGTTTTGGGGCACTTCTCTTCAAAAGAGATATGGTCTACCTGTAGATGATTTCTAATTTCCCCCCCTAGATTTAATCACTGTAAGTATGAACATCTTTTTTCTTACCCCTTAGCTTAAATTGTTCTTCTCTTTCTGGATGTATATATCTTGTAACTACTTGATCTTGTGAGGTTAAACAAATCAAACCCTTTGTTCTTTTTCATTAAACAGACTCTGTTCCCCAGATAATTTTTTTGGTGGTTATTCTGCAATGTGTTCCAGTTTAAATTGATCTCTTTAAAGACACATAAACAGACCTGTACACAACATCCTACATGCTTTGTACGATGGCATTCTTCCCCTTCTGCTGGAGATAGCAGACCTGATACATCCTGCACTCATGTTGTCTTTTGCACATTGTCACATTTAATGTTTCAGAGTAATCCTATGATCACCTAAATGTCCAGGTCTTCCCTCCTCACTCTGAGGAAGGGAGGAGGTGACAAGGTATAGCAAACATTCTTGTCATTAGTCCTTAACCAAATGACCTTGTTGTTTATGCTATGAAATTTTATCTGACTGTTAATCCCCCTGTTCCTCAAACTCATCTAATTTTTCATTATAGCATTCTGACCCTCCCCTAAAATGATAGTGCCCCTCAAATTCGTATGGTTGGTTCCTGTTCAGAACGCACTTGTAAGAGCAAGTAAAGTTCTTTCTTTATTGTTCTTCTGTATTCAGGTATATGAATGATGAAGATCATCTTGTAAATCAGGATTTGCCGTTTTCTTTTTTTCTTTTCTTTTCTTTTAACCAGAAGCCAACCATAGGATGTTTGAGTCATTAATTCCATAACTGTCACAACCCAGCCCTCTCAATGCTGAAAGACTAGTAGGTTGTTTATTCCTTTTAACCCCTGTGATAGGTTTATATTGATTGAACGTTTCCAAAGCTGACACTGCAAGGGAGAAGTAAAACAAAAAAATAAAAGCTGAAAATTGCAGTTCCAAATCAGGCAATAGGCTTTGCCAAAGGTCAGCTTAAAACATATATTATTTTCTCCCTAAATAACATGCAAGATACTATTCACAATCTACCATTCCAATCCTTTTCATAGTGCTATAAACCATATTTTTTTTCTATGTAATGGACTACTCATATATATATTGGAACTGACAGAACAGTTCTAAGTTTGATGATAAAATTATAATCTGAAGTTTTATGGCCTGTTGTAAGGAGGAGATTAGGCAGGAACAATGTACAGCTCAGATGACAGTTCCTTCTGGCTCTGCATTGATCTCTACAGCTCCTTATATTCACTTACAGTAACAAGGACAAATGCGTTATCCAAAAGAAATTATACAAACAATATTTGAAACACTACTATTATTATTAAAAGTGTTATAAATGTTGGGCTACTCTTAAAATGAACCAGATATACTTTTATTAATATTTCAATAAAATACTATGTGTGTGTGTGTGTGTGTGTGTGTGTGTGTGTGAAGGGGTGGGATAGGGAAGGTCGGGGCTGACTTATGTAGTAGAGATGCTCTTTTTTATAGTCTTGTGATTCGTGCTCTTCTATGAATTTCTGAAGCAAGTATTTCAAATCCGGCTGCTGCACAAACCCGGAAACTAGTTCTCATCACAAGTTTCCTAAGAAGTTTCAGCAGACAGATGGAAACGATACACATGCGCAACAGCCACTCCAACACAATAGAGCCACTGTATCAGCAATGTGGGAAATATAGCATCCCTCCATCCCTGAGCAGGCTTTAATGCACTGGATTGTAACAGCCCCAAAGTGTTTGTGGTCTACTGAGTCAATCATCTGTACATTAAAAAGTCATAGCTGGCACTATTCTCTCTTTTCCTCAACACTTAAAATATCAGTTAAAAACAAAAAATAAAAGGAAGACACCAAAACCACATAAAAGTCAGAGTAATTTAGTTATTTGTGACCAGCAAAGCGCACAAATGCACACTTAGTTTGACTACAGTGCAAGACAAGACAGGGCTTATGTCTTTTGCTGACTCAGGATCTTAGCACTGAACATTACCTAAAATCGCTCTGCTGCTGAATACACTAGGTACATTCTTAATCTAAAATTGGTATCATACCACATATCCCACTATTGGCAATAACAGAGTAATATCGTCCCCACATACTGAGTAAGATGCACTTTCATATACCCCAATAGCATACCTTTTCCAGAGAGAGCCCCATGTTATATAGGCACCTTAAAAGCAGTTGTTTCTCACGTTTGTGAAAACAGCTGCTAGCAAAACATAGATGAGCTGAAGAGCAGCCCGTTCAGCCAGCATGATCCAATTGTGCACAAATAGACTCTTGAGCAGAACTAAGGTGTACATCAAGTGATTACCAAACTGCAGGCTTCAGCTGGACAGCCACCCTAAGTCCCAACACCTACACTGCCCTTGGTTGGGATGGAGATGAGGCACTGCAGTGACCAGGGAAGACATGGAAGCAGAGAGCCACTATCCATGTGCAAACAATGCACAGGGTTAGTGAATAACTGTACACAGAAGCAACCTTTCCCCATTTACATCAGTTACTTTTGGGGATAAAAAATTACTGCTGGAGTTGGTAGGGATTTTTTTTCCTGCTCACAAGTGTTGCCATGGGATTGAAGGAATGAATGGGGATGGCCTACTCATTGTATCCTTGAACCATGTGTTTGGGGGTAAAGACGATCTGTGCTAGAGAATGGGAGGATTTGTTCTTCCCATTCATTTGAGTAAAGGACATCACAGCAAAAAAGAAAAAGGGAGGAGGGAGGAGGGAAGAGAAGACTAATTTGGATGTCAGAGCAGGGAGGGTGCACACCTCAAAAATACTTCATACTGGTTGTCAGCTTTCCATATATACAATAGCAATAGTAATTATAAAAACAAATAATCAGACATTAGAGTTGACTTAATCCTTGCTTAAGTACTGGAGATGTATAATTCTGAAAGCATGTAGAATGTGATTATAAATAAAAGCTCTGGTCTGTCATTAAATTGAGCTATTTCAGAGTTTTTAGAGTAAAAGATGGCAACTCGGGAATTAACGGTACTGATGCTGTTGCAGTAACATCAACCACCAAACTTCAAACGCAGTCTGTGCTATATTTCCAGATTTTACATCCACCTACTAAGACTGATTACCTCCTCTTAGTCTCCGAATGGAGAGGGCACTTCAGGAT